>NC_041730.1:87129528-87729528 GCF_004115215.2 Ornithorhynchus anatinus | reverse complement strand
GACAACCTGATTACCCTGTAAATCTACCCCAACGCTTAGAACAGTGCTCCGCACCTAGTGAGCGCTTAACAAATACCAACATCATTATCAATGATTATTAGTATTTAAGGGGTTCTAGAAAAACTTTGATATTGCCCTTTTTTTTTTTTACCGAGGAATCTTTCCCCCTTTTCTAGAAAAACTTTGATCTTGCCCTTTTTTACTGAGGAATCTTTCCCCCTTTTTAGGCCCTTCAATATTCTGGTTAGAGAAAACTTTTTGTACTCCCTTACCTGGTCATCTGTTTACCTGATAGGACACATAGTAGTGTTCTGCTCATAGCCAAGTGCTCAATAAATAGCATGGATTGGAGGGATACATTATATTAGCTGGGAGAGGCCGTGAGCTCACTGTGGGCAGGGAACTTTTCTATCAACTCTGTTGTATTTTCCCAAGTGCTTAGTACAGTGCCCTGCACCTAGCTAAGAGCTAAATTAATAGCATTGATTGGAAGGATGTGTGGCTCAGCGGAAAGAACCCGGGCTTGGGAGTCAGAGGTCATGGGTTCGAATCCTGACTCTGCCACTTGTCAGCTGTGTGACTGTGGGCAAGTCACTTCACTTCTCTGTGCCTCCGTGACCTCATCTGTAAAACGGGGATTAAGACCGTGAGCCTCACGTGGGACAACCTGATTACCCTGTATCTATCCCAGCGCTTAGAACAGTGCTCGGCACATAGTAAGCGCTTAACAAATACCAACATTATTATTATTATTATTTATTACCTAGGAGTCACTGTAAACTTATTGTGGGCCTGAAATGTATCCGTTAACTCTGCTGATAGAACGTCGTGGGTTCTAATCCCGGCTCTGCCACTTGTCTGCTGCGTGACCTTGGGCTAGTCACTTCACTTCTCTGGGCCTCAGTTACCTCATCTATAAAATGGGGATTGAGACTGTGAGCCCCGTGTGGGACAGGGACTGTGTCCGACCCGATCTGTTTGTACGGCACCTGCCACATAGTGAACACTTAAAAAAATACCATAGTTATTATTATATTGTGCTCTGCACACGGTAAGTGCTCCACAAATACCGTTGATTGATTGAGAGAGTCAGACTGGGTTCTCGCTGGGCTGACAGCCTCATCTCCTGGGTTACCTGAGACCCTGGCACCCCGTTTTGACCTGCTCACCGAGGGGGATGAGGCACTCGATGAAATCATCAGCCAACTGGTATGTGTTACAGCCAGAGTGAGTTCTTACTCTCCTTCCCACCCACTGCACAGGGCAAAAGCTTGTGGGGCTGGAGCGGTGCCTGGAAACTGGGGCATGCCTGAGGGCTCGGACTTTTTGCAAAAGAGAGAACAAGCATAACCTGTGTAAAGAGAAGCAGCTTAGCCTAGTGGATAGAGCATGGGAGCTAAAAGGACCTGGGTTCTAATCCTGACTCTGCCTCTCATCTGCTGTATGACTGTGGACAAGCCACTGAACTTCTCTGTCCCTCACTTACCTCATCTGTAAAATGGGGATTAAGACTGTGAGTCCTATGTGGAACCTGATTAGCTTGTATCTACCCCAGCGCTTAGTACAGTGCCTGCTAGACAGCGAGTGCTTAATAAATGCCGTAAAAAGAGCCCACCGAGCTTCTCTCAAGCAGGGGAAGGGCCCCCCAAAATCCAACAGGCCCCAGCCAGACCGCTCCTCCCACCTTACCACTACTTCTCTGAGGTCGTGAGGTGTAGCGGAGAGTGCACGGGCCTGGAAGTCAGGGAACCTGGGTTCTATTCCCAGTTCCCCCACTTGCCTGCTGAGTGACCTTGGACGAGTCATTTAACTTCTCAGTGCTTCGGTTTCCTCGACTGCAAAATGGGGATTCGGTACCTGTTCTTCTTCCCATCTGGGCTCCTCTTAAAGGGGACGGAGGTGACGATCTTGAATCTACCCCAGAATTTATCACAGTGCTTGACACATAGTAAACACTTAAGGAATACTATCATCGTCGTTATTATTATTATTTTCAATTTTTATAGTATTTGTTGAGCATTTATTATGTGCCAGGCACTATACTAAGTTGAGATAGATACAAGATAATCAGGCTGACATAATCCATATTCCACATGGCTCACAGTCTTAATCTCCATTTTACAGATGATGTAACCGGGGCACGGAAAACTAAGTAACTTGCCCAAGATCGCAGAGCAGACAAGTGTCAGAGCCAGGATTAGAGCCCAGATCCCTCTGACTCCCAGAGCGTGGCTCAGTGGAAAGAGCCCGGGCTCGGGAGTCAGAGGTCATGAGTTCGAATCCCGGATCCGCCACCTGTCAGCTGTGTGACTGTGGGCAAGTCACTTCACTTCCTTGTGCCTCAGTTACCTCATCTGTAAAATGGGGATTAACCGTGAGCCTCACGAGGGACGACCCGATTACCCTGTATCTACCCCAGCGCTTAGAACAGTGCTCGGCACATAGTGAGCGCTTAACAAATACCAACATTATTATTATTATTACTCTTTTCACTAGACCACATTGCTTCTCAGTTCCTCGCTGTGGTCCGACATTGCGTCCTATGGTGGAAGCGAGGGGCTGGACTGGAGTTTATGGGATGGCTCCCCTCTGTCTTTATCCCTTGTTTCCCTCCACCAGATAGGCTGGACACGGGACTACAGGGTGGTTGGGAAGGGCATTTTGTTCGAAGACTGGAAAGTGAACTCCTTGCTCAAGAAGGCACAGCTGTTTAGCAGGGCTATTTATTTTTCTACTTCTAAAGCCTATAAGTAATCTGTTTACAGAGCAAGGAGGCAGGAGGGGGTGGGGGAAGAGAAAAAGACCTTTTCATTGTGTTCCAACTGATTTCACATTCCGTCTTCTGACGCTATGCTTATGGAAACTAAAGAAGCAATGGAGACTTCCTAGAGTCTTTGCATCCTGCGCCAGGGGATCAAGAGGAAACTTTCTCTTTCAGTCTCCCCGGGCAACAGAAAGGGGGACCATTCTGGCCAGACCACTAGGTCAAATTAGTGGCCAAAGCAAAGAAAATTTGGGCATTATATGGTCAGCGGGGTGACCCCCACTCCCTGAAGTGAAAAGTTGCCTCCTTAAGATGTCTCCATGGGAGGAAGCGAGGCCTGGAGGCTGAGATGCTGAATCGGGCCCGGGGGATCCATACATGGGCCTGGAAGCCAGGGTAGTCCATACATTTACCAAGGGGTGGTTGTGTGACCTTGGCTGAGTCCCTGCTTTATCCTGGGAATCATGGGAAGCAGTATGTCTTAAGAGCCCAGAGCTAGGAGCCAGGAGGCCTGGCTTCTAATCCCAGTTCTGTCACTTGCCTGCTGTGTAACCTTGGACAAGTCACCTAACTTGTTCCTTAATATCCTCATCTGCAAAGTTTAGATTAAATACCTGGTCTTCCACCCCCTTAGGCTGTGACCCCCATGTGGGACAGGGACCGTGTCTGATCTGATTGCACTGTATCTATCTCGGCACTTAGCACGGTGCTTGGCGCATAGTAAACCTTCAACAAATATTATTTTATTATTCCCTTCCAGTGGGCCTGGAAAATCAATCGATCCATGGTATCTACTGACTGCTTACCGCGTGCCGAGCACCGTACTAAGAATTTAGATTTATTAAAACTGCACTCTGGATTTTCAGGAGGTAGGATGTCAAACCTAGATAGGGTAGTGGCCAAACTTCAGTGGAATAGACAGAGTTGCCAGCAAGAACTGCTTATAGGTGGTTTTAATTGAGTGCGCACTGTGCGGTGCACTGTCCTAAGTGCTCGGGAGAGTCCAGTAGTTATTTAGACAAGAGCTTTGCCTTCCAGAGTCTTTCAATCTTGTGGATAAACCCAGGGCTGACAGTCCGGATGGACTCTATCCACATTTATGGGCAGAGCAGGCTGGCAGGACAGGAGGTTGTGCCGTCTCTGTAGGCCTGCGGGAGTGATTCTGGCTCCGTTGGTGGAGTGGGGCCCTGCCCAGGGGAACAACTCTCTAAACTATAAGCTAGTTGTGGGCGGGGAATTTGTTTATTATCGTATTGCACTCTCACAAGCGTTTAGTACAGTGCCTTGCGCACACTACATGCTCCGTAAATGCGACTGAATGAATGAATGAAATATCTTTATACTCTACTATTTCCCCTATCCTTAAGCTAACACAGAAGCAGTATGGCCTAGTGGAAAGAGCACAGGCCTGGGAGTCAGAGGACCTAATTTCTAATCCCGGCTCTGTTACTTGTCTGCTGGGACCCTCGACCTCTCTGGGCCCCAGCTTTCTCATCTGTAAAATGGGGATTTAATATCTGTTCTCCCTCATACTCAGAATCTGAACCCTGGTGGGGACAGGAATTACATATGACCTGAATACCTCGTATCTATCCCAGCATTTAGTACAGGATTTAGCACCAAATAAGTGCCTAACAAATACCACAGTTGTGATGATTGTTATGAAATGTGTCTCCCCATTAGACAGTAGGCAGAGATCACATTTACTCTGTTGTAGGGTACTGACTAACAGATCAAGATTCCTCAACCTCCCCCTTGTAGCCAACAGTCCACCACCCTCCCCACTTTTAAAGTCCTCCTAAATTCACATCTCCTTTGAGGGTCTTCCCTAAGTCTCCATTTCCCCTCCCCTCTGTGTCATCCCGGCTCTGCCACTTGTCAGCTGTGTGACTGTGGGCGAGTCACTTAACTTCTCTGTGCCTCAGTTACCTCATCTGTCAAATGGGGATTAAGACTGTGAGCCTCGCGTGGGACAACCTGATCACCCTATGTCTACCCCAGCCCTTAGAACAGTGCTCTGATCGTAGTAAGTGCTTAACAGATGCCATCATTATTATTATTATCTATGCACTCAGTTGGATCTGTTCTCCTTAACCACTGGATCTTCACTCCACCCTCAGCCCCGCATCTCTTATGTACATAGCCATATACTGCCTATTTCCCCTATCTGTAATTTATTTTAATGTCTGTCTCCCCCTCTAAATGGCAAACTCTACGGGATTGTTGAATAAATCAATCAGTCAATGGTATTTATTAAGAGCGCGGGCTTGGGAGTCAGAGGTCACAGGTTCTAATCCCGGCTCTGCCGCTAGTCAGCTGTGTGACCTTGTGCCAGTCACTTAACTTCTCTGTGTCTCAGTTACCTCATCTGTAAAATGGGGATTAAAACTGTGAGCCCCACGTGAGAAGCCCCACGTGAGACAACCTGATCACCTTGTATCCCCCAGCGCTTAGAACAGTGCTTTGCACATAGTAAGCACTTAACAAATACCACAGTTTATTTACCATATGCAGAAAACTATACTAAGCACTTGGGAGAGCACGATACAATAGATGGTAGACATGTTCCCTGCCCACAATGAGCTGACAGTCTAGAGGACCATGACTATCAACTTTGTGATATGGTACTTTCCCAGTAATCCTAAATCTGCCACTTTCCTTCTGTGTGACCTTGGGCAAGACACTAAATTTATCTGTGCTATAATTTCCTTACCTGTAAAATGAGGATTGAATCATTTTTCTCCCTCCCCCTTAGACTGTGAGCCCACTATAAGACAGGGGCTGTGTCTGACTTGATGATCTTATATCTGCCTCAGTGCTTAGTACATTTGCTAGGCACAAAGTAAGTGCTTAACAAATGCCACAATTATTATTATTATTATTATTAGGCTGAATCTTCAGGAACATTAACTCTCCATCAAGTCAAACTCTGCCTATTTTTAGGGGAAGAAATCAAGGCCCAGAAACATGGACCAAAGTAAACTGACTGTGGCGTCAGGAGACTAAAGCAGAGAAGGAGTGTGGTCTAATGGAAAGAGCTCGGGCCTGGGAGTTAGAGGACCTGGGTTCTAATTCTGGCTCTGCCACTTGGCTGCTGTAACCTGGGGCAAGTCACTTCTCTGTGCCTCAGTTCCCTCATCTGCAAAATGGGGATTCATTACCTGTCCCCCTCATACTTAGCCTGGGAGCCTTATGTGGGGCTTGATTATCTTATAGCTACTCCAGAGTTTAGTATAGTGCTCAGCACATAGTAAGTACTTAACAAATACAATAACAATATAATAATAATAATAATAATGATGATCTCACCTTCCCCCTACTAGCCCCTGAGCTTGAGATGAGAAGGGAAAGGGGTGCCCATTTCTCATTTCTACCAGGGAACATAACTTTCCTCTTTATGTGAATCATGAGCGGTAATAGAGTGTAAGCTTGTTGTGGGCAGAAAGCTTGTCTACCGGCTGTGTTGTTTTGTACTCTCCCAAGCGCTCAGTACACTGCACACAGTAACTACTCAGTAAATAACGTTGATAGAGTGTTAGAGTTGTGACACAGAATTGTGACACAGGGAAAGAGGCAGGGTGAACCGTGTCCATTTCTGCCTCAGCACTTAGTACCGCAGTCAGTTGTGCTCAATAAGTAGCACTGTTTGGGCGGGAGGAGCCAGAATGGCTTGAAACCCTGTTCCGGCTCTTCCCTCCGACTGCTTCCCGGCCCCCCTCTCTTTCAGCCCCCACTGCCTGGGCTGGTCTTGATCACGGGAGGCCGTCTGTCCACCAGGCCCTCTTGGCACAAGGAGAACTCCTCACGCCCCCAGTCCGGCCGAACCGTGATGTGCCGAGCTCGTGGGTCTGTTCTACTTCAAAATTACTATCATCTGGTTGGCAGCGCCGGGTGGAATCTAAATCCCCTAAAACACAAACCAATCCCTCGGTCACTGAGAAATCAAGGAAAAACAAGTCTTTATTTTTAAACAGCTTAGGCACCGATATCAGCCGGGCCTTCCAGCTCTGGGGACTGCCGCCTCCGACCTTGAACCAGCCGCTAATAGACACGGGCTGTTTCCGGACAGGCTCTTCCTGGCATCCTGTTCACCGATGAGCTGCTGAAGAGCCGACCCCGCGTCCCCGGATGGGGTGGGCGGTCCTTGCAAGCGACTGTTCGGTGGGCAAGGGCAGATCGAGAGAAAGCGGGTGGGGAGGGCTTTGGGCCAGTCAGTCCTGAAGAACTGCACCCATGTTCTCGGCAGAGGCGGCCTCTCTCCGAGTGGTGGGTCAGCGGTTCCGGGATCTTCACTCCCTCCCCAACCCCTTTGCCCAAACAGGGTGTGGGTTTGGGTGTGTCGATCCGCCACACGCTTTCTGCAAAGGAATGGCAAGGGCCTGAACCAGGAGGTAATGGGTAGGGGAATGGAATCGGTCAATCAATCAAATTTACTGAGTGCTTACTGGGTGCAGATCACTGTCTTTAGCACTTGGGAGAGTCCAGTATAATTTTCATTCTTTCAATCATTCAATAAATCATATTTCTTGAGCGCTAACTGTGTCTAGAGCGCTCTACTAAGCGCTTGGGAGGGTACTATATAATAAACAGACACATTCCCTGCCCACAGTGAGCTAGAAGTCTAGAGATGAGCTTACAGTCTAGAGTATAAAACAGAGTTGATAGATGTGTTGCCTGCCCACAGTGGAAATAGAAAGGATATGGCAACTGTCAGAAGAGCAGCCATAGAACTCTACCTCTAAAGGGGTCCCCAAACATGTGGAGGTGTAGATAAATTATATGAAATTAGCAAGCAATCTTTTGTCTCCTGATTCTCCCCCCTGACTGGATAAGAGAAACAGCGTGGCCGTGGAAAGAGCACGGCCTAGCGCAAAGAACACGGGCTTGAGAGTTAGAGGACCTGCGTTCTAATCCTGGCTCTGACACCTGTCTGCTTTGTGACCTTGTGTCACTTCATTTCTCTGTTCCTCAGTCACCTCTTCTGTAAAATGGGGATTAAGACTGGGAGTTCCGTGTGGGACATGGACCGTGTCCAGCTGATTATCTGTGCCTGGCACACGGTAAGTACTTAGCAAATACCATTACATAAGAAAAAAGCCCTTGAGAGAGCCTCACTGGAGACCACTGCTCCTTGCCAACACCTCCATGCAAGGTTTTATTGGAGAACTGCGAGGGAGAATAGACCATTCCCTTCAAAAGGACAAACAAATGATGGAAAAATCTGAGAGGGGACAGACCCATCTCCTTAAGGTCACACCTTGAGGTAAGAGGAAAAGGAAACATGACAGAAGAGAGAGAGAGAATGGGAATGAGTCTGGAGAGAGCAGATGGAGAGAGCATAGGCCTGGGATTCAGAGGACTTAGATTCTAATTCCACCTCTTATCTGCTGTATGAGCTGGGGCACATCACAAAACTTCTCTGTGACTCAGTTTCCTCATCTGTCAGATGGGGATGAAATACCAGTTCTTCCTCCCTTTTCAACTGTGAGCCCCAGGTGGGACAGGGAGAGTGTCTGGTTTGATTATATTGCTTCTACCCCAGTGCTCTGAAAAGTGCTTGGCCCATAATAGCCATAGTAATTTTTAAGCACTATCATTATAACCATTATTATTGTTGTTGTTATACTTATTGTTATCATTACGAACTTGTTGCCAGATGGCAGAGAAGATAGGACTATGTGGAAAAATTGGAAGCTTTTTCATGTGGTATGTGTTAAGAGCTTACTACAAACTGGGCACTGTACTAAACTCTGGGGTAGATACGAGATAATCAGCTTTAACCCCCACTTTACAGACGAGGTAACTGAGGCACAGAGAAGTTAAGTGACTTGCCCAGGGTCTCAAAACAGACACGTGGTGGAGCCAGAATTAGAACTCGGGTCCTCTGCCTCCCAGGCCCGTGCTCTTTAGGGTATCTTTAAATCAAGGCATCCCTCACCTCTACCGATCGTGACAGTTATCATGAGCTCTGAGCCCCAGAGTTTGAGCCAGACCAGAGGAGCTACAGCTTGGGGTCGCTTTGGATACTTTATTACCTTTCCTTCACTGTTATTCTCCGTCTCACATTTTCAGCCCCGGGTGCTTTATTCTCCTTTTATGAGGTTGTCTCTGAATCCTTATGTGCTCGTGTTGCCGGCTGGCCCTGCCGCTCCTCTCGGAAGCCCGTTCCCAAACGCCAATCGAGACCCGCCTGGCCTCGCAGGTTCGGCCCGCCTCTCCTCCCCGGAGCCGGGAGAGGCCGGAGCTCGCTTCCCTGCCTCCCCTCCTCTCCCACACATGGTTCGCATTATTCGGGGCTTTGAACAGGAAGACTGGGGTCTGTGGAATATTTCTGCTCCATTAAGTCACGCAGGTCAGGCCTGAAACGTTTAGAGAGGAGACAGATCAAGGCGGCCCCATCCGGTCATCCCCTCCCTGCCCCGCTCCGAGGGCCCCGGGCCCTTCCAGCAGGGGGCAGACAGATGCTGCCACTGCTTGGGAGGAGACCCCGGAGGAGCTGAGGACAAGAAGCCTGGAATTTGTGGGGGAGAAAGTTCCCGGTCCTTTGGAAGTGGCAGGCGAGCGGAAGAACCCACTCCTGGCCCTCGTGTTCCCGGCCTGCTGTGTGACCTTTCCCTGTCCCTTTCCCACTCTGGGTCTCCATTCCTTCTGAGAAATGTTGATTAAAAACACTTGCCTCTGCTATTGGCGGCCATCTCCCAGGGAGAGTGGGCCATCTGTGAGAGCTTTGGGGAGAAAATGCTCTCTGTAAATGCAAACCCGCTCTAAGACTCCGAAGGAAAGGAAAAGAAGCAAGTCCAGACCGCTGATCTGCAGAACTCGTGATTGAATTATCTCTAACGCGATTGTGCGGACAAACTTTTTCACCCACGTTCTCCCACCTGGCAGTGGAACTTTACGGAACTAGGCGACGTCGGATCGCCACATGCTGGGTTGTGGTGCGCTTCGCTTGCCTGATTTCGGTTGGGCCCCGTCTCTTTTCTTTCTGGGCCGGGACCCCGGCTGGTCTGTCGGTTCATCCCCGAAGCCTCCTTCGATGCTTTCTCTAGGCCGTGAGGCAAGGCCAAGGGATGTGATACACCATCGCGTCTATCTCGCCTCCCACCTCTCGCCCGCGTCCTGCCTCTGGCCCAGAACGCCCTCCCTCTTCATTTCCGACAGACAATTACTCTCCCCTCCTTATCGAAGGCGTATCCCCTCCAAGAGGCCTTCCCTGACTAAGTTCTCTTCTCCTTTTCTTCAGCTTCCTTCTGCATCACCCTAACTTGCTCCCTTTCTTCACCCCCCTCCCCCAGCCCCACAGCACCTATGTACATATCTGTAACTTTATATTAAAGTCTGTCTCCCCACCCCAGACTGTAAGCTCACTGTGGATAGGGAATGTGTCAGTTCTATTATTATATTGTACTCTCCCAAGCGCTTAGTACAGTGCTTTGCACACAGTAAGTGCTCAATAAATAAGACTGACTGGCCTGTCGAGCCAGGCCTGGATTGTGCATGCCCATTCTGATCAGCGTCTGCTGGGACCCTACCTTGCCAGGGCCCAGCACTCTGCCCTGAGGGAAGAGCTCATTCATTCATTCAATCAATCAATCAATCAATCAATCAATCAATCAATCAATCGTATTTATTGAGCTCTTACTTTGTCCTGGCCCAGGCCCCTGTGCTAGTCCTGAGGAGAAGGTGAGATGTGTGATGGTAGAGAGTGGGGGATTCGGAAGAGCCTCATCTCTGTCTTTCTTTCTTTCTTTCTTTCTTTCTTTCTTTCTTTCTTTCTTTCTTTCTTTCTTTCTTTCTTTCTTTCTTTCTTTCTTTCTTTCTTTCTCTTTCTTTCTTTTTCTTCCTTCCTTCCTTCCTTCCTTCCTTCCTTCCTTCCTTCCTTCCTTCCTTCCTTCCTTCCTTCCTTCCTTCCTTCCTTCCTTCCTTCCTTCCTTCCTTCCTTCCTCCTTCCTTCCTTCCTTCCTTCCTTCCTTCCATCCTTCCTTCCTTCCTTCCTTCCTTCCTTCCTTCCTTCCTTCCTTCCTTCCTTCCTTCCTTCCTTCCTTCCTTCCTTCCTTCTTTCTCTCTCTCTCTTTTCTTTCTTTCTTTATTTCATTCATTCAGTTGTATTTATTGAGTGCTTACTGTGTGCAGAGCATTGTACTAAGCGCTTGGAATGTACAATTC
Source organism: Ornithorhynchus anatinus (assembly GCF_004115215.2). Classification (NCBI taxonomy): domain Eukaryota; kingdom Metazoa; phylum Chordata; class Mammalia; order Monotremata; family Ornithorhynchidae; genus Ornithorhynchus; species Ornithorhynchus anatinus. Next base: position 87,718,598 of record NC_041730.1, on the reverse strand, counting down.
GGCAACAGAGACAATCCCTGCCCAACAACGGACTCACAGTCTAAAAGGGGGAGACAGACAGCAAAACAAAACAAAACAAGTAGACAGGCAAATAATAATTATGGTATTTGTTAAGCGCTTACTATGTGCCAAGCATTGTTCTAAGCACTGGGGTAAATACCAGGGAATTAGGCTATTCCACATGGGGCTCACACTCTTAATCCCCATTTTACAGATGAGGTAACTGAAGACCCAGAGAAGTGAAGTACAATCGTATTTATTGAGCGCTTACTGTGTACTTTACTACGCGCTTGGAATGTACAGTTAGGCAACAGAGACGATCCCTGCCCAACAAGGGGCTCACAGTCTAAAAGGGGGGGACAGACAGCAAAACAAAACAAGTAGACAGGCATCAATACCATCAAAATAGGTAAATAGAATCATCGATATATACACATCACTAATAAAATAGAGTAATAAATAATATATACAAATAAGCACAAGTCTCTTGCACCCAGGGGGCCAGCCGGGGCTCCTGCCTTGGTCCAAAGACTCGGCGGCTGAGGCATCCCGAGGTCTCCCTGGGGCGAGGGAACCTTAGGAGAGGAAACCAAAGTGCCTTCATCATCTCCCCGTGGTCTGTGGAGTGGACCCTCTGCCCCGTGGCATTACTGGTGGTACCACTCAACCAGTCAGAAATTCAACTAGGCAAACCTTTAAGGGAAAATAGGCCCTCCAAGAAAGCAACACACATCTGCTGCCTAGGACTGTTGGCCCTCCTCTCGTTGACTGATGAGGCAAAAATGGAGGATCAGAGGGAGAATAATGTATTTTCTCTCTTTTCTTTCACCCAATTTCTTTCTTCTTTAATCTCTGTTCCCGCATCTCTTCTCCTCAAGCCCTCCCCAACTGCCCCAAGCACGCACGCCATTGCTCAATTTTCCATTCCTTTCATCTTCTCCACTGGTCTTTACTCTTGGTGTTTCCCCCTTCTCCCCATCCTTCCCTTCCCTCGTGCCCAATATGCCCAGACTCTTGGGAATTTGGGGAACTAATAATCCAACTCTCCTATGGGAACTAAATTCCCATCGCACGCTTCCTGAAAACATTTTCTTTCCTTTCCGGTATTTTTTTCCTCTCCTTTCCTCCCTCTCGCCCATTTCTTCCTCCTCCTTTTCTCGTACTTCTTCCCTTCCTCCTCCTCCTCCTCCTCCTAAATCAGCTGACCCTAGGCAATGTGAGACAGGATGTTGGTGGAGAACTAGCCTCACTCCCTTTGTCCATGCTCATTCCGCCCCCAATCCTATCACGCACCTCTCCCTGGTGTCTCGGTGCCACAAAAACATCCGGACTTCACTCTGGGTTGGGAGAAATATGCCAGGCTCTGACCACTGATCCAAAATAAACCCCTTGGGTCGGCTCCCTCTCTTCAGGCTCCGAGTAATTGCTGGGTAGAACGTGGGCAGTGGAATGGAGGCCAAGAGAGGCAATGAAGCCGCTTTGAGTGGATGCCTAAAGGGAAAGAAAACCGTGTACTAGGAACTGAATAGAGTACACGGTGATGGCTTTGGAAATGTCAATAAACGTGAGAAGAGTCAACCGGAGAAAGGCCGATCAGTTGGTGGTATTTATTGATTGCCTACTGAGCGCTAAGTCCTCGGGAGAGTATAGCAGAAGCTTGACGCGAGTTACATGACCCAAATTATTTACAAATATTAGGTACTAGGGGATAGAACAGGAAGTTGTTCGACTCTATCAGGACAAATAGTAGGATAAGTCATCGAATAAATCAATGAAGAGCCAAATAAAACGGCACACGGACTGAGGAGGGGAAGAGAATGTATGGCTGCCGAGAGGGGGCCGCGGAGCCGACATCGAAACACCAAATGCAAGACAGAGCCGATGGGCTATTTAACCAGGTGCGGGGGCCGGGCAGGCGGCCGCCTGCGCTTCCCCGAGCCGTCAGGCCCGAAACCCGAATGGAACGCCAGACGAAGCCCCTCGGCCAGAAGCGGCCCTCCAGCCGCCCGCCTGAGAATGTGGAGCCTTTTCAAGTAAATAAATCTGCGGATGAATCACACACAAGACTCCCCCACCGTGAAGCCTACTGATTGACACTCGATGCTAGCGGGGGCCTCCGCTCACCCCCCGGTGACCTTTAGAAAATATCCCGCGGAGCGGTGTTTCTCTGACCTCTGACCCCTGGTCCTGTTTCTTCAAGACGTCAGTCGGTGAGCCTCCCGTCCCCCGCTTCTCAGTGAGGTGTAGGTCCCTGATCCAGCTCTTTGGGTATGGGCAGGTTGTGGGGGGGGGGGGGACTGCCCTCTTTGGGAGAGGAAGCAGCTGTAGGGGCAGGAAGCAGCTGGGCCGGGCAGTAGCTCCTGCTCCATCTTGATTGACTGTCGTGGAGGAACTCGGCTATGTAAGAGGTGGATGGAGGGAGTTATCCGTGACCCAACCCCCTCTGCTCTGGAGCTTCAGCCTTGTTGCAGCTCAATCATATTTAGCCAGCATTTATTGTGTGCAAAACACTGCACTGAGCACTTGGGAGCGTATAGTGTAACCATAAAATGGACACATTCCCTGCCCACAGTGAGCTTTTAGTCTAGAGGAGAGCGCTTGGGAGCGTACAGTATAACAATAAAATGGACACATTCCCTGCCCGCAATGTGCTTATAGTCTAGAGGAGAGCGCTTGGGAGCGTACCATATAACAATAAAATGGACACATTCCCTGCCCACAATGAGCTTGTAGTCTAGAGGAGAGCGCTTGGGAGCGTACGATATAACAATAAAATGGACACATTCCCTGCCCACAATGAGCTTATAGTCTAGAGGAGAGCATTTGGGAGCATACGATATAACAATAAAATGGACACATTCCCTGCCCACAATGAGCTTATAGTCTAGAGGAGAGCGCTTGGGAGCGTATAGTATAACCATAAAATGGACACATTCCCTGCCCACAGTGAACTTATAGTCCAGAGGAGACTTTAAAGGTTGGCAACCACTTTAAGAGCCCAGAACGGCAGGGCTGAGGTCTTACACCTTCTTCCGTGGCCCGGCAAGAAGGCAGAAACGAGAGAGGCCTTCCCCAGCTGAGCCCTCACTTGCCCTACTCCTCTCCCTGCTACGTCACCCTTATTCGCCACACCATCAGCCCAACAGCACTTCTGTACATATCTGTAATTTATTTGAAAGTATCTCCCCATCTAGACTCTAAGTTCCTTATGGAAAGGGAACGTGTCTCCCAATTGTGTTTTACTGTACTGTCCCAAGTAAAGCAGCGTGGCTCAGTGGAAAGAGCCCGGGCTTGGGAGTCCGAGGTCGTGGGTTCTAATTCCGGCTCCGCCACCTGTCTGCTGTGTGACCTTGGGCAAGTCACTTCATTTCTCTGTGCCTCAGTTACCTCATCTGTCAAAATGGGGATTAAAATTGGGAGCCCCGTGTCGGACAACCTGATTTTCCTGCATCCACCCCAGCACTTAGGACAGTGCTCTGCACCTAGTAAGCGCTTAACAAATGCCATAATAATTATTATTATTAAAGTGCTCTGCAGACATTAAGCACTCAATAAATACCATCGATCGGTTGACACGGTTCAGCCCCGAAGGATGTAATCTCCACCTCCCCTGGCTGGGTGTTGGATCCGGGCTTCGTAACAGACCTTCAGCCTCCAAACATCTCCAGGCAGTGGAAAAAGGAGGGAGACTGGAGGGGTGATACATCTCCAAGAAAGAACTGCCCTTCGACTGGAAACTCCTTGAGCATAGGGTTCATTGTCTGTCACTCTACTGAACTGTAGTCTCCCAAACACTTAGTACACTGCTCTGTACACAGTAAGCGCTCAGTACATAGCACCGATTGTTTAGTTGTCCCCCGACACCGCCGCAACCCATTCCCGTTCTCCCTCCCTCCTGGGGAGGGAGAGGTGCAAGACAGTCAGATCCCTAACTAGTTTTCCTTTCCTGCCACAGGTATCTTTTTGGGGGGCAACTGTTCCCCCAGTGACAAATTGTGGGAACTATTAAGGTCACATCTCCTCCACAAGCCTTCCCCGATAATCCCTCTTTTCCCCGGGTCCTGCTTTGACTATGCACTTGGATCTGTGACCGCTGGGCATTTGATATTCCCCCCACCTTCAAACAATCATAATAATAATGTTGGTATTTGTTAAGCGCTTACTATGTGCAGAGCACTGTTCTAAGCGCTGGGGTGGATACAGGGTAATCAGGTTGTCCCATGTGAGGCTCACAGTTAATCCTCATTTTACAGATGAGGTCACTGAGGCACAGAGAAGTGAAGTGACTTGCCCACAGTCTCAAAGCTGACAAGTGGCAGAGCTGGGATTCGAACCCATGACCTCTGACTCCCAAGCCCGGGCTCTTCCACTGAGCAACGCTGCTTACAACACTTAGGTCTGAAACTTTAAATGATATATTATAAATACTATAAATTACTTATATTAATATCTGTTTCTGCCTCTAGACTGTAAACTCACTGGAGGCTGGGAAAACGTCTCCAAACTCTGTTGTACTGTACTCCCCCAAGCGCTTAGTACAGTGATCTGCACATAGTGAGCACTCAATAAATACCATTTAAAAAAAAAAAACTGGATTCTGCTCATAGATGGACCTCAGTATCGTGGGCCAGATTGATTGCTAATAACTGTGGTATTTGTTAAGCGCTCGGTTTGTGCCAAGCGCTGCAGAGAAGCGACGTGGTCTAGTGGCAAGAGCCCGGGCTTGAGAGTCAGAGGTCATGGGTTCTAATTCCGGCTCTGCCACCCGTCTGCTGTGTGACCTTGGACAAGCCACTTCACTTCTCTGGGCCTCAGTTACCTCATCTGTAAAATGGGGAGGAAGACTGTGAGCCTCACATGGGACAACCTGATTACCCTGTATCTACCCCGGCGCTTAGAACGGTGCTCTGCACATAGTAAGCGCTTAACAAATACCAACAGTATTGTAGTGAGCGTTTAAGCAATACTATGATTACTCCCATTAGAGGAAATGTGTCTGTTATATTGTTATACTGTACTCTCCCAAGTACTTAATGCAGTGCTCTGCACACAGTAAGCACTCAATAAATATGATCGACTGACCGATTACTACGACTATTAATAATAATAACGATGATTATGGCAGAGATCTAAATCCCAGGGGCCTATACAGAGCAACTTGAGACCACCACTCTCCCCATCTTCAAAGCATTACCCAAATCAGATCTCCTTCAAGAACCAAACCTTTGACCAGCCACAGAGATAGGATAAATAGGCTTTGGAATATTTCGTTATCTGATGATATCCCCTCGGTCAAATTCTCTTCTGTTATCTGATCACACCAATAATGAAGCTATAATGAAGCTATCCGTCCATACGGGAATTATGAGAGGATGAACCCCGAGCTACTTAATAATAATAATAATAATAATGTCGGTATTTGTTAAGCACTTATTATGTGCAGAGCACTGTTCTAAGCGCAGGGGGAGATACAGGGTCATCAGGTTGTCCCACGTGAGGCTCACAGTCTTCATCCCCATTTTCCAGATGAGGTCACTGAGGCACCGAGAAGTGAAGTGACTCGCCCACAGTCACACAGCTGCCGAGGGGCAGAGCCGGGATTCGAACCCGTGACCTCTGACTCCCAAGCCCATGCTCTTTCCACTGAGCCACGCTGCTTCTCTGTGGTACAGTGCTCTGCACACAGTAAGCGCTCAATAAATACAATTGAATGAATGAAGAAGCCCTCCCTCACCATCCTCTCATTTCCTATTCACCCTCCCGTCTATGCGCGTGGATCTGAATCCCTTAAATATTTTGAGACTCATCCCACCCCAGCCCCACAGCTCTTTAGTACATATCCTTAAATTCTGCTGTTTTCTTTTGCTGTCTGTCTCCCCACCTAGACCGTAAGACCCTTAGCAGCAGAGATTTTGTCTACCAACTCTATTGCGCTTTCCCAAGCGCTTAATACAGTGTTGTACACACAGGCAGTCCCCAGTAGATACCATCGGTTGATTGTGGACAGAATCATCGAAGAAGCAGGGAAGAGATAAATGTAGAGGGCAGGAAGGAGATATTCAGAATGCGTTGTTTGCAGCCCTCTGTGAAATCTGTCTCCAAACCTTGAGGTGGGCTACAGCTGGAGAGGAGGAGCACTGGATTCCGCCCAACTTGCTTCAGGGGCCCAACACCACATAATTCAAATTATTTGCCTTCAAGACTGATAAGGATCCTGTCGGATAGATCCGGGCCACAGGTCGAAGGAGGGAGTCATGAGCGACTCATCCTCGGAAACTCAGGATCATCTCGGCCTTAGACCAGAGCGAGGGCTTAGGTGGGGGCGGGAGCACAGTGGGGGCAGGATGGGGGCGTGGAGGGAGCGTGGTGAGGATCATGGAGGAAACATGGCGGGAGTATGATGGGGGCATGGCAGAGGCCAGGTGAGGGCACGCCACCCAAACGATTGTTCTCTTGCAACTGGCGGGGGAAAATAACAATTGCATCCGCTGAGAAGCAGCGTGGTTCAATGGGTAGAGCACGGACTTGGGAGTCAGAGGACCGGGGTTCTAATCCCAGCTCCTCCTTCAGTCTGCTGCGGGGCCTTGGACCAGTCATTTCACTTCTCTGTGCCTCGGTTCGCTCATCTGCAAAATGGGGATTCAATGCTTGTTCTCCCTCCTTCTGAGCCTGTGAGCCCCATGTGGGAACTGATTATCTCGTATATACCCCAGCGCTTATAATAATAACAATAAAGTATTTGTTAAGCGCTTACTATGTGCAAAGCACTGTTCTAAGCGCTGGGGGATACAAGGTGAACAGGTTGTCCCTCGTGGGGTTCAGTTTTTTAATCCCCATTTGACAGATGGGGTAACTGAGGCACAGAGAAGTGAAGTGACTTGCCCAAGGTCACACAACTGACTAGCGGCGGAGCCGGGATTAGAACCCGTGACCTCTGACTCCCAAGCCCGCGCTCTTTCCACTGAGCCACGCTGCTTCGTATAGTCCTTAGCATTTAGTAAGCGCTGAACAAAACAGCACTATCATCATTTTCTGTTGGAGAGAAGGGGAGAAATCCGGTGTGGATGCCCAAGGCCTGGAACTGATTTCCAGGTCGGAAGACGCCAGGGGGGAAAACTAACGCCTAGAGATGCTGGAAGAATCAGAAGGATTGATTCGAATGAGGTGGGAGGAATTATTCCCGGGCCCAGGTACTATCCCAGGACTTGGTGGTATCATCAGCTTTTCTCCCATGCGGAATTCAGGATTGGAGTAAGGAAGTTCTTGGCATCAGGAGAGCCCATGAACATCTAGTGCCTTTAATTAGGATGCGGGAAAGATGCTGCTATTTCTTTTTCAATGGTACCTGCGGCACGACGCAGCGGATCGAGCCCGGGCTTGGGAGTCAGAAGGTCACGGCTTCTATTCCTGGCTCCACCACTTTTCTGTTGTGTGACCTTAGGCAAGTCACTTTACTTCTCTGGGCCTCATTTCCCTCATCTGTCAAAAGGGGAGCGAGATCCTGAGCCCCTCATGGGACAGGAAATGGGTCCAACCCAATTTTCTTGTATCTACCCCAGCGCTTACTACGGTGCCTGGCACCTAGTAAGTGCTTATCAAATACCATAATTACTATTATCATTATCTGTTTATCACTTACCGTGGGTCAAGCACTATTCTAAGCAATGGCGCGGGGGACGGATGCAAGTAAATCAGATTCGACACAGACGGGGACATGCACCATGGGGCATGTAGTCTAAGTAGGAGGGGCAATTGAATCCCCATTTTGCAGTTGTTTAGCATCAGGATTTAATCAGCATCAGGTTCAGAAGAAGCAGCGTGGCTCAGTGGAAAGAGCCCGGGCTTGGGAGTCAGAGGTCACGGGTTCGCATTCCGGCTCTGCCACCTGTCAGCTGTGTGACTGTGGGCGAGTCACTTAACTTCTCTGTGCCTCAGTTAACTCTTCTGTAAAATGGGGATTAAGACTGTGAGCCTCACGTGGGACAAGGTGATTACCTTGTATCTACCCCAGCGCTTAGAACAGTGCTCTGCACATAGTAAGCGCTCAACAAATATAAAATACCAACACTATTATTTCCTCTGGCTCCCAACTGAGTGATTTATCCACTAGGCCACACGGTTTCCTCAGTATGGAAGGGAACCTTCTTTCTACGGGTCAGATGCTTCTTCCATCCAGGCTGGGCGGCTCCCTCTATGGTCCTTTCTCTGGGACCTTCTTGGGCCTGCCTCTTGGTGCTACGAATAGCCACTCGCTTGGCCAAAATCCCAATTTCAACTGGGCCCTGGCCAAATTTTGGAAACTTTTTGATAGTATTTAGTTTCCTTCCCTGGGTGTCACCCAAGGGAAGGAAGTTTGGTTGTGTGGCTCTAGTCCTGAACTCAGAGCGAGGAGACCTAGGGGCCAGATTCGGCTCTTTCCTGATTCGCAGCATGACCCTGGGCAAGTCACTATGCCTCTCTGAACCTCAGTTTCCCCATCAATCTAAAAGAGAAAATGTTTGTCGTTCCCTTCCTTTCAGGGGCGGCAGAAAGGACCAAATGAGTAATTAATGAGTGGTACAGTTTCTAGACTGTAATCTTGTTGTGGGCAGGGAACGAGTCTACCAACTCTGTTATAGTGAACTCTCCCAAATGCTTAGTACAGTGCTCTACACACAGTAAGTGCTCAGTAAATATGATTGATTAAGCGATCGGTAATGAAGGAGCTAGACAAAGTAATAGCAATAATAATTATGGTATTTAAGTGCTTACTATGTGCCAAACACTGTTCTAAGCGCTGGACAGATAGACATTCAAAGAGGGATAGGTCAGGGCAGTGGACTAGTACACTTTCTGTATTTTATAGCCTTCTCTCATTCATTCATTCATTCATTCAATAGTATTTATTGAGCGCTTACTATGTGCAGAGCACTGTACTAAGCTCTTGGAATGGACAGATCGGTAACAGATAGAGATAGTTCCTGCCCTTTGATGGGCTTCCTGTCTAATCGTTGGTTTCAAATTCAAATTCATTGATTTCAAAGCCATGTCTTCCATTTTAACATAATTATAATAACTGTGCTATTTGTTAAGCACCTACTTCGTGCCAGGCCCTCTACTAAGTGTTGGGGTAGAGACAAGGTAATTGGCTTGAACACAGTCCCTGTCTCACACCGGGCTCACAGTCTTAGTCCCCAGTTTACAGATGAGGTAACTGAGGTACAGAGAAGTATAGTAACTTGCCCAAGGTCACAGAGAAGACATGTGACTTCAAGACATGTGGCTTTGAAGCTTTTGGCTTCAAAGCTGTCCATCCCTTTGTCCCCCTCCCTTCTCTCCATTTACAGCCTAGCCCGCACATTCTGCTCCGTTCATCTCATCACCTTCCCCCGTTCACGCCTGCCCCGCCGTCGACCCCTGGCCCACGTCCTCCCGCTGTCCCGGAACGCCCTCCCTCCTCACATCCGCCAAACTAACTCTCTTCCCCTCTTCAAAGCCCTACGGAGAGCTCACCTCCTCCGGGAGACCTTCCCAGACTGAGCCCTCCCTTTCCCTCTGCTCCTCCTCCCCTCCCCATCACCCCGACTCCCTCCCTCTGCTCTACCCCCTTCCCCTCCCCACAGCACTTGTATATATTTGTACATATTTATTGCTCTATTTATTTTATTAATGATGTGCATTTATCTATGATTCTATTCATTTTGATGGTAGTGATACCTGTCTACTTGTTTTGTTTCATTGTCTGCCTCCCCCTTCTAGACCGTGAGCCCATTGTTGGGTAGGGATTGTCTCTATCTGTTGCGGAATTGTACTTCCCAAGTGCTTAGTACAGTGCTCTGCACAAAGTAAGCGCTCAATAAATACGACTGAATGAATGAATGAATGTGGCAGAGCCAGGATTAGAACCCAGGTCCTTCTGACTCCCAGGTCCGTGCTCTATCCACTAGGTACGCTGCTTCTCCTAAATACTCTTCCAAATCCCTCCTCATAGAGTGGAGGTTCAATAAATATTATTGAATGAATTGGAACCAGAGAAGCAGTACGGCCTAATGGAAAGAACACAAGCCTGGAGTCGGAGGACCCGGATTCTAATTCCAGCTCTGCCATGTGCTGGCTGTGTGACCTTGGACAAATCATTTAACATTTCAGTTTCCTCATCACGTAAAATGGGGATCGAGTGTCTGTTCTCCATCGTATTTAAGACCGGGAGCCCCAGATGGGACAGAGACTGCGTTCAATTTGATGATCTTTTATCTACCCCAACAGTGACTGGCATATAGTAAGTGCTTTACAAGTACCATTAAAAAAAAAAAAAAGATAAGAGTGTGTGGGTAGTTGAGATCGACACATAATCCCAAAGCCTCCTTTTAGCAGAAAGCTGCGTGCATTTTCCCTTCCCCAGAGAATTATGAATTAACTCCGATGGGTGCAAGTGCTTGATCAGCTGGGAAATGTCCCAAAGGCAGACCTCTGAATGGAAGAGAAGGAGAAACCAAGGATCCGGTTAATCTATAAACAGGATTAGCAGTATCCTCTGAATCACTGAGTGTTAGCTGTTCTGTGCTAGCCAAACTACAAGGCTAAAGGATCCATCAATCAGTTGGATAGTACTATCCGTCAGTAGCATTTGAGTGCCTTCTGTGTGCGGCAAGTTGTACTAAACACTTGGGAGAGTACAACAGAAGAAGCACGCGTCGAGAGAATGAGGGGCTTGAATCTGCAGAGTTCTTGTTTTGATTTTTTAAAAAATGACAACGGTTCCCCCGCTGCCCCTAGTCCACGCCAGCTAGGATATTTTATAGTCCTCTCCACCCCATCCGATAAACTGTGGTTCCCCCAGCAAAGGTTTAGTGACTCGGATGGTGGTCCCGTGGACCTCGTGCTCCTCCGCTAGACTGTAAACTCGTTGAAGGCAAGGATTGGGTCTTCTAATAGTATTGTACTCTCCTGAGTGCTTAGTGCAATCCATGAGTCAGTCAGTTGATGGTGTTTATTGAGTGCTTAATGCGTGCAGAGCACTGTACAAAATGTTCGGGAGAGTAGAATACAACAGAGTTAATAGACTTCATCAGCTTCTCTTTACCATCAGCTTTAAATTCTTTCCATCATCTTTAAAACCCTCAATCACGTTGTCCCCTCCTACCTCACCTCTCTACTCTCTTACTGCAACCCAGCCCACATACATTGCTCCTCAAATGCCAACCTTCTCGTTGTTCCTCCATCTCAACTATCTTCACAATTACTGTGCCCCTACTTTTAAGCCTTACTGAAGGCCCGTCTCCTCCAAGAGGTCTTCTCTGACTAAGCCCTCCTTTCTTCTTCTCCCACCCCCTTCTGCATTGCTCTGACTTGCTCCCTTTATTCATTTCCCCCTCCCAGCTCCTAAGCACTTACTACATATCTGTAATTTTATTCCTTTATATTAATGTCTGTCTCCCCTTCTAAACTCAAAACTCATCGTGGGCAGGAATGTGTTATTTTGTTATATTTTTCTCTCCCCAGCATTTAGTACAGTGCTCTGCACACATTAAGCACTCAATAAATACGACTGACTGACCGAACTATAAGCTGTCTAGAGGGGGAGAGAGACATTGAGATAGATAAATTATGGAAATGTACGTAAGTGTTGTGGGGATGAAGGTAGGTTAAATACCAAGTGCCTAAAGGTCAGGGATCCAAATGCGTAGACAATGCATGCTCTGAAGTGCTCTGAACAAATATTATTGCTCGACTGATTCATTCTTTCATTCAATCGTATTTATTGAGCACTTGCTGTGTGCAGAGCACTGTACTTAGCTCTTGTAATGTACAGCTCGGCAACAGATAGAGACAATCCCTGCCCCACAGCGGGCTCACAGTCTAAAAGGGGGAGAGAGACAACAAAACAAAACAAGTAGTCAGGCGACCATCAAGATAAATAGAACCATAGATATGTACACATCATTAATAAAATAGAGTAATATATAATATATACAAATAGAGAAGCAGCATGGCTCAGTGGAAAGAGCCCGGGCTTGGGAGTCAGAGGTCATGGGTTCTAATCCCGGCTTCGCCGCTTGCCAGCTGTGTGACTTTGGGCAAGTCACTTCACTTCTCTGGGCCTCGGTTACCTCATCTGTAAAATGGGGATTAAAACTGTGAGCCCCACGTGGGACAACCTGATCACCTTGTATCCCCTCAGCGCTTAGAACAGTGCTTTGCACATAGTAAGCGCTTAACAAATACCACCATTATTATTATATACGAATATGCACAAGTGCTGTGGGGAGGGGAAGGGGGTAGAGCAGAGGGAATGGGGAGGGGAGGAGCGGCAAAGGGAAAGGGAGGGCCCTGTCTGGGAAGGCCTCTTAGAGGAGGTAAGCTCTCAGTAGGGCTTTGAAGAGGGGAAGAGATTTAATTTGGCAGATGTGAGGAGGTAGGGCATTCCAGGTCAGTGGTAGGACTTGGGCCAGGGGTCAACGGCGGGACAAGCGAGAACGAGGCACCGTGAGGAGGTTAGCGGCAGAGGAGCGGAGCGTACGGGGTGAGCCGTAGAAGGAGAGAAGGGAGGTGAGGTAGGAGGGGGCCAGGTGACGGAGAGCTATTGATTGATTATGTCATCGATTCACTACATGTCCTTGGGAGTCTTTTCACCTATCCTTGTCCAATTTTCCTCAGCGGCAAAATGAGTTCGGTGAGGCAGTCCTACCTAAGAGAAGCCAAGGTGCAAGGCAGCAGTGGGGAAAGAGGCGTCGTAGAACTGTGACCTGGCAGGAGCCTGACTTCCCGACTAAATCCCAGAAAGGAAGGTGAGGAGGGAAAGCCAACTCTAACGGGAGAGGCCCTTGGCAGAAGTTCTGAGACAGACTCAAACCTCAAGCAAAGTCTTGGGTGTGAGGGGTCTTGTAGGGAGGAGGTTTGAAATGGATGCAAACTCCACCAACTCTTAGCCTCTTCCCAGTCAGGCCAACGTCTCCCATTACAGGCCAGGGCTTCTCTTTCAAGCCAACATCTCTCATCCAGGACAGTGGAATGTCCCATTTGATCAGCGGGTGTGTGTTTGTGTGGTGGGGGGGGTGTCATCCAGGTTTTGCTCTCAAACAGGCGTCCTCTTAATCGAACAGCTGGAAAGAGTCTGCCTTTCTCTTCTCTTTTTTTAAAGAATTGTTTATGTGGTTTTCACTGTAAACACCGGCTGAAAACTGAAAAAGCAATTGTTAGTGTATCAGGAGGGACGAGCCAGGCCTGTTAGGAGTTCCGAGGCCTGTAGAATGTAATGGGATGTATCGCGTGATTAAACAAGACCCGTAATTAATGACATCAATAAAACAATTTGTTAGAGCGGCCATGGGAGGTTTTGCGCGTGGTGGTTAGCGCGGGTACAGGCACACTCCCGGTTGGAAAGGGATGTTTTCGGTAAAGCTGTCCAGATTGGGCGACGATTCTGAGAATCAGGCGCAGATTAAGCCGTTCACTTATGTTTGGTCACATAAATGCTGCTCCTCCCAGGAGGTGGTCCCCCCCCACTCCCCACCAGCCCCCCAGTTCAACTCCTCCACGAGAGGGTCATCTCTGACCCCACCAGGGTAGGCCTCCATCTTTGTAGTCAGTCACAGCTTTGGCGACTAGAGATCCAGGACTGCAGACAATCCCTTGCTGATCGGGGATGCAGCTTAGCTAAATAGAAAGACCCCCAAGCCCGGGAGTCAAGGGTCCTGGGTTCTCATCCCAGCTCTCTCATTTGCCTGGTGTGCGGCTGTGGGCGAGTCACTTCATTTCTCTGTGCCACAGTTTCCTCGTCTGTAAAATGGGGATTAAATACCTATTCTCCCTCCTCCTTTGGCTGCCGGCCCCATGTCGTTTCGACACGGTATATCTAGTATCTCCTCTCTCAGGGTCACACCTGGAGAGTTTCCAGTCCTCTACCAGTCACGGCTATGGAAGGGAGAGCCAAGCAGAAGCACAGCCATTCCATTCCTAGCTTGGGCAGTGGCTAGCGAGTGGCAGGCCATCTGCTACAAGTCAAAACTCACCCGTGCTGGGCAGCAGCGGCACGGGAGTCGAGGGCGGAGACTCAAGTTTACTGGGCGGAAGGAGGCAGTGATAAACCACTTCCATATTTTTATCAAGAAAACTCTCTGGATCCGCTACCAGAACGATTGCTGATGGAGGGCGGTACGTTCTGGGAGATGTGTGTCCGTGCTGTCGCTATGGGTCGGACACGACTCGACGGCATAAGACAAGATTCCGGTATCAACGAGGTGGCCTGAAAAGTTTCCCGAACGAGAAAGGGTTTTTGCAATCCTCACCTTGACTCTTAAGAGTGGTGAGTTCCTAGCTTTTCCTCCTTGCGTCCTCCCAGGAGACACCTAGTCCCTGGGGCTTTAGATTGGTCTGCTAACCTCAGAAGCCAACAGTAATAATCATTAATAACTGTGGTATTTGTTTAACACTTACTCTGAGCCAACCACCAGACTAAGCATGGGGGTAGATACAAGATAATCATGTAGGACAAGGTCCCTCTCCCATATGAGGCTCACAGCTTAAGGAGAAGGGAGAGTGGGTATTTACTCCCCACTTTACCGATGGGGAAACTGAGAGACGGAGAAGTCAAAGGTCGCAAGTGACAGAATGGGGGTGAGGATCCAGGTCCTCTGACTCCCAAGCTTGGGCTCTTTCCTCTAGGTCAAGCTGCTTCCTTGGTCAGCGAGGGATTACCTGGAGACCTGGATCTCCAGTACCAATCAATCCATCGTATCTATTGAACACTTACTCTATGCAGAACATTGTACTAAGCAATTGGTAGAGTACAGTGTAAAAGAGTTGGTAGACACGTTCCCTGCCCATAATGAGCTTACAGTCTAGAGGGGGACACAGACAGGAATATAAATTGTGCCTATGTAGTCAGTCAATCAATGGTATTTATTGAGGGCTGACTGTGTGCAGAGCTCTGTGCTAAGTGCTCGGGAGAGTATGATACCACAGAATTGGTAGACACACTCCCGGCCCACAACCATAAGTTCTGCGGGGCTAAGGGTGGAGCCAATTAAGAACACAAATTCAAGTGCAAGGATGATGCAGAAGAGAGAGGGAGGGAGGAAAGGCCTTTTGGAAGAGATGTGAGTTAATAAGGCTTTGAAGATGGGGAGAGTGATCGTCTGTCACATATGCAAGGGGAGGGAGGTGGGGGTTTTTGGCATTTGTTAAGCACTCACCACATGTCAAACACTGTTCTAAATGCTGGGATAGATACAAGTTAATCAGGTTGGGCATAGTCCCTGTCCCACATGTGACTCACAGGCTAAGTGAGTTTTAGGATGTGGACCAAGGGTCGGCAGCGAGATAGAAGAGATCAAGGCACGGCCGTAGGTTGGCATTAGAGGAGCAGAGTGAGCCTGTCGGCTTATAGTAGACAGTCAGCAAACTAAGATAAGCGGGGACAAGGTGATTAAGTGCTTTAAAACCAGTGGTAAAGAGTTTCTGTTTGATGCTGAAGTGGATGGGCAACCACTGGAGTTCCTTGAGGAGTGGGAAAGCATGGACTGAACATTTTTTTAGAAAAATGATCTAGGTAGCAGAGTGAAGGAGGGACTGGAATGGGGAGGGAAAAGAGGCCGGGTGGTCAGCAACTTAGGATAAATGCTTGGATCATCTCTAAGCCCTCTCACCCACCCTTCTCCCCTTGCCCAACAATGCCAGCGACTGGAAATGAGGAGAGCACGTCCCTGGATTTCTGAAACACAAAAGGGACTGGAGCCTTAGGGAGCGGAATCCCCTGCCCTCCCTGCACCACCATAGAGCACAGAAGAGGGTGCCCTAAATTCTTAGAGCATAGAAAAGGGTCCCCTAACTTCCAAACCAGCAGAAGCAGCATGGTCTGGTGGAAAGAGCATGGGCCTGGGGGTCAGAATGACCTGGGTTCTAATTCCGGCTCTGCCCCTTGTCTGCTGTGTGACTTTGGGCAAGCCCTTTTCTGTGTCTCAGTTTCCCTCTAGACTGTAAACTCCTTGTAGGCAGGGAATGTGTCTATTTATGTGTCTGTGTATTGTTTACAGAGATGCAGCGTGGCTTAGTGGAAAGATCACAGGCCGGGCAATCAGAGGTCATGGTTTCAAATCCTGGCTCCACTACTCGTCAGCTGTGTGACTTTGGGCAAGTCACTTAACTTCTCGTGCCTCAGTTACCTCATCTGTAAAATGGGCATTAAGACTGTGAGCCCCACATGGGGCAACCTGAGCACCTTGTATCCTCCCCAGCGCTTAGCACAGCGCTTTGCACATAGTAAGCGCTTAACAAATGCCATCATTATTATTATTATAATATTGTACTCTCCTAAGCACTTTGTCCCATGCTCTGCACATAGTAAATGCTCAATAAGTATGATTGAATTAATGAATGAAAGTTACCCCGTCTGTAAAATGGAGACTAAGACTGTGAGGCCCATGTGGGACAGAGACTGTGTCCAGACCGATTATCTTATATCTACCCCAGTGCTTAGTACAGTGCCTGACACTCCACCACCTTGCCCCCTCCTACCTCACCTTGCTACTCTCCTTCTACAATTCAACTTGCACACTTCGCTCCTCTAATGCTAACCTTCTCACTGGGCCTCGATCTCCCCTATATCGCCACTTACCCCAGCCCACATCCTGCCTCTGGCCTGGAACGCCCACCCTCCTCAAATCCCACAGATAATTACTCTCCCCCCTCTTCAAAGCCTTACTGAGGGCACATCTCCTCCAAGAGGCCTTCCCAGACTAAGCCCCTCCTTTCCTCTTCTCCCACTCCTTTCTGCCTAACTCTTACTCCCTTTGTTCTCCCCTCCGTCCCAGTCCCACAGCACTTACGTGCGTATCTGTAATGTATTTATTTGCACTGATGTCTGTCTCCCCAGCTCTAGACTCATTGTGGGCAGGGAATGTGCCCGTTTATTGTGGTATTGTACTCTCCCAAGCACCCAGAACAGAGCTGCGCTTACAGTAGATGCTCAATAAATACAATTTCATGAATGAATGAACTAACTCTGTGGTCCATTAAGATTCCTCCTCTGCCCCTGCAGGAGGGAGCCCGATCAGGGAAACTAGCAGGAGGGGAGACTGAGGGGTCCTGCGAGTCTGTGGAGAGCCCATCCGCCAACCTTGCTGATGGCGTCTAGAGCTTGGGAGGTCCTAGCAGCCCAAAGCGGAACGGATACTCTCCCTGCCAGCCGCTGAAATTCCTGCTTTATGGAGTGCCTTTTGTGCCGGGATCAGCTGTCAGCCTGAGGTCTATTTTTAGGCAAGCACATCTCATTCCCTTCCACGCAGCTATCCAGGGGCAGAGGAGAGGAGCCGGGATCGTGGAGAAGAATGGGGCAGGAGCCGGGGCGCCATGGAATGCCGCACGTGTTGCTGTGAGCTTTGTTTGCAAGAATGTATGAATCAGGTCACTTGCAGGTGATTGGCATGAATAGGAACAGGTGTGTAGATGGGTGACAGTGGGGTGGGGTCGGGGAGGGAGTCTCATGTGCCCGCGTCTGCAGCCCTCACAGTCACATGAACATGATTCCAGACGCATCGTGATAGTGGTGTTTTGTTAAGTGCTTACTCTGCGCCAAACGTTGTATTAAGCCCTGGGGGAGAGATACATTATAATAATAATAATAATTGTGGTATTTGGTAAACGCTGACTACATATCAAGGACTATACTAAGCGCTGGAGTGGAGAAAAGCAAATCGGGTTGGACATAGTCCCTGTCCCGCTTGGGGCTTGCAGTCTTAATCCCCGTTTTACAGATGAGGTAACTGAGGCACAGAGAAGTAAAGTGACTTTCATTCAGTAGTATTTATTGAGCGCTTACTATGTGCAGAGCACTGGACTAAGCGCTTGGAATGTACAAACCGGCAACAGATATAGACAGTCCCTGCCCTTTGACGGGCTTAAAGGCCACACAGCAGACAAGTGGCACACCTGGAATTAGAACTCATCACCTTTTGACTCCCAGGCCCGTGCTTATCCACTGTGAGATGCAACTCAGTCCCTCTCCCACATGGGGCTTACAGTCCAAGTAGGACAATAAGTAGTATAAAAGGAATCCTTATTTTGTAGATGAGGAAACTGAGGCTCAGAAAAGCAAAGTAACTTGCCCAAAGCCACCCAGCAGGGAAGTGTCGAAGCCAGGACTAGAATCCAGGTCTCCTGACTCCCAGACTTTTCTACTAGCCTCATTATAATAGCAGAGAAGAAGCTTGGCTTAGTGGATAGAATAAGGATTAGAGCATGGGCCTGGGAGTCTGAAGGCCCTGGGTTCTAATTCTGGCTCCGCCATATGTCTGCTTTGTGAACTTGGACAAGTCACTTAACTTCCCCGTGCCTCAGTTACCTCATCTGTAAAGTGGGATTAAGAGTGTGAGCCCCTTGTGGGACAGGGACTGTGTCCTACTTGATTAACTTGTATTTACCCCTGTGCTTAGAACAGTGTTTGGCACATAGTACGTGCTCAACAAGTACTATTATTATTATTATTATTATTAGATTATTATTATTGTAATATAATTATATATTAAAATATATCATATGTAATATATACAAATAAATAATATATAATTATATAGTATATTATATAATTATAATCTATTATAATGTATTATAATGTCTTATATATTCTATAATTATATTATAATAATAAATAATCATAATTATTATTAGTCTCTGTCCCCCGAGCTGGGCATAAATAGTAAGCACCAAAGGGAAAAGGAGATTGTCCAGCCCCAGATCTAGACACACAACATTTTCACCCATATGAACATGATCACTCACAGATATTTGCATGGATGTCCAACAAGATACAGAGACAGGCAAAGAAAAAGGCAGTCATGAAGAGCCAGAGCTACACAGAGTTTTGAGAGCCAGAAAAACTCCCGGTTGAGGATGCAGAGAGATCTAGAAAGACTAGCAGAGTAAATTGGCGTAGGGAGACGGAGCTTTGGACACAGGAGGTCAGAAACCCAACTAGGAACTAAAGGAAGCAGAGGCCCGGGGGGAGATATAGATAAATTTGATATAGAATCCAAGCCGCTGAGACAGTGTCACCAACGGAGAGCTAGAGAGACGCGGAGAGATGAAGAAGGGAGGCAAAGAAGCAGATGGAAGAAGAAAGGAGAGGTGAGAGAGAAAATGGGGCAGAGGCAGGAGGTCAGAGTGCAAGCCTAAGCAGTCTGGGTTATGCGGGATGGGAAAGAATGGAGAAGTAATTTGAGAGGTGGAATAAGGTAGGAGGGGGTTACATAGGAAGGAAGAGGAGAAAATAGGTGGGTAGCAGGTGTTTCAGTAATAGAAACCTGTCTTGTTTCTCAGAGTGTATTTTCTTTAGCTATTTATCAGGCATATATGTTAAAATCAAATGGAGAAGTAGTTCCACCCATGGAATAAGGTAGGAGAGGGGCTGCATAAGAAGGCTGAGGAGAAAACACTTAGGTGGGTAGCAGGAGTTTCAGTAATAGAAACCTCTCTTGTTTCTCAGTGTATTTACTTCAGCTACTTATCAGGCATATATGTTAAAATCAATCGACCATCAATCAATCTTATTGATTGAGCACTTACTGTATGGGAAGCACTGTACTAAACACTTGGGAGAGGACCCGTGTAAAAGAGTTGGTAGACACGCTCCCTTTCCACAAGGAGCTTACAGTCTAGAGGGGAAGCCAGACATTAATATAAATAAATAAATTACGGATATGTACACAAGTGCTGTGGGCCTGAGGGTGGGGTGAATGAAGGGTGCAAATCCAAGTGCAAGAGCGACTCAGAAGGGAGTGAGTGTAGAGGAAATGAGGGCTTAGTCAGTCATTCACCCCACACATCCAATCCGTCACCAAGACCTGCCGGTCTCACCTTCATAGTATCTCCAAGGTCCTCCCTTTCCTCTCCCTCCAAACTGCTATCGTGCTGGTACAAACTCTCATAATATCCCGACTGGATTATTGTGTCAGCCTCCTCTCCGATCTCCCTTTCTCCTGTCTCTCCCCGCTCCAGTCTATCCTTCATTCCGCTGCCCGGATCATCTTCCTGCAGAAACGCTCTGGGCATGTCACTCTCCTCCTCAAAAACCTCCAGTGGTTGCCCATCAACCTCTGCACGAAACAAAAACTCCTCACTCTTGGCTTCAAAGCTCTCCATCACCTTGCCCCTTCCTACCTCTCCTCCCTTCTCTCTCTCTATTACCCACCCCGTACACTCCGCTCCTCTGCTGCTCACCTTCTCACGGTCCCCCATTCGCGCCTGTCCCGCCGTCGACCCCTGGGCCACGTCCTACCGCTGTCCTGGAACGCCCTCCCTCCTCACGTCTGCCAAACTAACTCTCTTCCCCTCTTCAAAGTTCTACTGAGAGCTCACCTCCTCCAGGAGGTCTTCCCAGCTTGAGCCCCCCCTTTCCCTCTGCTCCCCCTCCCCTCCCTTTTCTCCCCTCACCCTCTGCTCTTCCCCCTTCCCCTCCCCTCAGCACTGTGCTTATTTGTATATATTATTTATTACCCTATTTATTTTGTTAACGAGATGTATACTCCATGATTCTATTTATCTTAATGAGCTTGTCTTGCTTTGTTTTGTTCTGTTTTGCTTTGCCGTCTGTCTCCCCCGTTTAGACTGCGAGCCCGTCATCGGACAGGGACGGTCTCTATCTGTTGCCGAATTGTACATTCCAAGGGCTCAGTCCAGTGCTCTGCACGTGGTAAGCGCTCAATAAATACTATTGAATGAATGAATGAATGGAAGGGTCCTTCAAGGAGATGTGATTTTAAAAAGGCTTCGAAGGTGGGGAAAGGGATCGTCTGCTGTATATGAAGAGGGAGGGCGTTCCGGGCTAGAGGATGTGGATGAGGGGTCGGCGGTGAGATAGGTGAGATGGAGGGACAGTGAGGAGATTGACATTGGAGGAGTGAATTGTGTAGGCTGGGTTGTAGTAGGAAGTCAGAGAGGTAAGGTGAGGGGTGGGAGGGGCAAGAAGACTGGATTCTTAGACTGTGAGCTCACTGTGGGCAGGGAATGTCACTGTTTATTGTTGTATTGTACTTTCCCAAGAGCTCTGCACACAGTCAGTACTTAATAAATACGGTTGAATGAACGAATGGATAAATGAATGCTTTAAAGCTGATGGTAAGGAGTTTCTGTTTGATACCAAAGTGGATGAGCAACCATGGAAGGTTCTTGAGAAGTGGGGAATCACAGACTGAATGTTTTTGTAGAAAAATTATCTGGGCAGGAGAGTGAAGTATGAACTGGAGTGGGGAGGGACAGGAGGCAGGGAGATCAGCGAGGAGGCTGACACGGTAATCCAGGCAGGATAGGATAACTGCTGGCATTCATGTGGAAGCAGTTTGGATGGAGAGGAAAGGGCGGATTTTAGCGGATATGAAGGTTGAACCAACAGGATTTGGTGATAGAACGTGGGGGTTGAATGAGAGAGATGAGTCAAGGATAACGCCAAGACCTGGGGAGTTGCTTATCTAAAGCACATATGTTAGGGTTTACCTATGTGAGAGTCAGCATAAACCGCAGTAAGCATTGAATAAACATGTGACTTAGAGAGCGTCACGATCTCCCCGCTCTCAGGTTCATTTTTTCCTAGGATTGGAACTGTCCAGGTTACTGGAGGGGGATTTTCATAGGATTGGAACTGTCCAGGTTTGGAGTCTGCCTGGAGGGGGAGTTTCCTTTTGGAAAGTTTGAAGAAAAGCGTTCTGATGTTTTATGGAAAATTTTTTTAAAAAATCCCCATTGTGCTTGGCAAAAAGGAGAAGGAGGACATTTCATTTCAACCAATTTCCTCGAAGTGGATGTTGAAAACTTTCAACATTGCAACATTTCACCCTTGGTGCCTCAGAGAAATGATGAGGATGATAATTACTTAGAGCATCATAGAAAAGCCCTGAGTGCACCGAAGAAAGTGTGGCGCACTCTCTCCATGGGTTCTGTTTTCTTAAGCCCTTGTTTGTTATCTCCCTGCAGCAACTCCCAGTGGCTTAGAGCACGAGCCTGGGAGTCAGAGGACCTGGGTTCTAACCCTAGCTCCACCACTTGCCTGCTGTGTGACCTTGGGCAAGTAACTTAACTTCTCTGTGCCTCCGTTCCCTCATCTGTAGTTCGGGGATTCAATACCTGTTGTTCCTTCTACTTAGACTGTGAGCCCCATGTGGGGCCCGATGATCTTGTAATAATAATAATAATAATGGAATTTGTTAAGCGCTTACTATGCGCAAAGCACTGTTCTAAGCACCGGAGAGGATACAAGGTGATCAGGTTGTCCCATGTGGGGCTCCCCATTTTACAGATGAGGGAACTGAGGCACAGAGAAGTTAAGTGACTTGCCCAAAGTCACAGAGCTGACAAGCGGCGGAGCCGGGATTTGAACCCATGTCCTCTGACTCCCAAGCCCGGGCTCTTTCCACTGAGCCACGCGGCTTGTATCTGCCCCCCAAAACTTAATATAGTGCTTGGCACAGAGTAAGCACTTAACAAATTCTCCAATTATTATTACTATTATTATTACACTCCATCCACCACACTCTCCAACCAGGCACCCATGTGGTCAGATGACAAGCAACGTGGCTTAGCGGATAGAGCACGGGCCTGGGAGTGAGAAGGTCATGGGTTCTAATCCTGTCTTTGCCACCTGTCTGCTGTGTGACCTTGGGCAAGTCACTTCACTTCTCAGGTCCTCAGTTACTTCATCCATAAAATGGGATTAAGACTATGAGCCCTATGTGGGAAAGGGTCTGTGTCCAACCTGCCTACCTTGTATCCACCCCAGTACTTAGAACAGTGCTTGGCACAGAGTAAGGGCTTAACGAGTACCATAATCATTAGAGGTTCCAGGAGGTCCCTCGAGTTCAATGGCTCAGAGATCTTGGAAGTTTGGCTTCAGGCACCGTGGCAACTCACCTCAGCAGCGCAAAGCAGGGTTGCTTAATGGTTGACCGGAGACATTTGGCCTCTGGACCCCCTTGCCTCACTATCCCGCCTTGAAATTCCTGATGCTCAGTGAAGCCTTCCAAAATGGCGCCTGGAACAAGCTGGAGAATTGAGTGTCCTCGACTACTGTTAATTTGGGAATTGCTGGCCTGGGGCTGCGGGCGGCCCAAGGGCTATCTGAAAGTCTGCCTGGCTCCTTCTGCCTGCCTGGCAGAAGCGGAAGCAGTGGTAATATTGCTTGTGCCAAACCGAAGAGTGCTGGGGTAGATACAAAATAAACCATTTAGGCACGACTCCTGCCCGACAAGGGACTCAAATGCTGCGAAAAACCGGTAGAAAATGGGATTAAATTACAGATTCAATAAATGAATTAAAATAAATTACAGATGCAATAAATTACAGCTAATAGGAGAAACTCCAAATTAAACTTTCAAAATTAAAGGACGTTAGTGAATAGAACATGGAGGACATAATCTTCAAGCCTGACTCTCTCTGAGTCAAGAATCCTGGGTTGTTAGGTAATAGAATTCTACAGGGATAGCAAGCTTATTTTGGTTAGAACCAAAATAAAGACTTTAGGTCATTGGAAAAGTTGGTATTAAGTCTGAAAAGGAGAAGTTACTGTTTTCGAGAAGAATCAGTGTCAGAAACCTTACGGAAAGATAATATACTGTAAACTCTTCCTATATTCTATTAGTTGTTTGCAGACTGGGAACATATCTACAAATTCTGTCATACTGTACTCCCCCAAATGCTTAGTGTAGTGCTTTGCACATAGTAAGCACTCAATAGAGTGGGGTAGTAATAGTGATTTTAAGCACTTACTATGTGCCAGGCACTGTTCACGCCTGGGAGTCAGGTGGAGCCGGGTTTTAATTCCGGCTCTGCCACATGTCTGCTGTGCCTCCTTGGGCAAGTCAGTTCTCTTCTTTGTGCCTCAGTTACCTCGTCTGTAAAATGGGGAGTAAGATTGTTATCCCTATGTGGGATAGGGACTGTGTCCAACCTAGTGCTTAGTACAGTGTCTGACACAGAGTAAGCAGTGAGTAACTACCAAAAATTTTGATCGAGCGATGTGCTGGATTTAATCCTGAGTAGCGAGTAAGACTCCTTGAGGTAAGTATATGCAGGACACTCACTCTGCAAGGGTCCTTTCAATAAGATTCAAATTTAACACCGTTTCTGGTGAGAACCCCTCCTATAAAATTCTGTGATTTGGGTCACTGCCCTTGAAAAAGGACATGGGGAAAGTAGAGTCCAGAGAAAAGTGATAAAAATGATTAGGGGTGGAAAATGGTTGTCAAGCAGCAAGGTTAAAGGAATTGAGAGGTTTTATCCTGAAAGGAAAGGCTAAGGAATGACTTCATCACTGTCAAAAATATTTTTCTGAGGATCCCAGCCAGTTGGTCGGAGGATGCATCTACAGAAAACCAGAGCCGTCCTTAAACCGAAACTGAAGAGATTTAGGTCGGACATAAGAAATAACTTCTTGGTTTTTATAGACTTAGGGAAGTCATGGAGTACTGTATTTCTTCCTGAGATTACAAGATTGTCTTTTTGAAAACTAGTCCTGGAGATCTTTATAAAAAGAGAGAGAAACGACCACTCTGCCTTGTCCAGGGCCCAGTGATCTTCCAAGTGTCCATCCATCGGTACAATTTTATGATTATTCTGGAATTTTCCAGTGGGAACTCTGGTTCTGCTGAGGTTGCTTCCTGGGCCTCAGATCCCACTTTTCCCTTCTTAGACCTCCTTCTGCCTTCTGAGGAGTTCACCCCTCCTTCTTGAACTGCCTCCTCTCTTAGACAGGCTCTCCCTGTCAGGAAGCTCCTCACCCCAGAATGCCTACTGTGACATCAGAGCCACCTTTGATGATGTCCCCCGCTCACAGTTCTAGGGCCACGGGGCCCCTGGAACACCACACAACCCTGCAACAATTAGTCTGGGCTAGAGGTGGTGGACAGGAGAATTGTGTGGGGGCAGATAAGCGGAAGAGCATTAGATTGGAAACATCTGCGGACCGGAGGCGGTCAAACTGGTATTGTAGACCGTATGTGCTCGCATTCCTGTGGGAAACAGACTGCCTTTTACCTCAGAAAACAATAAAGGAGAAGCAGCGTGGCCTGATGGAAAGAGCATGGGGCTGGGAGTCAGAAGGCCTGGGTTCTCATCCCGATTCCCCACTTGTCTGCTGTGTGCCCTTGAACAAGTCACTTAACTTCTGTTTGTCTCCGTTCTTTCACCTGAAAATTGAAGATTTAATATCTGTTCTCCTTCTACTTAAGCTGTCAGCTTCATATGGATCCTGATTATCTTGTATCTTCCCCAGTACTTAGGGCAGTGCTGGACACATAGTAAGTGGTTAACAAATACCATAATTATTCTTCTTCTTACTACTACTATTCAGGTTGCAGGGTCTTTTTTTCAGAAATTTGTATTTGTTAAGCACTTATTATGTATCAAACACTGTTCTAAGCGCTAGGATAGACGCAAGTTAATTAGGTTGGGAACAGTCCTTGTCCTATATGGAGCTCATCCCTGTCCTACAAGGGGCTTACAGTCTAAGTAGAAGGGAGAACAGGAGCAGCATTGTCTAGTGGCTAAA
The DNA here is from genome assembly GCF_004115215.2 of Ornithorhynchus anatinus. Lineage (NCBI taxonomy): Eukaryota > Metazoa > Chordata > Mammalia > Monotremata > Ornithorhynchidae > Ornithorhynchus > Ornithorhynchus anatinus. The sequence continues at coordinate 87,693,088 of NC_041730.1, read as the reverse complement.
ACCCGGGCCTGGAGTCAAAAGGACCTGGGTTCTAATCCCGGCTCTGCTACTTGTCTACTGTGTGACCTAGACCAAGTCCCTTATCTTCTCTGTATCTCAGTTACCTCATCTACAAGTAATAATAATGGTATTTGTTAAGCACTTATTATGTGCCAGGCACTATACTAAGCACTGAGGTGAATGCAAGCAAATTGGTTTGGACACAGTCCCTCTCCCACGTGGGGCTCACAATTTCAATTCCCATTTCACGGATGAGGTAACTGAGGCCCAGAGAAGTGAAGTGACTTGCCCAGTGTCGCATAGCAGACAAGTGTTAGATCCGGGATTTAGAACCCAGGATCTTCTGGCCTGTGCTCCCGGCATGGCACGTAAATTGGGGATTAAGATCACGAGACCATATAAGACCATATCAGAGCCACCTTTGACGATGTCCCCCGCTCACAATTCTGGGGCAGAGCCAGGACCGGAGCCTAAATCCTCTGACACTTGAAGCAGGTCCCTTTCCTTCAGCTGCCCTGGCCCTCCTGCAGTACTTCTTGTCCAACAGGATCATCTCCCCCTCCATCCCTGCAGGATACCCGAGCCTCCTTCCTCACCTCACCACATGTCCACATCCGTCTGAGGCCTTCTGCTCCCACTTCCACCCTTGTTCCCACTCCAGGTGGGCTGAGCTGGGACCCAGGGGGATGCAGAAGTTCCTAAACTCTTGGCCTTCAACATTTGAACCTCCTCTGTCTTGGAGGATCGAAGAGAACACCCAATATCGTGTAAGCTCCACCTGGACAGGGAGCGTACATTGTGCTCCTGTCGTCCTCTTCCGAACACTTATTATGGCGCTCAAAAATACCATTGTTTCTACTGCTTCGAGCCTCTTCCTTCCTTTCTTGCCCCCCGGTGCCTCCCTCCATCCCAGTTATCTTTTTAAATTTAGCCAGACCGAAGGCTGGAGCTCCCTCCTCTCATGTCTGCCTCCTACATCCTCGCACAATCTGGAATCTCTCTTCTTGGCACCAGTCCCTGTCTGCTACCGGTTTCTTTAGTCAGAAGGCCCGGCTCCAGACCCGGGACGGAGGCAAGATTATCAGGACAGGAATCCTCCATCGGAGCCCCTTTGACTACCAGATGATGTGGGCGAGGAGGTGACTCAGCCCTCTTGAGAGACTTCGTGCCCAGGGGCTGGAGGAAATGGCCCTATCGCTGCCGGTGGGTGAGGAAGACCAATCCGGGGCCTCGTCATTTCAGGCTGACAATAAACTGGGCCGTGGCAGGAAGCACAAAGTTCAGGCCACCCCCTCTGTCCTTCACACACCTCGTGCCACGGCATCTCCCGGAGCGGAGTTAATAATAATCCTTTTGTTCATATTTAGCTCCTTTCATCTGCGGAACATGGTCATCGCCGGGGCCAGAGGCCTCACAGACACTCCTCGGGACGACGGGAAGTCAGGAGAAATCACTATACTTTAGGGATGGGAATCCTGAAGCCCAGAGAGGTTAAAGGACCATTTGAGGTCACACGGGAGACAGACGAGAGGACAAGACCAGGGTCCAGGTCTCCCAAACCTCATGGTTCTGGGCTGGGTCCTGGACTATGCTCCCTTTGAACCACGGAAAGCACTGTGGCCTAGTGGAAAGAGTACGGGCCCGGAGTCAGAGGGCCTGGGTTCTAATCCCAGCTCCACCATTTGTCTGCTGCTGTGTGACCTTGGTGTCACCCACAGAGATCCGTACACTGGCCTGGATAGGCGACTTCGGAATATGGTGAGGAAGGGGAGCACAGAGTTCAGACGGATCGCTTGTTTAAACAACCGCGATTTATTATACCAACAAAATACAGAATAAATGACATCCACAAACAGGCAAATTAAGGTCCACTCCCCCTCTATCATAATCTATTTGCAAAGAATGAGCTCTTCAATTCACTAATCTACTTGGGAGCCCACAAGCAAGCATGTTAAGGGCCACTTACCTTCTCTCAGAGAAGCAGTGAAGGCATAATGGATAGAGCATGGGCCTGGGAGTCAGAAGATCATGGGTCCTAATCCCAGCTCTGCCACTTGTCTGCTGTGTGACTGTGGGCAAGTCGCTTCACTTCTCTGTACCTCAGTTAGCTCTTCTGTAAAATGGGGATTGAGACTTTGAGCCCCACATGGGACAGTAAATGTGTCCAGCTCTATTTGCTTGTATCCACTCCGGCGCTCAGTACAGTGCCTGGCATAAAGCAAGCGCTTAACAAATATCATTGTTAATAATAATAATGTTGGTATTTGTCAAGTGCTTACTGTGTGCAGAGCACTGTTCTAAGCGCTGGGGTAGATGCAGGGTCATCAGGTTGTCCCACACGAGGCTCACAGTCTTCATCCCCATTTTACAGATGAGGTAACCGAGGCACAGAGAAGTTAAGTGACTTGCCCACAGTCACACAGCTGACAAGCGGCGGAGCCGGATTCGAACCCATGACCTCTGACTCCCAAGATCGGGCTCTCTCCACTGAGCCACGCTGTCAAACACATCTCCGGGAGACCATAACAGCACCAGAACTGACATGGGTCCTGGAATTCGGGAATCACTTCAGGTCGGTTTGGGTACCGTCTGATAGCCCGGAACACGACGACTCCCTCCCCAGTGAGTGGGGGGTCTTACGCTTGTCGATTGGTGATGATGATGATGGCATTTGTTAAGCGCTTACTATGTGCCAAGCACTGTTCTAAGCCCTGGAGTAGATACAAGGTAATCAGGTTGTCCCATATGGGGCTCACAGTCTAAATTCCCATTTTACAGATGAGTTCACTGAGGCGCAGAGAATAAAATAAAAGTTGGTATTTGTTAAGCGCTTACTATGTGCAGAGCACGGTTCTAAGCTCTGGGGGAGATACGGGGTGATCGGGTTGTCCCACGTGAGGCTCACAGTTAATCCCCATTTTACAGATGAGGTCACTGAGGCCCAGAAAAGCGAAGTGACTTGCCCACAGTCACCCAGCTGACAAGTGGCAGAGCAGGAATTCGAACCCATGACCTCTGACTCCCAAGCCCGGGCCCTTTCCACTGAGCCACGCTGCTTCTCAAGAAGTTAAGTGACTTGCCCAAAGTCACACAGCTGACAAGCGGTATAGCTGGGATTAGAACCCACGACCCCCGGGCTCTTTCCAGTGAGCCAATATCGATTGGTCGCTGTCCTCCAAGTCAGGTTCCACCATGGCCAGGTTGCAGAATGTGTGGGTTCTGAGGGCCCCCTCCCCTGATTATGCACGTTATTCAAACTAATTAATTAATTAATTCGCTCGCATTGAATATGTGAACTGGTAGGTTCACAGACCACCTCTTAAGGTTGCACCCGGAGAGTTTCCAATCCTCTTCCGGTCTCGACTATGGGAGGGAGTCAAGCAGGGGCATAGCCATTCCATTCCTAGCTTGGCCAGTGGCTAGTTAGTGGCAGGCAAACGGCTACAAGTCAAAACTCCCCCGTGCTGGGCAGCAGCGGCACGGGAGAGAGTCGAGGGCGGAGACGCAGGTTTACCGCGTGGAAGAAGGCAGTGGTCAACCACTTGCGGATTTTTACCAAGAAAACTCTCTGGATCCGCTACCAGAACGATTGCAGACGGAAGCGGGGCGTTCTGGGAGAGACGCGTCCATGGCGTCGCTGAGGGTCGGGCACGACTCAACACCGTAAGACAACAACAAGACAAGGCTCACGGACAAAGGACCGTGGGCATGGCGTGGATAGACACTCCAGAGTTTCCCTGACGTGGAGTTTCTTCCTCATTTCCCTGACTTGCCCTGAAATAACGGGTCAGTCAAAGTGGAGTCCCTTGAGTAATAATGATAATGTTGGTGTTTGTCAAGCACTTACCATGTTCTAAGCGCTGGGGTAGACACAGGGGAATCAGGTCGTCCCACGTGGGGCTCACAGTCTTAATCCCCATTTTACTGAGTCTCGCGTGACACTTGGGTAAGTCATTTAACTTCTTCGTTCCTCAGTTACTTCAGCTGTAAAATGGAGCTCAAGCCTGTGAGCCTCATGCGGGACATGGACCGTGTCCAACCCGCTAATCTCGTATCTACCCCAGTGTTTTTATTATAAGTGCTTACAAAACCCATAAAATCAAAACGAAACAATCCTACAGGGGAGATCTTTGGAAAAGGCTCAGAGGGGAGCAATAGAAGGCACCGGTTGAGCTCCTTCAACTGCTTTGTATGAAAGTCAGCGAGGGGCTGCTAGCTGGTTTCCCTATTAAAGCAGATTCTTTAGGGGCATTGGGCTTGCCTGCTAGAGAACCTCAACCTGCCAGGGACCAGCAGGAAAGCAGTAAGAATGATCCTTTCTCTGCCACTTATCTGCTGTGTGACCTTGGGCAAGTCACTTCACCTCTCTGTACCTCAGTTATCTAGAAATTGGGGACTAAGAATGCGTGAAGCAGCGTGGCTCAGTGGAAAGAGCCCGGGCTTTGGAGTCAGAGGTCATGGGTTTGAATCCCGGCTCTGCCACTTGTCAGCTGGGTGACTGTGGACAAGTCACATCACTTCTCTGTGCCTCACTTACCTCATCTGTAAAATGGGGATTAAGACTGTGAGCCCCACGTGGGACAACCTGATTACCCCGTGTCTACCCCGGCGCTTAGAACAGTGCTCTGCCCATAGTAAGCGCTTAACAAATACCAACATTATGATTATTAATGTGAGCCCTATGTGGGACAGGTATCACTTGTATCTACTTCAGCGCTCAGTAGGGCACCTGGCACATATTAAGTGCTTAATAGATACCATTAAAAAAAAACCAACCTCTTTGAGGATAGGGATCGTGTCTTTATTGAACTCTCCCAAGTGCAGTGCTTTTCACACAGCAAGAGCTCAACAGTCATTACGTCAATCAGTCGATGGCATTTATTGAATGCTTACTGTGTGCACAGCACTGTAGTAGACCCCTTGGGAGAGTATAACAGAGTTGGTAGACATTTTCTTTGCCCATAAGGATCTTACAGTCTAAAGGAGGAATTTACAGTCTGGAAAAGGAGAATAAATGCCATTGACTGCCAATGACTGCTTGAACACATTTCCCAGTTTTAATAATAATAATAATAATAATGTTGGTATTTGTTAAGCACTTACTATGTGCAGAGCACTGTTCTAAGCGCTGGGGGGGATACAAGGTGATCAGGTTGTCCCACACGGGGCTCACAGTCTTAATCCCCATTTTACAGATGAGGTCACTGAGGCACAGAGAAGTGAAGTGACTTGCCCACAGTCACACAGCTGACAAGTGGAGGAGCTGGGATTCGAACCCATGATCTCGGACTCCAAAGCCCGTGCTCTTTCCACTGAGCCACGCTGCTTCTCTTTTATTGGACAGGGCATATGGACTGGTAAAACAATTTCTGCTGACTTATCCTATCCGTGAGGTCCAGCTAAGATACGAGCGAAGGAAAGTTGGGAGCTACATGGCCTAGTGGAAAGGACACAGGTCTGAGCCTCAGGGGGTTCTGGATTCTAACCTAGACTCTGCCATTTGCCTCCTGTGTGACCTTGGGCAAGTCACTTCACTTCTCTGTGTCTCACTTTTCTGAGATTTAAAATGGGGATTCAGTGCCCATTCTCCCTCTCCTTTACATTGCGAGCCTCTTTGACTGATTGAATGAATAATTATTGAGCTCTTGCTGTGTGAAAAGCACTGTATTTTGAAGAGTACAGTAAAGTAAGAGTTAGTCCCTATCCTCAAAGAGTTTTTTTTTTAAAAAAGGTGTGTGTAGCGCTTACTATGTGCCAGGTGCTCTACTGAGCGCTGGAGTAGATATAAGGGGTCCGTGGGACGCGGACCGTGACCAGTTGCTGATCTTGTATCTATCCCAACACTTAATGCATGGTTGGGACATAGTATTTGCTTAACAATTATTATTATTATCAATGATAATGATAATAACATTGGTATTTGTTAAGCGCTTACTATGTGCAGAGCACCGTTCTAAGCACTGGGTTAGATACAGGGTCATCAGGTCGTCCCACGGGAGGCTCCCAGTCTTAATCCCCATTTTACAGGTGAGGTAACGGAGGCCCAGAGAAGTGAAGTGACTTGCCCACAGTCACACGGCTGCCAAGAGGCGGAGCTGGGATTCGAACCCATGACCTCTGACTCCCAAGCCCGGGGCTCTTTCCACTGAGCCACGCTGCTTCTCTAATAATAATAATAATGATGACATCTGAACAGAAAGAGCGGCTTTCGGGAGTCTGCGGCAGGAGATCCAGTTAAAAGACTCGCTGAGAGCAGGTCGTGAGTGGAAGAGGCAAGATTCAAATTTGCCGTCCTCCGAATCACCCGCTCCTGCTTTGTCCCCTGAGCCACCAGGCTTCCGGGGCTTAGCTTTTCTCCTTCCCACACAGAAAAGCAAGCTGACAGTTTACGCATTCTGGGGGCGAAAAGAGCCAGGATCACTCCCCTGGGAGCCTGACTTCCCCAGGTGTTATTAATAAGCCCCATTATTTGGGGCTTATAAGCCACCCACCCTTCAAAGCACCCTGGGATTTCAAGTCAGGGGGTTTGTGTGGGGACGGGGGGGGGGCCCTGTCAGCAGAGTTTACAATTAGAAGAAACTGAATTAGAAGAAAATGAAGAAACTGCAATTAGAACCAGAACTACCCCTTGCCTTCCCTGCTCTGAGATTGTAGGGAGAGATGGAGAAACAATGCTCGGGAGGGTGGGGAAGACCAAAGACAGGGTGGGAGGCCTGGGGCGGGGTGGGGGGGGCTATAGAAAAGCAGCTAGGCCTAGTGGAAAGAGCACAGGCCTGAGGGTCAGAGGACCTGGGGTCTAATCCCAGATCTGCCTCTCGGGTAACCTTGGGCAAGCCGCTCTGTGTTTCAGTTTCTTCATCTGTAGAATGGGAAGTCAATACCTGTGTTCCCTTTTATTTGGATGGTGAACGGTTTGTGGGAAGCGGCATGGAAGAGTGGATAGAGCTCGGGCTTGGGAGTTAGAAGGTGGGGGTTCTATCCCCGGCTCCCCCCTTTGTCTGCTGGGTGACCTCGGGCAAGACAATTCACTTCTCTGGGTCTCGGTTCCCTCATCTGTAAAATGGGGATCGGGACTGTGAGCCCCACGTGGGACAGGGGCTGTGTCCAACCCGATTTGCTTGCCTTTACCCCAGCGCTTAGTGCAGTTCCTGGCACATAGTAAGTGCTTAATAAATGCTATAATTATTATTGTAATTCAATCGTATTTATTGAACGCTTACTATGTGCAGAGCACTGTACTAAGCGCTTGGAATGTACAAATCGGTAACAGATAGAGACGGTCCCTGCCCTTTAACGGGCTCATAGTCTAATCGGGGGAGACGGACAGACTAGAACAATAGCAATAAATAGAATCAAGATAGCAATAAATAGAATCAAGAGCAAAATATATAATCAAAATATAATTATTATTATTATCATGAAATAGGGACTGTGCCCAACCTGATTTGCTTGAATCTACCCCAGTACTTGGTACAGTTCCTGGCATATAGTAAATGCTTAACTAATACTGTAATTATTATAATTATTATTATTATTGTCATGGGGCAGGGACTGTGTCTGACCTGATTATGTTGTAACTACCTACTCTAGTATTTGCCACTCAACAAACCCCACAGCTAATAATAATAAATACGGTATTTATTAAGCACTGTGTTCCAGGGACTGTAGTAAGCACTGGGGTAGGTACAAGCAAATCGTGTTGGACAAAGTTCCTTGTGGAGCTCACAGTCTCAATCCCCATTTTACGGATGAGGTAAATGAGGCAGAGAAAAGTGAAGTGACTTGCCCAAGGTCACACATCAGGCAAGTGGAGGAACTGGGATTAGAACCCATGACCTTCTGACTCCCAAGCCGGGGCTTTAAGGTTCAAGGCAGATTTAAGGTTCAAGGCAAGATGTTTTTCACCTGTTACTGGGTTCAGGTGAGCACAAGTGCCCCGCGCCCCCCCCCCCCAGAGACGTGCCCCACTCTCTTGGACTTCTCCTGGAGCACAGCCAAAATCATACAGTATTAGACAGCAGCAGTAACAGACCCAGAAGAGAAAAATAGTGATAATTATAGCATTTGTTAAGCACTTACTATGTGCCAAGCACTGTTATAAGTGCTGGGTCGAATAGACACGGTCCCTGTCCCGCGGTCTTAATCCCCATTATGCAGATGAGGTAATTGAGGCACTGAGAAGTGAAGCGACTTGTCCAAGGTCACACGGCAGATGAGTGGCAGAGCCGGGATTAGAATCCAGGTCCTCCTGCCTCCCAGGCCCGTGCTCTATCCACTAGACTGAGGTGGCCCGGGGAGAGAAACGAATGGCAGAAGAGAGTTGGCATGCCACCTGACCAAACCTGAGTGAGGATTTCCCTCCCCGCCCCCTGCCAGAATGGCTCAGATGCATCCTGAGAGAGGACCAAGACTCAGCCTTCCAACGCTCATTCTTATCTTCGGAGAAAAGGTGTCTCCCAGCTCGGCAACTGTTGCGAGAACCCCTTGCCCAGCCAGCGGGCAGAAGCCCCTCACGTGGCTCAAACTTTGGGCAGCTACTCCTCAGCCTCAGGATTTTCTGCTTCTGGACCACGGTGAGTTGAACAATCTCCTCCATGAAGCCGTCCCTGACTAAGCCCTCTTTTCCTTTTCTTCAAATTCCTTCTGCGTCACCCTGACTTACTCCCTTTATTCATCCCCCTCTCAGTCCCACAGCACTTATGTACATATCTGTAATTTATTCATGTATATTTATGTCTGTGGCCTCATGTAGACTGTAAGCTCATTATGGGCAGGGAAGGTGCCTGTTATGTTGTTATTTTGTACCCTCTTAAGTATATTGTACACTCCTCTGCACATGGTAGGCACTCAATAAATACAATTGACTGACTGACTAGAGAAAGAGCAGGTGGGACTTTGGCATCCAGCAGCAAGTGAGAGGGAAATTAGACTGTGTCATCAACATGCTTATCCGAAGGATGGAGGGGTCAGTGACGCTGGGCAAGTCGCTTCACTTCTCTGGGCCTCAGTTACCTCAGCTGTAAAATGGGGATTAAGACTGTGAGCCCCATGTGGGACAGGGACTGTGTCCAACTTGATTAACTTGTATCTACACCAGTACTTAGTGCTTGGCACATAGTAAGCGCTTAAAAAGTACTGTAATTTTATTCTTAGTATTATTATTAACCTTCGCTTTCCGGCTGATAGACCACTCTAAGCTAGGCTGACCACCCAGCTATAGCATATGGATTTTTGTCGACCACTTCAGGTAATCGTCGAAAAATATTCCAATGTCCCATAATTGGATGCTCCCTCTGGACTGCAAGCTCGTTTGGGGCAGGGAATGTGTCTGTTATACTGTTATTTTGTACTCTCCCAAGGGCTTATTACAGGGCTCTGCACGCACTAAGTGCTCAATAAATACGATCGCCTAAATTACTCTGCCGTTTGTGCTCACCCTCAGCGGCTGTCGGACACCTGAAATGCTTGGATTCCCCATCTGGGCTGGAGCGTGTGCAGTTTAGATCCCTCAGCATTTTGGGGCTTGTAATCTGACCATCCCCTAGTGCCGAGGGGATTTTGACCCTTGATCTCTCCCCTTCCTTCCTCTAGTAATAGCAGGAATATTTATTTAGCATCCACGGTGGGCAAAACACCATTCTAAGTTCTGGAAATAAGTACACGGGTGATAATTAGATATGGTTTTTTATCCCCAACAGGTTCACAATCTAAGAATAAAGACAGGAGAGGGGACTGGTGATAGACCCACAGGGAAAGATGAAACAGAGAAACACAGAAGCAACATAAAGAACAATCATAATAAAGTCACTACGGTATTTATTAAGTGCTCCGACACCTGTCCGTTGTGTGACCGTGGGCAAGTCACTTAATTTCTCTGTGCCTCGGGAACTTCATCTGCTAAATGGCGATTAAGATTACGAGCCCCTGTCCCACGTCAGGTTCACAAACTAGGTACGAGGTATCCGTTGCCGACTTGTTCATTCCAAGCGCTTAGTACAGTGCTCTGCACATAGTGAGCGCTCAATAAATACTATTGAATGAATGAATGAGTAGGATCGAATCCCCACTCTGCTGCTGAGGAAACTGAGGCACAGAGAACCTCAGTGCCCGAGGTCACATAGCAAGCAATTGGCAGAGCCATAATTAGAACTCAGGTCCTCTAACTCCCAGGCCTGTGCGCTTTCCACTTGGCCATGCTGCTTTTGTTTTAAACAGAATGGACATTTCTGTGAGTTTGTGAAGCACATTTCTAAGTTTAAGACAATTCGGTCATATTGGGCCAAGCATTATTACACGAGGTGAGTGAAATGCAATAACGGAAATGCCGTTCAGCCGTTAATTGAACCTTCTATCTTGGGTATATTGTTTTATAGTGTACAGGTGTCCTTCATGAGATACCATTTTTGGTGAAATTCAAATTATGAATATGTGACTAAAAAGGCCAATGTGAGGCAGAGAGTCCTAGTCATTCATTCAGTCAATCGTATTTATTGAGCGCTTACTATGTGCGGAGCACTGTACTAAGTGCTTGGAAAGTACAATTCAGCAACAAATAGAGACAATCCCTGCCCACAACGGGCTCACGGTCTAGAAGCGGGGAGACAGACATCAGAACAAGTAAAAAGGCATCAATAGCATCAGTATAAATAAAAAGAATTATAGATATAGGCACATTAATAAAATGAATAGAACTATAAATATGTACATATATACACACACAAGTGCGGTGGGGCAGGGAAGGAGGTAGAGCAGAGAGAGCGAGTGGGGGCGATGGGGAGGGGAGGGGGAGCAGAGGAAAAGGGACCTTAGTCCGGGAAGCCCTCCTGGAGGAGGTGAGCTTTCAGTAGGGTGTGTACGTGTGTAGAGAAGCAGCGCGGCTCCGTGGAAAGAGCACGGGCTTTGGAGTCAGAGGTCATGAGTTCGAATCCCGGCTCTGCCACTTGGCAGCTGGGTGACTGTGGGCAAGTCACTTCACTTCTCTGTGCCTCAGTGACCTCATCCGTCAAATGGGGATGAAGATTGCGAGCCCCACGTGGGACAACCTGATTCCCCTGTGTCTACCCCGGCGCTTAGAACAGTGCTCGGCACATAGTAAGCGCTTGACAAATACCAACATTATTATTATGTGTCTGGTCTAAGTGGGGCCCCCTCTGTCCATCCAGATTGCTCCCTCTTTCTTTCCCCCCAACCCCTCACTTGGCTGCTTTGAGGCTAAAAATAGCCCCTCCGGTTGTGAGGAGGGGAATACATGCATATATCTCCACCCAGGAGGGTGAAAGAAGTGGGTTTTCAGCCCTGGAGATTGGGAAGGAATTGGGGAGAAGCTTTTCATCCCCCTCCATCCCCAGAATCTTGCTCTCCAGGATCTCTTGGGGGTCCCGGCAGAAGCCAGGATAAGAGACTGAGAAGGGGCCATGGAAGAAACAGGATTCCTGGAACCCCAGGGCCCCTCCAAACACTAACTGCCTGTCTGCAAGGGAAAACAGTCCAAGTGAGGATGGATGGTGAGGCAGCAGCTGCATAGATCAACACGGAAGGCAGAGTGAAGACAAAACCTCGCTCTAGCGGGAAAGAGCTGAGCCGGCTTCTGGGCGAGCCAGGGAAGTTCCAATATCCGCTCCATCCAGCCCCCTGTCCCGGGAGACCTCCACTCCGTGAGCAGACTGGCTCCAGGGCCGGAGCTGTGTTTCCACAAGCTGGGATTATACCCGCCAGCCTTACTGTTTATACGAGCGAGAGAATGAGGGATTCCTTCTGAGAACCAAAAGCCAGGTCTGGCTCTTATTTTTCGTGAAAGCACTTCATCTCTGGGCCTTGGGCCTTTTTGGGGGTTAAATAATGTCTATCCTCCCCACTCCCCCCCCGCCCACAAACACATTCAGTTACTGGGGGGAGGGGAGGATGGAAGCTGGGAGCCTGGGTTTGGGGGAGAGAAGAGGGAGAAGAGGAGGAGAAAAGAGGAGGTAGAAAAAAGACACAAACCAGTTTTCTTTTCCGTAATCCCAAGAGCAACAGAAATTCATTCATTCAATAGTATTTATTGAGTGCTTACTATGTGCAGAGCACTGTACTAAGCGCTAGGAATGTACAAATCGGCAACAGATAGAGACAATCCCTGCCCACTGACGGGCTTACGGTCTAATCGGGGGAGACGGACAGACAGAACCAATAACAATAAATAGAATCAAGGCGATGTACATCTCATTAAAACAATTGCAATAAATAGAATCAAGGGGATGTACATCTCATTAACAAAATAAATAGGGTAATAAAAATATATACAAATGAGCGGATGAGCACAGTGCTGAGGGGAGGGGAAGGGAGAGGGGGAGGAGCAGAGGACAAGGGGGGGAAAAGGGGCTTAGCTGAGGGAGGTGAAGGGAGGGTAAAGAGGCAGCAGAAGGAGCAGAGGGAAAAGGGGAATCTCAGTGCAGGAAGGCCTCTTGGAGGAGGTGAGCTCTCAGTAGGGCTTTGAAGAGGGGAAGAGAATTAGTTTGGCGGAGGTGAGGAGGGAGGGCGTTCCGGGACAGCGGGGGGACGTGGCCCAGGGATCCACGGCAGGATAGGGGAGAACGGAGGACGGTGAGGAGGTGGGCGGCAGAGGAGCGGAGCCTAGGGGGTGGGCAGTAGAAAGAGAGAAGGGAGGAGAGGTAGGAGGGGGCAAGGTGAGGGAGACCCTTGAAGCCTAGAGTGAGAAGTTTACCACTTCAAAACCTCGGAAACCATGAAAAAGAAATCTCCTACCCTTCCTGAAGCAGCAAGGGATTATTGTCCCTGTTTGGTAGAGGAGAAAGCTGAGGTGAAACTCTTCCAGTGAGAGGATTCACAGAACAAAATGATGCTCAGTGCTGGGGTCAAACCCCGAGACTGTACACTACCTGGAGTTGGAAAGGGTAATTCACATGACCCATCTCAGCCAATTGGAAAATAAGATACATTTTCATCCTGGATTAAGGCGAACGCATTCCCAGGCTCAAGGTGAGTTGGGGCCTGATTTTAACTGGAGGGACTCAAGTGACTAGGCATAGTGGTGGTGAGACTCACTTCTTTGGAGGGAACTAGAAAGAGGTAGTGACATAGATGCGGGGGAAAGGAAAGCAGGAATAAGGGGAAAGACTGGGAGAGACTGTAAACTCACTATGGGCAGGGAATGTGTCTGTTTATTGCTGTATTGTACTCTCCCAAGCACTTATTACAGTTCTCTGCACACAGTAAGCTCAATAAATGTGATTGAACGAATGAACGGAAACAGAAGGAGATAGGGAGAGAAGAGATGGGGAAAGAGAATGTGTGTTTTCTTTCATGTTTGTTTATTTTGTATGTTTTCAAAATCTGGGCCAGCCACCACCATCCCATTTGGGCAATCAGAGAGGCCGTTTGGCAAGGCCCAAACTATTCTTTCTGGACCACAGGCAGGGCTTGCGGACAGGTCTGAATGAAACATTTCTGGATGTGTCAGAAACTCCCTTCAGTAATCCAGAAGAGCTGGTTCGGCTGGATGGGGGCTGATTGCTAGTGCTGCTGCAGAAGAGGCAGTTTTCCTCTCCCCCCCCCTTCCTCCTCTTCCTCTTCCTCCTCCTCCACCTCCTTTTTGTTCTCTTCCCCCCTTCCCCTCCCTCCTCTTCTCCTCTTTTTTCTTCTTCTCCTTCCCTCCACTTTCTCCAGGAGAGCCCAGGGGACTGGGTGGCCAGTAGCCATCCAGCTATGCCTTTCCTGGTCGCAGAGGGAGGTTTCAAACACGACCGGTGGTCTTGGGCAGCCTTCTCTTCCCATCCTTCTCTTCCTGCTCTTCCCTGCTGCCCTCACCACCTTGGTCCATGGGTTCTTTCCCACCCCCATCGTGGGCCTTATGGGAGGTGAGACACGACATCCGGTCACCTTATCCAGGGGCCATCAAGTTCTCATGTTGAGAGACATTTCAGCCTCACTGTCCTAGGAAAGGCAAGAGGGATGAGAAGAGAGGTGCTTTGCTCCAAAGAAGGAAGTCTTTGGAGCCACTTAATACTTTACAGATTTTGAAACAGGGCAGTCTTTGACAGGCAGGAAATAAACCCTTTGGCATTTCCTCCCGAATGCACGGAGCTCCCTCTGGACTCTCCTCACCATACTTTTTGCAGAAACCATAGCTTGTTGATTAAACAGACTAACACTAAAAGACACAGCCCATGACGTGAAATCCATTTGGAAGGTCGTCCCACAGACCCTTCGGTGCCGTCGGAGGTGATGGGCTGTTTCACTGTGCTGAGCTATGTGGGGGAAGAGATGGAGTCTGTGATCGGCCACGCACACTTGAATGCCTGCGACGCCACAGAAGACAGCAGTCCTTCTGGTTCATCAGGACCAGTGGGTAGTGCGAGAGGAGTGAACCTGGTCCATTGGCCCAGCTAATAGGACACGAAGCCTCTGCTGACCGGTGCCCACCCACCAGTCTGTCTGCTTCTATGGTCTCCTAGCTGCCCTCTGCTTGACCACATTGTTTGAATCTAGCCTTCACTGGAATTTTAATAGGTTTGTTCAGTCTTTCCTGTTTGTACCCTTTCAGTTCTCCATATAGAAGCTGGTTGGGTATCCTGCAGTCATCCGTTCTCCCAACGAAGCCTAGGCAGCAAAGTTGTGTTGCACTGAAACCAGGTCTCACAGCCACATAAAAGATTACGCACAAAGGTCACTTTAAAGCCTGTCACGTCATATGAAGCTGGCTGCCTCTTTGCCACCAAACTCCTTCTGTCCATCTTTTCCTCACCTTCTGATTTGATTTTCCACATCCTTGTCTCTCTGGGTATCTTTAGACAGGATACTGATTGGGTAGCTGAAAAAAAATTCATAAGTACAAGAGACAGAAGCCAAAAAATGTAAAGGAAACTTTTAACACATGCAACAGATAGAAAATGTAGCGAGATATTCTCCAGAGCCAAGAAGTGGCTAGAGACTCAAGTCATGTGTTGTTGGGGTTTTTTTTATGGTATTTGTTAAGTGCTTACTATGTGCCAGGCACTGTATTAAGTGCTGGGGTAAATAGAAGCTAATCAGGTTGGACAGAGTCTCTGTCCCCCATGGGGCTCACAGTCTTCATCCCCATTTTACAGATGAGGTAACTGAGGCACAGAGAATATGACTCCCAGGCCCATGTTCTATCCACTAGGCAACATTACTTCCCCAAATTAATTGGGGAAAGCATCAAGAAGGGTTTGGGGTAGATTATTTTAAAAAGAGTGCAATGAATATCAGTAGTAATATCAGTCAGCATTTATTGAGCACCTTTGGTGTGCAGAACATGGTACAAGGCATTGATGGAATATATGAAAGAAATAAAAGAAATAGGGCCCTGCCCTCCAGGAATTTACAGTCTAAGAGGGCAGTCAATAGACATAAGTTGATGAATAAGTAATAGCTAAAAGAAGACAGTAAAGATATCAATTATAAAAACAGGTGCATAAATGAACAAATAAAAATAACCGCAGAAGCAGCTGATGGGAAGGTACACCTCGAAGGGTGGGAGGGTCAATCAGGGAATGCCTCCCAGAGGAGGTGGATTTCTAAGATTTTGAAGGAGGGAAGAACTGTAGTTTGGCAGAGCTAAAAGGAGAGAGTGTTTCAGGTGTAGGAAAAGACATGAGCAATGGGGAGGAGGAGGGCTAAGAGCTAGGGTTGAGGCTTGCTAGGGAGGAGCAGAGTGCGAGCTGGCATGTAGAAGGAGAAGTGAGTAGATAAATAAGAAGGAACTCTGTGGGCAGGGAACATGTCTATCAACTCTGTTACAATGTATTCTCCCAAGGGCTTAATATAGTGCTCGGCACAGAGTAAGTGCTCAATAAGTACAACTGATGAAAGGAAATGCTGATAGAAATCCCTGAATCCAGTGGTTAGGATTGTCTGTCTTCTGTTAATTGAGGACACTGAGAAGGGAGATATCAGGCTTTAAAAAGATAATGTGAGCACCTATATGGAGGATAGACAGAAGGAGGAGCCCAGCAAAGGTGTTTCAGTAATCCAGCCAGAGGGAGATAAGACTCTGAGCCCTCTGTAGGACAGGGATTGGGTCCAATCCGAATATCTTGTGTCTACCCCAGCACTTAGAACAGAGCCTGGCACATAGGAAGCGCTTAACAAATGCCATTATTATTATTATAAGGACTGGAACCAGTGGGTGTTGATAAGGAGGAGAAGGAAGGGGAAGATCTGCAAAATATTATAGAGGTAGAACTAGCAAGACTTAGAAATAGACCAGATGTGGTAAATAAATGACAGGGTATCAATCCACCACTCAATAAGTGGTATTGACTGAGTGCTTACTATGTGCAGAAGATGCTTGGGAGAGGACAGCAGAGTAAGTAGACGTATTCCCTGTCCACAGTGAGCTCACAATCTAGAGGTGCTTCAGTTTCTTCATCTGTAAAATGGGGATTTAATACCTGTTCTCTTCCCTACTTGACTGTGAGCCCCATGTGAGACAGGGAGTGTATCCAACCTGATTAACTTGTATCTTCCGCAGTGCTTAGAATAGTGCTTGATGCATAGTGAATGCTTAACAAATACCAAAGAAAAAATCAAAATCAATCAATCATGTTCATTGAACACTTACTGTGTGCAAACCACTGCACTGAATGCTAGGGAGTGAGATTCTTCACCACCACTTACCTCCTGTGTAACCTTTGGCAAGTCACTTGAGGTCTTTGTACCTCAGTTTCCTAGTCTGTAAAATGAAGATAAAATCTCTCTTCTGCCTCCCCCTTGGACTGTTAGCCCCATTAGGGACAGGGACCGTGTCCAGTCTTATTACCGTGTATCTAACCCAGGACATTTAAAGTACAGTGCTTGGCACATAGTAAGTGTTTAGCAAATGTCACAGTTATAGTTATTATTATTCTAAGAGATGATACTATGCTGGAGCAGAGCGTGTGAATAAGACTGAAGCAGGAGACTCCTAAAGACCGGGAGTTTTCCTGTGGTAATAATGTTGGTATTTGTTAAACGCTTACTATGTGCAGAGCACTGTTCTAAGCGCTGGGGGAGATACAGGGGAATGAGGTTGTCCCACGTGAGGCTCACAGTCTTCATCCCCATTTTACAGATGCGGTAACTGAGGCACAGAGAAGTGAAGTGACTGGCCCACAGTCACGCAGCTGCCAAGTGGCAGAGCCGGGAGTCGAACTCATGACCTCTGACTCCGAAGCCCCGGCTCTTTTCCACTGAGCCACGCTGCTTCCCCTTAGCGTCAGGGAGGGCGGTGACATAATCAGATTGATGCCCCAGGAAAAGAAATATGGGCCCAGGAGGCTGAGATGGGGAGATGGTAGCCGTTCCCTCTGCTCTTGATGGCCTCAGCGGGCTGGGGAGCGAGCAGGAGCGGAAAATGGGCTATTGGGCTACCAGTGTCTAGTTATTTACAGTCCAAGCAACACTCCCGCTGAGCCATATAAAGCAAGATGGATTTGTTTACTCTCAGCCCCTAGAGGAATGGAAGCCGTATATACAAGCAACACGGGAACAAGCATCGGATAAACCTTCTCCCACAAACATTACCCTCCCGCTAAATCCAGATATAGCAGAGAAATAAACTCTCTTTACACTTGTGACATTGAAATCAGACGCCGAGGTCCTGAGGAGTGTCAGCTTGCCTGACAGAGCTTCAGCCTTACAGGCTAGGTTTTCAGGATTGGGTGCAGCCGGGTTGGGGAAAGATGTGCCGTTCTGCCTCTCCCTGCCTTTTTTGTTGATCCTTTCCAAATCTTGGTTTCCCACAAGGGAACAGCTCCTGCTCTTAGGCCACGTCCAGACTTTAGGGACCTGAGGCCTGGGAGAGGAGCTGGGAAGGGTGGGGGTGGCTGCACACTGATCATCTAGATTCTAAACTTGGTGTGGGCAGGGAATGTGTCTGTTTATTGTTGTCTTGGACTCTCCCAAGTGCTTAATAATAATGTATTTGTTAAGCGCTTACTATGTGCAGAGCACTGTTCTAAGCGCTGGAGGAGATACAGGGTCATCAGGTTGTCCCACGTGAGGCTCACAGTCTTCATCCCCATTTTACAGATGAGGTAACTGAGGCCCAGAGAAGTGAAGTGACTTGCCCACCGTCACACAGCTGACAAGTGGCAGAGCCGGGAGTCGAACCCATGACCTCGGACTCCCAAGCCCGGGCTCTTTCCGCTGAGCCACGCTACAGTGCTCTGCGCACAGTAAGTGCTCAATAAATATGATTCAGTGAATAAATCCCACTCTCTGGAGCTGAAATGTGTCCTCCCGATGTGAGAGCTTGTCAGCAACGGAGGACAGAGGGGGTTTTGGAGAGTAATAATTATCGTGGTATTTGTTAAGCGCTTACTATGTGCCGGGCACTGGACTAAGCACTGGGCAGCATATAAATAAATCGGGCTAGTCCCTGTCCCATTTGGGCTCACAGTCTTAATCCTCCATTTATAGATGAGGTAACTGCTCCCCCGCTCCAACGCTTGTCAGCTGTGTGACCTTGGGCAAGTTACTTCACTTCTCTGTGCCTCAGTTACCTCATCTGTAAAATGGGGATGAAGATTGTGAGCCTCACGTGGGACAACCTGATGACCCTGTACTCCCCCAGCGCTTAGAACAGTGCTCTGCTCATAGTAAGCGCTTAACAAATACCAACATTAACTGTAACAAGAGAAGTGAAGTGAATGGCCCAAGGTTACACAGCAGACAAGTGGTGGAGCAGGGATTAGAACCCATGACCTTCTGACTTCCAGGCCCATGCTCTATCCAATGTGCCATGCTGGAGAATGAAATTCAGCTCCTTCCCGCCTGCCATGCTGTCCCTACTACAGACCTGCTCGGCCCACCCTTTATTGCCTGCCACGACTCAATCTAAAAGATGCCAAAGATCCAGCACAGGTCTCAGGGCTCTGCCCTTCCAGCTATTATTAATAAATCAATAAACGAAGTTAGTAATCAAAATATTTATCAAGGGCTCATTTTGTGCCAAGCACTGTCCTAGATAAGGAAGTAATTACAAGATAATAAATAAATGATAGTATTGGTTCAGCGCTTATTATGTGACGAGCACTGGAGCGCTGTTCTAAACACTGGATAGTCAAATCAGATACGTAGCCTAGTGGAAAGAGCCCATGCCTGGGAGTCAAAGGACCTGGGTTCTAAACCCAGCTCCATCAGTTACCTGCTGTGTGACTTTGAGCAAGTCACTTATTTCTCTGGGCCTCAGTTTCCTCAAATGTAAAATGGAGATTCAGTGCCTGTTTTCCCTCCCCCTTAGACTGCGAGCCCTCCGTGAGGCGGGAACTGTTTCTGACCTTACTAACTTGTATTTACCCCAACCCGTAGTACAGTGCTTGGCACATAGTAAGGGCTTAACAAATTCCACAGTTATCAATATGATTAGGTACAGTTTATATCCCACTTGGGGCTAATGATCTAAAATGTAGAACGACCAAGTATCTTATCCCTTTCCAGATGGGGAACTGAGGTCCAGAACAGGTAAGTGATTTCCGCAGGGTCACACAGCAGGCTGGTGGGGGACTAGATGGGGGACTAGAACCCAAGTCTCCTGACTCCCAGTCCTGTACTCTTTCTCCAGTATTAGCCTAAAGGAACCATCTTGTTGTCCTAATCTCTCCGGGCTCCCTTCAGGGATCTAGAGCTGTCAATGACTCGGTCAAAGTGACTTACAGTAGCCGCGAGGCCTTTTAAATGGTTAACCGATTCTGGGTCTTAGGTAAATTCATCTGCTGTGTGCCTCTCGGTGAAAACACTAAGCTCAGAGTGACCACCAACACACCGAAAGACCCTAGAGAATGAGAACCGATGAAGAATAATCCTGACCTCTCCCCACCACCCCTAACCCGGAAAAAAAGAAAAGTTATCGCACCCTGATGGGTTGCTAAAGGAGTGGTGTGAACATTCCTGCCTTGGCAAGAGACAGATGTGAAATAGAGATGGGGCGTCCAGAAGGGAAGGAACCACAGGTGAAAGCCCAGGATACCCTTTAGGAAAGTACATCTGCAGCTCAGAATAAATAGAGTTTCGTCTCTTGAGTAAAGGGACATTTGCTACAGGTCTGACTCAAGCAGGGAGGGTATCTGCAGTCCAGTGAAAAACTGGATTCTGGATGGTGAAGCAGCGAGTCCTGAGTTCTAATCCCCATTCTCCGCTACTTGCCTGCTATGTGCCCTTTGACAAGATACTTAATCGATCAGTCAATGGTATTTATTGAGTGCTTACAGTGTGAAGAACACCGTACTAAGTGCCTGGAAAAGTACAATACAATCGACTTGATAGATATGTTCCCTGCCCAAAACAAGCTTAGTGTCTAGAGGGGGAGACAGACATTATTATAAGTGAATAATTTATCGATACGTACACAAATGTTGTGAGACTGAGGGCAGGGTGAATAGCAAATTCCCCAAAGGTCACAGATCCAAGTGCACTGATGATGGAGAAGAGAGAGGGAGTTGGGGATAAGAGGGCTTAATTGGGGAAGGCCTCTTGGAGAAGATAGGACTTGAATAAGACTTTGAAGGTGGAGAGCACGGTGGTCTTGCGTATATGGAGGGGGAGGGAATTCCAGGCCAGAGCGAGGGTGTGGGAAAGGGGTCGGCGGTGAGATAGATGAGAACGAGGCACGGTGAGTAAGACAGAGATAGAAGAACCAAGTGTGCAGGCTGGACTATAATAAGAGGTCAGAGAGGTAAGGTAGGAGGGGGCAAGCCGTTTGAGAGCTTTAAAGCCGAGGGTAAGGAGTTTCCGTTGGATGCGGAGGCGGATGGGCAACAACTGGGGGATCTTGAAGACAGGGGAGACGTGGACTGAACTTTTTTTAGAAAAACGATCTGGGAAGCAGAGTGAAGTGTGTGAGTTGCTACTTAAGTAGCTGTTAGCACTTACCTTCTCTGGGACTCAGTGTCCTCAACTCTCGAATGGGGATTCGGTATCTGTTCTCTCTCCTCCTTAAACTGTGAGCCTCGCATGGGACCGTAGTTGTGTCTGGTCCGATATCTTGTGTCAGATACCCGGTATCTACAGCAGCCTCACGTGGGACAGTGACTGTGTCTGATCTGATATCTTGTATCAGATCAGCGTGGCTCAGTGGAAACAGCCCGGGCTTGGGAGTCAGAGGTCACGGGTTCTAATCCCGGCTCCGCCGCTAGTCAGCGGTGTGACCTTGGGCAAGTCACTTCACTTCTCTGTGCCTCAGTTACCTCATCTGTCAAATGGGGATTAAAACTGTGAGCCCCACGTGGGACAACCTGATCGTCTTGTATCCCCCAGCGCTTAGAACAGTGCTTTGCACATAGTAAGCGCTTAACAAATACCACAATTTATTTATTTTTATTCGTACGGAGCATTTAGAAAAGGGTGCATAATGAAGGCTTAACAAAAACCACAACTTTTTTAATGTATTTGTTAAGCACAACTATGTCTCTAACCCTGATGTAAGCACTGAGGTAGAAGCAAGTTAATCAGGTGGAATACAGTTGAGGAAACTGAGGTACAGAGAAGTTAAGCAACTTGTCCGAGATCACACAGCAGGCACATGGCAGAGCCAGAATTAGAAACCAGTTCCTCTGGCTCCCAGATCTCTGCTTTATCCACTAGGCCATGCTGCTTCCCTATTGTTATCAGCTCCCTTGGTGAACTCATCCGCTCTCACGGCTTCGACTACCATCTCTACGCAGATGACACGCAGATCTACATCTCCGCCCCCGTCCTCTCCCCCTCCCTTCAGGCTCGCATCTCCTCCCGCCTCCGGGACGTCTCCGCCCGGATGTCGGCCCGCCGCCTAAAACTCGACGTGAGCGAGACCGAGCTCCTCATCTTCCCTCCCGAACCCGGTCCTCTCCCAGACTTCCCTATCGCCGTGGACGGCACGACCGTCCTTCCCGTCTCTCGGGCCCGCGATCTCGGTGTCATCCTCGACTCGTCTCTCTCGTTCACCCCGCGCGTCCTATCCGTCACCGAGACCTGCCGGTTTCACCTTTACGATATCGCCGAGTTCCGCCCTCTCCTCTCCACCCAGACGGCTCCCTTACCGCTACGGGCTCTCGTTATATCCCGGCTAGACTACCGTGTCGGCCTTCTCTCCGACCTCCCTTCCTCCTCTCTCGCCCCGCTCCGGTCTATTCTTCACTCCGCTACCTGGCTCATCTTCCCGCAGAAACGATCCGGGCCTGTCACTCCCCTTCTTAAACAACTCCAGTGGTTGCCCGTCGACCTCCGCTCCAAACAGAAACTCCTCACTCTAGGCTTCGAGGCTCTCCGTCACCTTGCCCCTCCCTACCTCTCCTCCCTTCTCTCATTCCACCGCCCACCCCGCACGCTCCGCTCCTCCGCCGCCCACCTCCTCGCCGTCCCCCGGTCTCGCCCGTCCCGCCGTCGACCCCCGGGCCGCGTCCTCCCGCGGTCCCGGAACGCCCTCCCTCCTCACCTCCGCCAGACTGATTCTCTTCCCCTCTTCAAAACTCTACTTAAAACTCACCTCCTCCGAGAGGCCTTCCCAGACCGAGCTCCTCTTCTCCCTCTACTCCCTCTCCCGCCCCCCCTTCACCTCTCCGCAGCTAAACCCTCTTCTCCCCCCATCTCCCTCTGCTCCTCCCCCTCTCCCTTCCCATCCCCTCGGCACCGTACTCGTCCGCTCGACTGTCTATATTTTCATCGCCCTATTTATTCTGTCAACGAGATGTACGTCGCCTCGATTCTTTTCAGTCGCCATCGGTTTTTACGAGACGTTCTTCCCCTCGACTCTATCTGTCGCCGTCGTTCTCGTCCGTCCGTCTCCCCCGATGGGACTGTGAGCCCGTCAGACGGCGGGGACCGTCTCTATCTGTTGCCGACTTGTTCGTTCCAAGCGCTTAGTACAGTGCTCTGCACATAGTAAGCGCTCAATAAATACTATTGAATGAATAAAGGGAGGTCCATGTGGCAGAGATTGTTGGTAACCAATCAATCAGTGGTATTTTTTGAGCACTTACTGTGTGCAGAGCACCTCCCTAAGCACCTGGGAGAGTATACAATACAACAGAGCTGGAGGCTATGGTGGACATCTCTCAAGCCCAGCCCACCTCTGCTCCTTCTCCTCGAATCGCCCTCCCTCTTGCTCCCATTATCCCGGCATCTGGGCGGGGTGGAAGCCTCAGCAGTGACCCCAAATTCTCCTCGACAGACCAGGCACACCAGGGTCAGCCTGGGACCTCATTAACCTGGCAATTGCTCCCAGGAAGGACACTTGTTTGATCTAGTGCTGGGATTGGACTGCTAATTCCAAGCATATTTCACTCATAAGGGCTCAGGCTTTTTGATATTCAGAACAGAAGAAAGACTTTCTCCCCCTCACCCCCCAAAATGAAGGTGACTGTACATAGGATGGTCATGTGCGTAAAGGAGAGAGTAGAAGGACAAGAGAGACGGAGAGAGACAGATAGATGGAGAAGTGGGGGCCGGGGAAGAGAGGGAGAGGGAGGGAGAAAGGAAGAGAAGGTGGGGGGGAGAAAGAGAGACAGAGTTGAGGGAGAGAGATGAAGATGTTTTCAGGAGCAAGGCACTATCTGAAAACCATCATGGCAACAGTTGTTGGGAAGTGTATGATGCGATTAACCCCTCTAGATTTTCCTCCTCTAGATTCTCCCCCCAGACTGTAAGTTCTTTGTGGGCAGGGAACAAACTCTGTTAAATTGTACTCTCCCAAGCGCTTAGTACTGTGATCTGCACACAGTGAGTGCTCAATAAATATGATTGATTAACCCTCAAAAGAGTAGGGAGGCTACAGAAGGATTTTTCAAACCGATATCATCGATTGTCCAAGCAAGTGGTGGGTGTTCATTTTGTGTCTACCAACTGTATTAATCCGATTAAGCCCTCTTTCCCACACTCCCTCTCCTTTCTGTATCATCGTGGCACTTAGATCTGTGCCCTTGGGGAACTTGGTATTCACCCCAGCCTCAGGCACTCAACCCTTAGGTACATATCCATAATCTTTTCATTTATATTAATATCTGTCTTCCCCTCTAGGCTGTAAGCTCACTGAGGGTAGAGAACCTTCTAATCACCTCTGTTGTACTCTATAAAGTGCTCTGCACACAGTAAGTGTTCAAGGAATATCATGGATTGATTGATTCATTAACCTATTATAATGTTTTGTCCTAAGTACTTTTTACAAATTTGGCACACTGTAAGAGCTCAGTAAATACAATAGATTGATTGATCTATTATATTGGATTCTCCCAAGCACTTAGTACAATTCTTGACACCCATTAAGAGCTCAATGAATACAATCGATGGGTTAATTGATTGATAGGATTTATTCAAGGTAGATAAACCGGCTGGACTATATAAAATATCAGCCTTCAAAGCCTGGTCCTCTTTAAAAAGATTCCTGGAAGTAGTTGGTAATACAGAGCTTGGAACTATTATTGTCAGTGTTCTTACAAATGTCCTGAGTCCACTGGGGGACTGAATGGACCACTGCCTTGACACAGGGTCCAAAAATGGAAATCCAGTCACACTTTGGCCAATAATTTAATAATAATAATAATAATGTTGGTATTTGTTAAGCACTTACTATGTGCAGAGCACTGTTCTAAGTGCTGGGGTAGATACAGGGTAATCAGGTTGTCCCACGTGGGGCTCATAGTCTTCATCCCCATTTTACAGATGAGGTAACTGAGGCACAGACAAGTTAAGTGACTTGCCCACAGTCACACAGCTGACAAGTGGCCGAGCTGGGATTTGAATTTGACTGAAAATCCAAGAGTCCAACATATCCTGGGAAGCAGTGTGGCCTAGTGGAAAGAGCATTGCTTGCTGTGTGTCCAGCACTGTTCTAAGCGCTGGGGTGGATTCGTGTTAAATGGGTTGATACAGTCACTGTCCCATATGGGGCTCGCAGTCTAAGTATGCCTGGTGTACTTTCTCCAATTTCATCCCTCTCCTCTTTCAAAGCCCTCCTTGCCCCCAGAAGCCACTTCCTCAAAGGGGCAGTTCCTGATTTATCCCCACTTACCTAGTCATGCCATCTCATTATTCATGTGCTTGTTAGTTAAATAATTTATGTTTTCACGGTGCTTATTATGATTAAAGACATAATATTCTACTGTGCATTTGGCAATTTGTGTCTGCTTTTCTCTTTCAATAAATGGCAAGGTCCTTGAAGGACAAATATCAAGTTTCCTGTTGTTATCTTATGCCATGTCGTCTCTGACCCATAGCGCCGCCGTGGAAGCATCTCTCCCAGAACACCCCACCTCCATCTGCGATCGTTCTGGTAGTGTAGCCGTCACGTTTCTCACTTCTTTTTATGTCTCCCAAGCATCTAGTATCTAGCGTCATGGGAAGCATCGTGGCTCAGTGGAAAGAGCCTGGGCTTCGGAGTCAGAGGTCATGGGTTCGACTCCCGGCTCTGCCACTTGTCAGCTGTGTGACCGTGGGCGAGTCACTTCACTTCTCTGTGCCTCAGTGACCTCATCTGTAAAATGGGGATTAACTGTGAGCCTCACGTGGGACGACCTGATGACCCTGTATCTCCCCCAGCGCTTAGAACAGTGCTCTGCACATAGTAAGCGCTTAACAAATACCAACGTTATTATCTAGTACGGTCTTTGCATGCAGTAGATGCTCAGTCCATACTATAGGTGATGAGGATGGTGATGCAATGCTCGTTTCTAGACTGTGAGCCCGTTGTGGGCAGGTTTTGCCTCTATTTTTTGCTGAATTGTACTTCCAAGCACTTAGTACAGTGCTCTGCACACAGTAAGTGCTCAATAAATACGACTTAATGAATGAATGAATGCAATGCTTAGATGTCAAAGAGGGTAGGGTTTTAAATTGCATTACATATAACTCTGTTATATTGGATTCTCCCAAGCACTTAGTACAGTGCTCTGCACAGTAAGTGTTCAATAAATGCCAACCCTAGATTTAAGGGTAAGTTAAGCAGGATTCCAGGGGAATTCTAGAGGAATCCAGTCTGATGGCTAGTCCCTGGCAGCCATCTATTACAATTGAATAATAATGATAATAATAATAATAATAATAGTACTTGTTAAGCACTCATATGTCAAGCACTGTTCTAGGTGCTGGGGAAGGTACACGCTAATCAGATCAGACATAGTCCCCGTCCCACGTGGGGCTCACAATCTAAGTAGGAGGAAGAAGTGGTATCGAATCCCCATTTTACAGAGAAGTTAAGTGATTTGCCCAAAGTCATACAGCGGGTAGATGGCGGAGTGGAAATTAGAGCCCAAGTCCTCTGACCGCCAGACCCGTGCTCTTTCCACTAGTCCAAGCTGCTTCTCTAGTTAAACGGTTTCCAGTGAACTCCAAAGATTTGTTTTATGACTTCCCACTGTTAATGAAGAGAGAGCGAGAGCAAGAGTGAGAGAGGAGAGTATGAGCGAAAGGGAGAGAGACTTAGAGAGAAGGAAGCCCTGGTTCCATCTGAAAAGCGAGCCACTTTTAGTATTGCAGGGGAAAGCCAGAACTGTGCTTGAACCTTCAGAGAACAAGTTAACGATAGAAATGTTTCCAACCCGAAGGCTTTGCTTTCAGACCCAATTACCCTACTGGGACATCTGGGGCCTGGACAGATCTAGGCTCTTTACTGCCTAAATCAGTCTCTCAAATAAGTACAGAGACCCTGTCGGTTGCCAGCATATGCTACCAGACCATCCTCTCCCGATCGGGTAATGGAAGGAAAATCAGTGAAATCAGTCCCTTTCACCACATGCCTTTGCAAAGTAGGTATTCTCAAGAGTGGAGAGAAAAGGCAAGTCTCCCCTGATTCTAGGCCAATGGCCACGCGACTGGATACCACGGCTCTCTTTCATTCAATCATTCATTCAATCGTTTTTATTGAGCGCTTACTGTGTCCAGAGCACTGTACTAAGCGCTTGGAATGTACAATTCGGCACCGGGTAGAGACAATCCCTGCCCAACAATGGACTCACGGTCTAAAAGGGGGAGACAGACAGCAAAACAAAACAAGTAGGCATCAAGACCATCAAAGTAGATAAATAGTATCAAAGATATATACACATCACTAATAAAAGAGTAATAAATATTACTGTGGGGAGGGGAAAGGGTGAGAGCAGAGGGAGGGAGGGGCAATGGAGAGGGGAGGACGGGCAGAGGGAAAGGGAGGGCTCAGTCTGGGAAGGCCTCCTGGAGGAGGTGAGCTCTCAGTAGGGCCTGGAAGAGGGGTTCGACGTCGTCTTGGCTTCAGAGCCCCATCCTCTCTGTTTTGATTGGAGGTGGCTTCAAATCAAAGTGACTCTGTGGCATCACAGGTTCTAATCCCGCATAGGTCAACGACCCCTGATGTTATTTTAAATTAACTGAACACTTTTAAACTCAAAAGGAAGCCTGAGGAGGAGATTTTCCCAGAGCATCTTAGCCCCAAAGAGATAGGAATGGCCAACGAGGTAGGGGGGTTATTTTAGGGGGACAGTAAGAGTGATGATTATATTTCCTGAGGGCAGAACAGAAAAGGGGCTCCACGTTTAGCCTGAAGGAAGTTGGTACCTTTCCAATTGCAGGATAGTAAGGATGAGACTGGGCCACACAAAGTAGGACACCCATCCTTACGTCTGGGTGCTTTCGGTTAATTTTACCAAGAGAGGAAGGTTAGAACCAGATTCCCAGATGGCACCTGCATTGATGTAGACTAAAGAGTGGAGGAACCAGTCTCTGCTAGCTTTGCAATCTCGGGAGCAATATATAAGGGGGAAAAAGTACATTTGATCAAATAAAAGTCTTTCATTCCTAATAATATTAACACCATAACTGTGGTATTTGTTAAGCGCTTACTAAGTGCCTGATGCTGTACTAAGAACAAGGGTAGATATAAGTAACTGGGTTGGACATAGTCCCTGTCCCACATAGGGCTCACTGTCTTAATCCCCATTTTCCAGATGAGGTAAATGAGGCGCAGAGAAGTGCACTGATTTGCCCGAGTTCACACAGCAGATAAGCGGTGAGGTCAGGATTAGAACCCAAGTCCTTCTGACTCCCAGAGGCCTGCACTCCGGCCACTGAACCACAGGTTTGCTCAAATAATCTCCGAGGTCCAGCCAGTGAGCTCTCAGAGGGGCAAAAAGACAGGCCAGCCCAGCCAAGCTACTGTATTGCCAGGGAGACTTGGGGCATTTGCAGGCCTCTAAGACATTAATCGGTGAAAGCCTTCAGCCCCTCGGTGGGTCGATTCCGCAGGAGGCTTGGTTTATTCACGAGCCTCCGACAGTCAGGAGCCAGTTTCTACCACCATAAAATCCCCCCCTCCCCCAGCCCAAACCAAGATCCCGGAGCTCCTTGAACTCACCCCTGCTTTATTTTTGTATTTATTTTGTAATTACCGAATGCCATTGTTTGCTCATTTCCCCACCACAATTATCCCCATATTTTGAGAACTTCGCTGGACCAGTCCAGTCCCTCTGGGTTCCCAGGAAGGCTGTCCCGTCCTCAGCGTCGACGGTGGATCCGAGACCAGCGCCCGCCCCAGTGGGACAGGAGAGACTGGACTGCTTTGATTTGTCTCCTCCTCCACCAGCCCTCTCTTTCCACAATTGAACCCAGATGCCAGGAAATATCTGCTGTGCGGCTGAAGTGAAAACACATGGCGAGATCCCAAACCCCCTCTATATTTATAACTCGATTACTGCCCTTGTTGGGAACGTTTGGGTTGGGGGAGGGAGATCCCAGCGGCCAGAGGCGGGGTTCCAACAGCTCCTAGAGGAGGACGCAGAGTGGGGAGTGCGGGTGGGATCACTGTCCGAACCCCAGGCCCGCGATTTATTGTAGTGATTCCTGGGAAGGATCGACGGTGGCTGGGGTTTTTAGCACGAGGCTAAAGAAGAAGAAGTTTTAGACTTCTGATGAATTTGGCCACTGGCAAGCTCACCGCTCAACCCCGTCTCTCTAGGCTCATCCGATTCCCTCCTAGGGTCCTTTCTAACCTGGGTTCCTGCTCTTGGCCCTTAGAAAGAACCAGAAAAGTGATGTATTTGAAGATGTGTTTCTCCACAGCCCATCTAGAAACCTAGAATGTTTCCAGATTACAGACTCTAGAACCCAGTGTAACCTCTTGAGGTGGGAGAATGGAGAAGGGGTGAAAGGATAGGGCTTCTCTGAATAAGCCCTGATTTCCTTTTCTCCCGCTCCCTTTATTCACACCCACCAACCCCCAGCCCCACAGCACTTATGTACATTTCTGTAATTTATTTATATTAATGTCTGTCTCCCTCTCTAGACTGTAAGCTTATTGTAGACAGGGAATGTGTCTAACTCTGGTATAATGCTATAGTGTAGGTTTCCAATCACGGGGTTGTACGCACAGTAAATGCTCAAGAACTATATGTGATTGATTGATCGATTGCTTCTTGAGATAGTGATTTCCTTAGAGAGAGAAAGTTTATAGGAGGTTTCTGGCTATAGTCATTTGAAGGGCGTACGCTCCCTTAGGGCCAGGTTCGCGTCTTCCAGTTCCGTTGTACCCTCCCAAGGATTTACTACACTGCTCTGTACCCAGTAAGTCCTCGAGAAACCCTGTTGATCGATTAACTCATTCCCTTCTTCACCTGGTTAAGGAGACAACCCAAACAAAGTTCTTTGCCAACACAGCCAGTGGCAGAGGTCGAGGTATCGATCAATGCTATTTATTGAGCGTTCACCCTGTGCAGAATGGATCTAGTCTGTTGCAATACAGTGAACCCCTTCTGGCTTATATTGTGAAGGAGGAAACCCAATGTGATAATCCGAGAGACGACAGCGTAGACTAGTGGATAAAGCACGGGCCTGGGAGCCAGTTGTCTGGGTTCTAATCCCGGCTCTACCACTTGTCCGCTGTGTGACCTTGGGCAAGTCACTTCATTTCTCTGGGCCTCAATTTCCTCATCTGTTAAATGGGGATTCAATGCCTGTTCTCCCTCCAGGTGTGCACTTTGCTCCTTTCATGGCACGCTACTCACTGTGCCTCATGCTTATCTCGCTTGTCTAAACTCTCTCCTTCACACCCTCCCTCCTGCTTGGAGCTTTGGACCGTGAGCCCCACATGGGACAGTGACTGTATCTGCCCATATTAACTTGTTTCTACCCCAGCGCTTAGAACAGCGTTCAACACATACTAAGCACTTAATAATTACCATTAAAAAACAAAAATATCCAATGGTGGAAACTCTGTGTGAATCCTCTGGGAGGAACATGGATCCCCTTGGATCAAAGTCCCACCGTGGCCTCATTGTTGGTGAAATGGATTCTATTCCTCACTTTGGCATGGTCTCAGTGGTTGCCTGTGGCAGGTACGTCCATCTTCCCTATTTGTAAATTGGAAGTAATAGCAGCCAGTGGTTACTCTGTATCGCTGATAGTATAAGGTCTGTACCAGCATGTTATGGCTTGTAAGGCACAGGAAGGTCTAACGACGAGTTATGTGCGTGGGCCCAGGAACCAGAGACTGCAGCGAAAAGAGGAGAGCACTCTACTAAGCGCTGGACACAAATAATTTGGGGTGGACACAGTCCTTGCCCCAGATGGGGCTCACAGTCTCCCTCCCCATTTTACAGATGAGGTACTGAGTGACAGAGAAGTGAAGTGATTTGCCCTAGGTCACACAGTAGACAAATGGCAGAGCCGGGATTAGAACCCATGACCTTCTGACTCCCAGGCCCGTGTTCTATCCACTACACCATGCTGCCTCACCCTCGCAACGTCGCCAAGATCCCCTCTTTCCTCTCCGTCCAAACGGCTGCCTTGTTGGTACCATCCCTCATCATATCCCGACTGGATTACTGCATCAGCCTCCTTTCTGACCTCCCAACCTCCTGTCTCTCCCCACTTCAGTCTTCATACTTCACCCTGCTGCCCGGGTTATCTTTCTACAGAAACGTTCTGGGCATGTCACCCTCCTCCTCAAAAATCTCCAGTCATTGTCTACTGACCTCCATATCAAACAAAAATTCCTCCCTGTTGGCTTCAAAGCTCTCTATCCCCTTGCCTCTTCTTACCTCACCTCCCTTCTCTCCTTCTCCAACCCAACCCACACACTCCGCTCCTCTGGTGCTCACCTTCCCTCGGTGCCTCTCTCTTGCCTGTCCTGGCGTCAACCACTGGCAAACGTTCTACCTCTGGCCTGGATTGCCCTCCCTCCTCCAATCTGCCAATCACACTTCCACTCTTCGAAGGCCTACTGAAGGGTCACCTCCTCCAAGAGGCCTTCCCAGTCTAAGCCCCCCTTTTTCTCAGCTCCCCTCTCCTCTGCATCACCCCAACTCGCTCCCTTTGCTCTACCCACCTCTCCCTGCCCCACAGCACTTGAGTATATTTGTACGTATCTAGAATTCTATTTATTCACATTGATGCTGTTTACTTGTTTTGAGGTGTATATATCTATAATTCTATTTATATCGATGCTTGTTTACTTGTTTTGATGTGTATATATCTATAATTCTATTTATTTATATTGATGCCTGTTTACTTGTTTTGATGTCTCTCCTCTTCTTCCCTCCCAGAATGTAAGCCCAGTGTGAGCAGGGATTGTCTCTCTTTATTGCTGAATTGTCCTTTCCAAGGGCTTAGTACAGTGCTTTGCACACAGTAAGCGCTCATTAAATACGATTGAATGAATGATTGAATGAATGAGAGGATTTGGGGGCCAGCTGCTTTGGCTGGAAGAGTAGCAAGGAAGAGGACTCTTGCTGGGACAAACGTCAGAAACTGTTAGTAGCGGAGGGAGCAGAGAAAACAGAATTGGTAAGAAAGATAAGGTAGAAGAAGGCGTCTGCAGCTAAAGCTTTCCTAGTATCCCATCTCCTCCGGCAAGTCTTCCTGGAATAATTCACAATGCCCTAGTTATAGCAACATAAAAGGCACCTTTACCAATTTTTTTAATAGTGTTTGTTAAACACTTACTGTGTGTCAAGCACTGTACTAAGTGCTGTGGTGGACACCAGCTATTCAGGTTGGACACGGTCCCTGTTTCACATGAGGCTCACAGTCTTAATCCCCCTTTTACGGCTGAGGTAACTGAGTCGCAGAAAAGTGAAGTGACTTGCCCAAGGTCAGCCAGCAGACAGATGGCAAAGATGGGAATAGAACCCAGGTCCATCTAATTCTCAGGCCGGTTCGCTATCCAGCAAGGGTGGTGTTTGTTAAGCGCTTACAGTGTGGCTAGGCAAGACACTGAGACCTGGAATTTAGACGGGATTTACGGTCTAAGGGGAAGGGAGAACAGGCATTTAATCCCTGTTTCACAGATGAGAAAACTGAAGCTCAGAGAAGTTTAATGACTTGCCCAAGTCACACAGTAGAGAAGAGGTGGAGTCAGGACTAGAATCCAGGTCTCCCGAGTGCCAGGCCCATGCTCTTTCCACTAGGTTACAATGTATACATTTATTTGGATTTCTGTTTACATATTTGATTGCTTAATCTGCTACATCCTGATACATTTGAACCACTTCAAACTAAATTGTCTTATGCATATTATTTATAAATAGTTTTGGTCTGTCTTTCCTGTGGATTGTGAGCTCTTTGAGGGAAAAGGCATGTGTCTTGCCTCCGCTGTACTGCCTCGAAAGGCTCGGTGCAGTGGTTTGCACTGAATAAGCGCTTAATAAATTACCAATTGAATGACTGATTGAAGGAGAGAGACAGGGGAGGACTGGAGAAGGAGGAAACGGGGTAATCACGAGGAAAAGAGAGGAATAAACAGGGAACAGAAGACCCAGCAATGGTGAGAAAAGTCCACGACTTGATTGTCTCCTGGGAGACAGTTGGATGGTCCTACAGAAGCTTAGATGGAGGCGTGTGAGTAAATACCAAGCACCTAAGATAGCCCAGCATGCTTCTGTGGGGGTCCTGAGGGTGAATTCAGACTACTTTTCCTATTTAATTTCTCCCCCACTCCCATATCGCAGCTCAGATCCATGCCATCTATATCTTGGACCATAGCAGTCCTACTTTGCTTCAGTCCCCTGCCAAGTATTTCCTGGCTCAGATGGCCTAAGATGACCAGAATTTCAGTGGAAGAAGGAGCAGTGCCCTGTAGTGGGGCATGGCCCGGTTGAAGCAGGACCAGAGAGGGAGTGGGAAGAAAGGAAAGAGGCAAAATAGAGGGGGGAACTGAGAACGGAAGAAAGAAATAAGGAGAAAAAGGGGAGAGATAAGGATAGGGGAAGGAACAGTCATGGTTTTCCTTCCCTCTTCTGTGGGGCTCGGGGCCGGAATGCTGCTCCCACCCCGTCACCCCTTGCTCTTTGTGGCCGCCCACTGATACCTGTCCACAACGGTTCTGCCCAAGCAGTGAAGGTACAGGAAGTTGGAAGGATTCTGAGGGGAAATCGGGGGGTGCCAGGAAGGGGTTTAGGGGTTTCAGGCCTGCTGGAACATGGGACAGAACCTCCCCTTCTCCAATCGGGATGGCCCCAACCAAAGGAGGATTTCTGGTCACCTTACCCTGATGTTATGCTCTCAGTGCTGGGCATTTTCCAAAGAGCGCTGTTGAGATATAAATAAAATAAATGGTGCTATTTGTTGAGCGCTTACTGTGTGCAAAGCACTGTTCTAAACGCTGGGGGATACAAGGTGATCAGGTTGTCCCATGTGGGGCTCACAGTTTTAATCCCCATTTTACAGGTGAGGTAACTGAGGCACCGAGAAGTTAAGTGACTTGCCCACAGCCACACAGCTGACAAGTGGCGGAGCTGAGACTCGAACCCATGACCTCTAACTCCCAAGCCCGTGCTCTTTTCACTGAGCCATGCTGAGATATATTATGGAGACCGTCCTGTGGGCTGGGGGCACTGCCCTGAATGCCCAAAGCACAGGTCCCTTGCTTGATTAGGGATCGCTCCAGTTGGGCTTGAGGTGGCGGGGCATCGTTCATTCTAACTAAATAGTAATTAACAGCCAATTACTCTCTCCCCCTTCAAAGCCTTAATGAAGGAGCATCTCGTCCAAGAGGCCTTCCCTGACTAATCCCTGCTTCCCTCTTCTTCCTCTCCCTTCTGCGTCACCCTGACTTCTGCCTTCATTCACCCCTGCCTCGTTCATTCATTCATTCAATAGTATTTATTGAGTGCTTCCTATGTGCAGAGCACCGTACTAAGTGCTTGGAATGTACCATTAGGCAACAAGATAGAGACAATCCCTGCCCAATAACGGGCTCAACAGTCTAATCGGGGGAGACAGACAGCAAAGCAAAACAAAACAGCCTCATCAAGATAAATAGAATCATGAAGATATACACCTCATTAACAAAATAAATAGGGTAATAAATAATATATACAAATAGGCACTGTGCTGAGGGGAAGGGGAAGAGGGAAGGGGAGGGGAGGAGGAGCAGAGGGAAAAGGGGGGCTCAGTCTAGAAAGGCCTCCTGGGGACGTGAGCTCTCAGTAGGGCTTTGAAGAGGGGAAGCGAGTTAGTTTGGCGGAGGTGAGGAGGAAGGGCATTCCAGGACAGCGGGAGGATGGGGGCCGGGGGTCGACGGCGGGACAGGCGAGAACGGGGGACGGTGAGGAGGTGAGCGGCAGAGGAGCGGAGCGCTCGGGGTGGGCATTAGAAAGAGAGAAGGGAGGAGAGGTAGGAGGGGGCAAGGTGATGGAGAGCTTTGAAACCGAGAGTGAGGAGTTTTTGTTTCGTGTGAAGGTTGATAGGCAACCGCTGGAGGGTTTTGAGGGGAGTGACAGGCCCAGAGCATTACTGAAGGAAGATGATCCGGGCAGCGGAATGAAGAATAGACTGGAGTGAGGAGAGACAGGAGGAAGTGAGATCAGAGAGGAGGCTGACACAATAATCCAGTCGGGATATTATGAGAGCTTGTACCAGCACGATAGCAGTTTGGATGGAGAGGAAAGGGTGGATCTTGGTGATATTAATCCCACAGCACTTATGTACATATCTGTAATTTATTTACTTTAATGTCTGTCTCCTCTCTAGACTGTAAGCTCATTGTGGGCAGGGAATGTATCTGTTTACTATGATATTGTACTCTCACAAGCACTTAATACAGTGCTCTGCCCACAGCAGCATGGCTTAGTGGAAAGAGCATGGGCTTGGGAGTCAGAGGATGTAGATTCTAATCCCAGCTCCACCACTTGTCTGCTGAGTGACCTTGGGCAGGTCACTTAACTTCTCTGTGCCCCAATTACCTCACCTGTAAAATGGGGATTAAGAGTGTGAGCCCCACGTGGGACAACCTGATTACCTTGTATTTACCCCGGCACTTAGAACGGTGCTTGGCACGTAGTACGTGCTTAACAAATACCGTAATCATTATTATTAATAATAAATACAATTGAATGAATAAATATGATTGAGTGAATGAAGATCAGAGATCTGGGGAGATGACAGGCCCCAAGGCCCAGGGCATTCCCCAAACCCTATTTCTGGAAATGTGCCCCTTTTCTCCTCTTTTCCTGTGAGATTGGGCTGGTCGGAGAGTGAGTCTGGTCCCAGTAGCCCTCTCCGCTCCCCTGCCAATCTCATACTCTTTCTGGAGAGAGGAAGATTTGCAATCTCCCATTTCCTTCTCCCCAGATGGAGCTTGCCCTGAGGTCCTGGTGGAGGGGAGGTCCCCTCGGGCTTTTTGCAGGACAGATCCCCTCTTCAACCTGTCCCAACCTGCCTCCTGGCAACTTGGCATCCCATCTGGTCAGCGTTAAGTCTCCATTTTCTAATGGGCTTCCTGAGCCTGGAAGCGGCTTTCTTATGTGGAACCAGCACTGACCCCTGGAAGAACTGCCCCATTACTCGGGCGTCTTGCAACAATCCTGCCGGGAAACTCGTGACTTGCTCCTCTCTTAAGCCTCGCCTCTGTCGGATCACAGTCTGCCCCACTCTCTGGTGCACCCCAAAAGGCTGTAACTGTCATAAAGCAGGGGTTCTCAGATAACCAGGCCCCTGTTTTCCAGTGGGAGTGGGGGTCAGGGTAGGGGGAAATGGCAAGGTAGAAGCTCTCTGTGGGCAAGGAATGTGTCTGTTTATGGTTGTATTTTACTCCCAAGGGCTTGGCACAGTGCTCTGCACCTGGTAAGCACTCCGTAAATATGATTGACTGCCTGACTAAATAGTCTTAGAGAAGCGGCTTGGCCTAGTGGATAGAACACGGGCCTGGGAGTCGGAAGGACCCGGGTCCTAATGTCAGCTCTGCCACACGTCTGCTGTGTGACCTTGATGATGATGTTGGTGTTTGTTAAGCGCTTACTATGTGCAGAGCACTGTTCTAAGCGCTGAGGTAGACACAGGGGAATCAGCTTGTCCCACGTGGGGCTCACAGTCTTAATCCCCATTTTACAGATGAGGTAACTGAGGCACAGAGAAGTTAAGTGACTTGCCCACGGTCACACAGCTAACAAGTGGCAGAGCCGGGATTCGAACCCATGACCTCGGACTCCCAAGCCCGTGCTCTTTCCACTGAGCCACGCTGCTTCTCTGGATAAGTCACTTTACTTCTCTGGGCCTCAGTTTTCTCATCTCTAAAATGGTGATTAAGACAGCGAGCCCCATGTGGGACAGGGACTCTGTCCAACCTGATTAGCTTGTATCTACCCCAGCGCTTAGAACAGTGCCTGGCACATAGTAGGTGCTTAACAAATGCCATAAAAAATGCCATTAAAAATCACTGTAATAAATAATTACAGAAATTGTTCAGCACTTACTTTGTGCTGAGCACTGTACGAAACCCTGGGGTATGTACAGACACAGTCCCCGTCCCAAAGGGGAGGCAGGCCCAAAGAAGTTAAGCAACTTGTTCAAGATCCCACAGAAAGCCGGTGGAAGAGCTGAGCTTAGAACTCAGGCCTCCTGACTCCCGGTCTTACGCTTTTTCCACTAGGCCATGCTCTATCTCAAATTCTGACCCCTCTTTCACCCCCTCCCCAGTGTTATAGCCCTTGACTTTGGTGTTTAATGGGTGGCAAAGAGAGCTTTAGCAGAGTGGGCCCCCTCCCCTCCAGGAGCTTCCCTTTTCCCAACATGGGTCAGCCCCCTCGGCCACATGGGATCCAATCCCAAACAGAACAGTCCCTGTGAAGTCAGCTGAGCTCAGACTGAGAACTCCTCTTGACTACACAGTGCCCTACCTGGACATTTTAGCGCCTGGGGCAAGTGCAGTCTGTCACAGCTGGTCTGGGGGGGGGCCAAGGCAAGCAGTCAGTGGCCTGGGCAACCAGCACTTTGAGGTTGGGTGAGTGGGAGAGGTGGAGGGTTTAGAGGGCAGGACTGCCGGCTGGTCCTTCTGGACTTCCCCCACTCCACCCTTGACATCTTGTAACGTGGCCTAGTGGAAAGAGCCCGGGCTTGGGAATCAGAGGTCGTGGGTTCTAATCCCGGCTCCGCCACTTGTCTGTTGTGTGACCTTGGGCAAGTCACTTCACTTCTCTGTGCCTCAGTTACCCTTATCTGTAAAAATGGAGCCTCACGTGGGACAATCTGATTACCCTGTATCTACCCCAGCGCTTAGAACAGTGCTCTGCACATAGTAAGTGCTTAATAAATACCATAATAATAATTATTATTATTGTACCGAGACTGGAAGACTTTAGTTCCTGGGGCCAGCACTGCTCCAGACTTGGTCCAAGGAGTCAGGAAATGAATTGACTTCTCTGGCAAGAAGCTCTGCTTTCCAAACCCTCCCTCCAGCCCTGCCCGTTTTCTTCCCTCCTCATCTTGGCTAAGCAGATGGCACCTCCTCACAGCCCTCTTTATCTGGGCCTGCATGTTCTGCCTCGTGGCCAGCCGGTTCATCCGAAGGGCGTCAACCATTTGCCAGGCAGCCAAGAAATTGAGAAATCGCGAGATGTGCTCAGTTTCAGCGTGGGGCACCAGGAAGAGTGGAGAGAGGACTGTTTTTTGGGGGGGGGGGTTGCTAGTTTTGGCTTTGTCTGGCTTGACAGGTTTGGGTCCAGACACTTTTGCCCCACAGACCTGACTCCTTGCCTGTTTAGACTGGGCTCCAACTCCAAATCTGCTCCCCAAAGACCATATTCAAGGTTCGTAGGTCAGGCAGAAAGTAATGCTGATTGGGTCCCCGCTACGGGCTGAGGCTCTGCACTAGATGCTGGGAAGAATGGCAGAAAATCAACCAGACACGGTATATGCCCTGGAAGAGCTCACTATCCAATGGGGGAGACAGGACAAATGCAAATAAATGCAAGGGAAAGAAACATAAACATGCCCTCAGACAACTTCAGCTGAGTAGAGAGATACACAAGGATGGGGGAGATGAAGGGCAGACAGGAGGAATGATTTCTAGAAGAGCAGAGTTAGTTTTTTGTTGGTTTTTCTCAGGGTGCTTAAGTGCTTACTATGTGCCAGGCACTGTGTTAAGCCCTGGGGTAGATACCAGCTAACCAGGTTGAACAGAATCCGTCCCATGTTTAATCCCCATTTTACAGATAAGGGAACTGAGGCACAGAGAAGTTAAGTGACTTGTCCAAGGCTATACAACAGACAATAATGTTGGTATTTGTTAAGCGCTTACTAAGTGCAGAGCGCTGTTCTAAGCGCTGGGGTAGATACAGGGTCATCAGGTTGTCCCACGTGAGGCTCACAGTCTTCATCCCCATTTTACAGATGAGGTAACTGAGGCACAGAGAAGTTAAGTGACTTGCCCACAGTCACACAGCTGACAGGTGGCGGAAGTGGGATTAGAACCTAGGTCTTTCTGACTCCCAGGTCCCTGCTCTACCCACTAGGCCAGGCTGCTTCAAGTTGGTGAATGCTCCGGGGAGGAGGAGGCAGATTTTATCTGTAATCAAGGGGACAATCATTATGGACAGTAGCATTTTAGGAGCACTGGTCAGCACAATTCAGTGGCATTTATTGAATGGTTTTTGAGGACAGAGCACTGTACTCTATACTAAGCGCTTGAGAGAGTACAGTACGAAAAATATGATCCCTCCCCTCAGAGACCTTACAAAGTAGTATAGACATAATAATAATAATGGCATTTGTTGAGCACTTACGATGTGCAAAGCACTGTTCTAAGTGCTGAGAGGATACAAGGTGATCAGGTTGTCCCACGTGGGGCTCACAGGCTTAATGGCCATTTTACAGTTGAGGTAACTGAGGCACAGAGAAGTTAAGTGACGTGCCCAAAGTCACACAGCTGACAAGCGGCGGAGCCGGGATTTGAACCCATGATGTCTGACTTCTTTAGTAACAGCAGTAGAAATAGTAGAAGTAGAAATACCAGCATTTATTGTGGCCTAGTGGAAAGAGCATAGAAGCAGCTTGGTTCAGTGGAAAGAGCCCGGGCTTGGGAGTCGGAGGTCACGGGTTCCAATGCCAGATCTGCCACTTGTCAACTGAGTGACTGTGGGCAAGTCACTTCACTTCTCTGTGCCTCGGTTACCTCATCTGTAAAATGGGGATTGACTCTGAGCCTCACGTGGGACAACCCGATTACCCTGTATCTACCCCAGCACTTAGAACGGTGCTCTGCACATAGTAAGCGCTTAACAAATACCACATCATTATCATTATAGACCCGGTAGACAAGGAACGGTAGTTCTAATCCTGATTCCTCAACTTACCTACTTTGTGACCTTGGCAAGTCACTTATCCTCTCAGATCCTCGGCTTCCTCATCTGTAAAAGCAGCGTGGCTCAGTGGAAAGAGCCTGGGCTTTGGAGTCAGAGGTCATGAGTTCGAATCCCAGCTCTGCCACTTGTCAGTTGTGTGACTGTGGGCAAGTCACTTAACTTCTCTGTGCCTCAGTTCCCTCACCTGTAAAATGGGGATGAAGACTGTGAGCCCCATGTGGGACAACCTGATTCCCCTGTGTCCACCCCAGCGCTTAGAACAGTGCTCTGCACATAGTAAGCGCTTAACAAATACCAACATTATTATTATTATTATTATTAAAATGGGATTCAACTAAGAATTCTCCCTCCTCCTTAGACTGTGAGTCCTATGTAGGCTAGAAACTGTCTGACTTCATTATCTGGTAAGTAACCCATTCTGAATACAGTGTTTGGCTCATAGTAAATGCTTAATACAAATCATTATTATTATTATTTGTATTATTAAGCACCCATTGGGTATTATACACTATACTAAGCCCTTGGGAAAGGCAGCCAGTCAATCTGAAAGGATGTCTGGTGATGAGTTTGGTGGATCGGAAAATGGAAGTGAACAGAGATCAAAAATATTCTTCCCTAAAAGTCCCATCCTTCCAATCCCTTCTAATGAACACAGGAAGTGTTTCTTTTCCCATCATTAGTGAGCAGGTGCCTCTGGAGTTGAATTGAGGCAGCTGCTTTGTTTTGCTTTGCTCTGCTTTTTTGTCTGCTAAAAGCCTGCCCACGAGGAGCTTACATGCTAACAGGGTAGGCAGAAATGAAAATGTTTACAGATAGTGGAATCAGAATAAATAATTGAATGTACAATTGAATATGTATATATACAGTGTGCATAGGTGCAGACGATGTGCTTAAATAAATATGTTAAGTGCTGGAGATGGCTGTCGGGTTGATGCGACTCAGAATGTTGGGAATTAATCAGACAAGGCTGATTGAAGGAAGTGGAATTTGAGGAGGTTTGTGGAAGCGGAGTCCCTCTCCTTGGCAGAACCCCATTCCCGGCCCCTATATGACTGACCCTTCTGCTCAGTCTGTCTGCGGGACTGCAGGACCCCTAAGAGATTATCCTCCAGAGAGATGATCCTTGCAATCTACCATGTGCTTTTTACATTTTATTTTAATTTCTGTAACTTCCTCTTCCTCTTCATCCTTGGGGGAGCCCTAGTTTGGCTAGATTCTGTTTGGCTAGACTCCTGTTAGATCCGTACTGGAAGAGGTGCCACGGCACTGGATATCTGGGTCTCCCCCGGTCTCTGCCTCCAGCGAACCATCTCTCTGATATCCCTTCCAGGTCAGAGCCAAGCTTCGTCCAGCCCAGCATTCTATTTCCAGCAGTAGTCGCGGCCCACTGGGACAAACTACAGTGCCTGTCACCCTGGCCATCCAACCTCTAAAGAGGAACTAACTACAATTCAAACATTCCCTTGACATCCCCAACCTTTCCATTTTTTTTCCTTATGGTATCCTTTTAGTGCTTACTATGTGACAAGCACTGTTCTACATACTTAGATGCAAGTTTATCAGGTTGGACACAGATACCTGTCCCGCATGGAGTTCACAGTCTAAACTGGAGGGAGGAGGATTTAATTCCCATTGTACAGGTAAGCTGAGGCACGGAAAGTTAAGAGACTTGCCCAAGGTCACACAGCCAGCAATTGGCAGAGCTGGGATTAGACCCCAGGTGGTCTGATTCTCAGGCCCATGTTCTTTCTAACTAGACGGGGCAGCTTCTCACTAGGTCATGTTACTTCTCAACTATGTTGTTTCCCAGTTCAGACTTGAGGTCTGTTCATTTCTCCTCTTGTCCCTGCTACTCCTTCCAGCTTCAAAAGCTTCTTTGAATTGACAGCCCGGGGTTCTTTCTGAAGTCTCAGCCCACGTTCTAGCGCTCCGCCCATAGGATCTGGATTGAGCATCTTCAAGCCACTCTGAGCCACACGACATCTTCCCATCCCTTATCTGAGTGTATAAGTTGCCTTTCTCAGCAGGAAATAGGGGTGCCATTTCCAATCCAGGCAAAGAAGCCCAACTCTTTCATTCTGCTCTTCCAAGTGACTAGCGGTTTTTTTAAAAAAATTTTTTTTACGGTATTATTAAGCACTCACTAGGCACCAGGCACTCTACTAAGCACTGGGGTAGCAGCGTGGCTCAGTGGAAAGAGCCCGGGCTTCGGAGTCAGAGGTCATGGGTTCGACTCCCGGCTCTGCCACTTGTCAGCTGTGTGACTGTGGGCGAGTCATTTCACTTCTCTGTGCCTCAGTGACCTCATCTGTAAAATGGGGATTCACTGTGAGCCTCACGTGGGACAACCTGATTCCCCTGTATCTACCCCAGCGCTTAGAACAGTGCTCTGCACATAGCGAGTGCTTAACAAATACCAACATTATTATTATTATACAAGCTAGTCAGGTTGGACTCAGACCATGTCCCACATATGGCTCACAATCTTAATCCCTATTTTACTGAGGTGACTCAGAGAAGTGACATAACTTGCCCAAGGTCCCCCAGCAGACAAATGGGGAGTCAGGATTAGAACCCAGATCCTTCTGACTCCTAGGCCTATGCTCTGTTCACTAGCCCACGCTGCTGCTCACTCCAATCACGGTGGGCCCACACGAGGTCTTTCCGTGAGCCTCTGCAACGCCGGTACGCTGGCAGCTGAGGTTTGGTGAGGCCACTCCTGGGGCCAAACAGCTTGGAGTCATTAGGAGCGGCGGGATAACGCGGGCCTCAAGCCCCGGTGGGGAAAGAGACCGGCAGCTCCGGGAAGCTCCGATTTTCCCTTCCGGCCTTTCCCCGGAAGCGGAGGGCGTCTCGGAGAAGCCATCCGGTCCGCAGCTGGTAACTTGGCAGGGCCGGGCTAGCAGTTGGAAGGCACGAGAATGTCACTCAATCTCAAAATAGGCCTGATCTTTTCCAACTGGGAGAGAAGGTCCTGGCTCTCTCTCGTTTCCCAATTTTCCACTGATGTCCTTCCCCGACTTTTCTAATTTGAAATAAGCCTCAGAGAAGAAATGTTGTTTTGGGAACTGAAAGAAATGAGAATTGGCCGGATGACCCCAGGTGAGGGGAACAATCTATCTGGGCAGCAATTGCCCACTTGCTTTCGTGAAGAATGACGATTCCTATCCCTCGCCCACCTCCCCACCCCCCCAACACACACACACACCCCTCCCCTCTGTCACTACTTCCCACAGAATCTCCATCAAGTGTTATTTTGGGATCCTCTATCAGGTGGCAATTAATTGACCGTAAGAGAAGTTTTTATTAACGAAGAAGCATAGCCTAGTGTAAAGAGCACGGGGCCAGGAGTCAGAAGACCTGGGTTCTAATTCTGGCTCTGCTACTTTTTTTTTAAAATGGTATTTGTTAAGCGCTTACTGCTGTGTCAAACACTGTTCCAAGCGCTGGGGTAGGTATAAGCTGATAAAGTCAGACACGGTCCCTGTCTCTCATGGGTCTCGCAGTCTAAGCAGGAGAGAGAACAGGTAACTGAGAAGCAGAGAAGTTAATAATAATGATATTGGTATTTGTTATGCGCTTATTATGTGCAGAGCACTGTTCTAAGCGCTGGGGTTGATACAGGGTAATCAGGTTGTCCCATGTGAGGCTCACAGTCTTAATCCCCATTTTACAGATGAGGGAACTGAGGCACAGAGTAGTAAGTGTCTTGCCCACAGTCACCCAGCTGCCAAGTGGCAGATCTGGGATTCGAACCCACGACCTCTGACTCCCAAGCCCGTGCTCTTTCCACTGAGCCACGCTGCTTCTCTAAGTTAAGAGACTTGTCCAAGGACACAACAAGCCATTGGCAGAGCTGGGATTAGAATCATCTACTTGCCTGCTATGTGACCTTGGGCAAGTCACTTAACTCCTCTGTTCCTCACTTTCCTCATCTTTAAAGTGGGGATTAAATATCTGTTCTTCTTCTCCCTTAAACTGTGACCCCATGTAACACGGGGACCGAGTCTGATTTGCTGTTGTTTCTACCTCAGCCCGTAGTAAGATACCA
This sequence comes from Ornithorhynchus anatinus, assembly GCF_004115215.2. Classification (NCBI taxonomy): domain Eukaryota; kingdom Metazoa; phylum Chordata; class Mammalia; order Monotremata; family Ornithorhynchidae; genus Ornithorhynchus; species Ornithorhynchus anatinus. The sequence goes on along the minus strand of NC_041730.1, from coordinate 87,649,525 downwards.
CTAAGGTCTTACCTGTGCTCCGAAACCTTAAAGGAATGAGTGTGTTTTTACGGTTTAGAAAAATATCTTTAGGGACTTTAAGGTTCTTGCTGAGCTCATTTGATGTAGTGGATTAGGAAAGGTCCCATAGTGGCCTTCCCTCCTAAACTTCTAGGGACGATCTCCTTCATTTTGCGAACATGGCGGGCAGAGTTTCTGCAAGGTAGCTACATGTTACCAGGGCAAGGAGTATGGCGCAGTGGCTAGAGCGCGAGCCCGGGAGTCAGAAGGACATGGGTTCTAATGCACTTGTCTGGTGTGTGACCTTGGGCAAGTCACTTCACTTCTCTCCGCTTCAGTTACCTCATCTGTAAAATGGGGATTCAGTATCAGTTGTCCCTCCGACTTAGACTGTGAGCCCCACGTGGGGCAGGGACCGTGTCTAACTCGATTCGCTCATATCCAACCCAGCACTCGGTACAGTGCCTGGTACATAGTGAGCACTTAACAGAGGTCATCATTATTATAATTATTATTGTTATTAAGATGGTGAAGGGAAGGAGCCTAGTTGACAGCAAAGGAAAAGCATAAATCAACAGGAAGGAATAAAGTTTTGTCAAGTCTATCCTTTGAGGTGGTTCTTACTGAGAACCTGTATTCTGGGTGGTCTTTCTGAGGCTGAATATTCTGAGAGCTAGCCTAATTTATCCCCATCACCCAACTCTCGAAACAGTGTAAAGAGGAAGGTGCCTGGGATTTTATCCTCCCTGAGGTAAAGACTTCTTTTTAATAGTATCAGGTACTATAGGCCCTGTCCCGCATAGGGCTCACAATCCTAATCACCGTTTCACAGCTGAGGTAACAGACAGAGAAGAGAAGTGACAAACCCAAGGTCACACAGCAGGCATCTGGTGGAGCTGGGATTAGAACCAAGTCCTTCTGACTCCCAGGTCCGTGCTCTATCCACCAGGCTATACCGCTTCTTCCTCCCGCCAGCCTTCAGCGGCCCCGGTGCAAAATCATTCCCAGAACAATAGTGCCTCTTCACCCAAGGTCAAGCAAGGAGAGCTTGGCCACCTGACCTTACGTCGGGGAGAATCTCCCGCTTGCTTGGTGCTAGCCTCCCTCTCCGTATAGTAGGGAAGGGATAATGTTTCTGGAAGCACTGGGAGCTCATGGACATGACAAATTCATGGGTGTGTGGGAGGCAACTTGGGAAAGCTGATTGGTTTAACTGTCCTGGAAATGGAGCGAAACCAAGCCAAGGAGTCAGAAGGGAGGCACTTGGGATGTAATTGCCCGTATGTGGGGGAGTTAGTACCTGACTTTCTACTTCTCTCCTAAATCACCTCTCCACCACTCAGCCTCAAACACGAGGTTTCAGGGGTAGGTCAAGGCTTGGGAAAGAGCAAGCTAGAGAGTGAGTGATGAGCCACCTCCCCGGCCCCCTGCTACCATGGAACCAAATGGACGTATCCTTTCTAGACTTTTATTTGTTTACTGGGCTGGGTCTTCTCTTTAAAAGAATCATTTGAGTTCCAGCCAAGTCTGAAAAAGCATTGTTTTCATCCTGAAGAGAAACTGTGCGGCCGAGGTCTGAAATGCGGGGAAAATGGGGCCTAAGCCCGGAGTTTTGGGCCAAACTGGGGCTCCGGGCTTCAACTTCCTACTTAGACTGCAGAGCACGGTGGGAGAAGGGGATCCTCGGTGGAGGCAGTCAGTCAGTCAGCCAATCCAAGCGGCGAGGGGAAAATATCCCCAAGAAAATTGGAACAATATCATCAGAGACCGGGGTGAGGCCTGGAGGGGATACTGACCCAAAGCAAGGTGGTAATTCCAGCTTCTGGGCCAGGCATTGGCTTAGAATCGCACTGTAACTGCGCTTTTCAGTTCCCCCGGCTAGACGACCCTATAGAGCGTTGGCGTAGGCTGACGAAGCAGCTGCTTCACACTCTTCCCCTGAGGTTTCCGGAAGGGATTAGAGAGATGAGACATTAAGGAGGGAAGAAAGTTATAGATTTCTGTCCACTTTCATTGTTTTTGATCAGGCAGTGGTATTTAATGAGTGCTTACTGTGTACATAGCCCTGTACTAAATGCTTGGAAGAGTACAATAGCCTTGGTAGACGTGATCCTTTCCTTCATAGAGCTTCCAATCTAATGGGGGAGACAGATATTAAAATAAATTACAGCTAGGGGAAACAGTACAGTAAAAGGCTAAATACATCAGTTTTGCGGGGCTGGGGGTGACATGGTTATCAAAGCGTTTAAGGCGATAAGCTGAAAGGTAGTGCCTGATTAGATGATGATTATGATAATGATAATAATAATAATAATGAAATTTGTTAAGTGCTTGTTATTTAGTAAGCACTGGGGTAGATACAAGGTAATCAGATTAGGGAAGCAGCGTGGCTTTGTGGCAAGAGCACAGGCTTGGGATTCAGAGGACGTGCCGGCTCTGCCACTATTCTGCTTTGTGACCTTGGGCAAGTCACTTAACTTCTCTATGCCTCAGTTCCCTCATCTGTAAAATGGGGATGAAGACTGTGAGCCCCATGCGGGACAATGTGATCACCTTGTATCCCCCAGCACTTAGAACAGTGCTTTGCACATAGTAAGCGCTTAACAAATACCAACATTATTATTAGTCTGCTTTGTGACCTTGGGCAAGTCAGTTAACTTCTCTGTGCTTCAGTTTCCTCATCTGCAAAATGGGGATGAAGACTTGGAGCCCCACTTGGGACAACCTGATTACCTCGTATCTACCCCAGTGCTTAGAACAGTGCTTGACACATAGTAAGGGCTTAACAAATACCAGTATTATTATACAGTCCCCCCTCTCACCTGGGGCTCATAGTCTAAGGATAACTAGCTGTAGCTAAAAGGTGTACTGAGAAGCCCCGTGGACCAGTGGATAGAGTACAGGCCCAGGAGACAGAAGGACTTGGGTTCTAATCCTGACTCCACTGCTTGTCTACTATGTGACCTTGAGCAAGTCACTTCACTTCTCGGTACCTCAGTAACCTCATCTGTAAAATGGGGATTAAGACCATGTGGGATAGGTGAGCTCGTTGTGGGCAGGGATTGTCACTGTTTATTGTAGTATTGTTCTTTCCTTCTTTCCCAAACGCTTAGTACGGTGCCCTGCACACAGTAAGTATTTAAAAAATATGATTGAATGAATGAATGAACCGGGACCGTATCCAAACCGATTTGCTTCCCTCCCCCCGCCCAGCACTTAGTACAGTGCCTAGCACATAGTAAGAGCTTAACAAATAGTACAATTATCATTACTATTATTAGGGGCGGCACTGAAATGGCTTCCAAAGCTTGCCTTTGACTCCTTTGCCCAGAAAAAAACACTGTGGTAACCACTGCCCACCCCCACTGCTAAGAGGCTCCCTACTCCCGGTTTGCTCCTGCCGTGCCCTCGGTCTCCTCCATCCCCGCCAAGACTTTGAGCCTATTCTGTGTGTTCTGTTGCGTTTTAATGTTTCATCACTCCTACTGTGTCTGTCTCCAATCCCTTCTCCTCACTTAAACTTTTGGATTGTGCAACCCCCCCCCCCGGAGTCAGGTACCACGTCTAATTCCCACCCTTGTATACTCTTCCCAGTCCTTAGTACAGTGCTGTGCACACAGTAAGCACTTAATAAATGCTATAACTATTATTACTACGATTGCTACTATTACTACTACTACTAATAATAATGTTGGTATTTGTTAAGCGCTTATTATGTGCAGAGCACTGTTCTACTATTCTACTGTTCTACTATTACTAGTCAGAGTCTGGAGGTGGAGGAGCGGGGGTGGGGGAGCGTGGGGGAGGAAGAAGAGAGATCGTGTCGGCCGAGTGGAAAAAGCACAACCGATGCAGAAAACAGGGCAATTTCCAAGTTTTGAATTTTCAATTTCAGTAGCGTAAAAAGCCTTGACATGGTGGTGTCCTCCCCATCCTTCCTTCCCTGCCGCTGATGGTCTCCAGCTTTCCAGTATTAAAAGGTGGCATGACTCCAGCTCCACTTAGACTCGTTTGTTGGTTTTTTTCCCCCTAAAGAGAGTGGCTTCGCTCTGCTGCGCATTAAACCCGGGAACCCAAAGCACATACTGGGGCCCAGCAGACCTACCCGGTGGGCGGGAGGCGGAGGGAGGGAGAGAGATATCCGCAGTGCAGTTTGATTTTCCTTGTCTGGAGTGCTGGGATTCAGCAGCAAGCCGGTCTGGATGAGTTTGTTTCAAACCGCCCAGATCCCAGAGTCCGGTGCCGTTCGGTGCCCCAGGGGCTGGAGAAAAATGAAAACAGCGTGGCTTAATGGAGAGAGCACGGGCCTGAGAGTCAGAGGTCATGGGTTCTAATCCCAGCTCCACCACTTGTCTTCTGTGTGACCTTGTGCAAGTCTCTTCACTTCTCTGTGCCTCAGTTCCCTCACCTGTATAATGGGGATTAAGACTGTGAGCCTCATGTGGAACAGTGACTGTGTCCAACCTGATTACCTTGTATCTACCCAGCACTTAGAATAGTGCTTGCTGCATAGTAAATAATAAATAATGTTTATTGTTATTAAAAATGGGCCGATGAGTAGCCTAAACCACCCAGAGAGGTGTACAGGCCTTAGAATGATTGTAAGATCCTTGAGTACAGGGATTCTTTCTTCTGTTTTTGTAGTCAGTCACTTGTATTTACTGAGCATTTATTGTGTGCACAGCACTTGTACTAAGCGCTTGGGAGCGTACAATATAACAGACACATTCTCCGCCCACATAGAGCTTACAATCTATTCTTGTACTCTCCCGACCGGTTGGTATAGTGCTCTGTGCCCAGTAAGTGCTCAATAAATACCAGTGGTTGAATGAATGGTAGATTTGCTGGTTCAGAGCAGGGAAGGCCCCAAGGGTTTAGAATATTCTTGCAAAGCAATACCTTGGTTTCTTCCAGAGAACTCAAAACCCCAGGATATCTGCTATGTTTTTGGATCAGCATCGTAGCTCTGTGGGATGGAAGAGTGGTTTTGAGTATGGGTTTGGCTTCATTGATTAGAGCCCAGAGAGGTTAATGATTCATTCAAAATCCCACAAGTCCTTAGCAGAGCCGGGCCAGGAATGGAAGTAAGGAGGACTTCAAGTCAGAATGGTTCCTTTAAGCCTCACTGACTGTAAGGAAGCCTGCCTACTGTATTTTCTTAGGGCATCACCCTTAGTTACATGTCACTAGGGCAGATGTGGTAGAAAATTGGCAGGCTGGAAGCTCATTCAAAACTACCTGCAAGGCGGGTCTAAAATCACTTCAATGTTCAAAAATTTCCCGGAATCCCTCTTTCTCTGCTCCTGTGTTTCTCCGAATCCATCCTCGGGGAATCTCATCAGAAGAAGTGGTTGGAAAACATGCCCAACTCCCCCTCTGAGCCTCCTTGCCCCTGTCCGAGTGCGGTCCCGGGGTAGAGTCACTTAGTCTATAGAGAGGACGGAGGGGCTTTGGTGTGCCCAGCTGCTTTCTGGGGTAGCACCCGAGGACTGAGAGAGAAATGAGGCTTTCAGAAATCTGTGACATGATTTACAGACCACATTTAGAAACAAGCATGACAGGTGGTGGGATGCCAAAGAGGAAGAGATCCAGGGTTCTGCAGACAGCCACAAAAACCAAACACTTCTACACTTCACTAAAGACATTATACAGCCCCGTTCAGACTCTACCTCTGAAGAGTGGAGGTGGCTCCAATTTCATCAGGAATGAGCAAGGAAACCTAAAGAGATGACAAGAACACTTTAACAACCTCCTCAACACACCTATTATTGAAAACTAGCCTTCACAAAACACGTAAAACCTCCTCCTACGTGAAGATGCTTAGAACAGTGTGTCCAGAGCCTAGAAGAGTGCCTGGCACATAATCAGCGCTTAAGAAATACCATTTTAAAAAAAGAGATATATCACGCTACCAACGACTGGAGATGTCAGAGACATGAAAAATAGAAAAGCCCTCCCCGCCTGCTGAGATCTCCCTAAACACGGAAGGGGTCACCCTGCTTAAGCATTTGCATAAATTCTTCCTCAACTGAAGGAATGCCACAGGATCTCGAAGATGCCGCTCTCATCAACATCTTCAAGAAGAAAAGCAAAAGGATCCTATCAGATCAATTACTGAGCCACATTATTATTTTTTATTGCTATTCAGATCCTAGCCAGAGTTTCCTGGACCGGCTGCTAAAGGATACTAGTCACCAGATGCTCTCGGAATCATAGTGTGGCTTCAGACCACAGCATGGCCCAGATGAAATAATGATAATAATGATGATCACTTTTAGTATTTTTAGGGTATTTATTAAGCCAGGCACTTATTGTGCCAGGCACTGTGCTAAGTGCTGGGGTAAATACAAGTTAATCAGGCTGGACACAGTCCATGCCCCACGTCGGGCTCACAGTCTTAATTCTCATTTATAGATGAGGTAACTGAGGCACAGGGAAGTTAAGTGACGTGCCCAGGGTCACACTGCAGAAAAGTGGAGGAGATGGGATTAGAACCAGGTCCTTCTGGTGCTCAGGACTGTGCTCTATCCACTAGGTCATTCTGCTTCAATATATAGCTTGTTGTGGGCAGGGAATGTGTCTGTTGTTATATTGTACTCTCCCAAGCACTTAGTACAGCGCTTGGCACACAGTAAGCCCTTAATAAATACGACTGGCTAAATGAATGCATGAATAACATAATATAATGATAATAACATTATTTGTATTTGACACGAACCTTGCTGCGTGTCAGATGCAGGAGAGGTGCGGAGAAGTTTGCAGAGACCTTACCAAACCATCCGATACTGCCTCATAGATCTGTAATCTGGTAAGGCTAAGGAAATTTGACTTCCCTGAAAAGTTCAACATGATTCTGGGACTACTTCATGAACATGGCTGATCGGGTCAGAGTCAGTCAGTTAATTGTATTTATTGAACATTTACTGTGTGCAGACCACTGTACTGCGCTGAGGATCGCAGTGGCTTTCTGTGTAACCCTGGGCAAATCACTTTACCTCATCTGGAAAATGGGGATTAAATCCTCCTCCCTCCATATGGGAGAGGGATTGAGTCCAAACTGATTAACTTGTATCTATCCCAGTGTTTCCCCTCTCAGATCCCACCTGGAGAGTTTCCAGTACTCTACCATCTCGGCTAAAGGAGGGAGAGTCGAGCAGAGGAATATCCATTCCATTCCGAGCTAGGGAGTGGAAGGCAATCTGCTACAAGTCAAAACTCACCTGTGCTGGGCAGCCACAGCATGGGAGAGAGTCATTCATTCATTTAATAGTATTTATTGAGGGCTTACTACGTGCAGAGCACTGCACTAAGCGCTTGGAATGTACAAATCGGCAACAGATAGAGACAGTCCCTGCCCTTTGACGGGCTTACGGTCTAATCGGGGGAGACAGACAGACGAGAACAATGGCAATAAATGAAATCGAGGTGATGAACATCTCATTAAAACAATAGCAAATAAATAGAATCAAGGTGATGTACATCTCATTAACGAAATAAATAGGGTGATGAAAATATATACAGCTGAGCGGACGAGTACAGTGCTGAGGGGAGGGGAAGGGAGAGGGGGAGGAGCAGAGGGAAAGGGGAGAAAAGAGGGCTTAGCTGAGGAGAGGTGAAGTCGAGGGCAGAGACTCAAGTTTACTGCGCGGAAAGTGGCTACGGTGAACCGCGTCTAAATTTTTACCAAGAAAACTCTATGGATACACTACCAGAACGACTGTAGATGGGTGGGGTGTTCTGGGAGAGGTGTGTCCGTGGAATTGCTAAGGGTCAGAAATGACAGCGTAAGGCGAGACAAGACCCCAGTGCTTAAATCACTGTTGAACACAGAGTAAATACCAAAAACAAAGAAGAAACCAACCGAATAAAGCAGAGATGCGTAGCAGGCCGGACTTTTTCAATTTATTCTATGCAGCCATACTGGAGGTGGCAAAAAGAGATTTGGATGCAGGTGTTAGAATGCAGTTTCCAACTCTGGGACACTCTTCCACCTCAACAGACTTTGAGAATCGTTCAAAGTCCTGGAAACAGAATCACTGTACCCGGAAGACTGCACCCTAGAAGCCCACCCACAAGAAGATACGTAATCCACCGTAGACCACTTCATCAAATCAGCCAGACGCTACAGGCTGCCAATACGCCAACAGAAAATTTGAGATGTTGTATCAGATTTCACCAAGGGAATTATACACACAACGTAGGCTAGTGGATAGAGCACGAGCCTGGGAGTCAAAAGGACCTGAGTTCTAATCCCAGCTCTGCTACTTGTCTGTTGTATGACCTTGGGTAAGTCAGTTCACTTTTCTGCACCCCAGTTATCTCATCTGTAAAATGGGGATTAAGACTGTGAGCCCCATGTGAAACCGGGACTGTGTCCAACCTGATTAGCCTCTATCTACCCAGGCACTCGGTAGTGCCTGTAACATAGTACGCTCTTAGCAAATGCCACAGATGCCATTAAAAAACTCATATCTACCAATCAATCATATTTATTGAGCACTTACTGTGTGCAGAGCACTTTACTGAGAGCTCGGGGAGCGTCCACCCCAACAGAGTTGGTGGACACGCTCTCTGCCCCCAACGAGTTTTGGCAATATAGACTACTGTCGCCTAGATGGCACGCTGGCCAACAGTGCATCAACCTCCTTGCTGATCTCCCAACCGCCTGCCTCTCCCCACTTCGGTCCATACTTCACTCCGCTGCCCGGATTATCTTTCTACAGAAACGTTGCGGGCATTTCATCCCCCTCCTCAAAAATCTCCAGCGGTTACCTCCGTATCAGACAAAAACTCCTCACTATTGGCTTCGAAGCTGTCCATCACCTTGCCCCCTCTGACTTCACCTTCCTTCTCTCCTTCTACGTCCTAGCCCGCACACTCCACTCCTCTGGTGCTAACCTTCAATCTGTGCTTCGTTCTCTCCTCTCTCACCGTCGACCCCTGGCCAACGTCCTTCCTCTGGCCTGGAATGCCCTCCCTCCTCAAATCTGCCGAACAATCACTCTTCTCCTCTTCAAATCCCTACTGAAGGTGCTTGTCCTCTGAGTTCCCACACTCCACCCCATTTTCCTCAGCTCCCCTTTCCCTTCCTTGTCACCTCGACTCTCTCCCTTTTCTCTCCCCACCGACCCCGCGGTACTCATGGATGTATGTTTATATCTCTTTATTTATACTGATGTCTGTTTACTTGTCTTTCTCTCCCACTTTAGACTGTAAGCCTGTTGTGGGTAGGGATTTTCTCTATTGCTGTACTGTACTTTCCAAGTAATTAGTACAGTGCTCTGCACACAGTAAGCACTCAATAAATACGATTGATTGAATGAATGAATGAACGAATACAGTGATAGACAAGGAAGTCGAAAACCGGATCAAGAAAGTTGGAACATAGAGGACAACTAGGAGTTGATGGGTGATGATAGGGCTTTTTTTTTTTGCTTTTAATGGTATTTGTTGAGCACTTACTCTGCCCCAGCCACTGTACCTGACCTGCATGGCAAACTGTTATCAAAAGGAACCAGAAACAAGGAAGCAAAAGAGAAGCAACATGGCCCAGTTGAAACAGCATGGAACTTGGAGTCAGAGGACCTGGGATCTATTCCTGGCCCTGTCATTTGCCTGCTGTGTGACCTTTGGAAAGTCACTCCACTTTTCTGTGCCTCGGTTACTTCATCTGTAAGATAGGGATTAAAACTGTGAGCCCTATGTGAGACCCGGAGGGTGAACAACTTGATTACCCTGAATCTACCCTAGTGCTCGGTACTGTGCCGGCACGTCGTAAGCACTTAACAAATCCATTGAAAAAATGAAGAGAAAATAGCACCAGGCACTACGAATGCTTAAACATGACAACAGAACAAGGAACCGCCTTTCTGTGTGTACTGCTTGGCCAGGATGTGGGGCCTGCATTGGCCTGTTGAGCCACTCACAGGTGAATTTCACTAGTGTCTTCTCCAAACACACAAAAAAACTGGTTATATAGTACTAAGCCAAAAGAAAGGGTCGGAGTCAGTTTTTTTTAATTTCGTTGAGTCTAGCGGGTAGAGAGGCAGCTGACATCCCACCACTTTAACGGTGCAAGTGGTGATTTTATTCATTCATCCACTCATTCAATTGTATTTATTGAGTACTCAGTGTGAGCAGAGGAGAGTATAATATAACAATCAGTCCCCAAGTTGCTGAGTGTTGGGATCAGGATGGCCTAGGGGAGAAAGGAATTGCCCAGAAGGAACTGAAATACTTATACCCTGTGGCTTTCGCTATCATGACTTTATTTTAATGACTATCTCCAGCTCTAGACCGTAAGCTCCTTGAGGATAGGGATCACGTCTACCAACTCTTTACATTTGGCTCCCCTAAGGACTTAGTACGTTAAACACTCAGTACATGCCATTGAGTGATTGATTGATTGATTTGTGTAAAGAAAGTTCAAGCCAAACCGAGTTCTGCAGGAGCTGGGACCCTGGAGCCTCTAGACACTAAGCTCACAGTGGGCGGGGAACATGTCTACCAACCCTAAGAAGCAGCGTAGCCTAATGGATAGAGCACGAGCCTGGAAGACAGAAAGACCTGAGGTCTGTTCCTGGCTCCTCCACCTGTCTGCCATGTGACCCTGAGCAAGTCATGTAACCCATGGACAAGTCTCTTCACTTCTCCGTGCCTCAGTGACCTCATCTGTAATAGGGGGATTAAGACTGGGAGCCCCACGTGGGACGAAGACTGTGTCCAACCCGATTACCTTGAATCTACCCCAGAGCTTAGTACGGCGCCTGACAGATACCATAAAAAAATCTCCTGTTACGTTGTACTCTCCCAAGTACATAGTAGAGTGTTCTGCAAACAGACAGTGCTTATTAAATGCTATTTGATACGGTCTTGGAGCCGGGGAGAATCTTCCAAAGAAGAGCAGCCTTCCCAAGTTCCCCAAAAGCTCACCCCCTCTAGGTCTGGGTTGGGGAACTGGGGTGAGCTTTTTTCATCCCCCCTCCCAGCCCCCCAGCACTTATGTCAATCTGTAATTTATTTATATTAATACCTGTCTCCCCCTTCTAGACCGAAAGCTCAATGCGGGCAGGGTATGGGTCTGTTTATTGTTGTATCGAACTCTCTCAAGCTTTTAGTACAGAGCTCTGTACCCAGTAAGCGCTGAATAAATCCGACTGACTGGCTGACACCCACAAGCCACTGAGCTGTGGAAAGATCGCGTGGAAAGAGTTCCAGCTGGAGATAATTTATTTATATTACTGCCTGTCTCCCCCCTTCTAGATTGTAAGCTCACTGCGGGCAGGGTTCAGTGGAAAGAGCTCAGGCTCGGGAGTCAGAAGTCATGGGTTCTAATCCCACTGTGCCACTAGTCAGCTGTGTGATTTTGAGTAAGTCACAACTTCTCTGTGCCTCTCAGTTCCCTCATCTGTCAAATGGGGATTAAGACCGTGAGCCCCATGTGGGACAACCTGATTACCTTGTAACCCCTCCCAGCACTTAGAACAGTGCATGGAACATAGTAAACGCTTAACAGATACCATCGTTATTATTATGTACTGTGTTTGTGTGTGTTTATGTGAGAGAAGGAATCTCTGACAGATAGAATTAAACTTTGTAGAGTTGCCCAGATAACCTCCATTACTATCTTAACTGCATTTTTTAGAGAAGCGGCATGGCTCAGTGGAAAGAGCCCAGGCTTGGGAGTCAGAGGTCATGGGTTCTAATCCCGGCTCCGCCACTTGTCAGCTGAGTGACTTTGGGCAAGTCACTTCGCTTCTCTGGGCCTCGGTAACCTCATCTGTAAAATCAGGATGAAGACTGTGAGCCCACGTGGGACAACTTGATCACCTTGTATCCCCCCACCGCTTAGGACAGTGCTTTGCTCATAGTAAGTGCTTAACAAATACCACCATTATTATTATTATCTGTTTATTGTCGTGCTCTCCCAAGCTCTTAGTAGGGTGTTCTGCACACGGTAAGTGCTCATTAAATAAGACTGACTGACTGACCCAGGAGCCACTGAGCCATGGGAAGATCGGGTGAAAAGAATTCCAGCTGAACATCAGAACTGCTGTCCTTGAGCAAGCAGCCCCGGGAAACCTGGCGTCTCATTAATCAGCACAGCTGGATGCCCAACCCATCCCCAGTAGATCTCCCCATCAGAGGAGGCTGTTAGGCAGGATGGTCGCACATAGGGGCCCTGAAAAATGCAGATCTGTGGTGTTATTCTCCGATGGTTTGAAAAGAACAGATGCTCAGACCCTCTGTTCCCTTTCCTCCCCCCAGCCCCACGGAGAGGCGTGATATTTCAATCCCCCTGACACCCAGGGCTTCACATATTTGTAGGCACTTGGCTGGCCAGAGAATTGCTAATCACCTTGGGTTTGGGAACAGCCTCTCCCCCTCTCAGCGGGGACTCCTCTAGCTCTCAGAGGACAGCGAATGGAGGGGCTAGACCTCATCGTGGAAAACCACTGCTTTCCCGCCAGTAGGTCAATTTATTGAGCACTTAGTGTGTGCAGATCATGTCATATCCCACATGGGGCTCGCAGTCTTAATCCCCGCTTCACAGATGAGGGAACAGAAGCACAGAGAAATGAAGTGAGTTGCCCAAAGTCGCACAACAGACACGTGGCAGATCTGGGATTAGAACCCAGATCCTCTGACTCCCAGGCCCACGCTTTATCCACTAGGCCATGCTGCTTCCCCGAAACGGGTTGGCTCCAGAGCTGATTTATAGCTTGGAGGTGTTACTCGGTGCGGTGGTGAGACAGGTGAGAATGTTTGTCCCCAGAATGACTTCCCCCCTCAGTTTCCACAAGACTGTCCTGTTTATGGGACAAGGAGTTCCGTTCCCAGGGAAACCTTGCCTTGGATGGTAAACATCCTGAGAAGAAGTCTGCGCTCACCAGCCTCACTCTCCTACTCAACAGTCCTTCAGGTAAGCAGATAGTCGGGGGTCAGCAGTCTGCCTATCGATTACCCTCAACAATAATTAATAATTGTGGTATTTGTTAAGTGCTTACTGTGTGCCAGGCACTGTAATAACCCCTGGAGTAGATACGAGGTAATTGAGCTGGACACGGTCTCTGTCCCACAGAGGACTCACAGTCTGAATCCCGATTTTACAGATGAGGTAACTAAGAGAGGTGACTTGCCCCGACAAGCGGCAGAGCCGGGATTAGAACCCAGATCCTCCTGACTCTATCCATTAAGCCATGCCGCTTCTCACTGCCGAGATAGAAGGGACCAGTCCAACGGAAACAGCCAGGATGGCGCCATCTTTTCCGCCCCACAAATGTCCTTTCCTTGGAGTTGGATAGAAGGCCTGTTCTCACGTTATCCGAAGATAGCTGCCCTAGCAAGGGACCACAGAGGTATCTCATGACCTGAAAACATTTTCCTCCTGTTAAGTCAGCCTGACAGGTGGACAGTCATCCATTCTCCTTGGACAAATGGTGATTTACGCTAGTGGTCAAGAATGCCAGTCTCATTGATTTTTCCTCTCCGAATCTTCCAGCAGGAAGATAATAATAATAATGTTGGTATTTGTTAAGCGCTTACTATGTGCAGAGCACTGTTCGAAGCGCTGGGGGAGAGACGGGGTCATCACGTTGTCCCACGTGAGGCTCACAGTCTTCATCCCCATTTAACAGATGAGGTGACTGAGGCACAGAGAAGTGAAGTGACTTGCCCGCAGTCACACAGCTGCCAAGTGGCAGAGCCGGGATTCGAACCCGTGACCTGTGACTCCCCAGCCCGGGCTCTTTCCACTGAGCCACGCTGCTTCTCTGTGGGCTGGCACAAAGAGTCCAGAGGCTATGGCTGGGCTGGTGAAGGAGTGAAGGAAATATTGTAAAGCTGGCTGAGCAAGTCATCACCGCCAACGGCTGAACTTCCTCAGCAATTAGACTCTGCCGCTATTTGCCGATCCACAGGACTGGACCCAGAACAGTGCCTGATTCAGTGGTCGTTCTTTCCTTCATTCATTTATTCAACAGTATTTATTGAGCGCTTACTATGTGCAGAGCGCCGTACTAAGCGCTTGGAATGTACCATTCGGCAACGGATAGGGCTCGTAGTCTAATCGGGGGGAATCAACCTCTCCCGCAGCGAGGGCCTGGCTGGAGAAGGAAGTGAAGGGCTGTGGGGGAGAAGCAGCTCGGCCTAGTGGATAAAGTATGGACCTGGGAGTCAGAAGAATGTGGGTTCTAATTCCTGTCAGCTGTGTGACCTTGGGCCTGTCACTTAACGTCTCTGTGTCTCCATTATTTCATCTGTGAAATGAGGATTAAAAGTGTGAGCCCTACACTGGGGTGGATGAAAGATAATCTGGTCCCACATGGGATTCACAGTTTAAGCAGTAGGGAGACTAGGTATTGAATCCCCATTTTGCAGATGAGGGAACTGAGACCCAGAGATGTTAAGCAGCGTGATGTAGTGGAAACAGCCCGGGCTCGGGAGTCAGAGTTCATGGGTTCGAATCCCGGCTCCGCCCGTTGCCAGCTGCGTGACTTTGGGCAAGTCACTTAACTTCTCTGTGCCTCAGTTCCCTCATCTGTAAAATGGGGATTAAAACTGTGAGCCCCACGTGGGACAACCTGATTCCCCTGTGTCTACCCCAGCGCTTAGAACAGTGCTCGGCACATAGTAAGCGCTTAACAAATGCCACCTTTTTTTTTTTTAAGTGATTTGCACAGGTGAATGTCAGAGCTGGGATTGGAACCCGAGTCCTCTGACTCCCAGGTCCGTGCTCTATCCACTAGGCTACACTGACTACCAGCGCTGTATATTGTACTCTCCCAAGCGCTTGGTACAGTGCTCTGCGCACAGTAAGCACTCAATAAATACAATTGATTGACTGGGGGAGTCTCTTCCATTCTGGGATCCACAGGTACTCCAAGGGCCTCTTCTTTTTTCCTTTTTAATTGTACTTGTAAAATGTTTACTGTGTGCCAGGCACTGTCCTAAGCGTTGGGGTAGAAACAAGCCAATCGGGTTGGACACAGTGCCTATCATTTATTTCATTTAATCGTATTTATTGAGCGCTTACTGTGTGCAAAGCACTGTACTAAGCGCTTGGAAAGTACAATTCGGCAACAGAGAGAGACAATCCCTGCCCAAAAATAGGTTCACAGTCTAAGCGGGGGAGACAGACTATCCCACATGGGGCTCACAGTCTTAATCCCCATTTTACATGGGAGGTAATTGAGGCACAGAGAAGTGAGGTGACTGGCCCAAGGCCACTCAGCAGACAAGCGGCGGAGGTAGGATTAGAACCTAGGTCCTTCTGACTCCCAGGCCCTTGCTCTATCCACCAGGCCATTCTGTTTCCTTACTTTATGGTCTGGTTTTTTCCTGACGTTTACAGCTGGCTCCGAGACATCATCTTTCTCTCTTTTCTTCTTCAAATGCAGTCGAGTCATTTCTGACCCATAGCGACTCCATGAAACCCAACTCTGCAAAACGTCCCATCTTCCGCCATCAAGTCATCTCTGGTATGTGAATCCAAAGTTTGCTCGGTAAAGATATGAAAGTGATGGTCCATTTCCTTCTTCTGTGCAGTAACCCCGGCTTCACCACTTCTCTGCTGCGTGGCCTTGGGCGAGCCTCTTCACTTCTCTGTGCCTCGGTTGCCTCATCTGTAAAATGGGGATTAAGACTGTGAGCCCCATGCAGGACAGGGACTATGTCCAACCCGATTTCCTTGTATCCACCCCAGCGCTCAGCATACAGTGCCTGGCACATAGTAAGCGCTTAATAAATACTAGTTATTATGAGAAATAGCGGGACAGTGGAAAGAGCACCGGCTCGGGAGTCATAGGTCGTGGGTGCCAATCCCGACTCCGCCACTTGTCAGATGTGTGCCTCACATTTCTCTGTGCCTCAGTTACCACCTCTATAAAATGGGGATTAGGACTGTGAGCCCCACTTGGGTCGACCTGATTACCTTGTATCTACCCTAGCGCTTAGAACAGTGCTTGGCACATAGTAAGTGCTTAACATTATTTTCAAGCACTTAGTACAGTGCTCTGCACACAGCGCTCAATAAATACGAATGAATGAATGAATAAAAACTTGAGTCTCTGACTTCGATCACTCGATAATAATAATAATAATAATGTTGGTATTTGTTAAGCGCTTACTATGTGCAGAGCACCGTTCTAAGCGCTGGGGTAGTCACAAGGGAATCAGGTCGTCCCACGTGGGGCTCACAGTCTTCATCCCCATTTTACAGATGAGGTCACTGAGGCACCGAGAAGTGAAGTGACTTGCCCAAAGTCACACAGCTGACAAGTGGCAGAGCCGGGAGTCGATCCCATGATCTCTGACTCCGAAGCCCGTGCTCTTTTCCACTGAGCCACGCTGCTTCCCATAAGTACTGGGGTGGATACAGGCAAACTGGGTTGGACACAGACCCTGTCTCACTTGGGACTCTTAGTCTTCATCCCTATTTTAAAGATGATGGGCAAAGAAGTGAAGAGACTTGCCCCAGGCCATGCAACAGATGAGTGGCAGAAGCAGAATTAGAACCCATGACCTTTTGACTCCCAGGCCAATACTCTATCCACTGTGCTGTGCCGTTTCGGACAGTAGTCCCGCTCTGCTCGAGCAGCAGGCGGCAACGGGGGAATGCTGCTCACCCGAGGGCAGGAGAACGCTCCTTGTTTGTGTTCCCGGTTCCACTGATGTTATTCCAAGCTCCAGCTGGAGGATGTGGCCGGGAGAGCAGCTGCGTTTCCTCGCGTCCTGGACGGAGCCCGGGCCTCCCCGCCACAGCTCCTTCCGAGGGACTGCACCTGCTTGATTGGAGTCGGCTCCGCCGCCAACGTCCACCGAGCTGGCGGGCCTCTCCCAGATACGCGCCCGGGGCTACCGGCGAAAGGGAGCCATCTTCCCTGCCTGCCTTCGGCCCGGTGTTCCCCTCCGACCTGAGAAATCCCGTCCCTCCGGCTCGGCCGTAGAACTCCACTCACTCGTCGTGGCTCCGGGGTCCCCAGAAGGCCAGGTTCCAACCCCCACATCCATCTGGCCAGCGCTCCCACCCATGCAGGACGGCCTCTCGGTGTCCAGCGGTGACCATAAAGTCAGGAGCATCGTGGTCGGGGAGATCGGGGCGGGGCGGGGGGGGTGGTCTGGAAATGAAGACGAGCAAGAGAGTGAACTCTTCTATGAATCGATGCCTTATCGTGGCCGGAGAGTTTGCGTTCGGTGATGAAGCTTAGACCTATGTCATATAAGTCTTCCCAGAATGAATGATTACCCCAGCGCTTAGAACAGTGCTCTGCACATAGTAAGCGCTTAACAAATACCAACATTATTATTATTATTATTATTACAGTGCCTGACACATAGTAAGTACTTAAATACCACAAGTGGTGTTGTTATTATTATCAGGTCTTTTGTCGTCTTTTTTTTTGAGTGGTATTTGTTAGGTACCTACTATGTGCCAGGGACTGTACTAAGCACTGGGGTAGATACAAGATAATCAGATCGGATACAGTCCCTGTCCCACACGGGGTTCACAGTCTTAATCCCCATTTTACAGATGAGGCGACTGAGGCACAGAGAAGTGAAGTGACTTGCCCGAGGTCACGCAGCGGACAAGTGACGGATCTGGGATTAGAACTCAGGTCCTCCCGACTCCCGGGCCCGTGCTTTTTCTACGAGGCGATCCTGGCGGGGAAGCAGGCAGCCCGGCCCCGAGGACCGTGCGGGGGGCAGCCGGCTCGGCTCCGAGGACTGGGAGGGGAACACCGACCCTGAGCACTGGGGGGGAAGCAATCAGCCCGACTCTGAGTCGGGCTCGGGTAACATCAGGCCGGCTACAAGCACTGTGATGAAGCTACCAGCCCAGTTCTGAGCACTGTGCAGGGAACACCAAGCGGGCGTTGAGCACTGTGGAAGAATCAGCCCGTCCCAGCTCCGAGCACCGTCGGGGGACCACTGACCTGGCTCCGAGCACTGTGGGGAAGCAGTCAGTTCGGCTCCGAGCCTTGTCTGGGGAGTAGCCAGCCCAGGTCTGAGCACTGAGGGGGGAACATCAAGCCCGGCTGTGGGGGGGAAGAACACCAAGCCAACTCTGAGCACTCTGGGCGAAGCAACCACCCAGCGCTGAGCACTGCGTGAGGAGTGGGCAGCCGGAGGATTTCTCATGCCTACCCTCGCTTGGAAATCGG
The DNA here is from genome assembly GCF_004115215.2 of Ornithorhynchus anatinus. Taxonomy (NCBI): domain Eukaryota; kingdom Metazoa; phylum Chordata; class Mammalia; order Monotremata; family Ornithorhynchidae; genus Ornithorhynchus; species Ornithorhynchus anatinus. Next base: position 87,631,364 of record NC_041730.1, on the reverse strand, counting down.
ATCACAAACCAGGGTCAGGGGTCTTGGGTCTCCCATCGAGGGAGTGAGAGGGAGAGGCCTGACCCTTCCCTGAGGGATGAGGGAAGAGGTGCCGTAATTGGAATCGAAGGAGGTGGAGGGAGAAGCAGTGTGCCTAGAAAATTGTGAAACTGGAGCTGGGACGGGGACGCGCTCTCAAGCTTCAGCAGGAAGCACCCTCCCTCCCCTCACGTCTCCCTGTTTTTTTAAAAAACCTTGCCTGTTTAGTTTTCATCTAATTCCCCTGATACGTAAAACCTGCCTGGTTCTTGTTGTTTGACATGGTGAATGTGGGGAGACGGCAGATCTGGATGGGAGAAGGACCATGGGGACAAGGGAAGTTGAGGTAAAAAAGCAAGGAAGTGGAGAAGGAGCTAGCTGAATGTCAGTCGATCGCTCGGTGGTATTTATTCATTCAGTCGTATTTATTGAGCCCTTACTATGTGCCTAGCACTGTACTAAGCGCTTGGAACGTACAATTCGGCAACGGAGAGAGACGATTCCCGCCCAGTGACGGGCTCACAGTCTAAACGGGGGAGACAGCAAAGCAGAACTGAACAAAACAAAAACAAGACAACATCGTCAAGATCAATAGAATCGAGGAGCACTTACTAGGTGCGGAGCACTATACGGAGACTTTGTGAAAGTACCATGCAGCAGAGTTGGTAGAAATGATCCCTGACCACAGAGAGCCTCCTGGAGAGCTGCCTGGGAATGTTGAACTCTACAGGTACTTCGACCTTTTGTGCATTTTTTTGATTCACCGTACCCAGTGTGGTACATAGTTTGCAGCTATGGAACTTGGGCACTGAGCTTCTTCCGTCTGGGAATTATTTCAGACATCCCAAACTAGATCTCTGATGGATCGATAAATATGCCAAGCTGTTGTTGACATTTGTTTCCTAAAGTTTCATGGATACTATAGGGATAAATACAACATCCATGTCTCCTTCACTCCCTCAGAACCTATGTCCTAAACCGGAATTTATTTTAATATTTGTCCCCTCCTCTAGAATGTAAGCTCCTATGGCACAGAACATCTACCAACCCTGTTGTACTCTCTCAAGTTGCTTAGTACAGTGCTCTGCACTCAGTAAGAGCTCAGTAAATACCACTGATTAACTGATTGATAAATGGTTTTGCATAGACGAATACCTGCTTTTGGTAGAAGCAGAAGAATACTGGAACCTAATTCCCCTTTTTCTATTTAAAACCGCATTTCTTTTACACTGGTTCACTTTGCACTACCATGTTGTAGAATTTCCAGAGAATGAAGGGTTTCTGACCTCTATGCAGTGTTAGCTTCTATTCAGAAAGCACAATACAACAAACCGATTGACGATCAATTACCCAGAGAGATCAGACCAGTGTTACAACTATAAATGGAAACTGAGTAGGGGAAAAAAGAGGTAGGGGGTGGGTAGCTGTGACTTCATTTTCTAAAATGTAAATCTTGAAGATCCCGTAGTTTTCATTTAATAACTGTGGTATTACTATGTACCTAGCACTGTGCTAAGCACATCTCCTTCTAGAGGCTTTCCTTGACTAACCCCTCATTTTCCCTTACCCGCCCTCCCCCTGCATCACTTATGCACTTGTTTCTGTACCCCTTAGGTATTTTGATACTCAAGCCACCCCTACAGCACTTACGTTTATATCCTTATACTCTACTATTCCCCTATCTGTAATTTATTTTAATATCTGCCTCCCCCTTCTAGACCGTAAGCTCCTTGTGGACAGCTCGGAAGAGTACAGCGTAAGACAGTTGGTAGACATGTTCCCCGCCGACAGTAAGCTTCCAGTCTAGACCAAAAGCTCAATATCATGGACATTTTCACACAAAAAAAGCATTAAAGGCATTGAAAACCAATATATCCAAAGAAAGCTGCATAAACAAAAATATTCTGCAGACGTAGATGGGGTCCAAAGCCCAGTACGGCCAGTCTGATTGGAGATAATGCAGTAATTACCCCCACCGGGCCTGGTGACATCACATTCAGCCCAGGTGAGCCACTCGATCTGGCACACGCGTGCATATCCAACTGGGATTCTTTGGTCAGAGTGAGTGTTTGTTCAGTCCGTCCATTGGGGTCTGCCCAATGGGCGGCGCTCCGGTGCCCTTAAAAGGAAAACCGCACCCTTTCTGGTGGATCGTGACGGTGAAGTGACCCATGACTTCAGGAGAAGGTAGAGGAGTGGAATGGTAAGTTCGTTAGGCGGCACGTCGTCAGTCTGCCCAGAACACCTGCCCCAAGGGAAAACACTGGTCCCTAGAAGGGTGGCCTGGCATCTGGTTTTATAGCAGTCTGCTTTTCAACTGGTCCGTGCCCTGCTTAGCGTGAGTTTGGCACCAACCCTCTTTACATCAACATTCATATTTTTAGCTTCAAGCATCCCTTCGCCGCGATGCCCGCCGCTGAGTTCCGTGACCCGGAAACAGCGCCCGTGTTCGGACAGTCCTGGGAAGGGGGGACACTAGCTCAGGTAAACTGTCATGGTTTGGGGTTGGGGGGGATGGTCAGGGTGCCCCAGAGAAATGTTCTAGGGTCAGGTAGATTTGGAAGGTCTGAGGTGGATTTCCGCAAAAATGATGTCCCTTTGTTGTCATCGCGTTACAGAGCAGGCATTTGATGAAGAGCAACATGACGCTGAGCGGTATGGTGTTGAGCGCGCCTTAGGCTCCGTGTTCTTCCGAATGCCTTCCCCAGACTCTCTCGTCCTAAACCCTTGTCTCCACATATTTTGAAGTGGATTTTCCACTTCATCTTCCCAACCCCTAAATCTGGGGGAAAGAATTTGATCCCAACAAATAGACTCAATGGGGCTGGGTAAACCCCGGTACCTCGGTCCCCCGAGTTCAGATGAATATTTCCGAGGCTCCTTGGTGGAGGCCAGTGGTGGGAGAAAATACAACAGTGAACAACGGCTCTTGGTGAGAGAGACAGGGCAGCAGGGCTATGATCTATGATCTGGCCCCGTGCCTGGATCTACATTGAAGATGGCTTTCCACAAAATCAGTAAATTGTTCAATGACATTTACTGAGCGGTACTGTTCCTACTAAGCACTTGGGAGAGTATTAATAATAATAACCGTGGTGCATGTTCTGTGCTTACTGTGTGCCAGGCACTGTACCAAGCACTAGGGTAGGTACGAGGAAATTTGGTTGGACACAGTCCCTGCCCGACAGGAGGTTCACAGTCTTAATCCCCATTTTATAAGGGGATGAGGGAACTGAGGCACAGAGAAGTTCAGTGACTTACCCAAGGTTTACATAGACAATAATAATAATAGTTGTGGTATTTTTTTAAGTGCTTACTATGTGCCAGGCACTGTACTAACCACTAGGATAGATACAAGCAAATTAGGTTGGACACAGTCCCGGTCCCACATGGGCCTCCTCACAATCTTAATTCCCATTTTACAGATGAGAGAACTGAGGCACAGAGAAGTTAAATGATTTGCCCAAGTTTCACACAGCAGACAGTAATAATAATAGTTGTATTTTTTAAGAGCTTACTATGTGCCAGGCACTGTACTAAATGCTAGGGTAGATGCAAACAGATTGGGTTGGACACAGTCCCTGTCCCACATGGGGCTCACAGTCTTAATCCCCATTTTACAGATTGAGGCAACTGAGGCACAAGGAAGTTAAATGACTTGCCCAAGGTCACAAGTGGTGACAAGTGGACAGGTGGTGGAACAGGGATTAGAACCCAGGTCTTTCTAATTCCCAGGCCCATGCTCTAGCCACTAGACCAGGCTGCTTCCCTACAATATAAACAGTACATTACAACAGGGTTGGTAGACATGTTCCCTGCCCTCAGCGAGCTTACGTTCAGGTAAGATATCAAGGGGCCTTTCCGAGGGGCCCATCTGAGAGCCAATACAAGGTAAGGAGAAGGAGGAGAGGGAGAAGAAGAAAGGAGAAGAGCCGGAGGGGAAGGAGGAGGAAAATAACGCATGCCACACCTTCTCTGGTCTTAAGAGGCTTTGGGGAGCTACTAAGTTTGGAATCGAAGGCCGGGGTGAAAGCAGTCGTGCCGCTGCAAAGGGACTGTATCAATCCCAACCCCTCCCACCCCTCCCTCTTGAGTTTCCCTCCGTGAGGCATTCCGAAGGTAATCGAAAATGACTCCCCTCCATTAGCCATCCTCCTCCAAGACAAGGGGGCCTGGATTTTGCATCAGCCTCCCCGTGCTCCGCCAGCTGCTGTGTGCCCCGGGCTTTGCCTGGGAGGACGAGAAGGAGCGGTTAGTCGGGGGCTCAACGTTAGAGGTAGAGGAAGTTTGGACCGAAAGTTGTTTTCAATTTCCTGGCCTGGCTCGCTCCCTTCTATCCCGACGGCCCGGATCTCTCATACGCCGTCTGTGTTATGGTGAGGGGAGCTGGGGGGAGGGGAGCCTGCTTCCTGCTCTCCCTGCCTCCGCCGCTTCCTTCTTTTGCTCGCTCCTCCAGCCAAAACCGCGGGAGTGCCGACCAATGGCACTGCCAGGGCCCCGTGGGCACGGCCCCCGGCCGACCCGCCGGACCTCGGGGGGATAGCTGTGGAGTGGGGCGTCAAGCTGGCAGAGAGCGAGGTGGAAAGCGGGGAGGAGCAAATGGGCTAGGGGAGCGCGAAGGTGGGGGGCTGCCAGGACGGAATGGCTTCTGGGTTCAGTTAATTTCAGACCCTCCTGGAAGTTCAGAGAGACTGTGCATTGGAGGAAGAGAGGCAGTTTTTTCAGTGGTGCTCGTTAAGTGATCATTAAGGGCCGGGTCCTAAGGCTTGGTGGTAGATACAAGTTAATCAGGTTGGACGTCTTCCATGAACCACATGGGGTTCACGGTCTTAATCCTCATTTTACAGATGAGGTAATGGAGGTATAGAGAAGTCAAGTGACTTGCCCCAGGTCACACAGAGGCGAGTGGTGGAGTCAGGAATAGAACCCAGGTCCTGCTGACGCCCAGGCCAGTGCCCTATCCGCTAGACCACACCGCATTCACAGATACATGGGTATATACACAAGGCACACACAAGTACACACAAAGACACCAAGTATTCCAGCCCATAAGAAATACATTAAGATCAATCGATCCGATTTATTGAGCACTTACTGTGTACAGAACCCACTTGGGAGAGTGCATTATAACAGAGAAGCAATATAACCTAGTGAATAGAACATAGGCCTGGGACTCAAAAGCAACTGGATTCTAATCTCTGCTCTGCCCCTTGTCTACCGTACGACTTTGAGCAAGTCACTTCATTTCTTTGAGCCTCAGTTACCTCATCTGTACAACAGGGGTTAAGACTGTGAGCCTCATGAGGGACAGGGATTGTGCCCAACCTGACAACCTTGTATCTACCCCAGAGCTTAGTACAGTGCTTGGCACATAGTGAGTGCTAAACAAACACCATTAACAAAATTAAAAAACAGAGTTATAGTGCCCCTTTTGATTGGATCCACTTTTGGTGACCGATACATTGGTCTAAGGCCCTAGGGAAGCGGGGAGGGAGTTCCAAGCCAGAGAGAGGATGTGGGTAAGGGGTGTTAGCACCTTTAAATTGACGGTGCCGAGTATCTGTCTGATGCGGAGGTGGATGGGCAACCACTGAAGGGTTTTGAGGAGTGGGGAGACGCGGACTGAACATTTTTTAGAAAAATGATCCGGGCGGTGAAGTGTTCAGGGTGCAAGGGTTGCCAGCCTGGTGAGACAGAGAGAGCAATAACGTCCAGTCCTATGAGTAGGGTCCAGAGAACCACCTCCCCACGAGGCTGATGAGGTGTCACTGGCTCCATATCCAGGGGAAAGTGACACAACATGTGCCTTAGTAGAAAACCCCCTGGACTGGGAGTCAGGTGATTAGGGTTTTAGTCCTGGCTCTTCCCCTGACCTGCTCTGAGCCTCAGTTTCCTCATCAATCAATCATACGTACTAAGTGCTTACTGTGTGCAGAGCACTGTACTGAGAGCTTGGGAGAGCACATTATAACAGAGTTGGTAGACACGTTGCCTGACTGTAAAATGGGGATATACCTGGTTTTTTCCTCCCTCTGAGGCCCGTGTGGGATGGGGACTGTGTCCGACCTGCTTCTCTTGCTCCTAGGGGGTTCCAAATTGGCCTACACCATTGCCCAGGTCTGCGTGGGCCACCAAAGTGACCCTCTAGAGGATTATGCACAGAATGATGGGACGTGCCCTCCTCGGCCAATACAGGCACTCGAGAGGGGTCAAGAAGGGAGGTGCATGTGGCCGAGACGGCCGACCCGTCTACCTCCCACTGCCCTGGGCAGCGGATGTAGGGTTTAAACCAGGTGAGGCCACGAGAGAGGAAAAACAAGCCGCATCTGGAGGGGCTGAGCAGCTGGGTCCCCCGATCTGTGGTTTGGTCAACGGGATCCTCTGTTTACACAGAGAAGGGGCAGGAGGGGAGGAAGGGAGGATGGGGATTTTGTGGAGAGATAATGGATGGAAACACGAATGAAGGTATGGGGAGAAAAATTAGCTCTGATATTCCCAGAGTTTACCAGGACCCAGATCTGAATTCCCGATCCATCCACCTTGAGGACAAGCAGATCACTTCCCAAACCCTTCCCCATTCCCTCCGGCCTCCTTCATCATCACCATCATCACTGTCCACAGAATCCAGGACTCATCCTGCTCCCTTGGTCTTACCATTGCCTTTGTTGTTTACCATTAGTTCATTCATTCATTCAGTAGTATTTATTCATTCATTCATTCAATGGTATTTATTGAGCGCTTACTATGTGCAGAGCCCTGTACTAAGCGCTTGGAATGGACAAATCGGTGACTCCCTGTCTTGTCTACTGCTACGAACTCATTGTGAGGAGAGCTCTACACTCTGAAAGACCGAGAAACAGTTGCTGACGGATTGACTCAACTCTGACTTAGAGAGCTATGTGTTGGTCAAATGCTAAACAGATTTTTTTTTTTTAATCACAAGTTGGCTGGAATTTTTTTTTGGAGGTTTGACGTTCTGTGTTTTCTCCCTGTGCCTGTTAAAAAGCAGAAGGATTGGAAAGCTGCATATGCAATACTGTAATATTCTACAGGGGACATTCTTTCATATAAAAATGATGAGACAATTGAGTTTCGTATAACAAATGGCATAGATCCCAACTTTGTTGGACAAACGGGGATTCCTGGCTCTCTCCATCCCGATCTGATCAACGTTGTCATCATCATCATCATCATCATCTTCATTATCATAAGTATTTATTGTGTCCTTCCTATGTGCAGAGTACTGTACTGAATGCCTACTATGTTTAGGGCACTGTACTGAGGGCCTAAAGGGAGCAGAGCACTTGACTAGGCACCTGGTGGGTGGAATTCTAGGTGTTTGGGAGAATATAGTAAAAGTGAAAGTCCCAGTTCCAGTCCTTGAGTTTACAGACTAATAGAGAAGGTAGGTAGAGGCAGAGGACATCTTCTTCTTTATCGTATTTGTTGAGTGCTTAATATGCGCCGGGCACTGTACTAAGCACTGGGGTAGACACAAACTGATCAGGTTGGTCAGAGTCCCCATTCCACATGGGGCTCGCGGTCTTAATCCCTCTTTTACAGATAATAATTATAATAATAGTAATAACGCTATTTGTTGAACGCATGCTATGTGCCAGGCACTGTACTAAGGGCTGGGATAGATACAAGCAAATCAGGTCGGACCCAATCCTTGTCCCACAAGGGGCTCCCACTCCTAATCCCCATTTACAGATGAGGTGACTGAGGCCCAGAGAAGTTAAGTGACATGTCCAAGGTCACGCAGTAGACATGTGGCAGAGCGGGGATCAGAACCCAGGTCCTTCTGACTCCCAGGTTCATGATCTTTCCACTGGGCCATGCTGCTTCTCGTGGATCTAAGATAAAGAGGGATAAGGAAGGAAAGCTGACGCAACTGGTAACAACAAAAGTCGGCAAAAAATAAACAGATAAATGGATTTTATAAGCAAACATACCAATCGATATTTACTGAGCACTTACTGTGTGCAGAGCACTGTACTAAGCGCTTGGGAGAGTACAACAGAGTTGGTAGACGCATTCTCTGCCCAAAAGGCGCTCACAGTCTAGAGGATGCACATAATAAATGCTACAGGTAGCTGATGACTGACACGATCAAGGGAAAGGGATTAGTCCCAGAAAGCGTCTCGGAGAAGATGGCTTTTTCGGTGGTTTTGAAGTTGGGAAAGGACCTGCTTGAGGGTAGTGGAGAGCAGTTCCAGGCAAAAGGAAGGGCATGTTTAATTTAGCAAGTATTCTCTGTGGTCAGAGAACTAAACTGGATCTGGGAGGAATTTACAGCAAATCATAGCATGATCTAGTGGAAAGAGCACAAGTCTGCGAGTCAGGAGACCTGGGTTTTAATCCTGCCTCTACAAGTTGCCTGCTATGTGATCTTGGGCAGGGCACTTCACTTCTCTGGGCCTCAGTTTCCTCATCTCTAAAAATGGGAGTGAGATACCTGTTCCAAGACCGTGAGCCCCACGCGGGGCAGGGACTGTGTCCGATTTGATTTTACTGTATCAACCCCAGTGCTACGTACAGCGCTTGGGACATAGTAAGCCCTCAACAAATGCCACATCTGTGAGTCGGAGACGGGAGAGTAGAGATTAAAAAATGAATTTGTGAGTAGCGAAGATCGTGAGCTGGGATTGTAGCAGGAGAACAGAGCCGATAGATAATAAAGAACTGGTGGAGACTGTAGACAGCGAACTCTCTGTGGGCAGAATTCGAGTTTACCAACTCTCCTGTATCGTACTCGTACTGGGAAGCCGGACGGGCAAGTGGAAAACGCCCCGGCTAGGAGTCAGAAGGACCTGGATTCTAATCCCAGCACCTCTACTTGCCTGCTCTGTGACCTAAGTCAGATGACTTAACTTCTCTGTGCCTCACTTTTCTCATCTCCGAAATGAGAATTAAATTCTGTTCCCTTCTACTTTAACTGTGAGCCTCTTGTGGAACAGGGACTGTATCCAAACTGATTATCTTGTATCTACCCCAGGGCTTAGTATAGTTTAGAACAGTGCTCTGCACATAGTAAGCGCTTAACAGATACCATCATTATTATCGTTAATACTAATATTAATATATAATTTATCATTAGTATGTAATATATTTTATTAATAGAAAATATTAGTGTATAATAATGTTGTTATTTGTTAAGCGCTTACTATGTGCAGAGCACTGTTCTAAGTGCTGGGGTAGATACAATGTCATCAGATTGTCCCACGTGAGGCTCACAATCTTAATCCCCATTTTACAGATGAGGTAACTGAGGCACAGAGAAGTCAAGTGACTTGTCCACAGTCACACAGCTGAGAAGTGGCCGAGGTGGGATTCGAACCCATGACCTCTGACTCCCAAGCCTGTGCTCTTTCCACTGAGCCACGCTGCTTCTCTATTATATTGCATGGCATATGGTAGGTGCTTAACAAATACCAGAGAGATTATCGCTCTCTCAAAGTGGAGTGGATAGAGCATGGACCTGGGAGTCAGAAGGTCATGGGTTCTAATCCTGGCTCTGCCCCTTGTCTGCTGTGTGACCTCGGGCAAGTCACTTCACTTCTCTGGGCCTCAGGTACCTCATCCGGAAAATGGGGAGTGAGGCCCTGAATCCCAAATGGGACAGTGACTGTGTCCGATCTGATTTGCTTGCATCAATCGCAGCACTTAGTACAGTGCCTGGCACATAGTAAGCGCTTAGCAAATACCACAATTATTATTGGAGAAGCAGCATGGCGTAGTGAATAGAGCAGGGGCCTGGGAGACAGAAGGTCACGGGTTCTAATCCCAGCTCTGCCACTTGTCTGCCGTTTGACCTTGGGCAAATCACTTCACTTCTCTGTGCCTCAGTTACCTCATCTGTAAAATCGAAACAGTCAGCCCTGTGTGGAACAGGGACTCGGTTCAACCTGATTTGCTCGTACCCACCCCAGAGGTTAGTACAGTGCCTGGCACATAGTGGGCACTTAATAAATACCATAATTATAATTATAAATGAAAAAAACAGCGCTCTGCTCACAGTAACACTTAATGAATACCACTGATTGACCGAGTGATTGATTAGTCTTGCATCTAGTAATACGGAGTTTCTATTTGATGCGGAGTGAAATAGGTAACCATCGGAGTTTCTGAGGAGAGGAGTCGTGTGGTCTGAACAGCATTTTAGGAAGATGATCTAATCAATCAGTGGTATTTACTGAGCGCTTACTGTGTGCACAGCATTACATTAAATGCTTAGGACAGTACAGTATAACAGAGTTGGTAGACTTGTTCCCTGCCTACAAGGAGCTTCTAGTTTAGATGGGTAGAGAGACCTTAAAATAAATTTATGAGTATGTACATAAGTGCTGTGGGGCTCGGGGTCGGGGGAATGAAGGGTGCAAATTCAAATTTAAGGGCAATGCAGAAAGGAGCGGAAGTAGGGGATATAATAATGTTGATATTTGTTAAGCGCTTACTATGTGCAGAGCACTGTTCTAAGCGCTGGGGTAGATACAGGGTAATCAGGTTGTCCAACGTGAGGCTCACAGTCTTAGTCCCCATTTTACAGATGAGGTCACTGAGGCACAGAGAAGTTAAGTGACTTGCCCACAGTCACCCAGCTGACAAGTGGCAGAGCCGGGATTCAAACCCACTCCCAAGCCCGGGATCTTTCCACTGAGCCACGCTGCTTCTCAATGAGGATATGAGGGCTTAGTCAGGGAAATGATGGCTTAGTCAGGGAAGACCTCTTGAAGGAGATGCAATTTTAAGAAGTCTCTGAAAGCGAGGAGACTGATGGTCGGTCGGATGTGACGGGGAGGGAGTTCAGGACCAGAATCAGAGAGGCCGCGGTGGGTGGAGAGAGGTATTCCCGGACTGAAAAGGAACTAGTGCGGGAGAGAGCGGAGGGGGGGCTATTCAGCCAGGACTTGAATGAGGGCCATTTGGATGGAGACATCCAAAGAGAGGATCTGAGAAATGCCCTGTGGAGGGAAACCAGCAGCATTTAGCAACAGACTGAACATGAGGTGATAAAGGCAGAGAGGAGTCAAAGATGACACCAAGGCTGTGAACACCTGGGGCCAGGAAGATGGTGGTGCCGGTCGAGCAGACTGAGAAAGTTAGGAGGAGGCAAAGGTTTAGGAGGACGGTGAAGAAGTTGTGTTCCATCATACTGAGCTTCAGGTTCTGGTGGGTCATTCGCAGGGAGAAGTCCAACGGGGAGGGAAGATGAGAATTTATAAAGCAGGTGACAGGTCAGGGCTCCTTCCTGGCTGCTGGCCTCCAGCTTTTTTTTTAAATGGTATTTTTTAAGTGTTTACTATTGCCAGGCCAGTGCTAAGCACTGGGATAGACGCAAGGTAGTCAGGTTGGACACAGTCTATGTCCCACTTGGGGCTCACAGTCTTCGTCCCCGTTTTGACAGGTGACGTAAATGGGCCTTTGGGTCTGTTTTCCTGTCCAACTCATTCATTCATTCAATAGTATTTATTGAGCGCTTACTCTGTGCAGAGCACTGTGCTAAGCGCTTGGAATGTACAGATCGGTAACAGATAGAGACAGTCCCTGCCCTTCGACGGGCTTACGGTCTGATCGGGGGAGACGGACAGACGAGAACAATAGCAATAAACTCCATGTTCTTTCATCAGCTTCAGGCTTTATGCAGCTCCTAAATTCCCAAGACCTTCTGGTGTCCGCCAGCCACTTGCCCTCAGATCTCCCTGCTGGCCCTGACTACCCTCAGGGGCCTGTTCTAGACCGTACAGTCCCTCCCGACTGTAAGCTCACTGTGGGCAGGAAATGTATCCGTTATATTATTATACTGTACTCCCCCATGTGCTCTGTACAGTGCTTTGCAGACAGTAAGCGCTCAGTAAATACGATCGACCGACTGCTTTCCTTTCTATTGGCCCTGCTCATTGCCAGCCCTGGGAGTCTGGAGGGACGGAAGGGGGCAACTGATGGTTGGTGAACTTCTACGGGCTCGTTCCCCCTCAGGATGGGCCACAAGGTCTTCGTTACGTGACCCGGAGGTGCGGTCATCATCTCTGGGCACTGCCGGGTGTGATGGGGAGTCCTTACCCCACCCCTTTTCCCGTAGCGGGCATCTTGCTCAAGTTTGGTCTCAGGAGAATAACGATAATAATAATGTCGGTATTTGTTAAGCGCTGACTATGTACAGAGCACCGTTCTAAGCACCAGGGGAGGTACAGGGTCATCAGGTTGTCCCACGTAAGGCTCACAGTCTTCATCCCCATTTTACAGACGAGGGACCTGAGGCACAGAGAAGTGAAGTGACTTGCCCACAGTCACACAGCTGACCCAGACAGGGGTCAGCACGACCCCAATCCCAACTGGACATATCGTCCAGCAGTAAATCAATTTCTGGTATCCACTCTGGATACCCCATTCAATCAATCGATCAATCTATAGTCTATATTGAGTGTTTTACTATGTAATAATGGTGCTTTATGGTATTTGTTAAGTGCTCACTACGTGCCAGGCACTGTATTAAGCACTGGGGTGGATGCAAGCAAATCGGGTCAGACACAGTCCCTCGTCCCACGTGGGGCTCATCGGCTCAATCCCCATTTTACAAATGAGGTAACCGAGGCACAGAGAAGTGAAGTGACTTGCCCAAGGTCACACAGCAGACAGGTGGCAGAGCCAGGATTAGAACCCATGATCTTCTGACTCCCAGGCCCACGCTCTATCCACTGGGCCATGCTGCTTCACCCTGTGGCGGTAGAGAAGTGAAGTCTGTGGGTTGGGCTATGGTTCCAGGCTCCGCCACTTGTCAGCTGTGTGACTTCGGGCAAGTCACTTCACTTCTCTGTGCCTCGGTTACCTCATCTGTAGAATGGGGATTAAGCCCCACGTGGGACAACCCGATAACCTTGTATCTATCCCAGCGCGTAGAACAGTGCTCGGCACACAGTAAACGCTTAACAGTTACCGTCATCATTATTATAGTAGATCAGTGAGGTGAGTGAGCAGTAGGGGTGTGAAGCGTGCGGGCCGGGATGTAGAAGGAGAGTAGCGAGGTGAGGTAGGAGGGGGCGAGGGGATTGACGACTTTAAAGCCAATGATGAGGAGTTTTCGTTTGATGGGAAGTTGGATGAGCAACTCCCGGAGGTTCTTAGAGGAGTGGGGAGACGTGGGCTGAACGTGCCCCTCCTTCCATTTTTCTTAGTTTGGGGCTCCCAAAGGTCCAGGAACCGTATCTAGTTTCTCCTGCGTATTTTTTCCCCAGAGTTTTGCAGCAGCGTGGCTTAGAAGAAAGTACACAGCCCTGGGGTTAGGAGACTTGGGTTCTAGTCTCAGCTCTGCTGTACGACATTGGATAAGTCCCTTAGCCTTCCTGGGCCTCCATTTTCCTCATCTATAAAATGGGGATAAGATCGTTTGTGACAGCGGGTACTGTGCCCGCTGACTAAATCTCTTTAGACCGTAAGCTCGTTGGGGGCAGGGAACGTATCTGCTTACCGTTTTATTGTACTCTCCCGAGCGCTCAGTATAGTGCTCTTCACACAGTAAGCGCTCAATAAATATGATTGAATGAATGAAAGAATGAACGAACACTGTGTGCGTGGCCCAGTGGATCGGAGCATGAGCCTGGGAGCCAGAAGCACCTGGGTTCTAATCCTGACACCCCTATCTGTCCGCTGTGTGACCTTGGTCAAGTCACTAAACCGCTCTGTACCTCAGTTGCCTCATCTGTGAAATGGGGATTAAGACGGTGAGCGGCATATGTGGGACAGGGACCGTGTCCAACCCAGTTCGCTTGTATCCACTCCAGCGTTTAGCGCAGTGCCTGGCACATAGTAAGCACTCAAGAAATGACACGATTCGCATTATCATCATCATCACTAGACCCTTAGACTTCCACTGCACCGAGCCGGCCGGAATCTCCTTCCAGCCTTCGCTCCGAGCCCTCGGTCCAGCTTCAGCTAGAGTTCCAGCTCCTGCTGCTGACGCACTCGAGGTGGGGCGGTGGAGGGGGAGGACAGATGGAACCCTGATCCCTCAGGGGATTGAAAACAGCCGCCGGGGAGAAACCCACAGAGCGTGAGGAGATGCCCGGGGCAGCACCCACTTTGGTTTCCCTTGGTTTTTCCCACTCGAGAGCCAAGTGAGTCCGCCTCGGAAAGAACACGCTCTACTCCTTCCTCAGTTCATTCTCACGGCACCCTGTAACTGTCAGGCGAAGGTCAGTCCGTTTCTACCCGGCCGCCCAACCGTGCCGTGAGGCAAGATCGGCCCACGCTCCAGTTTCCCACAAGGAGCGACTGAAACTGGAACAAGTTCTACAGCTGACCCTCCTGTCCACTGCTGACCATTTCTGATCCTCGCCCCCAGCCCACCGTCGGGTCATGACACACGCCTCACTCACAGCGAGGCCCAGTAGATAGGGCGCGGGCCCGAGAGTCAGACGGACCTGGGTTCTAACGCCGGCTCTACCTCTTGTCTGGTGTGCGACCTTGGACGAGTCACTTTACTTCCCTGGGCCTCACTTAACTCATCTGGAAAATGGGGATTGAGACTGTGAGCCCCACAGGGGACTGGGACTGTGTCCAACCCGATTTGCTTGTATCCACCCCAGCACTTAGTACAGTGCCTTGCACGCAGTAAGCGCTTAACAGATGCAATTATTACTATTATAGTTATTGTTTATATTCATTTGGCTCTTTCTGTTTGGGGACCACTGTGCTTGGGACTGCCCAGTATAACAGAGTTGATGGAGAGAATCCCTGCCCACAGCGAGCTCACAGTCTAGAGCGGGAGGTGGACATGAATAAAATCAATAAATTATGGGTATGCTTCTCCCGTGTGCGCGGCTGGCCAGGCTGCCAGGTGTGCGGTGCACCGCGTGGGCCTCGGCGCCGGTTCCCCCGCTTCCTCGGCCATGAGCGTGGTACCCCTAGAGGGATCTCCAAGTTCCAGTTCTCTGCCACCGGAGGACCAGACCAAACTGAGTTGTCCGGGTGGGCTGGAGACCAGTGACTCTCAACTCTCACCCATTTGGAGAGGGGCAAGGATGCAGTAACCCCAGGGCAAGTGGAGGCAGAGATGCCCACTTCTCCAGCATTCTTCACCATCATCCTTGAAATGGCACTCTGGCTCTACCCCCCTACGCCCTCTCTGTACCCTGGGGTACGTTATTCAGCTATATACGTGCTAAGTTGGCTTTTCAAAATACTTTCCTGGCTTTTCGAAAATGATTCATTCACGGGGATTTTCTTCCGTCTCCAGCTTCCTCATGGCCAAGACGGAGGCCACTTTAAAGCATTCAATCACTCTGCTCCCTCCTACCTCACCTAACTCTTCTCCCACTACAACCCAGCCCCCACACATCGCTCCTCTAACACCAACCTACTCACTGTACCTCGATCTCCTCTATCTCGCCACCGACCTCTCAGCCATGTCCTGCCTGAAACGCCCTTCCTCTTCGTATCCAACAGACAATTTGCACTCTCCACCTCCAAAGCCTCAATGAAGGCCCATCTCCTCCAAGAGGCCTTCCCTGCCTAAACCCTCCTTTCTTCTTCTCCCAATCCCTTCTACGTCACCCTGATTTGCTCCCTTTCTTCCCTCCCCTGACCCCCGGTCCCCAGGACATATATACATATCTCGAATTCATTTATCTATATTAATGTCTGTCTCCTACTCTAGACTCTGAGCTCACGCTCTGCACACGGTCAGTGCTCAATGTATATGATTGATTGATTGATTGACTGACTCCCACCAGGGAAGGACAGCTCTTGAAAAATGACTACCGATAAGCACACCTGGGAGGAATCTATGTACTGAGGCATAGAGACTGTTGAGCTATATTGGGTGCGGAGGGGCAAAGAGACACTGAGAGGCTGTGGTACTAGGGGTAAGAAGGCTGAGAAAAGAGAGAAATGGAAAGAGAGAAGGCAGGGGAAACCGAAAGGCAGAGAGGAAGACGGGGTGGAGCTGGAGGTCAGTAGGACACAGGGCAGTTGGATCCCGTAGGCTTAAATATAGTAAAAAGACCACCTCTGCGGAGTTCCACTTAGCTAGCTGGTGAGAAGAGGCTGCGGAGAGGGAATGAAAAAGAGCCTACAGCGCATTAGCCATTTGAGGAAAAACTAGGGTGGAAATATGAAATAAAGCAAAAGATGTTCCCCCGGGATGCGTATAAGAAAGGCAAACCTTACTTTCCCAGCAATAATGTCCTTGACATATTCCTTTCTGGACTAACAGGGTTGTGACCTTCAGTTTATTTTATTCTTCGTCTCCTTAAAAGGCTGTGGTCTCCAGTGGTCTTCTGAAATGATCCATTCCACTATCTCGCTCACCACAGTGGCCCCGAGGTACTCGAAAACAACTCACGCAGCCTCACAAGGCCCCAGACCTAACCTTATACTCCAGGATCCCTGGTGGTATTTTCACAGCGGTAATAATAATAGTAATAATGATAATAATAATGATGTTGGTATTTGTTAAGCGCTTACTTAGTGCCAAGCACTATTCTAAGCGCTGGAGAGATACGAGGTAATTAGGTTTTCCCATGTGGGGCTCACAGTCTTCATCCCCATTTTAACAGATGAGGTAACTGAGGTCCAGAGAAGTGAAGTGACTTGCCCAAAGTCACACAGCTGATAAGCGGCAGAGCTGGGATTAGAACCCACGACCTCTGACTCCCAAGCCCGGGCTCTTTCCACTGAGCCACGCTGCTTCTAGGGACTGGATGCCTCCAGAAGAGAAGCAGCGTGGCTCAGTGGACAGAGCACGGGATTGGGAGTCAGAGGTTGTGGGTTCTAATCCCGGCGCCACCACTTGTCAGCTGTGTGACTTTGGGCAGATCGCTTCACTTTTCCGTGTCTCAGTTACCTCATCTGTAAAACGGGAATTAAGATTGTGAGCCCCACGTGGGACCACCTGACAACCTTGTATCTACCCCAGTGCTTAGTTCAGTGTTTGGCACACAGTAAGCGCTTAACAAGTACCATCATCATCATTAGTAGTAGTAGTACAGTACCATGGCCAGTGGTAATGCCCGGACCCCCTCCCCACCCATCTCCCTTCATTACACTGGGCATTCGGCTCTGTGATCTTGGGCAAGTCACTTCACTTCTCCATGCCTCAGTCACCTTATCTGTAAAATGGGGATTGAGACAGTGAACCCCATGTGAGACAGGGACTGTGTCCAACCCTACTGAGAGCTCACCTCCTCCAAGAGGCCTTCCCAGACTGAGCCCCCTTTCCCTCTGCTCCTCCTCCCCTCCTCCCCACCCTCTGCACCTCCCCCTCTCCCTTCCGCTCCCCTCAGCACTGTGTTCATTTGTGTATATTATTTATCACCCGATTTATTTCGTTAATGAGGTGTACGTCCCCCTGATTCTATTTATCTTGCTAATGTCTTGTTTTTGTTTTGTTCTGTTTTCCTCTGCCGTCTGTCTCCCCCGATTAGGCTGTGAGCCCGTCACTGGGCAGGGATTGTCTCTATCTGTTGCCCAATTGTACAATCCAAGCGCTTGGTACAGTGCTCTGCACATAGTAAGCGCTCAAAAAACAATTTGAATGAATGAGCCCGATCTGCTGGTATCCAACCCAGCGTTTAGGGCGGTGGCTGGAACGATTATTAGTATTATTAAAAATATAGCCTCCAGTCCCCCAAGTGAAGTCAGATGCTGAATTGTAGGGACACCGCCTTCCGGACCACCCCTTCCCTCAAGCACCATGACCCTTCCAGCCCGAAACAGGGCCTGGGGTCGGTCTGCTTCTTCTGGTGGGCAGGAAACGTGTTTACCCGCTCAGTTGTATTACACTCTCCCGAGCTCTTAGTACACTGCTCTGCACACAGTGAGCGCTCAATAAATACCACTGATGGAGTGGTTACAGAGAGCTGGGGAGAGGGCCGTTGCAAGAGGGTGCGTGAGACACCGCTGCACGTGGGGGTCAAAATGAGAAGCCGCTTGGCCTAGTGGAAAGAGCCCAGGCCTGGGAGTCAGAAGGACCTGGGTTCTAGTGCCGGCTCCTCCACCTGTCTGCTGTGTGACCTTGGGGAAGTCACCTCACTTCTCTGTGCCTCAGTTACCTCATGGGCAAAATGAGGATTAAGGCTGTGAGCCCCATGTGGGACATGGACTGTCCAACCTGACTAGCTCGAATCTACCCCAGTGCTTAGAACATTGCCTGGCACATAGTAAGCACTTAATAAATACCATCAAAAAAAAAAAAAAGAAAGCCTTGGGTGGAACCAGGGATTGGGGTCCAAAGGAAGATCCCGCCCCTTCTCTTATTGTTCACAGGAGGCATTGCCCGAGTTATCAGTCTAAGATATTACAATCTAGAGGGAGAGACAGACAACAAAATCAACTCTGTATATTCATTCATTCATTCAATAGTATTTATTGAGCGCTTACTATGTGCTTGTACATACGTGCTATGGGAATGGGGCTGGGTGAATATGAAGGGCTTAAAGGACACAGATCCAAGTCCACGGGAGATGCAGAAGGGAGAGGGATTAGGGGAAATAAGGTTTTAACTGGGGAAGACCTCTTAGCGGAAAAGTGATTTTAAGCAAGTCACTTCACTTCTCTGTGCCTCAGTTACCTCATCTGTAAAACGGGGATTGAGACTGTGAGCCCCACTTGTGTCCACCTCGATTTGCTCGGATCCACCCCGTCGTTTAGTGACAGTGCCTGGAATGAATGCATAACGAATGCCATCGGTATTACTAATAAGGCTATAAAGAGGGAGAGGGGGTTCCAGGCCAGAGGCAGGAAGTGGAAAAGGGGTTGGTGGTAGATAGATGAGATTGAGGTCCAGTGGATAGGTTGGCTTTAGAGGGGCAAAGTGTACAGACCGGGTTGCTGTAGGAAATCAGTAAGGTAAGCGGAGACAAGGTGACGGAATACAAGTGTCCAGAATATTTGTCCAAGAGTCACGGGATGTGAACGCCATTGATCCACCTGGAATCTTGGCCTTCCCAGCACATGCGAATTGTGCTCCAGGTCCCAGGGGCTTCAGTTGAATTTGGACCTGGAGTATCTGATGTCTGTGTAGACCAGCGAGTGGATTGCTATCCATTTCCTGAGTGGAATTTCAGGCCCGTTTCACTTTCCTAACCCAGATAAAACAGACCTGAAAATGCTCACCACTTAACTCTTGGGGATCTCTATGTGCTGGGGGAAAAAAAAAGGAAAGAAAACTTCTTTAGCTGTTTGGATTATTCTCTGGATGAAAAGTTCAATTTATCTTCCTTAATTCTCTTTGGCGAGGAGAAAGGACAGGAGACTGTTTAAAACAACTTTCCGTCATTGACGTTACACGTGTTTATTTTTTTAAATGTATGAAGCATAGACTTAAGAAGTATCTGGAGTTAATATGGTCTCTCCTACGCTGAGACAGATCTGGCTTTTCTGCCGTTAGTTTCCTCGTTCCAAATTTTTGCTCGTCAGGAGAGGGACGCGTCGGTGCTTCTAGCTTTCCTGAGCCCTTCCAGAGAAGCAGGGCTGTTCTGACCGGAGCAGAGAGGTAGGAGGAGGGAGATTAGGATCACGTCTGGGGTCGAGGGTCCGAGTTAGCAGAAGTTCACTGGGCTCTGGCCACTCTGAGTGACCGAGAGGGCCCTGGCTACCCCTCATCCCCAAAGCAGCGTGGCTCAGTGGAAAGAGCCCGGGCTTGGGAGTCAGAGGTCATGGGATCGAATCCCGGCTCTGCCGCTTGTCAGCTGGGTGACTGCGGGCAAGTCACTTCACTTCTCTGGGCCTCAGTGACCTCGTCTGTAAAATGGGGATGAAGACTGTGAGCCTCACGTGGGACAATCTGATGACCCCGTATCTCCCCCAGTGCTTAGAACAGTGCTCTGCACATAGTAAGCGCTTAACAAATACCAACATTATTATTATTCTCTCTCTGACAACACAAAGGTCAGGATAGAGTGGTTGTATCCAACTTCTTGCTGTTTGACCCACATAGTTGTGGCTTCTCCCTAGGCCTCAGCTTTTCTATCTGTACTTACCCCCGCTGCACAGCACAGTGCTTGGCACACAGTAAGCGCTTAACCAATACCACGATTTTTATTCATTTGTATAGTTAATGTCAAACCTAACTAATGTTATCCCTGTGTTATTTCCTAGTGTGATTACCTTGGATCTACCCTAGTGCTTCGCACAGAGCTTGGTCCCCCGTAAATGCTCAGTACATGCCATTATTTACAGCTTATTACATTATTACATATTACAGCTGCCACTTGTCAGCTGTGTGACTGTAGGCCAGTCACTTAACTTCTCTGGGCCTCGGTTACCTCATCTGGAAAATGGGTATTAACACTGTGAGCCTCACGTGGGACAACCTGATTAGCCTGTATCTCCCCCAGCGCTTAGAACAGTGCTCTGCACATAGTAAGCCCTTAACAAATACCAACGTTATTATTATTGTTACGATTATGATTATAATTATCTTTACATAGTAGAGGCAGCTGCAATCATTCCCACCCTGATCAAGGAAGTCACCTATCACACCTATTGGATCTGTGCCCTTTAAGCACTTGAGAGTTACCCCACTCTCAGCTCCGCAACACTTAAAATATGTTATTTGTAATTTTAATC
The DNA here is from genome assembly GCF_004115215.2 of Ornithorhynchus anatinus. Taxonomy (NCBI): domain Eukaryota; kingdom Metazoa; phylum Chordata; class Mammalia; order Monotremata; family Ornithorhynchidae; genus Ornithorhynchus; species Ornithorhynchus anatinus. Next base: position 87,610,778 of record NC_041730.1, on the reverse strand, counting down.
AATCAAACAATGGTCTTTATTGAGCACTTACTATGTGCAGAGCCCTGTACTAAGCCGTTAGGGGCATACAACACAACAGGATCAGCAGACCTGTTCCCTGCCCATAACGAGCTTTCAATCTAGAGACTGTAATTTATTTGAATGTCTGTCTCCCCATTAGACTGTAAGTTCCCGGTGGGCAGGGGATGGGTCTACCAACACTTGAACTGGCCTCTCCCAAACCGTGCTCTGCACGTGGTAAGCGCCCAATAAATACCACGGATTGATTGATTGATTGGTAAAACGTGAGCAGGTAAAAATGGGGGTTAACTATGAGCCTCACGTGGGACAACCTGATGACCCTGTATCTCCCCCAGCGCTTAGAACAGTTCTCTGCACATAGTAAGCGCTTAAATACCAACATTATCATTATCATTATTGCTCCCGGGCCCCAGAGCTGGGAGATGGGGACTTGAAAGTGGCTGGATGGACCCAAGTCGTCTCAGACGAGATGGGGTTGGCATCCAGGAAGGCAAATTCATTCATTCATTCAATAGTATTTATTGAGCGCTTACTATGTGCAGAGCACTGAACTAAGCTCTTGGGACGAACAAGTCGGCAACAGATAGAGACGGTCCCCGCCGTTCGACGGGCTCACGGTCCGATCGGGGGAGACGGACGGACGAGAACGACGGCGATAGATAGAGTCGAGGGGAAGAACGTCTCGTAAAAACCGATGGCGACTGAATAGAATCGAGGCGACGTACATCTCCTTGACAGAATAAATAGGGTGATGAAAATATAGACAGTCGAGCGGACGAGTACGGTGCCGAGGGGATGGGAAGGGAGAGGGGGAGGAGCAGAGGGAGATGGGGGGAGAAGAGGGTTAAGCTGCGGAGAGGTGAAGGGGGGGGCGGTAGAGGGAGTAGAGGGAGAAGAGGAGCTCAGTCTGGGAAGGCCTCTCGGAGGAGGTGAGTTTTAAGTAGGGTTTCGAAGAGGGGAAGAGAATCAGTCTGGCGGAGGTGAGGAGGGAGGGCGTTCCTGGACCGCGGCAGGACGCGGCCCGGGGGTCGACGGCGGGACGGGCGAGACCGGGGGACGGCGAGGAGGTGGGCGGCGGAGGAGCGGAGCGTGAGGGGTGGGCGGTAGAAAGAGAGAAGGGAGGAGAGGTAGGAAGGGGCAAGGTGATGGAGAGCCTATCCCCACCGATACCAGACGCTGAGAAAGCTTGCAGGATTGGGGGTTCTGAGGATGAGGTGATGCCTGCAGAGGGGAGAGTGGTTTCAGTTTGGCAGAGCCGCATCTCTTCCTCCCAAGCTCTGAAAAGTAGGGGCAACTACCAGGGCTCCTGGGAAATTCCTGAACGTTCAGTGGTGCAGCGGGATGGGGACCAAGGGATTCTCTCCTCATCCGCCTCCCACAGCCTGTCTCCCAGACTCCCGAACTCTGATCTGTGTGAGGACCATTTCAGGTGACGATCTATCAATCGTTATTGAGCACTGTGTGTTGAGCACTGTAGTAAGCACTTGGGAGAGTGGTAGAAATGGTCCCCGCCTACGACGATCTTAGTCCCAAGTCGTGAACTTTCATCTGATCTAATGGTCCGGGCGGTTCATCGAAACACTCACTTCATCCGCGGCATTTAGCGCCGGCCTGTGGACCTGAAAGAAATCAGGCTCTGGCGAGGAAGGTTTTCATTAAGAATAAAAGTGATACCCTCCTCCTCCTCCTCCCTTTCATCCACCTCCTCCTCCTCTCCCCCTCGCAGCCTCACACCCCCGCCCACCAACGGGCCTGGAGGTCAGATGGTCATGAGTTCTAAACCTGGCCTTGCCACGTGTCTGCTCTGTGACCTTGGACAAGTCACTTCACTTCTCTGTGCCTCAGTCACCTCCTCTGTCAAATGAGGATTGGGACCGTGAGCCCCTTGTGGAACAGGGGCTGTGTCCAACCTGATAAACTTGTATCTACCCCTGTACTTAGAACAGTGCCTGGAACATAGTCAGCGCTTAAATACCACAGTTATTATTATTATTATTATTATTATTGTTACCAATGCCAGGAGACTAGCAACAGGAGGAGGGGCTGGTAATCTTTCTCGTCAACACACTGCTGCTTCCTGAGGGCCGGGAGGTTGACGGTTTCTGCTAACAGCGGCCCCTGCCCTCGAGGAGCTTCCGATATAGTCAGCAGGAAAGGAGTTGAGGGAGTTTCCGAAGACAGCAACGTGGGGGTGTCTCATCCGAGCAGCCCGGCCTAGTGGATAGAGCATGGACCTGGGAGTCAGGAGGTCATGGGTTCTAATCCCAGCCCTGCCGCTTATCTGCTGTGTGACCTTGGACGACTCACTTTACTTCTCCGCATCTCAGTTACCTCATCTGTAAGACGGGGATTGAGACTGGGAGCCCGACATGCCAAATACCCTCGTTATTATCAATATCATTATTATTATCCAGGGTCAAGGCAGGTTGGGGGGAGGCTCCCAATCTCCTTTGGAGAGGTCTGTCCATCGCAGCCAGTGTCTCTGTCAACAGCTGGGGGCCACCCGGCTTCCTCGTAGCCCCCTGCCCCCAACCCCCTCCACCTAGGCCGTGGGGAATCGTGAAGAGCGTCCAGCCGCGGTCCTTAACCCACCACTCGGCACGTTTCTCCTGCCCCAGAGGGCTGGCTCTCGGGCTTGGCTCTCTGTCTGCTCTTTCTTTCCTTTTTATTATTATTATTTTTTTTTTTTAACTTTTGCTTCATCTCAGAGACAACATCTGTTTCCAGATGTTGTCCCCGAGCCTAATAAACCCAACGAAAGGCTTGAGTTAATATATTTACAATAGCCCGGGATGTCGACGGCTAGTTAATGTCAGCAACGGATCACTCAAGCAAAGCAAGACCCCCCTCATTTGCGGACGGGGCCGGTGGGGCCGTGGGGAGACGGGGGAAGGGAAGTGGGGGCGGGGAAGGGAAATCGGGTCCAGTTTTTTTCTCCACTTAAGAATTGACCTAAATAAAGAAACAATTCCTTAGGAAAAAACGTCCTGTAACTTGGTTTCCGGGAACATCGTTCCGGCCAGACCCCTGGTTCCGGCTCCTGACTCCCAGCTCCCAGTCTCCCGGCTCCCGGCTCCTGGTTCCTGGCTCCCAGCACCTGGCTACCAGCTCCCAACTTCCAACTCCCACCCTTCAACTCCCAACTCCTAGCTCCTGGCCCCCCTAGCTCTTGGCTCCCAGCTCCTGGCTCCCAGGTCCTGGTTTCTGGCTCCCAACCGCTGGCTCCTGGCTCCCAGCTCCCAACTCCCAGCTCCTGACTCCCAGATCCTGGTCCCCCAGCTCCGGGCTCCTGGCTCCTGACTCTCCCAGCTCCCAATCCTCACCCTCCAGTTTCAAACTCCTGGCTCCCTACTCCAAGCTCCCAGCTCCTCCTGGCTCCGGGCTCCCGATTCCCCGGTTCCCGGTCCCCTAGCTTCTAGTTCCTGACCACCCCAGCTCCCACTACCAGCTCTCAAACCCCCCAAATTCTGGCTCCCAACTCCCGACCACCCCCCAGATTCTGACTCCGCCCTCCGGCTCCCAGCTCCCGGCTCCCAGCTCCCAGCTCCTTCCTCCCGTCCCCGCTTAAATTCTGGCTCCCGGATCCTGCTCCAGGAGAAGCAGCGTGGCTCAGTGGAAAGAGCACGGGCTTTGGAGTCAGGGCTCATGTGTTCGAATCCCAGCTCTGCCACTTGTCGGCTGTGTGACTGTGGGCAAGTCACTTAACTTCTCCGTGCCTCAGTTCCCTCATCTGTAAAATGGGGATTAAGACTGTGAGCCCCACGTGGGACAACCTGATTCCCCTATGTCTACCCCAGCGCTTAGAACAGTGCTCGGCACATAGTAAGCGCTTAACAAATACCAACATTATTATTATTATTATTATCCTAACCTCCCCCCCCCCCCCCAAGTTCCTGACTCTGCCCTCCAAGTCCCAATTCCTGACTCCTGGATCTCGGTTCCCAACTCCCGGCTCCCTACCCAAGCTAATAATAATAATGTTGGTATTTGTTAAGTGCTTTCTGTGTGCAGAGCACTGTTTCTAAGCCCTGGGGTAGATACAGGGTAATCAGGTTGTCCCACGTGAGGCTCACAGTCCTAATCCCCATTTTACAGATGAGGGAACTGAGGCCCGGAGAAGTGAAGTGACTTGTCCACAGTCACACAGCTGATAAGGGGCGGAGCAGAGATTCGAACCCATGACCTCTGACTCTCAAGCCCGCGCTCTTTCCACTGAGCCACGGCTCCTTCTGACCCCCAGTTCCCAGCCCTCAGCTCCTAGCTCCTGGCTCCCTCCGAAAGAGCAAGTGGTTTGAGATGCGACCCAGCTGAACAAGGTGCTCAGCTGAGCCTAAGGAGTCACTGAGCACTGGGCCCATTTCTCCCATAATGCCAAAGCCTCCGGTACCAGATCAGGCTGCCATACTCAGGGAGGTCCGCCATCATACTTACCGAGCTCTTACTGTGTGCGGAGCACTGTACTGAGCACTTGGGAGAACCTTCTCTTGTCTTACGCTGTCGAGTCGTCTCCGATCCAGAGCGACGCCACGGACACGTCTCTCCCCGAACGCCCCACCTCCGCCCGCAATCATTCTGGTAGTGTATCCAGAGAGTTTTCTTGGTAAAAATCCGGAAGTAGTTTACCGTTGCCTCCTTCCGCGAGAAGCAGCGTGGCTCAGTGGAAAGAGCACGGGCTTTGGAGTCAGAGGTCGTGGGTTTGAATCCCGGCTCTGCCACTTGCCAGCTGTGTGACTGTGGGCAAGTCGCTTCACTTCTCTGGGCCTCAGTCACCTCATCTGTAAAATGGGGGTGAAGACCGTGAGCCCCACGTGGGACAACCTGATTCCCCTGTGTCTACCCCAGCGCTTAGAACAGTGCTCGGCACATAGGAAGCGCTTAACGGATACCAACATTATTAAACTTGAGTCTTCGCTCTTGTCTCTCCCCCGTGCCGCTGCTGCCCAGCACAGGTGAGTTTTGACTTAGAGCACATTGTCTTCCACTCGCTAGCCACTGTCCAAGCTAGGAATGGCATGGGTGGGCCTCTACGTGACTCTCCCTCCCGTAGTTGAGACTGGTAGAGTCCTGGAAACTCTCCAGATGTGATCTTGACAGGGGAGCATGGGTGAGTCAGTGGCATTTATTGAGTGCTTACTGTTTACAGAGCACTGTACTAAGCACTTGGGTGGGTACAATACAATCCCGTTTAGACTGCGAGCCCGTTGTTGGGCAGGGATCGTCTCTATCTGTTGCCGAATTGTCCATTCCAAGCGCTTAGTACAGTGCTCTGCACATAGTAAGCGCTCAATAAATACGGTTGAATGAACGAATGGCCTTAGTAGATACATTCCCTGCCTGCGACGAACTCACAGCGGAACTGTTTTCGTGTGTATTTTTAATGTATTCGATGATAATAATAATTATGGTATTTATTAAGCACTTACTATGTTCCAGGCACTGTACTAAGTGCTGGGGTGGATGCGAGCAAATCGGGTTGGACACGGTCCCTGGCCCATGTGGGACTCTCAGTCTCAATCCCTATTTTGCAGACCAGGTAACTGAGGCACAGAGACGTGAAGTGACTTGGCCAAGGCCACCCAGCAGAAAAGTGGCGGAGTCGGGTTTAGAACCCAGATCCTTCTGAATGTCAGACCTGCGCTCTATCCACTAGACCGCACTGCTTCTCTGATCAAAATACAAAGACCCTCCCGTGCTTATCCAGAGTCTGAGCAGCCCTCATCCACTGGAGAGAGGCTCCCCTAGCCCACCGCCCCTCTGACCCAGCGAGGGAGCTGCCGGGGCGGGGGAAGCAGGAAAAGCCATTTATAAAGTCACTCAGCCGGCGCTTGCGTCTGCACTGCCGGATCTCTATCAGAAGACGGAGCAAGGCAACTCTCCCGAGACGACGCTGGGACTCCACATGCATATATAAATTTCTCTCCCCGTGTCTGGAGGTGGATTTGTTTAACTTTATGGCTCATACAAAAGGGAGATTGATAGCAGGAGCGAGGCAATTCCCGCTCAGCAACACACCCTGCCTTAGGACTAGCTCTCTTCCCCCCTTCAAAGTCCTGCTGAGAGCCCATCTCCTCCAGGAGGTCTTCCCAGACTGAACCCCCTTTTCCCTCTGCTCCTCCTCCCCTCCCCATTGCCCCGACTCCCTCCCTCTGCTCTACCCCCTTGCCCGCCCCGCAGCACTTGTGTCTATTTGTACATATTATTCTATTTATTTTATTAATGATGTATATATCTATAATTCTATTTATCTATTTTGACGCTATCGCTGCCTGTCTACTTGTTTTGTTTCGTTGACTGTCTCCCCCTCCTAGACTGCGAGCCCGTCACTGGGCAGGGATTGTCTCTATCTGTTGCCGAACTGTCCGTTCCAAGCGCTTAGTACAGTGCTCTGCCCACAGTAAGCGCTCATAAATACAATCGAATGAATGAAGATAGTCACAGACTTGGGGTTCCATCTTGGCAGACAAAAAACCTTTGGCAGGACCACTGGGGTCCCATTTTCAGCCTGTTCTCAGAGGAGGGGGATTCGTTTGCCACCAGATTAATTCACAAGCACAGCAGCGGGAACGGGGCTGGAAAAATGGAGCTGCCCAGCTTCCTCCTCCTCTTCTTTTTCTTCCTCCTCTTCTTCTTCTTCCTCGGGGCAGCTGCCACTACCAGGCTGAAATGCCCCTAGCCAAATTGTTCCCAGCGTGGGGGAACCCGTGAGACCCAGCCCCCTCGGGGCGACTCTGACAGCAGAGGCTGGGCGCAGCCTGTGTGCATCTGTGCACCTGAAGGTGGGATGGTCTGTGAGGGGGCGGCCTGGGTGCGTGTCTGCTTTTCTGTCTGTGCGTGTTAATGTGCGAGTGTATCTGTTCACGTGTATCTGTCTGTTTATGCGTATCTCTGTCTGTCTCTGTTTGGGGGCACATGTGTGTTTGCGTGTGTGTGTGTAGGTCCGCGAATGTCTGTGTCTGTCTAGTCTGGGTATATGCGCGTGTGCGTATGTGCGCCTGAGAAGGCCCCTTCCTCACTGCACTTTGACCCCAGAAAAATGTGCTCACTTTGAGTCGGTCTGGCTCCACTCCCCTTGGGGGTGGGAAGGGCTGCAGGAAGGAAGGAGGAGAGACTCCCCCAGCCTCCCCCTCTCCCCCACTCCCCCCAACCGCCGCAGCAATCCCTCCGCCGCCCAGAGCTCGGGGATCGCTTTCCGGCCCTGCCGGAGGACCCCCCCCCCCCCGTGCTGTACGGTGGGCCCGGAGTGGCCGCCGCGGAAGGGTATGATGGGGCGGGGGGTGCCAGAGGGGGAGTCCAGGCTCCCAGGGACCATCCCTGGGCACCCGCGGGGAGCTCCTTCCCTGCCCACCCGATGCCGCTTCCCCCCCCATGCCAAGGAAACCCCAGAGTCAGACGCGGGCCTCGCTGGCCCAGATGAAATGAATAACTGTTGAAAGTCCAAATCGTGGAATGGAGCAAACAGCCAATCGAGCACTGACACGGCAGGGAAGCCGTTCCGAGAAACAGAGGCCGGACTACCGGGAGTCCAGACCCGCTCTACAAACATGCCCCCTGTCCCCACCCCGCGAGAGGAAGAAGCGGGGACGTGGTGGGACTGGCCGGGGGGCCCAGCCCTAGGTGGGAAACAGGTCTTCCTCTCACTGGTCAGGAACGGGTCTTCCTCCTGCTGCTCCGGGGCCCCTGATGGGGATGGGGTTGGGGAGAAGGCGAACTGCTTTTCTCTCTGGGGCTCCATTCCTGCCGGAAAGGCCTGGTCAATGGCATGTGGAAGGTTCACCTCAAACATGGAAGTTTCAGGAAGATGGTCTCAGGGGATCGACCCCGAGGGGTATGGCCCACCTGGGTGTGCAGGTCTGGTCTGAGGTGGGGGGAGGGATTGGGATGCTGGCTCAACCACCTTCACCCATGTCCTTGTCCTCTCCGCCATCCCGACCCCTGTCTCTCCCCATCCCAATAGTTGTCTTCCTCTAATCCCACCCCTTGTCTCCCCCATCCCAAAGATCGTTACCACCCCCATCCCAACCACTGTCTCTCCCACATTCCTTGCCTCTTATCCATCCCAATCCTTATCTCTTCCCATCCCAACCCTCATCTTCCCCATCCAACACTTGTCTCTCCCCCATCCCATTGCTTGTCTCCCCCAATCTCAACCCTTGTCTCTCCCCATCCCAACCCGTGTCACCACTCCCGTCCCGACCCTCGTCTCTCTTCAGTTCCAACCCTTGCCTCTCCCCCATCCCTCTGCTTGTCATCCTCCAATCCCAAACCTTGCCATCCCCCCAACCCAACAGTTGCCTCCCCTACCCCGGTGTTTCTCTCCCCCATCCCAACCTGGTCTTCCCCGTCCCAACGCTTATTGCCACTCCCATCTCGACGCTTACCTCTCTCCAATCTCAACCTTCGTCATCCCCCCGATCCTGACCCTCATCTCACCCCCCCATCCCAACCCATGCCTCCCTTCATCCCAATGCTTGCCTCCCCCCATCCCAAACCTTTTCTCCCTCCAATCCAAACCCTTGCCTCTCCCCTACCCCACGCCGCCTCGCTTTTCCTTCCTCTTTCTCCCCCACTTGTCCCCTGCTCTTAGGTCACAGTCAAACATCACCTTAAAGGTCATTAAGTCCCAGGTATCATAACCACCCCGACCTCTAAGATTGCCTAGGTAGGTCCATTCCTAATCAGGTGTCCGCTGAAATCCGTCAGGGCACTGGAGTCGGCGGGAATGACCAGAGGGAACGTCCTACCCCAGGTCACTTGGATTCCCCTTCAAATCAGCAAGACTTCAAAATCACAAAGAACACGAGTCCGGGAGTCGGAAGGGACTGGCTTCTAAATGCGGCTCCGTCGCGTCTGCGAGTCCCTTAGCGTCTCTGGGCCTGGGTTGAAAGGGGGATTAAGATGGTGAGCCCTTCGTGGGACAAGGACGGTGACCAACCTGATTAACCGGTATCTAGCCCGGCCTTTAGTACGGGGTCTGGCACACAGTAAGGGCTTAAATACCATGAATAAAAAGTCCATCCGTCGGAGGCAGAGTCGGGGAGACACTAAAGAGTTCACCCACTTCACGCAAAGAGAAGAAACCCTTCTACTCCCCCTCGTGGTCAGACCTTATCGCCGATCGGAAAACTTCCACGCTTCGAGACCCTTTGAGTTAAGGTTTCGTATCCTTTAACTCCCACCTTGTTCCTGGGAGAGAGACTCCCTCATCCTCGGATCCCTTCGTCCTCCCGACTCCCTCGGCTCCCCTGAGGAACGTGGAAAGGAGACAATGCCTGTTGCGCTAATGGAGAGCGGGCTGGACCAAACCGATGGGGCCGAGGGCAGGGAAAGTGTCTACCCACTCGGGTAGACGGTATTCTCCCAGGTGCTTCGAACAGCGTTCTGCACATTGTAAGTGCTCAATAGATAGTGACTGAGTGGAGACTTCGTATCAGCGTGGCTCAGCGGAAAGAGCCCGGGCTTCGGAGTCGGAGGTCATGAGTTCGACTCCCGGCTCTGCCACTTGTCAGCTGGGTGACTGTGGGCGAGTCGCTTCACTTCTCTGGGCCTCAGTTCCCTCATCTGGAAAAGGGGGATTAAAAGTGTGCGAGCCCCACGTGGGACAACCTGATGACCCCGTATCTCCCCCAGCGCTTAGAACGGTGCTCGGCACCTAGTAAGCGCTTAAAAAGGCCAACATTATTATAAGGCTTCGAGTCCATGAAGGTTTATTATAGACCGCGAGCTCATCGCGGGCAGGGAACGTGTTCACCAACTCTGTTCTCTTGTACCCTCCCAGACGTTTAGTACGGTAAATGCTCGGTAAATATCCGTATCAAAGGGCCGGTCTGTCTGTAATTTTATTTATCCCTTTGCTCTTCCCCCATCCCGGTCCCACAGCATCTGTGTACATATCTGTAATTTTATTTATTTGTATTGATGTCTGTCTCCCCTCCCCTAGACTTGTGAGCTCGTTGTGGGCGGGGGGAATGTCACCGTTTGTGGTTGTACTTTCCCAGGTGCTTTGTACAGTGTTCTGCACACAGTAAGCGCTCGACAGTTTAGTGCTCTTGGCCTTTTCTCCAGAGCCCAGAGAAGATTTCTGCTTCTTCCATGGCCTCTGAGTTCTTCTGAGCCCCCCCACCCCCTGGGTGGGAAGTCAAGCTGTAGAATGCTTAACCCTGCTCGTCTGTGGCCTGCTCTTTGAAAACTGTTCAGCCGTGGCCTGCTCCACTGTGGCCTGCTCAGTGCAGCCTACTCGGCTGCGTCCTGCTCCGCCGCAGACTGTTTGTCCGTGGCCAGCTGAGTTGCAGCCTGCTCCGCTGCTGTCTGCTCGGCTGTGGCCTGCTTGGCTGCGGTCTGCCCGGCTTCGGTCTGCTCTGCCCTCTAGTCTTGGGGTGGCCTCTGCCCCAACCTGTCCAGGGCTCTCTGTCCCATGGGTCTCAGGTCCAGAGTCAACTCTCAGCGGAAGGCATGAGGGAGGAGTCAGAGGTTGGAGAAATGAAGGGAGGGATGGGGAGCAGGGCCCCATGTCCCCTTCCCTCCTCCTGCTCCCCAGGAACTCTCTGCCTTAGGGAATCACAAAAAGACACAGCTAAGATCCGCTCTTTCCTCTCCATCCCCTCATTCATTCATTCAATAGCATTTATTGAGCACTTACTATGTGCAGAGCACTGTTCTAAGCACTTGGAACGTCCAGTTCAGCAACAGATAGAGACAATCCCTGCCCAATGACGGGCTCACACAGTCTACTGTTACCACTTTTACACAATCACTCATCTTATCCTGTCTGGCTACAGCATCAGCCTCCTTGCTGACCTCCCAGACTCCCGTCTCTTCCCGCTACAGTCAGTACTTCACTCTGCTGCCCGGATCACTTTTCTGCAAAAACACTCAGGACCTGTCACCCAGCTCCTCAAAAAAGTCCAGTGGTTGCCCGTCGACATCAGACAAAACACTCATCATTGGTTTTAATGCCCCCTCCTACCTCACCTCTCTACTCTCCTTCTACAACTCAGGCCTCAGGCTTCGCTCTTCTAATGCAAACCTTCTCACTGTGCCTCCCTCTTGCCTATGACCCCTAGCTGAAATCCTGCCTCTGGCTGGGACACCCTCGCTCCTTAAATCAGACCGACAGTGACTCTCCCCTCCTTCAAAGCCTTACCGAGGTCGCATCTCCTCCAAGAGGCCCTCCCAAAATAAGCCTCTCCTTTCCTCTTCTCTCACGCCCTTCTATGTAGCCCCGAGTGGCTCCCTTTGGTCTTCCCCGCTCCCAGCCCCACAGCACTTACATACGTATCTGTAATTTACTTATTTGTATTGATGTCTGTCTCTTTGTGGGCAGGGAAAGTATTTGTTTATCGTTGTACTCTCCCAAGAGCCTAGTACAGTCCTCTGCACTCAGCAAGTGCTCGATAAATTGAATGAATGAATGCAGCTGCAAGAGGCGCATTTCCAAAGGAACAAGGACAAAGGCTACCCTTTCTCTAGTGCTGAGGTGAGGAGGGCGCACGGGGAGGGGAGAAGACCCTTTAAAGCTGGGAGGGACACATCCACCCTTCTTACCTCTGGCCCCATTTCCTTCCCCCTTCCCCCCTGCCCCCCACCACCCTAGTCAACTGGGAACAGAGATCTTCTCCTTCCTTTTCTTCCTCACTCCCTCAAAAAGTCAACCGGATTGGGATGGGGAAGCCAGAGGCAGACTAGAGAAATGGCATGTGTACAAACCTCCTGAGCATGGTCCGTTGGGAAGACCAGGGGGACACGATTCTCCGGGACTCTGCCTCCTCCCATTCTATTCCCTCACCTCCCTGTCCCCGCCCCTGTCCTCATCCTCGCCCCTGTTTCCATTCCTGCCTCTGCCCCTGTCCCTGTCAGTCAATAAAGCAAATTCATCGCATTTATTGAGCACTTATTGGGAGAGTACCATACGACAGTGATGGGAGGCATGTTCCCTGCCTACGAGGAGCTTACAGTCGGGAAGCACGTAAATATAAATAAATGCTATGGATATATACGTAGTGTTGTGGGGTGGGCTGAATAAAGGGTACAAATCCAACAGCAAGGTTGATGCAGAAGGGAGGAGTTGCGGACATGTGGGCTTAGATGGGGAAGACCTATCTTTGCCTCTGTCCTCTCTCCTTTCCCTCTGCCTGTCCTTGTCTCTGTCCTCGCCTCCCTGCTCTAGCCCTGTTCGGGCCCTGGCCACGTCCCTTGTCTCTGTCATTCATTCAGTCGTATTTATTGAGTGCTTAATATGTGCAGAGCACTGTACCAAGCGCCTGGGAGAGTACAACACAACAATAAACAGACGCATTCCCTGCCCACAGTGAGCTTACATTCCCTTCCCACAACAGGCTTACAGTCCAGATGGAGAGACCCTGCTCTGTCTCCCTTCCCCGTCTCTGTCTCTGCCTCTTGTCTTTGTCATTCCCTCAATCGTATTTATTGAGCGATTACTGTGTGCCGACCACTGTACTAAGCGCTTGGGAGAGTACAACACAACCATAAACAGACACATTCCCTGCCCACAACAAGCTTACAGTCTAGACGGAGGGGAGACCCTGCCCTGTCTCGTCCCCTTCTCCTGTCCCTGCTCTGCTGTCCCTTGATCCTGAGGGTGGAAGAAGCAGACTTGTGGGTGACTGTCATCCTGTCCTGGGACTGCCAGGGTGTGTGTGTGTTTGTGTGGCGGTGTTGGGGGGCGGGGGGAGGGGGTACTTTCTATCTAACCCCCTGCCCCGTCAGTCCCTATCCCCTGGGCGGCGGGAACCAGAAGGCAGGGGAAGGCTGGGCTGAATCCCCTCTCCACTTCCCAATCCCTTTCCTGCTGCTATAAATAACTCAGCTCGGGGTCACTTCAAAGGGAAAAGGGGCAGGGGATCAGAGGTGCGACCCTCCCCCTCCACACACCCCCCCCCCCCCCTTCCCCTCACGGCCCTCCCTCCCAACCGCTTTGCGGGCACGCAAGGATGCAGGCATACATGTCTTACGCCACCCATAGCGACCCCGCGGACACATTCCGGCGCTTAGAACAGTGCATGGCACATAGTAGGCGCTCACCAAATACCGTCGCCCTTATTCTCCCCTCTCCCAGAAGACCCCTCCTCCATCTGCAATCCGGTAGCCGGATCCAGGCCCGTCAGCAATAAATAAATAGCCCGGTAAATAACTCCCCGTCGACCTTCCCGCATTCGTCAATCCAATCGCATTCAGGAGGCGCTTACTGTGTGCAGAGCACTGCACTAAGCGCTAGGGAAAGCCCCCCTACAGTGCCAACATTTGGAGAGCCAGGAAGATCGGTTGGGATGCTGGGGGGATGGGAAGGGGATGGGGGGGGGGATAGGGAGGGGGGGGTCAGAGGCCGGGGTGGGGGGGGAGGAGGGGGTGGGTCAAGGGTCAGGGGGCGTGGGGAGGGGGCGGGGTCCAGGGATCTCGGGAAGCCGGCCGGGCCCTCTCATCCGATCCCCGGAGCGGAGAGCCGGTGTGTCGGGTTACAGGAGACACCGGGAGCGGCCGCGGCAGTTTCGTCTCATGGAGCCGTTGGGGACGGACCCCTCCTCTCGTCCACCCCGGGACTGAGCCGGACAAACCCACCAGGGGAACCCCGGCCCCCCCCCCCGCCCCATCCCCACCCTTTCCCTCCAGAGAGAGCGAAAGCCAAGAGCGAAGACAGGCCTTTTCCACTGGAGGGGCAACTCTGCTTTTAAAGAGCTTTTTCTCCTTTAGCGGCCGGGACTCTTTCCCTCGTCGCCTCTCGGTGTGGCTCTCTGGCCTCGTCCTTATCCCAATCTTCGCCCCCGCCCGTTTGATTTGGGGTTTTTTTATTTTTCCACGCTCCCTCCCGCGGGAAGGAGAGGTGTCCAGCCGCCTCCGGCCGTTTTATTTATTCTATTTATTTCTCCGTCGCTGCCCAGGATGGTGGAGGCCGCGGGCCGGGCAGGTGCCCACCCCGGCGGGCCGGGCAAAGGACCGGCCGAGGAAGGGCGACGTTTGGGGGTGCCGCTCCTGCTGAGCTGTGCGCTCTTCGGGGTGTCCTGGTTTGCTCTGGTGCTGAGCCTCCTCGTCTACTTCAGGACCTCAGACCTGCAGTCCAGGGTTTCGCAGTTGGAAGCCCAGCGATCGCCCTGGCTGCCCGCAGACCAGATGGAGACGGCTATTTTGGGACGAGTGAACCAGCTGCTGGATGAGGTCGGTCCCCTCCGTCGTCTTTCTCCTCCTGCCCTCCTCACCTCTTGAAAGTTTCGCCCCTTCCCCGCCCTCCGACTCCCCAACTTCGGAGACCCCCCCTCCCCCCCCCCCCAGACCCTCGAGTCTCTGCCCGTGAGCCCGTCACCGTCACAAATGTCGGTATTTGTGAAGCGCTTACTATGTGCAGAGCACTGTCCTAAGCGCTGGGGGAGAGACAGGGTCATAATAATAACGGTGGCATTGGTGAAGCGCTGACTGTGTGCAGAGCACTGTCCTAAGCGCTGGGGGAGACACAGGGGAATCAGGTTGTCCCCCGTGGGGCTCACGGTCTTGATCCCCATTTTCCAGATGAGGTCACCGAGGCCCAGAGAAGTGAAGCGACTTGCCCACCGTCACACGGCGGACGAGTGGCGGGGCCGGGATTCGAACTCATGACCCCGGACTCCAAAGCCCGGGCTCTTTCCACTGAGCCACGCTGGCCCACGCGAGGACACCCCCCCCCCATTTTACAGATGAGGGAACTGAGGCACGGAGAAGTTAAGCGACCGGCCCACAGTCACACAGCTAAGTGGCAGAGCCGGGATCGTCTCTATCGGTTGCCGAACTGGACGTTCCAAGCGCTTAGCACAGTGCCCCGCACCGCCTCGGCCACTTGTCAGCTGTGCGAGGCTGTGGGCCAGTCACTTCACTTCTCTGGGCCTCAGTGACCTCATCCGGAAAATGGGGATTAACTGTGAGCCTCACGTGGGCCCACCTGATGACCCTGGGTCTCCCCCGGCGCTTAGAACAGTGCTCGGCACATAGTAAGCGCTTATCAAATACCAACGTTATTATAGTAAGCGCTTAGGAAATGCGTTCGAATGAATGAAGGCTTGTGGTCCGGTAGGAAGAGGAGGGGCCTGGGAATCGGGAACACCTGGACTCCAATCCAGACTCCACCACTCGCCCGCGCTGTCATTTTTAGCTTAACTTCTCCCTGCCTCGGTTTCCTCATCTGTCGATTGGGCGTTCAGTACCGGCTCTCCCTCCTACTTTGGACCGCGAGCCCCTCGTGGGACCTGCTGATGGCTGAGTGGAAAGAGCCCGGGCTTGGGAGTCAGCGGTCGTGAGACCTGGGGCAAGTCACGTCACTGCTCTGGGCCTCGGTTACCTCGTCTGGCAAATGGGGATGAAGACTGTGAGCCCCACGAGGGACCACCCGACTGCCTTGGATCTCCCCCAGCGCTTAGAACAGTGCTTGGCACAAAGTAAGCGCTTAACGGATACCGACGTTATTATCATCATGAACACTGGCCCCTGCCTGTGGCCCGGTAGGAACAGGAGGGGCCCGGGAATCGGAACACCCGGGTTCTAATCCAGATTCCGCCCCTCGCCTGCGGTGTCATTTTAGCTTAACTTCTCCGGGCCTCAGTTTCCTCATCTGTAAAATGGGCGTTCAGTACCGGCTCTCCCGCCTACTTGGACGGCGAGCCCCACGTGGGACCTGATGATCTGGTATCTACCCAGCTCTCAGGACAGTGCTTGGCACCTAAGAGGCGCTTAACGAATCCCACTGCGAGCCCCGCGTGGGAGAGGGACGGTGTCCGACCCCGTAGACCGTGAGCCCGTTACTGGGCAGGGATGGTCTCTATCAGTTGCCGAATCGTCCGTTCCAAGCGCTTAGTACAGTGCTCTGCACATAGTGAGCGCTCAGTAAATACCATTGGATGAATGAATGAACATACAACTGCTGAGAACAGTGATCGACCCATACTAAGCACCAGTCTCCCCCTCCCAGATTGTAAGCTGGTTGTGTGCAGGGAAAGTGTCCCTTTATTGTTGAAGTGTACTCTCCCGAGCACTGTCGTACTCTCCCAAGCGCTCAGTACAGTGCTCTGCACACAGTAAGCGCTCGATAAATACGAATGACTGACTGGGGAAACAAATACCACAATTATTATTATTTTCTGGAGCCCGGAGCTCCAAACGGGCTGACTTAAGTCACAGTTTGGTGTGGGCTGGGGGGGGGGGGGGGGGGATGGGGGAGAGGGAGAAAGTGCCCATTCTCCCAACAGTGGGGAAAAATCAGCTCTGGGGGGATCGGAGATTCACCTAGGGTGCCCTGGCACAATCCGGGACATCTGTTCAAGTGTCAAAAGAAGAGGCTCCGGTGGCAAATTTAAACTAGCTGGGAGAGTTTTAATATAGCGCTCTGTTCTTCAGCACTTGTGAGCTTTGTCTGCGAAGTTTCCATTATCCACCCTCACACCCCCTCATAATTCATTCATTCGGTCGTATTCATTCATTCAGTCAGTCATTCAATAGTATTTATTGAGCGCTTACTACGTGCAGAGCACTGTACTGAGCGCTTGGAATGGACAAATCGGCAACAGATAGAGACGGTCCCTGCCCTTTGACGGGGTTACAGTCAAAAGGACATTCCGGTGTTTGTAATGGTTGGCCATTTTACTTGCCCGAATTGTGGTCTGCACTGTATTATTGTTTTATATGCCCATCCTCACCTTCTGCCTGTGAGCTCCTTGTGGGTCAAGGACTTTGTCTCAATGGGCTTTCTTGTCATCTTCCCAGGGTTTATTTAGCACACTGTAAAAGCTTAATAAACGTTGTGTGCGGTGCTCTATGCTGAGAGCTTGGAATGTACAATTCGCAGCAGATAAGAGACGATCCCCGCCCAACAAGGGGCTCACGGTCTAAAGACAGCATGGTGTAGTGGATAGAGCACGGGCCTGGGAGTCAGAAGGTCATGGGTTCTAATCCTGGCTCCGTCACCTGTCTGCTGTGTGACCTTAGGCAAGTCACCTCATTTCTCTGTGCCTCAGTTTCCTCGACTGTAAAATGAGGATTAAGACTGTGAGCCCCGCGGGAGAAAGGGACTGCATCCAACCCAATTTGCTTGCATCCACCCCAGAGCTTAGTAGAGTGCCTGGCACATAGTAAGTGCTTAACAAATACCAGAATTATTATTATTATCACTGATAATTGTGGTATTTGTCAAGCACTTACTACATGCCAACCACTGTGGTAGATATAAGGTGATCAGGTCCAAAACA
The DNA here is from genome assembly GCF_004115215.2 of Ornithorhynchus anatinus. Lineage (NCBI taxonomy): Eukaryota > Metazoa > Chordata > Mammalia > Monotremata > Ornithorhynchidae > Ornithorhynchus > Ornithorhynchus anatinus. The sequence goes on along the minus strand of NC_041730.1, from coordinate 87,593,541 downwards.
ATCCCTGTCCCCCATGGGGCTCATAGTTAAAAAGAGGGGGACAAGAGGTATTTAATCCCCATTTTACAGTTGAGGAAATTAAGTAATTTGCCCAAGGTCACACAGTAGCCAAGTGGAGGAGCTGGGATTCCCTAACTAAACCTTTCCTTATTTCCTCTTTTTCCATTCCCTCCTGCGTCGCTCAGCCCCACGACACACAGTAAGCGCTCAATTGATTAGAACTCGGATTATCTGGCTCCCAGGAGGGTGCTCTCTTCTACTAGGCCGTGAGTCCGTTCAGGCCTAGGTGGGGAAACTGAGGCTGCGGGGCAGGAAGTTTATTGCTTCAGCTTAGTCCCTCAGTCAGAAGCAGAAACTCAAATGACCCCCCATGCACCCCGCTCCTTCCGGCCTCCCAGCTGAGGCCTGAATCCCGTTTCCCTTCCCCATCCCGGCCCTCGACCTGACCCACGGCCTATCCAGGGTGGCATCGGGTGAGGTGTGGATGTGTCTGCGGGAAGGGGAAAAGTGATGGCATTTGGAATCCCAGGAGCCGGTTCAGAACTTGGCTCCGTACCCCGGTGCCAACTCACGTCACCCAGCTCAGCCTCTGACTTAAGAGAGGCAGCCGGTGTCTGCTGGGCCGTGGCGGGCGCCGGGCCCAGAGTCCTGAGGGCAGAATTGGTCCCCAAGGCCCATCTCTCCGTGACAGATCCTCCGCTTCCCCCCAACTTTCCTGAGCTGCATGACTTTTATGGCTATATTGTGCCAGGGTGGGGAAAAGGCAACTGGGCGTGAATCACACTGCTCGCACTAGGAGTAGGAAGGCCGAAAGCCTCCAAACTTGGGAAAAACTTGCTCCGTTCCCAGTACGGGCTCAAACTTGAGGTCAAGAGGTCCCAGCTTTGCCAACAGTGATGCGGGTGCTTGGTCTGTAGCCGGGGGGAAGCGTTTGTGCTGAATCCTCTAGCAGGGGACCTGGAACCGACAGAGAAACCTTCCGTGCTTTTTCAGGAAAGGGGCAGGTGGGACTGTCGTGGGCAGGAAACGTGTCTGTTTCTTGTTGTATTGTTCTTTCCCAAGCACTTAATGCAGTGCTTTGCACACGGTAAGTGCTCAATAAATACAATTGAATGAATGAATTGGTGAATGAATTAGTGGGCCATATTTAAGATGCCTTACCCCCACAGCACTTCAGAATGGCTCTTTCAATCGTCTTCCTTCCCCGACCTGTGACTTATTTTAGTGTCTGTTTCTCCCACTAAGATTGGAAGGTCTCTGAGGGATCGTGGCTACTAACTCTGAGTCCCAAGGGCTTAGCACGGTGCTCTGCGGAGAGGAAGCGCTCAGTATTGGTTGAACGATAGGTCGGACTGGGATTTCCAAAGTGACACATCAGAGGCCGCTCCTACAGCCCCCGTGACTCCGTGAGCAGGTTCCTACAATGCATTCCCAGGAAAACACAGTCGGAAGGAAATTCTAGTCGGGACCAGCCGGAGTCACCAGCCACAGGATTCCCCAACGGGGGCTCCTGGGATGGGGAAAGGTTTGGAATAGAGTTATCCGAGCCCAAGAATCCCAGAGTCCAGCTGGCCTTACAGGGGATGGGGATGGTGGTGCCTCCTAAAACTTTTAGCTTAGTGGCATCCTTTGGGACGTACCTCAAGCAGGGAGGTGGGGAGGGAGAGGCAAGGGATCACGGTCCCTTGGAAAACATCTGTGGGGATAATAATCAACACCAACCCCATAGGGGCAGAGGAGGAGATTGTCTTCCTGGATATATGGGAGTGGGGGGGGGGGTGGAGTGAAGCCACCGTTCCTCGCCCCTGCCGTAGCTCAATTATTTATTTAGTAATAATAATAATGTTGGTATTTGTTAAGCGCTTACTATGTGCCGAACACTGTTCTAAGCACTGGGGTAGACAAAGGGGAATCAGGTTGTCCCACGTGGGGCTCACAGTCTTGATCCCCATTTCACAGATGAGGTAACCGAGGCACTGAGAAGTTAAGTGACTTGCCCAAAGTCACGCGGCTGACAAGTGGCCGAGCCGGGATTCGAACCCAGAACCTCTGACTCCAAAGCCCGTGCTCTTTCCGCTGAGCCACGCTGCTTCTCGAATTTAGTATTATGTATTGAGCCGTAGGGGAGCAGATAGAGCACAAGCCTGGGAGCCAAAAGGACCTGGGTTCTAATCCCTGCTCTGCCCCTGTCTGCGGTGTGATGCTGGGCAAGTCACTTCACTTTTCTGTGCCTCAGTTAGTTTCATCTGTAAAATGGGGATGAAGATTGTGAGCCCTCTGTGGGACAGGGACGGTGCCCATCGCGATTACCTCGTCTCACCCCAGCACTTAGAACAGTGCCTGGCAACGTTGTAAGTGCTTAACAAATGCCACAAATATTATTATTCATTCTGAACCACTCTGGTTCTGAATATTGTCATTTGTCTCCCCCATTAGCAAGTACGCGTCTTGTGAGCAGGGCATGTGTCACTTCTTTAGTCTATATTTCCCAAGCATCTAGTAGAGTGCATCACACCAAATAGGTACTCGATATATGCTGATGTTGCTGCTATTTACTACAACAACCGCTAATACTGAGGCGATCCTGGGGGAGAAGGTCCAGCTTCTCCTCCAAATCACTTCCCCTGGGAGCCCACAGAGGAGGGAGGGAATTCTGAGAGACTAAAGCTCAGAGTGAGAACACTCTGAAAGTTTGCTTTAGAACATCCTGAGGTCTCCAGAACCCCATTTGGGAACCGCCGAGGCAACGCTAAAATGGACCAGAGGTGAATAACCCCAAGGCTGGAGGTTACTCAGAGGAAACCCCTGGGGTAGGGAATTGGGGGGGAAAGGGGAAGAAGGCACAGGAAAGGTCATAGTTGTGGGAAAGCATCAGAGCATTTCATCCTCGTCCAGCAGATCTAATTCAGAAACCGTGTACAATGTAGGTGTAGAGACTGAAACCCCTGATCGCTGCCTTTTCCAAGAGTCATCGTTACCCCAGCTACTAGAGATCCGGAAGTGAGGAGAGAGAGAGCTGGGAAGAGAGGGAGAGAGTTGGAAGATCAGAGGAATCCAAGAGGGAATATGACCTTCGTGTGGGATAAGAAGAAGAACAGAGGGGAGTGAGGGAGAGAGCATGAGACCAAGATGAAAAAGAGACCGCTATCAGAATGATTTAGGAAAGAGAGGAACATGATGGAAATGGAAAAGGGGTGGAAATTAGGATGAAAAAGACAGAAAAGAGGGAGAGGCTCCAGACTTTAAGATCTTTTGGGCAGGGAATGTGTCTAACTCTGCTACAGTGCACCCTCCCAAGTGTTAGTCCAGTGCTCTGCACACCGTAAGTGCTCAGTAAATACCACTGATTGATTAAACGTTTGATGAGAGAATAAGGAAGGGGACCAGCAGAGAGAGTGCTGATTATAGAACTACCAAGCCCAAGGCACGTTCACCCTTTGCTCACTTTTCATGCCCCTTTGTACCATATCCTTTCGGGTGGATTGCTGTCTCCCCCTTGATTTTTTGACGTTAATGACTTTTCCAGCTGTGATTTTGTGTGTGTGTGTGTGTGTGTGTGTCACGAGGCCACAAATGAAGGAAATCAAAAGACGGCTCCAGCTTCTGGGGAATCTGTCAGAATGGAGAAATAGGGGAGAGGTGGAGAGACAGAGATGAACTCTTAAAGAGTACTTGCCCCATTTCTTTTTCATGAAAAACACTCTAAGGAAGAAAGAGGAACAGGTGTGGGCATGGACCAGTTGGGTCAGGTGGAACCATTTAATTTATGTATCTGGGAGCTGGCTGCATTTTCTGGGTAGCTATTGCTAGATAACTACCCTAAAAGAGAGGTGACGGGCCAATCAATCAATCATCGAACAGGGACCGTGTCCGACCTAATTAACTTGTACCTACCCCAGTGCTTAGAACAGGGTTTGACGCATAGTAAACGCTTAACAGATACCATAAAAAATCATTTAGTGGGAGCTTAGCACGTGCAGAGCACTGTACTAAGCACTTGGGAGAGTACAGTATAACAGAGTTGAGAGACACGTTCCCTGCCCACAAGGAGCTTACAGTCTAGAGGGGAGCTGTATTTCACCACCGCACAGACTCAATGGACTGCAAATCAGTTTTCCTTCATTCATTCAATGGTACTTATTGAGTGCTTACTTTATGCAAAGCACTGTACTAATTGCTTGGGGGACTACAATATAACAATAAATAGACACGTTCCCTGCTCATGAAAAGCTTAGAGTCAGAACATGCGGGTACATGGACACCACAGTTACCTAAACTGGGAGTGCATTTATCCCTTGAGGTTGTGATTGAACAAACCTGAGATGAATTCTTTAGCCTTGCAGATAGATTTATAAAGTCTATCAGCCCTCTGAGAGTTTTAGTAGCCCGCAAAGTTTCGCAGCCCCTCTACCACTTCCACGTGTCCTAGTTGAGATAACATTCAGAATTATACCACCGGTACTTCGATGGATCAGTTGCATTTATTGAACGTTAGCTCTGTGAGGAGAACTATATTAGGTGCTTGGGGAAGTACAAATACAGTAGAGGTGGGTAGATATGAACCCTACCCTCAAGGCGCTTACAATTTAGTGAGGCACCGAGAGCACAAACTGAGACACAAAGAAGCGCCTTGAGAAGCAGCGTGGCCTAGTAGGTAGAGTACGGTCCTGGGAGTCAAAGGACCTGGCTTCTAATCCCAGCTCTACCACTTGTCTGCTGTATGACCTTGGACAAGTCACTTAACTTGTCTGTGCCTCAGTTACCTTACCTGTCAAATGGAGAGTAAGACTGTGAGCCGTGTGGGACATGGATTGGGTCCAACCTGTTTAGCTCATACCTACCCCATAACTTAATACAGTGCGTGGCACACAGCATTTAACAAATACTGTAAAATAAAACGATAAGTAAAGTGGCTTGCCCAGTGTCATCCAGCAGGCTAGTAGTGGAGCCGCATTAGAACCTGGGTCCTCTGATTTCCAGGCCCGGGATCTTTCCACTAGATCATACTGCTTCTTTTAGAGACCAAAAGAGTGAGAGAGGTCTCTGCATGGAGTCTTCTGGGGTCCCCGGGGTCTCCATTCCACAATGGGAAATGGAGAGCCCGGATTCTGGTTCAGTACAGAGATGAGCAGGTGGACATTTTCCCATAACGTCACCAAATCGCTGAAGATAGCCAAACCCATTTCTCCAATCTTCATTTCCTGTCCCTGAGACCACAAATCTTCCAATCACTGGCAGCACCTCCCTCCTTTCCCACCCAGGCAGCTTTTATTTGAAGAAGACCTTCTCAGGGGTCTAAATCCACTGCCCTCCCTGTTTGGGAAAGAGACTGGGGGTAGGGGATGCAGTTGCCTGTCATAGCGAAGTTGCCTCTAGGGCTTCAAAGAGGAATGGAATGAAAACCATGAATGGGTGGAAGCGTTGGCGTTCACAGGCAGACCCAGCCCACCGAGGGGACACTGAAACTCTTTTTCCTTCACAGGTTTCCATAGCATCTGGCCTCAGCTTCTCCTGCCAAGGCCTCAGGGGTTTCTCCGCCCTCCCTGCTCAAAAGGGAACTGTGGGTTTTCTGAAACACCGAGCTGAATGAAAGACAAGCATGGGGGTCACCCTCCCGCCCTCCCGTCTCCCTCCACCACCTGAAATGTCTTTTAAACTGAATGAAACAGCCCTGCCCCAGCCCCAGAGCCTCCTGAGAGTACCAGGCTGGCTCCCTGGACACCCGGGAACTGTGCCAATCATCGGGTAGATGGGGCACGATGCCCGTCGTTGGACCGCCTCCATTTGCACTGTGTGTCAGTCCTGTCCCACATGGGGCTCACACTCTTATCCTCGTTTGATAGATGAAATAACTGAGGCACAGAGAAGTGAAGTGACTTGCCTAAGGTTCCACAGCAGACATGTGGAGAGCCGGTCTCAGAAGCCAGGTCCTTCCGACTCCCGGGCCCGTGCTCGTCCCTGTTTCTCGTGGGGATCTGGGTTGGCAGGGAGAAAAGGTGCAGCTCAGGATTGGGGACAAAACCTTCTCCTCTCCTTAGGGAGGGCTGAGGTGCTCCGCTTAAGGGAGCTGCATGAATTCCCAGTCCCTTTGTCCCAGGGGACACCAAGAGCCTTATGTCCCATCTTCATTTTGATCTAAGGATTCTCTTCTTCCCTTCTGCTGATCCACAGATCCACCCTACTTGTCAGCCAGTCAGTCAGTTGGAATTATTGAGCACTTACTGTGTTCAGAAAACTATACTAAGCTCTGGGGAGAGTAAAATAAAACAATACAACAGACAGATTCCTTGCCCATAATGAGCTTACAGTCTAGAGGGGGAGACAGACATTAATGTAAATAAATAAAATTACAGATATGTACATAAGTGCTGTGGGGCTGGGAGGGCGGTTGAATAAAGGGAGCAAGTCAAGGTGGCGCAGAAGGGAGTGGGAGAAAAGGAAAGGAGGGTTTAGTCAGAGAAGGCTTCTTGCAGGAGATGAACCTTCAGTAAGGCTTTGAAGGTGGGGAGAATCATTGTGTGTCAGATATGAAGAGGCAGGGCGTCCCAGGAAAGAGGCAGGATGCTGATGAGAGGTCACGGCAGATAGACAAGATTGAGGTACGGTGAGAAGGTTGGCATTAAAGGAGTTAAGTGCTTAGAACAGCCAAGCATCGTGGTTCAGTGGAAAGAGTCCGGGCTTGAGAGTCAGAGGTCATAGGTTCTAATCCCGTCTCTGCCACTTGTCTGCTGTGTGACTTTGGGCAAGTCACTTCACTTCTCCGTGCCTCGGTTACCTCATCTGTGAAAAGCGAGCCCCACGTGGGACAACCTGATAATCCCGTAACTTCCCAGTGGTTAGAACGGTGCTTGGCCCATAGTAAGCACTTAACAAATACCACCATTATTATTATTACAGAGCATTGTACTAAGCGCTGAACACTGTACTAAGCGCTTAGCTGAGCAATCCCAGCTCTGGCAGCCAGCCTCTGGGAGCAGCCTCCAGAATGACTCCGGCCCTTCCTCCTTCCCAACGGTCCATACTCTCGGAGCACATTAACCACCAGGAGGAAGTAGGTAGCCAAAATGTCCATTGCACGCGTGAAATTTGAAGCCAGTGATTCCCGTGAGTCACGGTCCTTGCTGGCAGTCCAACCCTGGGTAGTTAGCGGGACAGGGTGAAGGTTATCTACAGGGGTTGCCCCGATCTCTGAAATGCATTTATGTAGGTGACAGCCTGGTCCAAGTGGAGTATGGATCTCCTGAGGAGCAAAAGACCAACCAGGAGGGGATGGATGTGTTCAGTTTAATAATAATAATAATTATGTTGGTATTTGTTAAGCGCTTACTATGTGCAGAGCACTGTTCTAATCTCTGGGTAATCAGGTTGTCCCACATGATGCTCACAGTCTTAATCCCCATTTTACAGATGAGGGAACTGAGGCACAGAGAAATTAAGTGACTTGCCCACAGTCACACAGCTGCCAAATGGCAGAGCCGGAATTCGAACCCATGACCTCTGACTCCCGAGCCTGAGCTCTTTCCACTGAGCCACGCTGCTTCTCTTTAAAGGAATTAAACATGGAGAAAGGGGATTGTTTACCTTGTACCCTTTATTCATTCATTCATTCAAATTTATTGAGCGATAACTGTGTGCGGAGAACTGTACTAGGCACTTGGATGAGCACAATACAACAATAAAAAGACACATTCCCTGCCCACAAGAGCTTGCAGTCTAGAGCAGGGGAGACAGATATTATATATAAGAAAAATTACAGTTATGTACTTAAGTGCCGTGGGCCTGGGAGGTGGGAAGAACAAAGGGAGCAATTCACCTCACAGCACTTTTGTACATATCCATAATTTATTTTAATGTCTGTCTCCTCCTCTAGACTGTAAGCTCCTTGTAGGCAGGGAACGGATCTACCAACTCTGTTAACTGTGTTCTCCCAAGCGCTTACTACAGTGCTCTGCACGTCGTAAGCAGCGTGTCCTAGTGGATAGAGCACAAGGCCTGGGAGTCAGAAGGACCTGAGTTCTAATCCTGGCTCAACCACTTGTCAGCTGTGTGGGCAAGTCACTTCACATCTCTGTGCCTCAGTTACCTCGTCTATAAAATGGCGATTAAGACTGTGGGCCCCCGGTGGGACATGGACTATGTATATATATATATATATGTTGGTATTTGTTAAGCGCTTACTATGTGCCGAGCACTGTTCTAAGCGCTGGGGTATCTGGCCTGATTGTCTTATCTCTACCCCAGGACTTAGTACGGTGCCTGGCATAAAATAAGCGCTTAACAAATACCATAATAAAAAAGAAGACAGGTAGAAGGAAAGGAATCTTGATGCCATCCAGGTGATCCATTTTCAGAAGCTGATTCCAGGCCATGGCATTTCTTTTTGATGGGGAAATTGAAGCTTGCTGTGGCAGGGAATGTGTCTACCAACTTGGTTATATTGTTAATGATGGTATTTGTTAAGCGCTTACTATGTGCCAAGCGCTGTTCTAAGCGCTGGGGTAGATGCCCCAGGTAATCAGGTTGTCCCACGTGGGGCTCACAGTCTTCATCCCCATTTTACAGATGAGGTAACTGAGGCACAGAGAAGTTTAGCGACTTGCCCAAAGTCACACAGCTGACAAGTGGCGGATCCTGGAATTGGAACCCACGACCTCTGACTCCCAAGCCCGTGCTCTTTCCACTAAGCCACGTCTCCCAAGCACACAGTGCAGTGCTCCACACACAGTAATCACTCTATAAATACAATTGATTGATTGATTGGGAGATCAGGATGGATAATGGCCATAAAAGGATTTTTGGAGAATCTTTGTCGATTGGAGTCTAACTCCCAGCTGTGGTATTTGGAGGTATGAGACAGAAACTTTGGGGGGCATCTGAAATACAAATTCCAACCCTCTTTGGCAACTACCTGTTAATGGACTTTTCACCTGGTTGAGCTGGGAGATTTCTCTTTCCTAGTTCCAGCTGGGGCCCCTCCTGCTATCAGGCCTTTCTTAGCATTGGCGTTAACCTCCACTCATCTCTCTCATTCCACCCACATATTCTATCTCACCAAATCCTGTCTCTCCAACTTTCCCCAGATGCTTAAAAATCTACCTTTGCCACTCCATTCAAATTGCCACCATGTTCATCCAAACACTTATCCTACCCTGCCTCGATTACTGCTTTAAGGAGGTTTCCTTGCTGACCTCCCTGCCTCCTGTCTCACCCTACTCAAGTCCATACTTCCCTCTGTTTCCCAGATCATTTTTCTCAAAAAACATTCAATTCATGTTTCCCCACTCTTCAAGAACCTCCAGTGGTGTCCCTTCCACTTCTGCATCAATCAGAAGCTCCTTATCATCGGCTTTAAAGCGCTCAATCCCCTTGCCCCCTTCTAACTTACCTCACTTATTCTCTTTACTACAACCCCGCCCACAGGGTAGGTCGCTCCTCTAATACCACCCTACTTATATCTACCCCAGTGCTTAGTAGAGGGTTTGTCGCTATTAAGTGCTTAACAATGTTATTATCGTCATCATCACCATCTTTATTGTTATTATGTGACCTGGATTCCTCTCCTGGATCGTTGCTGGATCGTGGGTGACCACCTCCGGCCCTCACTTTTCTTCTCTGTTAAATTAGGGCACCGGTAGCTGTTCTCTGCTGCTTCCCCAGGAATGGTCTAAGGATAAAATGGGATATCCTGGAAAAGCCCCTGGATAGGAGGGAAGGAAGGAGGAATCCTACTCTTCTTCCAACCCATGGTCCCCTTTCTCTTTTCTTCTTTTTATGTTTTTGAGTTTATCTTGAAATATTCATCTATCTAAGATTACAAGCTCCCTGAGGGCCGAGATCTTGTGTGTCTCCTCTATCGTATTATATTCTCCCCAGTATAGTGCTCTGCACACAGTAAATGCTTATTATATACCACTGATGGATTGATTAGTTCACCTCAGGTCCCCTCTGCCGCAACTTCTTGCATTTTTCCACTTTCTTCACCTTTCTCTTTCCTTTAACAGGCACCTGTGAACTGATTGCCCTGAGGCTAGCTCCCATCTTTAACAGCCTGCGAATCTAAACAGAGGTTGGCTCCTTTAAGGGAGGCTGGTGGCTTGTCTTGGCATCAACTTGGAACCAACCAGACCCCTGAACAAAAACCCACATGGTAGCAGAGTCGGGATTCTCAGTAAGGAATAAGTGGTCGACTCACATTTTCTCTTTGATACTGATACAGGTATTTTAATAGCAGGAGATCATGCCCATCTGATGTTTCAGCATTGCTGTCTTCTTCGGGCCCTCCGGCTTGATTGAGCGGAGGATGCCACGAGGCCCCAGAGCTGCCTAAATAGGGGAAGGGCAGGAAGGCTGCTGGTTTGCCCGGTTTGCTTTTATTCTCCAGGCTGGGAGAACCGTCGTTTACTTGGCTCTGCAGTTTGGTTTTTTTTTGATGGTATTTGTTAAATTTCTGTAAAATGGGGATTTACTGTGAGCCTCACGTGGGACAACCTGATTACCCTATATCTACCCCAGCGCTTAGAACAGTGCTCTACGCATAGTAAGCGCTTAACAAATACCAACATTGTTATTAAGTGGTTACTCTGTGCCACGTTGCCAAATTGTACATTCCAAGCGCTTAGGACAGTGCTCTGCACACAGTAAGCGCTCAATAAATATGATCGAATGAATGAATGAAATGTATTAAGCACTGGGGTAGATAAAGGGACGTAGTGCACGTCCCTCCTGGGGCTCACAGTCTTAATCCCCATTTTACGGAAGAGGTAACTGAGGAACGGAGGAAATGAAGTGACTTGCCCAAAGTCACACAGCAGACAAGTGGCAGAGTCAGGATTAGAACCCAGATCCTCTGACTCTCAGGTCCTCAGACACTGTCCATTAGGCCATGCCGCTTTCTAAGAACTTCCTACCTCTCCCGTTATTAAAAAAAAAGAAATTCCACTGGTCTGACCAGAGTCTCCAACTGTTCAGTGTGAGTGAGACGGGATCAGGAGAGCATATGAGATGGAATTTGGGAGGGGCAGGAAGGCTTTGAAAAGGTAGTGGGTCGGAAAGGCAGGATTTGGGTCTCTGCAGTTCCGCTCAGAAATGCCTTGGTCTTGGGATAAATAAGGCTGGGAATTGAGCCCAAAGGGCTTCACCTATTCACCATGGCTGGCATCCCCCCGATCACCTCACAGAGTGGGCACTTCTTGTTCTGCCCGGAAACCAAAGACTGCTGAGGCCCTGTCTCCCTGAGCAAGTTACTTGCCTGTGGGAGGGACAACTAACAATAACGTTGGCATTTGTTAAGCGCTTACTAGGGGCAGAGCACTGTTCTAAGCGCTGGGATAGATACAGGGTGATCAGGTTGTCCCACGTGGGGCTCACAGTTTTAATCCCCATTTTCCAGATGAGGGAACTGAGGCACAGAGAAGTGAAGTGACTTGCCCACAGTCACACAGTTGACAAGTGGCAGATCTGGCATTGGAACCCGTGACCTCCTGACTCCCAAGCCCGGGCTCTTTCCACTGAGCCACGCTGCTTCTACAACTAGTTGGGCATCTTCTAAGGGTTGCCCAAACGGAGGGGCCACAGTCTCCTAAGGTACCGTTCGCCTGTCCACTTCCTCTGAAACCGTCGGAGGACCGAGGGTCGAAGGTGGGCCGGAACCAGAACCCTCCCGCTCCTCATTCCCCGCTCCACCACCTCCCCGGATCGAGAAATGACCCCCCTTTTTCTTTCACTGTTCCTTGCAGAAATTAAAGCTTCACCTGCCCAGACAACGGGAAATCCGGGATACCTCCCAGAGATGTAGCTGTCCAGCAGGTAAGGAACACCAGGGTCCGAGCAGCAGCGGCAATTGTTTACGCATCTCGTGGGCGATCTGGCGTGTTCACGATTACCACTTCGGATTATAGGATTTCTACAGCCTTTTGCATATGAGGATCAGGGAACACTCAAGAGAGGAAAATCAGCTGTGTGGAGGCTTGTTGGGTATTTATTCAGTGGGTAGAGTAGAAGCGGCGTGGTTCCGTGGAAGGAGCCCGGGCTTGGGAGCCAGAGGTCATGGGTTCTAATCCCGGCTCCGCCGCTTGTCACCTGTGTGACCTTGGGCAAGTCACTTCACTTCGGTGCCTCAGTTACCTCATCTGTAAATTGGGGGATGAAGACTGTGAGCCCTACGTGGGACAACCTGATTACCTTGTATCTACCCCAGTGCTTAGAACAGTGCTTGGCACGTAGTAAGCACTTAAATACCAGCATTATTATTATGTCTGCTGCGTGACCTTGGGCAAGTCACTTCATCTGTCAGTGCTTCAGTTACCATATCCTTCAGTTACCTTAATCCCACGGTAAAAGGGGGATTAAGACTATGTGAGACAGGGACTGTGTCCAACCTGATAAGATTGTATCTACCTCAGCATTTTGTACGGTGCCTACACGTGGTCAGTGTTTAACGAAGAGTGATTCCATTCTCTCAACCCGCGTCTGGACGGAGCTAAGGACCCCCAAACTGCAGACCCAGCCAGGCCTTCAAGTTCAGTCCTGAGATGGAGCCCCACAGCTAGCCTAGGGGTTCCATTAAATAGGAATCTAAAGGAATAGGGAATGATCTCAAGGACAAGATCAAGTCTACCCTCCGAGGAATGGGTGGCAGGGTTCTGCAGAGGTTGACTGTGTTGGATTCCCCACTAGAAGAGTCCTAGACTGTAAACTCCCTGTGGGCAAGGAATGGGTCTACCACCTCCGTTGTACTCTCTGAAACATTTAGGACAGTCAGCACACGGTATGCACCCCATAAATCCCATTGAGATACGGAAAGGAAATCAGCAGAGGCTGCTCGGCCCTGGAATTCATTCATTCATTCATTCAATAGTATTTATTGAGCGCTTACTATGTGCAGAGCACTGTACTAAGCGCTTGGAATGTACAGATCCTCTGGCCTCAATGCTCACAGAGGCTGGATGACACGAGAGGGGCCAGATTTGGGGCGGGAACTGAAGTTCCTTGCTGACGCTGGACAGGGAGATGTCCGTGATGTCATACGTGATACTATGGACATCCAGCATTAATTTGATCATGTCATGGGTCTCATTTTTGGAAGAATGCAGACTTCCCACAATCCTAGAACCTTCCCCCTGGATAATTAACACATATGTACCTATGTACTTCTGAACATATAATGTTGGTATTTGTTAAGCGCTTACTATGTGCAGAGCACTGTTCTAAGCGCTGGGGTAGATACAGGGTCATCAGGTTGTTCCACGTGAGGCTCACAGTTAATCCCCATTTTACAGATGAGGTAACTGAGGCCCAGAGAAGTTAAGTGACTTGCCCACAGTCACACAGCTGACAGGTGGCAAGTCTGATATTCATTTATCTGATATTCATTTATATTAACGTCTTTCTTCCCCTCTAAACTGTAAGCTCCAGTGCAAAAGGAGTATGCCTACCAACTTCATTCCATTGTACTCTCCCAAGTGCTTAGTACAGCGCTCTGCACACAGTAAGCACTCAATAAGTATGATTGAATGAATGAACGTACACAGCAAGCACTCAATTAATACGAGTGATTGATTGGGAACCCCCGAAGGTCTGCCTTTCTCCAGAACTTTAGCATCCCTGTGCCGAATCAGAGTGCAGCCCAGCGCAATATCTAAGCAGGGGCACCTGGTAGCAGGCGCTGCGGGAGAAGGAACACCGCACTGAAAAGGATCTAATTCCTTAGCTATGCACCAAGGGGATGTGCCAGGTCAATACTGCTTTGTCCAGTATAAGTCCATCAATCAATGGTATTTATTGAGCTCTTACTGTATTCAGGACACCATACTAAGCACTTGGGAGAGTTCAATACAACATAGTTGGTAGACTCTGCTCACAAGGTTTATAACTGGCTTCCCAAGCCAGATGGCCATTTGCCTGATTTATTTCCCTCAGCAAAGTCAGAAAGAGTTGGCTACTTTGGAAGAAGACCCTTCTTCTAGACTGAAGCCTCCTTTGTGGACAGGATGTCTATGAACTCTGTGGTATTGTATTCTCCCAAGCACTTAATAGAGTTCCCTGCATACAATAAGCGCTCATAAAATGCCTTTGATTGATTTTTGGGTCAGCTTTCCCATTTCTCTACTTGGGTTTCCTGAACGCTTCTGTTACATTGTTGTTTAGGGGTTAAGTGCTTGGAGGCCTGGCTGGGTCTGCAGTTTGGGGTTCCTGAGCTCAGTCCAGAGGCGAGTTGAAAGAGTGGAATTACTCTTCGTTAAACACTTGCCATGTGTAGACACTGCAGAAAATGCCGAGGTAGATACAAGTCAGGTCGGACGCGGTCCCTGTCCCGCTGCACACAGTAAGCTCTCAATAAATACGATTTACTGACTTACTGACTGTGCCGGAGCCTGCCAGCCTTCAGCAGGGGCAGGGAAGAGGTGGAAGCCTCCCGGGCCCTGGGATTAGAGCTCATTCGACGTGCATGATTCATTCCTCCTGTTCTTGTTTCTAAACTGTATCATCTGTCTTGAGTCCGGGTCCGCTCCCGCTATTCGAGCACAGTGAAGAAGCACATAATCACCCCAACCACCCTGGCCAGCCACAGTCGGAGCTGAGAACGTAGAACTCGTGCCTTGTCCCTCTGCCAGAGGCATCTGAGGGCGGGTTGGACTCAGGAGCCAGGAGAGGGAGGAGGGCGTGTGTCCGTCTGGGAGCGTCTGTGGCCTCTCATGAGTGGTTCTAGGGGTTTGAACCCCGTAATCATGGGTGAGGACCTGCCTCCCTCCCCCTGTCCAACCCAACTGGGCCATCAATCCTTCCCGCCGCATCCCACCCAAAATAAATCTGTAGGATGACGTCTGTGGACACGTGCTGCTTTCGCCCCCTGCCCGGCTCACTGAAGGAAGAGTGAGGCAGAGTTGATAGTCTTGATTCAGGATGTTCCAGGTCCCGGCTAATTAGTGAAGGGTCACAGGTGTCGGGGTGTGAAAGGGTGAGAAGAAGTGGCTTGCAAAATTAAAGGATGCCAAGCCTGAGGGAGGGGAGGCGGGGGTTACAGATGCATGAAAAATAGCTCCCTGGGCTCTCACGGGAAGAATGGTAAGGCTGGATCTCAGCCCTCGTTCTTATGTACACGCAAGACTAGGGGCAGTGCAGGTTTCTCAGCCTGGGAAGTTTCTCCTCGAGACAGGCAATCTTGAGCTGGGTGGAGTCCCTGAACGCTGATGCTGACGTCTGGCCATTTTGAAAATTGTATGTTGCTTAAAGAAAATAGGGAGTGATGAGTTGGGCCTTATTTTTCTTTCTTTTCCATGCCAAAGATTATTAGCTGGGACTCCCTTTCTGGGCTGGGTTACTGTGGGGTAGGTTGGCTGGGTAACTGCGGGGCACCTTGGCTCAGATTGGGGCTTTTCATGGACTCAGACCCGCCAGCAGGCTCAGGGCCAGCCTGGGTCAGACCACTGATCCACCCAACCCAGTGTTCAGTGTAGAGCGGTGACAACAGCGTGTAGGGAGAAACGAAATGATGGTGCTGGTCCTGGAAATCCCATCCTCCCAATAAGGAACGGGTGATTTAACACCCTTAATTTCTCTCTGGCGATCCATTATGGATCACTCATCTAATCAATCATATTTATTGAGCACTTACTATGTGCACAACACTGTACTAACTGCTTGGGAGAGTACAGTATAAGAGAGTGAGTAGACACGTTCCCTGCTCACAAGGAACTGACAGTCTAGAGGGGAAGATAGACATGAAAATAAACTACAGATATGTACTTAATTTCTGTGGACCTGAAAATGGGGTGAATAATAATTATAATTATGGTACTTAAGTGCTTCCTATGTGACAAGCCCCATGTGGGGCTCACACTTTTAATCCCCATTCTACAGATGAGATAACTGAGGCACAGAGAAATTAAATGACTTGCCCAAGGTCACACCTTCAGGACATGTCAGCCCCCCATCTCAAAAATCTCCAGTGGTTGCCCATCCCCCTCCGTATCAAACAGAAACTCCTCACCATTGGCTTTAAAGCCCTCCATCACTTTGCCCCCTCCTACCTCACCTCCCTTCTCTCCTTCTACAACCCAGCCCACATACTTGGCTCCGCTGGTGCTAACCTTCTCACTCTGCCTCCATTTCGCCCGTCTCGCCACCGACCCCTGGCCCTGACCCCTGCTCCACATCCTGCCTCTGGCTCGGAACATCCTCCCGCCTCAGATCCAACAATTACTCTCCCCTCCTTCAGAGCCTTACTGAAGGCCCATCTCCTCCAAGAGGCCTTCCCAGACTAAGCCCCACTTTTCCTCATCTCCCACTTCCTTCTGCATTTCCCTGACTTGCTCCCTTTGCTCCCCCCTCCAACTCCAGCCCCACAGCACTTATATACATATCTGCAATTTTAGTTATTTGATTCGATGTCTGTCTCCTCCCCTTCTAAACTGTGAGCTCATTGTGGGCAGGAAATATCACCGTTTATTGTGATACTGTACTTTCCCAAGTGCTTAGTACAGTGCTCGGCACAGAGTGAGTGCTTAATAAATACAACTGAAGGAATGAATGAAGTGCTGGAGCCGGGATTCGAACCTGGGTCCTTCTGACTCCCAGGTCCGTGCTCTATCCACTAAGCCACGCTGCTTTTTCAGGGTACAAGTGGTCAAGAGCAAAGCAGGAGGGAGAGGTAGGGAAATGGCTGTTTAGTAGGGGAATGCCTTTTGGAGGAGTTGGACCTTTAATAAGGCTTTGAAATTAGGGAGTGTGATCATATCTATCAGATATGAAGAGGGAGGAAGTTCCAGGCCAGAGGCAGGATGTGGGCCAGAGGTCTGTGGCAAGACAGGCAAGAATGAAGTATAGTGAGTAGGTTGGTGTTAAAGGAGTGAAAGTGAGTGGGCTGAGTTGTAGTAGAAAATCAGAGATGTAAAGTAGGGCAAGGTGATTGAGTGCTTTAAGTCGTAGGGTAAGGAGGTTCAGATTGATGCAGAGGTGGGCGGGCAACCGCTGGAGTTTCTTGAGGAGTGGGATAAACTGGATGGAATGGTTTTGAAGAAAGCTGATCCAGGCAGTAGAGTGGAAGTATGGACTGATATTAGGAGGCAGGGGGGTCAGCGAGGAGATTGATGCAGTAACCACAGTGGGATTTGATAAGTGCTTGGTGAAGAAGAAAGAGTGGATTTTAGTGATGTTGTGAAGGTAGACTTGACAGAATTTGGTGACAGATTGAATATGTGGGTTGAGTGAAAGAGATGAGTTGAGGGCAACGCCAAGGTTATGAGCTGGTCATTTTTTTTTGTTATTGTTTTTGGTTTTTTTATAGCATCTGTTAAGCACTTACTATGTGCCAGGCCCTGTAAGTAAATAAGCACTGGGGTAGATACGAGATTATCAGGTTGGATATGGTCCGTGTCCCACATGGGGCTCACAGTTTTAATCTTCATTTTACAGATGAGGTAACTGAGGCCCAGTGAAGTTAAGTGACTTTTCCAAGGTCACGCAGCAGGCATCGGGCAGGACCAGGATTAGAACCCAGGTTCTCCGACTCCCCGGCCCATGCTCTTTCCACCAGACCATGCTGCTTCTCCACACCGCTTGTGAATCGAGGAGGATAGTGGTGCTGCGTAGAGTAATGGGAAAGTCATGGGGAGGACAAGGGTTGGGTGGGAAGGTGATGAGTTCTGTTTCAAGACAAGCTAAATTTGAGGGATCAGTGAATTTAGCCACACCTCTCTTGAATCTGCTGAAATTTTAGGTGATGCGCTCATCACCTTCTGGGTGAAAAAACATTGCCTTTTATTAAATGCCTTCTGCATTGTGCATCCCCTCACCCTGCTCAGGGAGAGTTATTATTATGTGCCGTCGAGTCGTTTCCGCTTCATAGCGACTCCACGGATATACTTTCTCCAGAACATCCTGTCCTCTGCCATAATCTGCAACCTTTCTAATAGCTCTTCCGTTATCGTCGTTGTGGTCTCTATCCATCTAGCTGCCATTCTGCCTCTTCCACATTTTCTCTGGACATTTCCTAGCGTTAGTGTCTTCTCCAGAGAATTAGTCCTCTCGATTATATGTCCAAAATATGCTAATCTAAGTCATTTGGCCTTGCAAAGACCACTTCGTTTAATTTGCTCCTAAACCCATTTGTTTGTTTTTCGGACAGTCCATGGTATTCGCAAAAGCCTTCTCCAACACCACGTTTCAAAAGAATAGATGTTCAGAGAAGCAGCGTGGCTCAGTGGAAAGAGCCCAGGCTTGGGAGTCAGAGGTCATGGGTTCGAATCCCACCTCTGCCTCTGTTTCAAAAGAATAGATGTTCAGAGAAGCAGCGTGGCTCAGTGGAAAGAGCCCAGGCTTGGGAGTCAGAGGTCATGGGTTCGAATCCCACCTCTGCCTCTTGTCAGCTGTGTCAATGTGGTCAAGTCACTTCACTTCTCTGTGCCCCAGTTGCCTTATCTGTAAAATGGGGATTAACTGTGAGCCTCACCTGGGACAACCTGTTTACCCTGTATCTACCCCAGCGCTTAGAACAGTGCTCTGCACATAGTAAGCGCTTAACAAATACCAACATTATTATTATTCTGTTTTTTCACTGTCCAGCTTTCAGATCCATACACTGTCACTGGAAACACCATAGCACTGACAATTTGTATTTCTGTGGCAACTGTTATATCAGCACATTGCAAGACTTTTTCCAGGCTCTTCATAGCAAGTCTTCCTAACATTAATCTTCGGCGTATTTCTTGGATACTAGTTCCTTTATTATTGATTATTGAAACCGGGAGAGTAAAATTGTCAACTATTTCAATCTTCTCTCGGTCCACTACAAATGTGTTAAAACTTCCAGTTGTCATGATCTTTGTTTTCTTTACATTCACATATAGGCCCATCTTTTCGCTCTATTCCTTAACTTTTAATAATAAGCCCTTCAGGTTTTCTTCACTTTCTGCTAGTAGATGCACAATAATTCCACGCTCATCTTGACCACAAGCTTCAGAATTTTTGAAAACTTTAATCACGTTGCCTCTCAGCTTTATCTTTCCAGACTGAAGAATCCTAATCCTTTCAGTTTGTCCCCCTACAAAAGCTGCTCCACCCCCACATCATCTGAACTCTTTCTTGGGGCAATTTAAAGCCATTTCCTCTAGCTTGAATCTCTGTTAGCAAGATACTTAACCCTAGTGCTATGCAAGCCTCGGGGTTTCTCATCCATTAGAGGGAAAAAGCCATTTCCTTTACACTTTTCCTCAGCTGTTTTGGGCTGGGAAGATATTAACCCATGCCTCCTGGCAGGGACACAGCTGGGATCCTTTCAGTTTAAGGGCGATAAATAAGGATCTCATTGAATTTATCCAGGGCAAAGGAGGACATTCAGATTGTGTCACCTGGTCTTGGGAAAAGCCAACTGGCCTGGACAGCCGGATTCTCCATTTCTCTCCCGGCCACATCCTCCCCTGTCAACCGGCCGCAGAAAGTGAGGGATGAGACTTGGGAAATGTATGAAAGTGATGTGACCTTGTAGGATTAACAGAGCTCCCTTGCCTAATCAATCAATCAATCAATCATATTTATTGAGTGCTTACTATGTGCAGAGCAGTGTACTAAGCTTTTGGGAGAGTGTACTACAACGGAATTAACATACTCATCCCCTGTCCATAACAAGTTTACAGTCTAGATGGGCTGTCTCTGTGTGTGTGTGTGTGTGTGTGTGTTATGATGTTCTTCTAGACTGTAAACGTCTTGAGGACAAGGCACATGTTCATTCATTCATTCAATCGTATTTATTGAGCGCTTACTGTGTGCAGAGCACTGTACTAAGCGCTTGAAATGTACAATTCGGCAATGGATAGAGACAATCCTTGCCCAACAACAGGCTCACAGTCTAAAAGGGGGAGACAGTCAACAAAACAAAACAAGTAGACAGGCATCAATACCATCAAAATAGACAAATCGAATTATAGATATATACACATCATTAATAACAGAGTAATAAATAATATATACAAATATACCCAAGTGCTGTGGGGAGGGGAAGGGGGTAGAGCAGAGGGAGGGAGGAGGGGGAATGGGGAGGGGAGGAGGGGCAGAGGGAAAGGAAGGGCTCAGTGTGGGAAGGCCTCCTGGAGGAGGTGAGCTCTCAGTAGGGCTTTGAAGAGGGGAAGAGAGTCAGTTTGGCGGAGGTGAGGAGGGAGGGCGTTCCGGGACCGCGGGAGGACGTGGCCCAGGGGTCGATAGCGGGACAGGCGAGAACGGGGGACGGTGAGGAGGTGGGCGGCAGGGCGGCAGAGGAGCGGAGCGTGCGGGGTGGGCTGTAGAGGGAGAGAAGGGAGGTGAGGTAGGAGGGGGCGAGGGGATGGACAGCTTGGAAGCCATTAGTGAGGAGTTTTTGCTTCATGGGAAGGTTGATAGGCAACCACTGGGGGTTTTGGAGGAGGAGAGTCTATCAGCTGTCATATTGCTATATATTGTTGAGAATTTCCAGGCTATAAACAGCGTGGTTCAGTGGAAAGGGATCGGGCTTGGGAGTCAGAGATTATGGGTTCTAATCCTGGCTCCACCACTTGTCAGTTGTGTGACTTTGAGCGAGTCACTTCATTTCCCTGGGCCTCAGTTCCCTCATCTGTAAAATGGGGGTGAAGACTGTGAGCCCCACGAGGGACAACCTGATAACCTTGTATCTTCCCCAGCACTTAGAACAGTGCTGGGCACATAGTAAATGCTTACCAAATGCCATAATTAATTAAGCTCACCGTGAGCAGGGAAGTGTGTAGTACAGTGTTGTGCACGCTATAAATGCTCAATGAATATGATTGATTGATTGCTTAGTACTAAGAAGATCCTGGCCTCTGAGTCGCTCCCCGCTTTCAGAGGTTTTGGTGTTTCCCAGCTTATTTGAAGTTTAGAAACCCTAACCTGGAAAGAAGGGAAAAAGACAGGAACCTTGCCCTGCCCAGCCTCAGTTTTTTTAGGCAGAGATCCCGGTAGGGGGTCAGGGGTAGGGATGGAGGTGTTGGGGAGGAAGACTGAATCGTGGGTGTGTGTCCTTTACCTTTCACTGTTGAAAGAGAAGAAATCCTCACTTCGCCTTGCAGCAGCATGAAATACAGTGGGACTGGCACTTTGCCTCATCCTTTCACAGATGCCAGACCAGATTACCTGACCACCCTGCCCCTTTGTCCTTCTCCCAATTGCCCCTTCCCCACTCCTCCCCCTGGGTGTGCCGCTTGTGTCATGCAACGCATTCTGGGACTTGGGCCAACTGGAGTCATGACTTTAGTGGGAGCTCGAAGTTTGCTCTGTTGGTGAGGAAGGCCCCGAGTCCCACGTGGGACAGAGACTGTGTCCGATCGCAGTCGATCAATCTGTGGTATTTATCGAGCCCTTACTGTGTACAGAGCACTGTACTAAGCACTTGACAGAGTACAGTACAACAGAGTAGGTAGAGATCATCCTTGCCACAAAGAGCTTGTAGACTAGAGAGGGAGGGAGACATTAAAATAAATTCCAGATGGGTATGTATATAAGTGCTGTGGGGCTGGGGGAGGGGTGAATATCAAAGTACTTCAGGGGCATCACCGTGCATAGGTGACACAGATGGGAGGTAAGCTCGATAGGGCAGGGAATACATCTGCTAATTCTGTCTTATTGTGCTCTTCCAAGTGCTTACTACAGTGCACATAGTAAGCTCTCAGCAAAGGCAATTGATTGATTGAAGTGAGGGCTTTAGTTAGGAAAGACCCTTTGGAGGAGATGTGATTTTAGTAAATCAGATGGTCGTGACCTCATCGGTGTCTATCCCTGCCCTTAATATAATACTTGGCATGTAGTAAGTGCTGAAAAAATGCCACTGCTATGACTATTATTATTACTATTATCATTATTCCAAGAGACACAGGGACCCAGGCCCTCCCCGTTGGATCTATCGAGGCCTCCTGGTGGAGGGGTTTTTTTTAAATGGTATTTGATAAGTGCTTACTGTGTGTCAGACACTGTTCTAAGCTGGGGTAGATAAAAGATAATCAGGTCAGACATAGTCCAGGCCCCACATGGTGCTCACATTTTTAATTCCCATTTTACAGATGAGGTAACTGCGGCAAAGAGAAGTTGAGTGACTTGCCCATGGTCACACAGCAGCCAAGTGGAGGAGCTGGGATTAGAACCCAGGTCTTCTGACTCCCAAACTCATGCCCTACCCACTCACAGTGGGGTAGATACCAGTAAATGGTCAACCGGTTTCATATTGAGAGGTCTGATTTTCCTCTGGTCTGTCCCTTGTCTGGAACAGGTATGGCACTGGGTGCCTGCCCATCTAGTATTCCCATTTTCAGCATCCAGCCTTCTTCCACCTGGCCTCCCGAGGCCAAGTTCCACAACTAGGAAGCAGCGCTCATGTAAACACACACCTGAGGAAGGGAGGCCGTGGCTCTGGGAAAAGGGTGAGGGGACAGCCCCCTTCCCCACTCAATTAATTAATCAATTAATGGTATTTAAGGAGTGCTTACTGTTAGCTGTCCACTCTACCAAGCACTTGGGAGAGTACAATATAACAGGGTTGGTAGACATGTTCCATGCCCACGATGAGACATTAATATAAATAAATTATGGATATGTACATATGTGGGTCTTAGGGAGGGGTGAATAAAGGGGGAATAGAGGGGGATGTGCTTTTAATAAGGCTTTGAACCTCAGGGGGTCGCATAACTAGTAACTAACTGGGGATTAGTTAGTAGCCAGACATGCTTGAAGTTCAGGTAGCCTCCTGCATAATTCTGCAACATGGCTCATGTGTCACAGTTCAGCCTGTGACATCCTGTCATCCCATATCTACAGGGCCATTCTGTCAGTGGCCATTTCAGTTAGTGGTGCAGAGAAGAGCAGGCCATGGGGCCCACACAACTCCGAGCATTTAACCTGGGGGCCCCAGAGAGCATCATTTTAATGCCCACCCCCTGCGCCCCACCCCCAGTAGACTGTAATAATAATTATGGTATTTGTTAAGTGCTTACTGTGTGCACTGTAAGTGCTGGGGTGGATTCAAACAAATCAGGTTGGACACAGTCCCTGTCCCACTTGAAGCTCACAATCTCAATCCCCATTTTACAGATGAGGTAACTGAGGCCCAGTGAAGTGACTCCAGAAGGTCACGCAGCAGACATGTGGCGGAGCCGGGATTAGAACCCGTGACCTTCTGACCCGTGCTCTACCCACTATGTCATGCTGCTTTAAGCTCCAAAAGAGCAGGGTTCCCATCTCCTCAGCCCTACTGTATTGTCGTCTCCCAAACACTTGGCATAATGCTCTGCAGTGGCTTAATCAATGGTATTTATGAGCAGGTGTCTGTTTATTGTTGTATCGTACTTTACCAAATGCTTAGTACAGTGTTTGCACACAATAAGCGCTCAGTGATAATGTTGGTATTTGTTAAGCGCTTACTATGTGCAGAGCACTGTTCTAAGCGCTGGGGGAGATACAGGGTCATCAGGTTGTCTCACGTGAGGCTCACAGTTAATCCCCATTTTACAGATGAGGTCACTGAGGCCCAGAGAAGTGAAGTGACTCGCCCACAGTCACACAGCTGACAAGTGGCAGAGCCGGAAGTCGAACCCAAGACCTCTGACTCCGAAGCCCAGGCTCTTTCCACTGAACCATGGAATGAATGGAGTGCTTACTATGTGCAGAGCACTGTCTTAAGCGTTTGGGAAAATACAGTACGACAGAGTAAGCAGACACGTTCCCCGCCCATAAGAAGCTTACACAGTAAGGAGCAACATGGGTTAGTGGATAGAGCACGAGCCTGGGAGTCAGAAGGACCTGGGTTCTAATCCCCGCTCGGCCACATGTCTGCAGTGTGACCTTCGGCAAGTTACCTCTCTGAGCCTCAGCCCCTCATTCATTCGGTAGTATTTATTGAGCACTTACTATGTGCAGAGCACTGTACTAAGCGCTTGGAATGTACATCTGGAAAACGGCAATTAATAATAATGTTGGTATTTGTTAAGCGCTTACTATGTGCAGAGCACTGTTCTAAGCGCCGGGGGAGGTCCAGGGTCATCAGGTTGTCCCACGTGAGGCTCCCAGTCTTCATCCCCATTTTGCAGATGAGGTAACTGAGGCACAGAGAAGTGAAGTGACTCGCCCACAGTCACCCAGCTGACAAGTGGCAGAGCCGGGATTCGAACCCATGACCTCTGACTCCCAAGCCCGGGCTCCTTCCACGGAGCCACGCTGATTAAGACTGTGAGCCCCATGTGTCCTACCTGATGAACTGGTATCCACCCCAGCGCTTAGAACAGTGTTGGGCGCACAGTAAGTGCTTAAGAAGTATTACTATCCTCTCCCTAAATGCCATTGATCGATCGATTGATGATTGAGAGCTGTCGTGGAGGAGAGGAGGTGAGATGGAGGAGGGGCTGGGGTAGATCCCAGAAAAAAAATCTGTGTCTTTAAACCCCAGGGTGGAGAGGAAGTGTGATTTGTCAGTTTGCCTGGCCTGGGGCCACAGAGAAGTGCCGGGCATAGTTTGTAAAATGACACTCTCGTCCCCTCTGTCATTCCCACACAGCCACGCTCGCTCGTCACACATCATTCCAGTGCTCAGACACCAGAGGCCAGCAGCCTTAGAAGGGTGAGGGTGGGGTGGGAGAGGGGGCTGTGCCCCTCCACTCTCATGTTGTCATAGAGAGCTTCGTGTGTATAAATAGATGGCCGCATGGCTGCCTTACACCGCTCCACAACACACTTTCGGTCTCCAGGCATCTACTCGGTTCATCTCCTAAGGCCACGAAAGGAGGGTTGGGTTTAAAGGATTTGCAGACCTCAAGAATGGGGACAGCTCCTATTTCCCCCTGAAAAATGCAAAAATGCCCCCTGCTCTCCCCTCCCCTTCCATCTGCCCAGCCTGAACCAGGGGAGATTTGCATCGGGATTCTTGTGTGGGGCTGCTTGAGGGGGCGGCTGCTGTGGGGACTGTTTAGGACGCGATGGGTCAATCAGTCGAGCAGTCGATCTGTATTTACTGAGTGCTTACTGAGAGCTGGGCACTGTACCCAAACTCTTGGGAGAGTACAACACAGCGGAGTTGACTCTTTCTATGGTATTTGCTAAGCACTTACTATGTGCCACACACTGCAAGCTGATCAAGTTGGACACAGTCCGGGTCCAACATTTCATTCGTTCAATTCATTCGATAGTATTTATTGAGCGCTTACTATGTGCAGAGCGCTGGACTAAGCGCTTGGAATGTACAGTTCGGCAACGTATAGGGACAATCCTTGCCCACTGACGGCTTACGGTCTGATCGGGGGAGACAGACGGACAAAAACAAGACAACTTAATCGCGATAAATAGAATCAAGGGGATGGACACCTCATTAACAAAATAAAAAGGGTAGTAAAAATATATACAAAAAATATATAATATATATGAGCACAGTGCTGAGGGGAGGGGAAGGGAGGGGGGAGAAGCAGAGGGAAAGGGGGGAAAGGGGGCTTAGCTGAGGGGAGGTGAAGGGGG
The DNA here is from genome assembly GCF_004115215.2 of Ornithorhynchus anatinus. Lineage (NCBI taxonomy): Eukaryota > Metazoa > Chordata > Mammalia > Monotremata > Ornithorhynchidae > Ornithorhynchus > Ornithorhynchus anatinus. The sequence continues at coordinate 87,568,068 of NC_041730.1, read as the reverse complement.
GGGCCAGAGAGGCAGCAGAGGGATCAGAGGAAGCTCAGTGTGGGAAGGCCTCTTGGAGGAGGTGAGCTCTCTGTAGGGCTTTGAAGAGGGGAAGAGAGTCAGTTTGACGGAGATGAGGAGGGAGGGCGTTCCAGGACAGCGGAGGACGAGGGCTCACAGTCTTAATACTCATTTTACAGATGAGGTAACTGAGACGCAGAGGAGCAAAATGACTTTCCCAAGATCACACAGCAGTCAAGTGGCGGAACCGGGATTAGAACCCAGGCCCTTCTGACTCCCAGGCCTGTGCCCTATCCACTAGGCCACGCTCAGAGTTGGAGACAAGTTTCGAGCCCAAAACAAGCTTACAGTCTAGAGCTGTGGGCTGTTTTAATTAGCAGAGCTTGTTTGGTTTGGCCAGTTTGGCACTCAATATGTGTCCCATGAGGAGTTGAGAGTTATGGACTGAGAGGGGCTATTTGTGAGAAAGTTTTTAAAATTAAGTTTATACATGCTGTGATGCCCCAGCTGCCTCCCTGGCAGCTAATATTGCATCATATCTAGTCATATATTAATAAGAAGAAGAAGAATTGTGGTATTTCTTAAGCTATGAGCTACCTTGGAGTAGATACAAAATCATCAGATGGTTCTAAGTCCCTGTCCACAAGGAGCTTACAGTCTATGGGAGAGGGAAACCAGATATTTAATCCCCATTACAGATGAGGAAACTGAGGCACAGAGAAGTTAAATGACTCGTCCAAGGTCACCTGGCAGGCAAGCGACCAAACCGGGATTAAAACTCAGGTCTTATGACTCCTAGTCCCGTGCATTTTCCACTAGGCCATGCTGCTCCTCTCAAGTACCTCGCCCTTAAAATAGGGTTGATAATATTGCTCCCTCACGTGGACGTCCCGAAGGGATCCTCTAAACGGGTCTTAGCAGTCATGGGTACAGACCTAAATTTGTGTTTTTAACAGCCCCATGGCTCATTCACACCTGGAAATACTCACAGTCCCATTTAAACCTTTCTCCTTGAAAAATAATAATAATAATGTTGATATTTGTTAAGCACTTACTTTGTGCAGAGCACTGTTCTAAGCACTGGGGTAGATGCAGGGTCATCAGGTTGTCCCACCTGAGGCTCACAGTTAATCCCCATTTTACAGATGAGGGAACTGAGGCATAGAGAAGTGAAGTGACTTGCCCACAGTCACACAGTTGACAAGTGGCAGAGCCGGGATTCAAACCCATGACCTCTGGCTCCCAAGCCCGGGCTCTTTCCACTGAGCCACGCTGCTTCTGTGCAAAAGCAATCATTTTGTTTCCAAGCCTTCCCATTTTAGAGCCATGGGCCCTTAGTGATCTGCAAAGAAAGGTGCCTTCCCCCTCCCCACCCTCAACCCCCTCCTCACTTCCCCAAAAGTGAGTCAAGAGGTAAAGGGAGGTGGGGCCCTCTGACAGACTCCCATTTGGGTCCCTGATTATTAAATGGGCCTGAGCCAGTGGGCAGTCAATCAATCGGTAGTATTTACTGGGCACTTACCATGTGCAGAACACTGTACTGAGCTCTTGGGAGAGTAGAATAGAGTAAGTAGACAGTCCCTTGCCCTCAAGGAGTTTAAAGTACATGCCCCCTTGCCTTACTCACCTTGCCCCCTTCTATCTTACCTCCCTGATTTCCGACTTCAACCCAACCCACGCACTACACTTCTCGAATGCTAAGCTGCTCGCTGTACCTCGATCTTGTCCATCTCCAGGCCGACCTCTCATCCACATCCTGCCTCTGGCCTGGAGCATCCTCCCCCTTCATATCCGACACGTGATCACTCTCCTCACCTTCAGAGCCTGATTAAAGACACAACTCCTCCAAGAGGTCTTCCCCAACTAGGCCCTCAACTCCTCTTCTACCCCTCCCTTCTGTGTTACCCCTCCTCTTGGAGCGCTTAGAACAGCGCCTGGCACATAGGAAGCGCTTAACAAATACCATCATCATCGTTTGCACCCTTTATTCACCCCTCCCTCAGCCCCACAACACTTAAGTACGTACCGTAATTCATTAATTTATATTAATATCTGTTTCCCCCTCTAGACTGTCAACTCACTGTGGGCAGGGAACGTGTCCACCATCTCTGTTATATTGTACTCTCCCAAGCACTTAGGAAAGTGCTCTGCACACAGCAAGCTCTTAACAAACACCGCAATTCTTCTTCTTCTTCTTATTAATAAATACAATTTATTGATTAATTGATTTACAATCTAGCAGGTCAAATACTAAAATAAATTGCAGGTAGGGAAGGCTACCCAGTACAAGGATTCATTCATTCAGTCATATTTATTGAGTGCTTACTGGGTACAGAGCACTGTACTAAGCCCTTGGGAAAGTACAAGTACCTAAGTACTTGAGGTTCGTGAATTCAAGTAGAGAGGGAAGTAGCATAGGGAAATGAGCGATTAGTCAGGGAAGGTTTCCTGGAGGAGATGTGATTTAAATCATAATAATAATGGTATCTGTTAAGTGCTTACTATGCGCCAAGCACCGGGGTAGATACAAGATAATCAGGTCCCATATGGGAGTCCCAGTCTAGGTAGGAGGGAGAAAAGATATTGAACATCCATTTTGCAGATGAGGTAACTGAGGTCCAAAGAAGTGTAGTGACTTGCCCATGGTCACACAGCAGACAAGTGTCAGAGCCGGGATTAGAATCCAGGTCTTCTGACTACCGGGCCCATTCTCTTTCCACTCACCGTGCTGCTTTGAAGATGGGAAGAGTGGTAGTCTGGTGGATGGGAAGAGGAAGGGAGTTCCAAACAGGGGGGGAAGACAAGGATAGGGCTAGGGAAGGGCCATTTGCCAGCTTGTCGCGAAACCATTTTCTCTGGGCTGGAGAGGAGCCTCCTGCAGGACGAGTGTGTGAAGGGGCCATGGCCACCATAGGGAACATCTACAGGTTTTCCTGAACTGACGAGCTCAATAATTATCATTGTTTGATTGCTTCTCTTTGATTATCCCTTGTTTAATTCCAGGGAGGCCTCTGGACTACCCAGGTGAGACTGTCTTAAGCCAATCAAGAAGGAAGGGTTAAAATTATTATAGTTGGTATGGAGAAAATGTGGGTGTCATGATTCAGGAAGCTCAGTAAATCGATGGTGTTTATTGAGCACTTATTGTGTGCAGAGCACTATACTAAACATTTGGGAAAGTACAAGGCACTAAAGTCGGTAGACACAATCTCTGCCCTCAAGGAGCTTACAGATTAGTAGGGGAAACAGATACTTAAATAAATTACAAATAGGAGAAATGGCAGAGTATAAGAAGTTGCTGTTGAGGGGTGGGGAGGAGTTAGTATCAAAGTTCTTAGGGGTTACGGACACAGAAGTGCATAGGTCCAAGATTTCTAGTTGAGCTAGGTATTTGGATCTCCAATCCATAAATACAGAATTCTCTACCATCACGGGACCAGTGCCCTGCCTGACAGTTAATCTTAAATTGTGAGCCTTCGAGGGACAGGGACCATGTCTAATTCCCACCTGGGTATTCTCTCCAGCGCTTAATACAGTGCTCTGCCCGAAGTAAATGCTTAGCAAATATTATTACTGCTACTAAAATCCCCCGCAAAATTTTTGCCAGAGTCACAGACGAACTGAGAGAGCCAAAACATCCTCAGAAATGAGTTAAAGGAATGAAGGCATAGCTTAATTTGCCATTTTATTCATTTTTATCCCTTAATCGTCTTGTTACAGTTTTTGACCAGTTGACTTCCCGTAAGAATTAGGAACTGAAACTTGCCTCAGGTCCCGGAGTCTTTTCGCCTCCGGCTATCCTTACGTTGCCCCTGAACTCTGACCTGCCTGTAGTCGACCAGTGTTTTAAGAAGCATCATTTGTTTCAAAAAAGTTAAAGCAAGAATAACGAGTGCATCTTTGCAAATATTTAGGAAGAAATTACCAAAAAAGGGAACTCGGGTGGCGTAGGAGGAACATTCGCTTGTTTTCCATCTTTCATTTTTTAATGGCATTTGCCTTGTACTATACTAAGCACTGAGGTAGATATAAGGTAATCAGGTTGGACACGGTCCATGTCCCACATGGGGCTCACAGTCCTAATCCTCATTTTACAGATGAGGTAATTGAGGCACAGAGAAGTGGAGTGACTTGTCCAAGGTCACACAGCAGACAGATGGCAGAGCCCAGGTCCTTCTGGCTCCCAGGCACAGTTTCTCACTCTGTCTAGAAACTGAGGGCAGGCAAACAGGTTGGCAGACAGGGGCAGGTAGGGGTTGGCGCTGGGTGGAGAGGGGGTTTGCAGCTGGGGGCTCCAGGCAGATGTCTGGCTCATGTGTTTACACCAGAGAGAGGTGCTTACAATGTGATGGGTCTTAATCAAAGCAAGGTTAAAACCGCCCCACCACCTGGTGCTACAGCTAGCCCTGGAGGATAAACTGTTTATATGTCCCAACTGGGGTGTACAGCCCTGCTCCACCAGCCAAAAAGAAGCTAAAGAGTAAGAGCAGATTGTGTCTTGTCGCAGGGAAGGAGTCTGATGACAATACAGCTCCTGGCTTGATGAGTGGAGTGAGGGCGTTCAAAGCGGGGTCATGATAGGAGCGGAGTTGCCCCTGAGACCCCATATTGTAGGCCTTCAGCCTTCTTAGGTTTGGGGCCTGCTAGGGTTGGTTCAGAGGTGGCCGCATTTCAAAGAGTTTGTTGTCAAAACTCACTTCTCAGGGCTAGTCTCAGTTGGCAGAACCCAATTCTAGGGCCAGTTTCAGTTGTCAGAACCCAGTTTGGGGGCTGGTCTCGGTTGTCAGAACCCACTTTTGGGACTGGTCTCGGTTGTCAGAATCCACTTTGTGGGGGCTGGTCTCGGTTGTCAGAACCCACTTTGGGGACTGGTCTCGGTGGTCAGAATCCACTTTGTGGGGGCTGGTCTCGCTTATCAGTAATAATAATAATAAAGTTGGTATTTGTTAAGCGCTTACTATGTGCCGAGCACTGTTCTAAGCGTTGGGTAATAATAATAATAAATAATGGTGGTGTTTGTTAAGCGCTTCCTATGTGCCAAGCACTGTTCTAAGCGCTGGGTAGATACAAGGTGATCAGGTTGCCCCACCTGGGGCTCACAGAATTCCGGCTCTGCCGCTTGCCAGCTGTGTGACTTTGAGCAAGTCACTTAACTTCTCTGGGCCCCAGTTACCTCATCTGTAAAATGGGGATTAAAACTGTGAGCCCCACGTGGGACAACCTGATCACCTTGTATCCCCCAGCGCTTAGAACGGTGCTCTGCACATAGTAAGCGCTTAACAAATACCACCATTTATTTTTATCCCCATTTTCCAGATGAGGTAACTGAGGCACAGAGAAGTTAGGTGACTTGCCCAAGGTCCCACAGCAGATAAGTGGCAGAGCCAGGATTAGAACCCCTGACCTCTGACTCCCAAGCCCGGGCTCTATCCACTGAGCCACGCTGCTTCTCTGGAGCCGCTTTCAGCTTCTGAGGTTTCTGGATCAGGAAATTACTTTTTGAAAGGCCGATTCCTTCCCAACACTGGTCCTTGCAACTTCATCTCTCACACTTTCCATCTGGCAGCTCAGTCAACAATCAATCCATCAGTCAATCAATCAATCATACTTATGGAGTGCTTATTGTGTATAGAACAAGTGTTTCTGGAGCACCCACCAGGCAGGTAGTCCTGAATTATTTCCTGGGGATTCGGAATTTGTGTTAGACAATGGACAGGTTCTTTTGTGGTCCTTCCACTCTAATAGAGGAGACCAAAAAGACAGGCAACATATCTCTCCAGATAGACATATCCAAAGAAGCACAAACATATAGAAATAGATTTACACACAACTGTGGTTTGTATTTGAAGATGGGGTCCTCCTATCAGGGACTTTATCAGTGTGTGTTTGTGAGTTTCACTGAAAAGTCTCTGTTCATGAAAATTTAGTAGGATTCGTATCTTTAAATTATATATATTATAAATTATTAATTGATATTATTGCCTGTCTCTTTAGACTATTAGTTCTTTATGTGCAGGGAACATGTCTGCCGACTCTGTTGTATTGTACTCTCCCAAGTGCCTAGTACAGTGCTCTGCCCATAGTAAGTACTCAATAAATAGCATTGGTGATAGCCTGTCAATATTCATGAATGGTAGTAATTGCTAGAAATAGATGAGGGGTGTCTATATACAGTATATAATAATAATGTTGATATTCGTTAAGCACTTACTATGTGCAGAGCACTGTTCTAAGCGCTGGGGTAGATACAGGGTCATCAGGTTGTCCCACGTGAGGCTCACAGTTAGTCCCCATTTTACGGATGAGGTAACTGAGGCACAGAGAAGTTAAGTGACTTGCCCGCAGTCACACAGCTGTCGAGTGGCAGAGCTGGGATTTGAACCCATGACCTCTGACTCCCAAGCCCGGGCTCTTTTCACTGAGCCACGCTGCGTATGTGGGTTGTCATTTCCACCTCAGCTTATGCATCTTCTCTAACTGTATGTTCACCCAGTGTGTTTGTCGTCTCCCCATTGGACTAAAGGCAGTGAACCCCATGTGGTACATGGACTGTGTCCAATCTAATTAGCTTGTATCTACCCCAGTGCTTAGTACAGTGCCTGGCACATAGTAAGCGCTTAGCAAATATGATTTGAAAACAGGTTTCCCTGAGGGCAGGAATCTCATTTTTTCTGTGTTTAGAGAAGACCCTTAATACATATCCCTGTGAATGGCAGCTCTGGGGATGATGAAGATGGTGATGTGGTGGTGGTGAAGGGCATGAGGAGGAGTGGAGCAGCGATTGTTCTAACAGGCTGGACAGTTGGCAGAGTCAATCTGTGAACCAGCCTATCAATCAGTGGTGTTTATTGAGCACTTACTGTGTGCAGAGCACTGTTCTAAGCACTTGGGAGAGTCCAATATAAGAACAGAGTCGGTAGACACATTCCCTGCCCACAGCGAGCTTACAGTCTTAGAGAGCCTCAAGTTTTTTTGACACCCGGCAGAGTTGGATGCTGATGATGTCACTGCAGTGAGATTGGGCACAGTGTGGGAACTCCTCTCCGTTGGCTTTAAAGGAGTCCATCACCTTGCCCCCTCCTACCTTACCTTGCTTCTCTCCTTCTACAATCCAGTCGTGTGCACTTGGCTCCTCTAGTGCTAAACTTCTCACTGTGCCTCAACTCGCTGCCCACCCTTAACCCACATCCTGCCTCTGGCCTGGAACACCCTCCCTCCTCCATTCCTACAGACGCTTACTCCCACTTCAAAGCCTTATTGAAGGCACATCTCCTCCAAGAGGCCTTCCCAGACTAAGCCCCCACTTTTCCTCATCTCCCGCTTCCTTCTGCGTCACCCTGATTTGCTCCCTTTGCTCTTTCCCCCTCCCAGCCCCAAAGCATTTATGTACATATCTGTAATTTTATTTATCCCCTCGTTCTTTCCCACTTCCATCCCTAAAGCACTTATTTACATATCTGTAATTTTATTTACTTGTATTGATGTCTTTCTCCCCCAGTCTAGACTGTGAGCTCATTGTGGGCAGGAAATGTCACTGTTTATTGTTGTATCGTACTTTCCCAAGCACTTAATTCAGTGCTCTGCACACAGTTAAGTGCTTAATAAATACGGTTCAAGGAATTGAATGAATGAACGAAGATCGTCCCAGCTTCTCGTGGGCAGGGATCATGCCTACCGCTCTACTGTATTACACTCTCCCAAATGCTTAGTTCAGTACAGTGTTCTGCACACAGCAAGCACTCAAGAAATTCCATTGATTACAGGGGAAAGGCACGGTGGGGGCCAGCAGCCCCCTGTCAACCATTTGAAAGGGTGGAGCCTCTGGACCACAGGAGAGAAACAATCTTTCATGGAGGATTTTCCAAGTCAAGTTTGAAAAAACCTTCTCGGACAAAAGGGGACTTGGGATTCTGAGTTTCCTGTTTGTGGCCTGGTTCCGACTCAGCTTCTCTGAATAGCCCCCGGGGCCTGGCGTTTTCCTATCAAGGTTGAAGAAACTTTCCCCCCACCAAAGAGTTTACAGTCTCTAGACTGTAAGCTCGCGGGCAGGGAATATCACTCTTTATTGTTGCATCGTACTTTCCCAAACAGAACAGTGCCCTGCACACGGTAAGCACTCAATAAATATGACTGAATGAATGAGTGAAAAGAGGGACGTGGGATTCTGAGTGTCCTGTTTGTCGCCAGGTTCAGTTTCAGCCACTCTGAGCAGCCCCAGGGCCTGGCATCTCAGGCCTGAGAGGATGCCACATGGCAGGTGTGGGGAGGACACTGGGGAAGGCTCTGTCTAGGCTGCTATCTAAAGGGTGTCCCAACGCACTGATCAACAGGAAGAGGACTGATGCCTCTTTCTTCCTCTAGATCACCTTTCAGTCCAGCTGCCAGGCCATTTCCTTAATGGGGGTTTGTAAGTGGGTGAGACAGAGAGAGACAGAGACAGAGAGAGACAGACATATTACACCCTCCTCCCTCCCCCTCCCTCAGTCCTTCTTTCCTTCCCCCTCTTCTCCTCCTTCCAAGTTCAGGAACATTCGATCCTTCCTTTGATGGATGGCCAAGAAAATACTTCTTTCACATCCTAAATGTGTTAGCACCACTTAATCATTTTAACCTTCCTCCCCTAGGCTGCCTTTCTCACCACTGGTCCTTCTTAAAGGAGCGGCGTTGTCTCAATGGTCCGTTAACACTGAGAATGGAAGCTTAACTCCAGACGTATTTGGGCCCTCCAGTGTTTAGTACAGTGCTTTGCACACAGGAAGTGCTCAATAAATATGACTGAACGAATGAATGAAGCAGAATTCACTCCTCTGGCATCCTCTGGCTTGCCTTCATCCAAACCTCTCTGAATGGAAACAGAGGCAGAGTTTATCCCTGTCCCAAGTCATCTTTAGCTACGATTTCCTATTGAGAGCCATAATCCAGTAAGGGAACAGAGCAGAAAAGTCTCAGCTTGCGACAGACACGTTGGTCTTCTAGGTCTGTCTCTTTGTGTCTCTCTGTTTTTTGTTTCTTTGTTTTTATGGTATTTGTTAAGCATTTACTATGGATCAGGCACTGTTCTAAGCTCTGGGGTAGATACAAGGCAACCTATTTGGACTCAATCCATGTCCCACATGGGGCTTCCAGTCTTTATTTCAATTTTGCAAATGAGATGACTGAGGTACAGAGAAGTGAAGTGACTTGTCCAAGGTCACATAGCAGACAAGTGGCAGAGCTGGGTTAGACCCCGGGTCCTTCTGACTCCCAGGCCTGAGCTCTCTCCCCTAGGCCTTGCTGCAGGACTTGCTGCTTCCCTAACTACTCCTTCTGCTTCCGCTGTTCTGACTTTCCCATCTTTCATCATTCTACCAAGCTCTGTCCTCCTCTTTATTTGTGCATGGTGGGTGTGGGTGGGTGGGTGTGAGTGTGTCTCCCTACCTGTTTTTCTATGTCATCCAGGTAAAAAGATTACCAGGGTTGTGTCTGGCCAAAGCTGATCTGGCCTCAAACCTGCCCTTGAATCTCCTGATCAACAATAACAATAATTGCCGGACTTGTTCCGTGCTTAAATATGTGCCAATCAATACTAAGTGCAGCGGTAGACACAGAAGCAGCGTGGCCTAGTGGATAGAGCACGGGCCTGGGAGTCAGAAGGACCTGGGTTCTAATGCCAGGTCTGCCACTTGTCTGCTGTGTGACCTTAGGCAAGTCACTTCACTTCTCCGTGCCTCAGTTACTTCATCTGTAAAATGAAGATTAAGACTATGAACCTTATGTGGGACAGGGATAATGTCCAAACTGATTTGCTTGTACCCACCCCAGCACTTAATAGAGTTCCTGGAACATATAAGCGCTTAACAGATCCCATAATTATTATTATTATCAGGTTGGCCACAGTCCCTGTACTACATGGGGCTCAGAGTCTAAGCAGCAGGGAGAATGGATATTTAATCCCCATTTTACAGGAAAGGAAACTAAGGCAGAGACAAGTTAAGTGACTTGCCCAAGTGCACACAGCAGGCAAGTTGCAAGTGTATTTACATCATCTAGACTGTAAGCTCGTTGTGGTCAGGGAATGTATCTGTCATTCTGTTGTATTCTCCCAAGTGCTTAGTATAGTGGCCTGCATACAGCAAGTACTCAGTAAATAAGAAGAAAAAAATTGGCAGAGCCAGGACTAGAATTCAGGCCCGCCGACTCCTGGGCCCGGGCTCTTTCTACTAGGCCGCACTGTTCTAGACAGGAAAGAATGGGGATGCTGAGGGACAGGGATTTTATAAGGGCAGGACAGGTGCGTTCTGTCAAAGCAGGAGTCACTACTCACGAGATCCCTCCCTGTCCATGCATCCATCTCTCTTCTGTCCCCTCCTCACTCCTTCCCACCCCCATGATCCCCTTCCCTATCCTGCCCTTATACATGGTGCTTGAGCTCCACCTTAGCCCTTGTACATGGGGTATTCTGCCTGTTTATTTGGTGGGGCTCGAGGTAGAAAAGCAGTCGTGAAAACAAACACTAACCCAGGAGTGAAAAAGCTCCGATAGGACAAATTCAAATCCGACATCACAGTGGGCCTGAAGATCTGGATCTCTACTGGACGTCTCCCTTCTATTCCCTTTGATTTCAGTAGCGTGCGTGGAATAATATAAATAACCATTTTAGCTTCTAATTATGTGGAGGATGCACCTTTACCCGTGACAAGTTTCTTCTCCCCACTCCATAGGGGTTCTCAACCAAGCAATCGATCAATCAGTGATATTTATTCAGCACTTACTATGTGCAGAGCACTGTACTAAGTAGTTGGGAGAGCACAATAGAACAGTATCAGCAGGCACATTCCCTGCCCATAAGGTGCTTGCAGTCTAGAGGGGGAGACAGATGGTTAACAGGGGTTCAGTCATGGGCGTTTCTTCCCCAAAGTCGTATAGCAAAGTTCAGAGGCCATGGAGTCTATGAATCTTCACTAAAGAGGTGGCCACCGTGAGACTTTTGACGTGGGAGAGAAGGGAAGGAAGGGGTGGGGAGGGGAGGAGGGAAGGAAGGAAGGAAGGAGGGAAGTGCTGAGGAGGAAAGGGAGATAGGGAAGGAAGGGGTGGGGAGGGGAGAAGGGATGGGGAAGGAAGGAGAGAAGGTCAGGAGGGCAGGGGAAGAGATGGGAAGGAAGAAAAGAAGGCAGGGAGGGGAAGGAAAGAGAGGAAGTTGGGGGGGGGGAAGGAAGGAGAGAAGAAGAGTGAGGGGAGGCAAATAGAAGAGGGTGGGGAAAGAAGGACAAGGGTAGGGGTTGACACTGGTCCAGAGATACCAGCTATGCCAATCTTTCCCCCAGTAGGCCTCAGTCCTGGCCTGGAACCTCTTTTCTCTTATCAGTTTTCAGTCTCTGCTGCTTCTGTCTTCTGGAAAGTGGCTGGGCCCCTGACCCTGATCGGGAGAATACGGGGTGGGGATGATTAATAATTATTAATAATAATAATTGTGGTATTCATTCATTCCATCGTATTTATTGAGCACTTTGTGCAGAGCACTGTAGAAAGAACTTGGGAGAGTTCAGTACAACAATAAACAGACATTCCCTGCCCACAAAGAACGTACAGGCTGGGGGGCGGGGGAATTAAATGCTCAGTTTGTGCCAGGCACTGTACTAAGTTCTAAGGTGGTTACAGGTAAATTGGGTTGAATCAGGATTCCCAGAGGGGGTGGGGCAAGGACAGCAGGCGGCAGATTCCCTCTTTGCCCCATCCTTCCCCACCCACTGGAGGGTAAAGGTGGGAAGGGGTGGTCAGCGGTCAAGATGGGGGAGCTGGATATCCATAAATCCCTCCCCAGTGCCTTTAAAGGGAAAGATTGTATCAGTCAAACTGGAACCTGTCCAGCTGAGAGGGCAAAAGGGGTAGGCAGGCCTTGTTTATTATATTTTGACATTGCCTCAGTCTGAGAGTGGATTTCAAAGACCACCCAGCTATTTCCTCTAAAGGGACCCAAACTCTCCCACCACCCCACCACCCCTCTCTCTCCCCCTACAACCCTCACCCTCGGGCTCTTGCAGCTGGTTGGGTCAGTGAGGGCTCTCGGGGAGAGGATTCTGAGAGAAGGACTGGGAGGACAGGAAGATGCTTGGGAACACATGGGCCCCATTCCTGCCGTGCAGGGCCTCTCGGGTTTGGGTTACCCTCAGCTCCCGTGCTGAGAAAGCCTCCTCTTCTCCTTAATTAAAAAATCAGCCCCGGCTTCTGTGGGAAAGAGAGATCCCGCTGGGAGGGATAAGCACTTCTTGGGAAGCCCGAGTCTTCACCAGACAGGTCCTCCGGCCTGGCCAGGGGAATTCCTGCTGCGCCCATAACTGACCTCGCTCTGGTCTTGCCCTCAAAGAGCCCTTGCACCCTCCTCCCCTGAGGGATCTGTGTCGTCCGAGCTGCCCAAGCTTGGGGCTTGGCCACATGTCTCTTCTTTTCTCTTGCTCCTTTTGCCCCAACCTGCTTCCTCTGATGAGCCTGAAAGCAACTAATTCAGGGATCTCCCAACTCCACAGCTAGGGAAAAACAGAGCCAGCCCCAGGCCGTCTATGGCTTTCCCCACATCTTCCAGAAACTCCGTGCCCTCTTCCTCCTATTTGAGCCTCATGGAGATTGAAAGCTGAACAGATTGGGCCAATCTACTATTACTATTATTATTATCATTATCGTATTTGTTAGGCACTTACTAGGTGCCAAGTACTTTACTGAACCCTGGGATAAAATGCAAGTTTATCCGTTTGGACGCTATCTCTGTCCCACATGGGGCTCAGAGCCCAGAGGAGAAAGAGAACAGGTATTGAATCTCCATTTTGGATGAGGAAACCGAGGTAGGGAGAAGGTCAGTGACTTGGCCAAGATCACACGGCAGGCAGTTAGTAGAGCCGGGATTAAAACCCACATCAACATCATCATGATCAACGAAAGCAGGGACCGAGGCTGTGCAATGTACAAGACATAGTCGTAGATAACAAGAGGGGGATGTAGTAGAATTTGAAGATGTTCTTCTTGCCCGTGAGAAGCTGCTCATAATGTAATGGAGGAGGGGAGCAGACAAAATTAATGAATATATTTTTGTTAAATAAGTACCATGAAATACAATTTATACAATGTGATTCATTTTTAATAATAATTTATTATTTATTTGGGCTACACTACTTGTAAATAATTTTATGAGTGTCTCCCCTATTAGAGTATAATCTCCTTGTAGGCAGGGAATGGGTCACGTCTTTATTCTGCTCTTCCCAAGGGCCAAGTACCGTATGCCATACCGAGTGAATGCTAAAACACTATTACTAGATGAGAATAAGTAGATAGAATTAATGCACAAGTGGAGAAACTAATTAGTAACAAATGGACAAAGGCATGAATTGTTCGACTATAAACTCCTTGTGGGCAGTGATCATGTCTTTTCTCTCTATTATATTCTCCCATGTGCTTAGTCTAGTGCTCTACACAACATATATGCTCAATAAATGTCATACAATGATTTACTGATTGCCGAGGAGGCTGAGAGACTGGCAGAGAGTGGAGAGATCAATCAGGGAAGATCTCCTGAAGGGGGTGTTTTTTTAATAATGTTGGTATTTGTTAAGCGCTTACTACGTGCAGAGCACTGTTCTAAGCGCTGGGGTAGATACAGGGTCATCAGGTTGTTCCACGTGAGGCTCACAGTTAATCCCCATTTTACAGATGAGGTCACTGAGGCCCAGAGAAGTTAAGTCACTCGCCCATACTCACACAGCCGACAAGTGGCAGAGCCGGGATTCGAACCCACGACCTCTGACTCCCAAGCCCGGGCTCTTTCCAGTGAGTTTTCTAATGTGCCTCAGCCTACTTTGAAATGTTGAAAATGAAATGTCAATAAGACTAGATAATCTTATTTCTCCTGCTTAACCTCACCTTCCTTCTTTCCTCTCCTCCCCCTCCTCCCTATCATGTATGGCCTAGTGGAAAGAGCCCCGACCTGGAAGTCAGAGGTTGTGGGTTCTAATCCTAATTCTGCCTCATGTCTGCTGTGTCACCTGGGACAACACTTCACTTCTCTGTGCTTCATTTACCTCATCTGTACCTCATCTGGGGATGAAAACTGTGAACCCCATGTGGGACAGGGACTGTGTCCTACCTGATTACCGTGTACCTACCCCAGCACTTTGAAGAGTGCTTGGCACATAGTAAGCGCTTAACAAATGCCATTATTATCATCACTATTATGACTGATTATATTATGGAGTAACTACAGCACGGTGTAGTGGGTAGAGCACAGGCCTGAGACTCAGAAGGTCATGGGTTCTAATCCCAGCTCCACCACTTGTCTGCTGTGTGACTTGAGCAAGTTATTTCATTTTCTGTGCCTCAGTTAAATAAAAATAAATGGTGGTATTTGTTAAGCACTTACTATGTGCAAAGCGCCGTTCTAAGCGCCGGGGGATACAAGGTGATCAGTTTGTCCCACGTGGGGCTCACAATTTTAATCCCCATTTGACAGATGAGGTAACTGAGACCCAGAGAAGTTAAGTGACTTGCCCAAGGTCACACCGCTGACTAGCGGCGGAGCCGGGATTAGAACCCTTGATCTCTGACTCCGAAGCGCACGCTCTTTCCACTGAGCCACGCAGTTACCCCATCTGTAAAATGGGGATTGAGACTGTGGGCCCCACATGGGACAGGATTGTGTCTAACCTGATTTGCTTGGGTCCACCTCGGTGCTTAGACGGTGCCTGGCACGTAGTAAGCACTTAAATACCAGAATTATTATTATCATTATTATTACCCGGTATCAATCACTACGCTAAGTGCCATGTTGATGCGTGAGACAATTCAGAGCTGGTCCTTTATCACCCCAGTGGACTTTGACGGTCTCATAGACTACGATCCCCAAGTAGGACAGGGATTGGGTCTAATCTGCTTGCACTGTATCTTCTCCAGCGCTCAGCACAGTGCCTGGCACACATCAAGTGCCTAATCAATGCTTCAGTTATTATTGCTGTCCTTGGCCAGTTACCTCAGCCCCCTCGGGGACTCCCATTTGGCCACCTATAAGATGATAATGACGATAACAGGAGACTGTGGGCTGGAGGTGCTGAGTAAGGTCGATCGATCTCCCGTTGACATTTTTAGTAGGGATTTCATCACAGGATGGCAAGGACAAGCTGGCTAGGTGTCGGTGGTCAGCGGCCTGAATGTCAGCGAGTAACTGGATCCCTTGGCGAACGACTCGGACGCCCTCTGCCCCCTCCCTGGCGGATCAGTTCACGGCCTGGACTGAAACCGTTCCAAGCCGGGTAGAAGGGAAGCAGCATGGCTTAGTGATAGAGCATGGGCTTAGGAGTCAGTAGGACCTGAGTTCTAATCCCACCTCTGCCACCTGTTGCTTTGCAAGTGACCTTGGGCAAGTCATTTAACTTCCCTGCACCTCAGTTACTTCATCTGCAAAATGGAGATTAAGACTGTGAGCCCCATGTGGGACAGGGACTATGTCCAACCCAATTTGCTTGTATCTGCCCCAGTGCTTAGTACAATGCCTGGCACATAGTAAGCGCTTAACCAATATCACAATTATTATTATTAATCTGGGGGCTCAAGCTGGGAATAATAATACTGGCATTTGTTAAGCGCTTACTATGTGCCAAGCACTGTTCTAAGCGCTGGATGAAGGGATAGAGTGCAGAACTAGATGAAGTAGTTTAAGAATATACTGCCCAGATCATTTCAAAGGATGGTGGTTCCTTGTGATAGATTTGAGCAGGACATAGACACTTGTCTTAATCCAGCTAAATAAATCAGAGCAGAAGCAGAATGGCCTGGTGGAAAGAGCACGGGCCTGAGAGTCAGAGGACCTGGGTACTAATCCTGGCTCCACCTCTGATCTCCAGTGTGACCTTGGGCAAGTCACTTACCCTCTCCATGCCTCGGTTCTCCTATTCTCCCTCCTGTTTAGAATGTAAGCCCCATACGGGCAGGGACTGTATCCAACCTAATTCATTTGCATCTGTACCAGGGCTTAGGATAGTATTTAACACTCACAGTAAGTGCTTCAAAAGTATCACTGCAAAAATAAAACAAAAAAAACCAGTACATGGCCTGTTGGTAAAGGGCACAGATGGAAAGGCCTCAGCACCCACTTGCTCACCTCAGTCAGTCAGTTGAAAGCTTACTGTGTGCAGAGCACTGTACTAAGTGCTTGGGAGAGTGCAATATAACAATATAACAAACAATATATCACAACAAGCTTACAGTCTAGGGGGGGACAAAGGCATTAATGAATGAAGGGAGCAAGTCAGGGTGACTCAGAAGGGAGTGGAAGAGGAAAAGAGGGCTTAGAGAAGGCTTCTTGGAGGAGGTTTGCTTTTAATAAAGCTTTGAAGGGTGGAGGGAACTCACTGTTGGATATGAGGAGGAAGGGAGGGAGTTGATCCATCTGTCCAATGGGAGGCCACAGGAAAGTGACTCTGAGGCATATTGAGGCCCTTGTGAGCCAGGAGAGACACCAAGCACCACAGTCTTCAAAGTCGGGCTTGCCAACTTCTGGAAGCAGCGTGGTCTGGTGGAAGGAGCAAGAGCCTGGGGGTCAGAGAATCAGGTTTCTAATCCCAGCTCTATCACTTACCCGTTGTGTGACCTTGGGCAAATCACTTAACTTCTCTGTTCCTCAGTTCTCTCATCTGCAAAATGGGGATTCGATGCCCATTCTCCCTCCTGCTTAGACTTTGAGTCGCGTGTGGGACCTGATTATCTTATATTCATTCATTAATTCAATCGTATTTATTGAGCACTTATCGTGTACAGTGTACTGTACTAAGTGCTTGGGAGAGTACAATACAACAATAAACGGACGCATTCCCTGCCCACAACAAGCTTACAGTCTAGATGGGGGGAGGCAGATTTCAATACAAATAAAATTACCGATATGTTCCTAAGTGCTGTGGGGCTGGGATGGGGGAGAAGGGCAAAGGGAGCAAGTCAGGGTGACACAGAAGGAAGCGGGAGATGAGGAAAGGTGTGCTCGGCACATAATAAGTGCTTAAAAAATACCACAATTAATCCTACAAATTGACTCTCTCCCAAGAGTTCCTGCTTTTCCTCTTCTAATTCTGGCCCAACCAGGAAGGGCTGGGGGGGGCCCAAGGAAATGGGAAACAAGGAGGGCTTATCCGGACTCAGATAAGATTGGTTCAAGGTTGGCGTGGAAGCTTCAAACTGTGCTAATTCCCCCATCCAGTCTGGTGGGCAGGCGCCTGGGTTCAACCGGCAACCGCCTCGCTGGCTGCCGTCGGTTTCCAAGCTTGGGAACGTGTCTTCCCCTGGCCCACGGAACGCATCCAGTGAGGTGGAGAAAAGGTGCCAGGAGCAAGTTTTCTTTAAATCCACCACAGGCAGTCAGTAAGTAGGGTTCAGAACACTTTAATGGGAAAAAGAAACTGGGAAATTCTCTAGTTTGGCTTGCAAGGTCACTAAGTGTGGGACTTGATGAGCAGAATCAAGGCATCCACGAAACATCTGCATCAACCGTGCTGCCTCCCCATGTCTCTTCTCTTACTGTCAGCTCACTGTGAGCCGGGAACGCGTCTACCAACTCTGCTGTATTCAAGCAGACAGTTGTATTTATTGAGAGCTTACTATCTGCAGAGCGCTGTTTAAAGTGCTTGGGAGAGTACAACAGAATTAGCAGACACGTTCCCTTCCCATAACAAACAAGTTTACAGTCCAGAGGGGGAGACAGACACTAATATGAGTAAGTAATGAATAATATATAATTTAAAGATATGTACATAAGTGCTGCGGAGTTGTAGGTGGGGAGAATATCATGTAAACCCAGGTCAGAGATTGAGGTGCATAGATGATGCAGAAGGGAGAGCGAGCTGGGGAAAAGAGGGATTAATCGGAGAAGGTCTCTTGAAGGAGATATGACCTTAGTTAATGCTTTGAAGGTGGAGAGAGTGGTGGGCAGGTGTATGTGAAAGGAGAGGGAGTTCCAGGCTAGGGGGAAAACATGAGAAATGGGTCAGCAGAGAGATAGATGAGATCAGGGCACAGTGAGTAAACTGGTGCTAGAGAAGCAGAGTGAGCAGGCTGGGCTGTAGTAGGAGATTAGTGAGGTAGGGTGGGGCGAGCTGATTAAGTGCTTTAAAACCAATGGTAAGGCTTTGTACTCTCCCAAGCACTTAGTATATTGCTCTTCATTCAATAAGTGCTCAATAAATACAACTGATTGACTGATTGATTGGTTCCAGGTACCAATCCTGGGCCCGGAAACCTAATGCTGACCCAGTGACCCTGACGATCGTCAAATATAAAGTGGGAACACTGTCTCGCTTCAGTCACAGGAGATCTCCTCTTTCTGCCTGTTATCTCCACTGGAACTCCAGGGTTTGGGCTCCAGTGCCCGGGCTGAGTTCCAAATCCTCTCCAGGATGAAAGGTTCCTGAGGCCGATCAGGACACCAGCACCTGAACCCTTGGATTTCCCCTCTTCTAGACTGTGAGCTCGTTGTTGGGTAGCGATTGTCTCTGTTGCCAAATTGTACTTTCCAAGTGCTAAGTACAGTGCTCGGCACACAGTGAGCGCTCAATAAATACGATTGAATGAATGAATGATTACAGGGATGCTTCTAGACTGGTTTGGCCCAGTCAGGCGACCGGGTCAATCAGCCCAAGGGGGTGGAAGTTTGGAGCTGCCCAATGGTAGCCGAGAGGTTTTAGGTGAAGTGTCCTGAGCACTCCCACTTTAAGAGTTGCAAGGTCCACAGACCTGAGAAAGGGGATTCATTCAGTCGTATTTGTTGAGCACTTACTCTGTGCAAAGCACTATTCTAAGTGCTTGGAGAGTACAATGCAGCATTAAAGAGAGACATTCCCTGCCCACAACGGCCTTACATCTGGGCAGAAGCCAGCTGCAACTCCGTGTATTTGAAAAGAAAATATCTTTGGATCTGTAAGTCAATTGATGGTATTTGAGTGCTTACTGTGTGCAGAAGACGTTACTAAATGCTTGGGAAAGTATCACACAGTAGAGTTGGTAGACAGGTTCCCTGTCCACAAGGAGCTCAAAGTCTAGCAGGGGAAGTTTCGCTGAATAATAATGATGGTATTTTTTAAGGGCTTACTATGTGTCAGAGCGCTGTTCTAAGCACTGGGGTAAATACAAAGTAATCAGGTTGGACACAGTTTCTGTCCCACATGGGGCTCCCAGTCGTAATCCCCATTTTATAGATGAGGTTACTAAGGCACAGAGAAGTGAAATGACTTGCCCAGGGTCACACAGCCGACAAGCGGCAGAGCTGGGATTAGAACCCAGGTTCTTCCGACTCCCATGGCATCCACTATGCCATGCTGCTTCCCTAAATGATTAAATAATTTCTGTGGGGCTGCTCCTCAGTGGAGAAGTGCTCCTTGCCAGCAGCTCCAGCTCACAAGCCCTCTTCTTCATTCCTATGAGCCGCAGGGGTACAGCCCTGTTTGGGTTGCAGCCGGTGAGCCAGGTGTTACATGTTTTGTTTTGTTTTCTAATGGATATTTGTGAAGCCAGGCACTGTACTAAATGCTGGGGTAGGTGCAAGATCATCAGGTGGGAAACAATCCACATCCCACATGGGACTCACAGGTAATCCCCATTTTACAGATGAGGAAAGTGAAGTGCAGAGAAGTGAAGTGACTTGCTGAAGACCAAGCAGCAGACAAGTGGCAGCGCTGGGATTAGAACCCAGGTCCTTCCGACTTCCAGGCCCGTATCCTATCCGTTAGGCCACACTGCTTCTCGTTGGTGGGGGTGGCCCATGGGAGTCTATTGAAGGGTCAAGGGAAGAGGGTGAAGGGGAGAGAGGGAGGGCAGACTGCTGCGAAGTGATAGCTCAAGCGCATCCAGGGCCGATGACAGGGGCCTGGCAGGCCTCACTACAATCTCAACGTCAGTTTCCCAGCTGCTTCCAGGGGCGGGAGCAGAGGTGCTTGCCAAGCAGCAGCAGCCCCAAGCCTGTGGCTTTGAGAACAGACAAAGAAATCACAGAGGTCCCACGGCGGTCTGGCATCCCTACCCAATGGGCTCCTGAACCTGGACCCCAAGGACAGTAGGGTGGGGACACCTGGGTGGTCTCCAGGGAGGGGGAGTGGTCTGGGGGTGGAAGAGGGCATCGTCACCCTGTCCCCACCCTGACCCTCCTTTGCTAATAGGGTTGAAATCCATCCAAAGAAAACTTGAAAAACGGAGCATTTAACTTTGTAAAGCCTCTTCTAGAGCAATCACAGATCGGTCAGCTAACCTGACGGGATGTGGTACAAGATGGGACGTCCGTGGAGAGGGAAGAGAGAATTGAGTCCCGTCCAGTGGCTGCTATCTTTCTGACGTGAATCTTCCGAGTCACTTTGTAAAGAGGGTGGAGAGATGTGTACCCCTCTCCCGACCCCCTCCCAGCTGAGTGACCAGGAGACTCAGGTTTTGCACAGTCCAGCGGTCCCGACGTTCATCAGCTGCACTGCACCAACCTTTCTAAATCAATCCATCAATCAATCGTACTTATTGGGCGCTTACTGTGTGCAGAGCGCCATACTAAGCAAATGATTTCAGCTAGGGCAAACTAAGCCATCATAACAGCTCAAAGAGGTGAGCGATGAGTTAACGGTGATGATGGTATTTGTTAAGCGTTTACTATGTGTCAAGCACAATTCTAAGTGCTGCAGTAGATGCAAGTTAACCAGATTGGACACGGTCCCTGTTCCACTTGGGGCTAAAAGTCTTAATCCCCATTTTACAGATGAGGTAACTGAGGCACAGAGAAGGTAAGCGATTTGCCCAAGGTCGCATAGCAGACAAGTGGTGGAGCCGGAATTAGAGCCCAGGTCCTTCTGGCTCCCAGGCTCATGCTCTTTTCACTATGCTGAATGAATGAGGGAATGAATGAATGAACCATCCATCCATCCAAGCCTGTCCCGCTTGGTTCCCAACCCAGTGCCAGGAAGTGGAATATGGGGGAGACCTCCTTCAGAGACCACACTCTTCCTCCGCTCCACCCACACCCGTACTCCCCGAAGTTCCCGGTCTACCACCCCTAACTGCCCCCAGCCCACCTCAACCTGGAGCAAGATGGAAATAGATTCCAGGCCCCTGCTGGGTACAGCCCAGCTCTGGCTCATGCTGATATCCACTCCCGAGCCGGTCGCTGCCTCCAGGAGCAATCTTTTCTTCCCCTAAAGCGGGACATCCGTCTCCGAGGTCTCTGAGGGCCAGGCCGAGACCTCTCCCTCCAGGCCCATCTCCTGGATAGGGCTTGGGGGCGGAGGCAGGGAACCGGTAGACAGAGGAGGAAAGAAGGAAAAGGGCTTGAGGAAAGTCAGCGGAGAAAGAAAACACGAGGATCCTTTATTGGCGGAACATGAAAGAATCGGTAACAGGAGCTGTGGAGTCAGAGGCAGCGGGTCACTAGAACCTCAGAACAGGCACGTTGCATCCAGCTGGGATTCAAACGTGCCTTCTGGGTCTGGTGACTCATGTTCAGCAGAAATGTCTTTAATTTCCCCATCTTTTTTCCTCCTCTCCCTCAGCTTCAGAGTGAGGTCAACCTCGCTGAAGCAGATAGAATGGAAGGGAAAGGAGTGGGGGGGCAGGGGAGGAAACAGGCCGGAGATAGAACAGAGAACGAGGGAGAGAGGGAAAATGAGAAAAGGAGGTTGTAATACAGCCATGAAAATAAATACTGACACAGATCACAGCCATCTTCAAAGCCCTCCAGAAAACCCACCTCTTCCTGTAGAGCTTCCCCAACTAATTACTAGACCACCACGTATCTTCCCAACAGCCTTCCTTAGCATGGAGGTAGATAGCAATTTACGTATGCCAGGAATTTGTTCCTTCATTTATTTATATTTCTCTGCTCCTGCTGTTACCAATTGTCTCTGTGTTTTTCTTCCTCCTCCCGCTTCAGGAACACAATGTATGAATACTGTGCCTGTCTCCCATTCCATTGTATGTTCCTCAAGAGCGGGGATCGTGACCTTTTCTCGTATTGTATTTTCCCAAGCATCTAATGTGAGTAGGCCCCCCCGGTAAATGCTATTAAAAAACAAGTAGCCACATACCCTCAACTTATTGAAATTTAGACACATTATCAATCAGTTATATTAAATGAGCATTTACTGAGTGTGGAGTACTGTGCTAAGAACTTGGGAGAGATTTTAAGCAGAAGGAAGACACCCACTCCCTGCAGCGCGGTTCAGTGGAAAGAGCTCGGGCTTGGGAGTCATGGGTTCTAATCCCGGCTCTGCCACTTGTCTGCTGTGTGACCTTGGGTAAGTCTCATAACTTCTCTGTGCCTCAGTTTCATCTTATGTAAAATGGGTATGAAGACTGGGAGCCCCATGTGGGAAAACCTGATTACCTTATATCTACCCCAGTGCTTAGAACAGTGCTTGGCATATAGTAAGCACTTAAATACTATCATCATCGTCATCATCATCATCATTATTATTATTATTTGAGGATCCTGCAATCTCATAAGCATGCAGGCAAAAAATTATTCGTAAATAGTGTTAGTGGGAGGAAGATCAAGGATATAACAGACATATTCACACACTCACACTCATCTTTCAAACTCCAAGAAGACATCATTTATGGTGGCTGAAATTCGTCCATGTGTGGCTTAAAAGGGCAACATGAGATCACTTTGAGCATGTGCAAAGACTGGCCTTTAATGTCCCAGACCTATTTAGACAATTAGTCCTTTATACCCTACCTTTCCTCCCCTCATTTTTGTTTGCTTTTTAATGGACTCTTTGCAGTAGGGAAACTAAAAGAGTATTTACTGCTGGGACTTCTTCCTCCAGCATTATGCAGGAGGAAGGAAGGTAGAGATGGGTGGGTGGGATGGAAGCAGGTGAGGGAAGTGGCCCTGGACCTGGAAGTCTTTTTGCAGTTGATTACTTTTGGAAACTCTCCCCCAGGGCTGGTGGACAGCCAGGGCTTTCTCTTTTTCGAGTTCTCATTTTGTTCACAGAGACGCTGCTGACTGGTGCTCTCTCCTCCTCTTTCCCGTAGGACCTCCTGTAAGTACAGAAGCCCTGATTTCCCAAGCATGATCGTGACTGTTCTGATGTCTTTGACGGTAACGGGGTCCTGAGGTGGGGGGGTCAGCGAACGGGAAGGCAGATCTCCAGCAGACGATCCCCTCAGGAGTAGAGAGAGGCTTTCGGAACCACTTCGGAACCAAGCACTTCACCTGGGTCCATCATCTTCATCACCTTCAGTAGAATCGGCTGAGCACGTACTGTGTGCAGGACACTGTCCTGGACAGCTACTGTGTGCAGAGCACTGAACTGATGCCTACAGGGAATTGAAAGCCCTGAATTGGATTCCTACTGAGTGCAGGACGCTGGTCTAGGCTCCTGCCGAGTGTGGAGCCCTGAAGTGGATGCATAGGAACGTACAACAGAAGTAGAATAATAATAATAACGTTGGTATTTGTTAAGCGCTTACTATGTGCAGAGCGCTGTTTAAAGGGCGGGGTTAGATACAGGGTAATCAGGTTGTCCCACGTGAGGCTCACAGTCTTAATCCCCATTTTACAGATGAGGTAACTGAGGCACAGAGAAGTGAAGTGACTTGCCCAACAGTCACACAGCTGACAAGTGGCAGAGTCAGAATTCGAACCCATGACCTCTGACTCCCAAGCCCGTGCTCTTTCCACTGAGCCACGCCGCAGAAGTCATAGCCCTTGGTCCCATGATATGCTGCTGAATCTTAGAATGGAAAAGAGGGTGCCAATTTATTTTTTTATAAGTTCCTTGAGGTGGAGAGCCAGACTTTCCTGTTCTTATCACCTGGGAGAAGTATAATAATAATAATACTTGTTAAGCACTTACTATGTGCCAAACACTATACTAAGCACTGGGCTGAATACAAGATAATAGGGTTGCTCATAGCTCCTTTCCCATATGGGGCTCAAGGTCGAAATAGGAGGGAGTAGATTTAATTCCCATTTTATAGATGAGGAAACTGAAGCACAAAGAAATTCAGTGATTTGCCCAAGTTCAAACAGAAGGCAAGTGGAGGGATCAGGATTAGAAACCAGGCCCTCCGATTCCCAGGCTCCCTCCATCAGTCACAAAGTCACACGTTGCTTTTAAATCCCCAAATCCCACTACGCCATTTGATAAAGACTCCCTTTGCCCAGTGGAAGGACCCGGGGAAAGATCTGTAGCTTGGGTTGCACCCGCTTGTTGCAAACAAGATATGTTTTCTGTCTGGTTTTTTAATGCTTTTTAAATGATACTGGTTAAGCACTTACTATGTGCCAGGCGCTGTGGTAAGCACCGTACTAAGGGCTGTACTCAACACTGTGCTAGATGCGAGCTAATCAAGTTGGACACAGTCAATTTCCCACATGGGGCTCACAGTCTTAATCCCCGTTTTACAGATAAGGCAACTGAGGCACAGAGGTGTTAAAGGTAACTTGTCCAAGGTCACAGAACAGACCAGTGGTGGAGCTGGGATTAGAACCCATGACTTTCTGACTCCCGGGCCCATGCTCTTTCCATTAGGTCATGCTGTTTCCCTCACTTATGACTGTTGGGTGTGCGAGTCTCTAAATTGAACCTCGTGTGGCTTAGAGATGGGGGAAAGTGAGGAGAGGTCTGAAGGTGGTTGGGCAAGTGTCATTTTCTGAGAGAATTTATGTGGGCAGCTTCTGTCTTAGCCTACTAAGTTTGGACAGATAAAAAGAGTTTAAATAATCAAGTTAGACCTTGGAGAAAGTGGATAAATTACCATAGGAATGACTCTTTCCATCCACTCAAGTTACTAAGAGGCCTCTGGGGGGTTGTATCAGAAGAAAGAAGCTTAAGAGAGACCAAGGGGCAGCATCTCCTTGGAATAAATTGATACACTGGAATACAGTAGCGATGTCTTTTTGAGAAACACAATTTTGATATGGCAACAAAAGACACAAAGGCCATTTAGGGTCTCTATAAAGGGAATTGAAAGGCCAAACATTCCGGCGTCAGGTTTTATCAGAATTGGCAAAATGGCACTCACCACTGAGCCTTATTGAAAACAGCAAGAATGTGCAAATCCCCTCTTTTAGGGAGAAAAACCTCAATATTTATTTTGTCTTTTGATATACAACCCGGAGACAAGACCTTCCCATTTTAATGAGGACCGTTCCTTGACATTCCACGTGCTGTCTGGACGGCAAATTGAACCCATGCCGAGAAACGTGCTTGGTTTGCCTGACGGATAAATCACGTTGAGATCGGATAAATCAGACTGAAATGAAAAGACGTAATTCATAATGGAGGGCTTCGGGTGGGGGATCGGGGCACTCTCATCAATTTTCCAGAATAAACTCTGCATCAGAAGAGCTTTGCAGGGCCACCTGCTGAAAATATGCTTATTTCCCTTTCCTTGTCGCAGTGCAACAGAAGCTTTCACTGTCTCCCACCCATCTCCCCCATGAGTGGCTAGAACAAATTTTAGTTGTTCTGAGCTCTGACACCCGTCTGCAAACCTCAGTTAGTTAATCATATTTATTGAGCACTTACAATGTGCAGAGCACTGTACTAAGCTCTTGGGCGTGCACAATGGAATAATAACATAGATACATTCCCTGTCAACAACGAACTTGCAGCCTAGAGGGAGAGACAGACAATATGATTTTTTAAATTACCAATATGTACACAGGTGCTGTGGGGCTGGGAGGGAGGATGAATAAAGGGAGCAAGCCAGGGCGACGCAGAAGGGAGTGGGAGAAGAAGAAAAGAGGGCTTGGTCAGGGAAGGCCTCTTGGAGGAGATGTGTCTTCAATAAAGCTTTCAAAGGGGGAGACCTGTGTCTCAGCACAGGTCAGGGAGAGGCATCCGTCTCCCTCGGAGGGCGTGTGGGAGTCCTGCCCGACGTTCTGACTGCGGGAGGGGGAGAGGACTTAGGGGCAGGCAGCAGCTATGGCCAGGATCGTAAATCAGTGCGTTTCAGCGGGACTCGCTTACTGCCCAGCTGGATTAATCAATCTTTTTTAACGAGAGCTTACTGTGTGCAGAGCACTGTACGAAGCGTCCCTTAAGCAAGGTGACTTGCCCAGGGTCACACAGCAGGCAGGTGCGGTGCTGGGATTGGAACCCGAGTCCTCTGACTCCCAGGCCCGGGGTCTTTCCATTAGTCAACGCTGCTTTCCCCTCCACACAAGGAGCTTCTCGTCCATCAGGCTGTCTGTCACAGCTCAGCGCTCACCTGGCGTTCTCTTCTGGTACCTTGCTTGTATCCGCTGTTACCTCACCATCCAGACTGACGCCACTCACTTCTAGACTATAAGCTCGTGGCGGTCAGGGAACGTGTCCTCCCGACTCTGATCTAGTACACTCTCCCAAGTGCTTAGTACAGTTCAGCTTCTCTTAGGTCAGAGAAGCAGCATGGCCTAGTGGATAGAGCATGGGCCTGGGAGTCAGAAGGCCTCGGGTTCTAATCCCAGCTCTGCCACGTGTAGGGCAAGTCACTTCACTTCTCGGTGCCTCAGTTACTTCATCTTTAAAATGGGAATCGGGACCGTGTCCAACCCGATTTGCTTGTATCCACCTCAGGGCTAAGCGCACAGTAAGCGGCGTGGCTCAGTGGAAAGAGCCCGGGCTTGGGAGTCAGAGGTCATGGGTTCTAATCCCGGCTCCGCCACTTGTCAGCAGTGTGACTGTGGGCAAGTCACTTCACTTCTCTGGGCCTCAGTTCCCTCATCCGTAAAATGGGGATTAACTGTGAGCCTCACGTGGGACATCCTGATTACCCTGTATCTACCCCAGCACTTAGAACAGTGCTGTGCACATAGTAAGCGCTTAACAAATACCAACATTATTATTAAGTACTTAACACACTCCATAATTATTATTATTATTACTTGGAAGCTCATTGTGGACAGGGAACGTGACCATTACTTCTGTTGTATTGTACTCTGCTAAGCGCTTAGTACGGTGCTCTGCACATGATAAGCATTCAGTAAATACCACTGATTGATTGATTTAGGAAACTACAATATAACAGAGTTGATAGACACATCCAGAGTTTCTAACCCACGTGATCCAGTGCCTGCCTTTCATGGTCGGGACACTCGTTTCCGAATGACCCTGGAAATGCTTCTGACTCGGGGTTAGTCTGGTTTAAGTGACCTCTTGAGGGACCCTTCAAGTCCTGAGAATCTGGTCAGTCTCGGCGACTGGGTTAGGGAGGAAAGAGAAGGTGCTATCTTATTTTGCCATGAAAGATGCCCCTTCCCCATTAAGCCTTTTGTAGGCAAGAAGATAAGACAAGAAGCTTTGGAAGAGATTTCTGGCCTCTCGTGCCCATTTCTCTAGAGAAGTGGGCAGTGGAGCATCAGCCTGAGAGCCTGAAGTGGTGACATTAAGAGACAACAATGTAGGCCCCTTTTAGAGCTTTGGGAATCTGACCCCCTGCTCCCCACCCAAGCTACAGAGGCCACCAGGCAGAGCCCTGAAGAAAGATGACCCAAGCCCCCAGCCCAGGATGCTCTGACCCCACCCCTCCCCACATGAGCAGAAAGAGCTCCAACCCAGGGCAGCTGCAGGAATTGGAAGGGAAAGGAACAGCTTTAATCATGCCACCGTGTTTTAATTTCCAATCCTTTCGTCTGACTTGCTTCTTGGACTTGCTTCGTCGACCTGCCTTCATACTGATATTGCTCCTTTGGGGGGATTTATTTCAGGGTCCCACAGGAAGACCTGGACTTCCGGTGAGTAGCTTTTTTATCTTTGATTTCTTTGCCGCCTCCCTCTCTCCCCCCCCCCCCCTTTTTTTTCTCTAGCTCTCACTCCGTTTTCTGTCTTCCACGGAGACAGCAGACCCTTCCCTGTGAGAAGGGAGGAAAGTGACCCAAGAGGTTGTGGCTCCAACCATATCCTTTGTCTTCCTTCACCGCACCAACCTCTTCAGCCTTTTTCCGAAGGCCCTTTCAGAAAAGACCCTGGACCTGTGGTGTATTTTAACATGGCTGAGATCTGATGAGACTTCGCCAGTGTCTACTTAGAGTGGCTGTCGGTGGGGAGACAGTCTCTAGAATAAGTAAAGGCCCTCATCAGGATAGGTGCCAGTTATTTCTTCATCAGACAGTGTTCATTGCTGCTAACATGTCTCCTCTGTGCTCGGAGTAGAAAGGGCATGTGGTCGGGGCCCTAAAAATTAGGGATTTTCTTAAAGGCTGATGCTGCTCATAACCAGAGAGGATGGATGTAAAAGAGTGATGATACCTCAAGAGGATCGTAGAACTTAAAGGAACCTCTAGAATTCATCTATTCCAGGCTGCCCCGCCCCCTCCCCCAAAAACCATCCCCCATCTCCAGGCCTGGAAGTGTCTAATCGGAAGAGATGGTCGGATTACTTTTTTATGGTATTTGTTGAGTGTTTACTATGTGCCAGGTACTGTACTAAGCACTGGGGTGGACGCAAAATAATCAGTTTGGACTCAGTCCTTGGCCCTCATAGGGTTCTGTCTTAATCCCCATTTTACAGATGTGGTAACTGAAGAACAGAGAAGTTAAGTGACTTGCTCAAGGTCTCCCAGCAAACGAGCGGTAGAGTCAGGATTAGAACCCTGGTCCTCTAACTCTCAGGCCGTGTTCTTTCCAATAGGCCATGCTGTGTTTCCAGTGGTTGCTTGCATATTTTTGATTAAATGGCATCCAGGAATGGAGACTCACCTCTTTCGACTTGTTCCCCGTCCCCTCGTTTAGTCTCCGTGTCACGGCTAAGGAGTTTTTCCTTGCGGCTGAGATCTCTTTGTTCAATGTATAAGTCTCTTTCCTCTCGTACCACACTTATCCTCATGGATTTCCACAGAGTCACCGGTCAGTATCCAGCTTCAAAAAAACTCCATCCATCTGCCCCAGAAACCGGGCAGTGACAGAGAGAACTGTTCAGGGCAGATTCTGTGTGTCGTTTTAATCCACCTTCTGGGCTGGTTCCTGAGGGAATCCTGGCAGAGTATAGCGCGAGGGCCAGTTTTTCCATCTGAGGCCGAACCAGCCTCTCAGATTGCTGGCAGTTAAGCTAGGATCTAATAACACCTGCTGTAGGGTTTTGTAGCAGTCAGTGGCGTGTGGGATAATAGCCTTCTACCCTCCAAGGAAACCCACCTATCAATCGATCGGTGGTGTAGGTCGAGAACTTACTAAGTGCAGAGCATTGGATTAAGCCCTTAGGAGAGGAAAACACAGTAGAGTTGGTGGGTACGATCCCTGCCTTCAAGGAGCTTACAGTCCAGTGGGAGGAGCTTACAAATTTAGCATTCATTTGGACTTCCCTCTACTGCAACGATAATCGCGGTATTCGTTAAGCGTTTACTATGTGCCGAGCACTGGACTAAGCACTGGAGCAATTACAAGATAATCAGGTCCCCCATGGGACTCACAGTCTAAGTAGGGGGGGAGAAGAAGTATTAAAACCCCACAAGGGAACTGAGGCACAGAGAAGTTAAGTGACTTGCCCCGAGTGACGCAGCAGGTGTCAGGATTAGAACTCAATTCCTCTGCCTCTCAGGCCTGTGTGCTTTCTACTAGGCCATGCTGCTTTTCTAAAAGGGAGAGTAGCACCGAACGCTAAAATCGACACTGCCCTGCCCTGTAGTTGTTCCCATCTCTGACCCAACTGAACCGCTGCACTACTAGATCAAAGCTAAGAATCCCTGCCCTTCAAAACAGGGGCGAGGGCTCCAGGGGAAATCATCCGGGGAAATATTTAGAATTTGCTCCAGGAAACTCCGACGAATCAACCGATGAGCAGAATGGACGTGGGCAGATTTCTGTTCCCCTACCAGAGCCATCTTTAAAAATCATTTAGGGTGAGATCCACAACACAGCAGATCCGGCACGTAGTTCTGTTAACTAATTCAGGCCTGGGCCTGACTCTAGGGTTTTATGGCTGAGGCTGTAAAGAGCATTCGTTTTAAAAATAAATTAAAAATCCCCAAACTCGCATCATGAAATATCACGCCCAAGCAAGAGGCTGATGCGGGTGGACATCTTGGGTGCCAGCAAGCCGATGCCCCGGGGCCGCCTCTGTGGTTCGAGGGAATGGTATCACGGCCTTCGTAGCACTTCAACCTCCGCAACTGCCATTAACCTGTCAGAGACACAAGTTTGGATACCATCTCTCGCCAACCACATTGGACTCATCATTTGCCTTTTTCCAAGCTAACAAAGAACTCCAATCCATTCCCAGGGAGAACAAGGGTTGCATTCATGGGCTCGCAAAAAATGTTCTTTTACACAAGGAAAAAAAAAGTGGTAAGCATATTTCCAGAAGGGGACTATGTCAACCCTGGCTAACAGTCAAAGCCGCTTTCTTCGAGCTGTTGTGAGTCAACGCCGCCCCAGACGGGCATCGCCTTTTCCATCCCTTTTTCTTGGTTGGGCTGTTGGTGGCGATGCTTTCTGGAGGAGTTGCTCTCTCTCCTTGGGGTTCTCCCCCTTCAAGCAGTTTTCCCCATCTGTACAATAAGGAGCCCCCAGGTGCTGTTTCAGAAGAGTCTGTAGAACATAATAACGATAATGTTGGTATTTGGTAAGTGCTTACTATGTGCCAAGCACTGGTCTAAGCACTGGGGTAGGTACAAGGTCATCAGGTTGTCCCACGTAGGGCTCACAGTCTTCATCCCCACTTTATAGATGAGGGAACTGAGGCACAGGGAAGTTAAGTGACTTGCCCAAGGTCACACAGCTGACAAGCAGAGGGTTGATTATTTTTCTCAGGATTCAAGCCCATGGATGTAGAACGGCAGGCCTGGGAGTCAAAGGATATGGGTTCTAATTCCGACTGTGCCACTTCTCTGCTGTGTGTGATCTGGGGCAAGTCATTTGACTCCTCTGTGCCTCGGTTACCTTACCTGTAAAATGGAGATTAAGACTATGGCCCTATGGGGGTAAGGGACTGATATCTAATCTGATGATCTTGTCTCTACCCCAGCCCTTCATATAGTGCCTGGTACATAGTAAGCACTTAACAGATATCATTAAAACAAGAAAAAAAAAAAGCCACGGGAGTGTTTCTCTCTAGATGTACGTGAACGTCCTCAGATCCATCCATATGTGAAATAGCTGAATAAACAGAGGGTCTGTGCACACAACACATCTTCAAGCTTTCTTCTGTGGCTTTCTCCCATCTTACATGTGCAAATTATTTAGATGATTCTGACCCAGAAGTGTACATGAAGTGCACATGATTCAGGAATACTATGCAGGTGGGGTTTCTGAGGCGTTTTTGCCTGAAATATCCAGTTCACTGGGGCCTAAGTGAAATCTTTCTATGTTCTATCACTTGGTTAATGTGCCCGTGTAGAACTCTGCATTGAGAATGTGTTCTGGCCTGTGTCCACCTCCCATCTGATTTTTGCCTTAATTGTCAGGGAGAGAAAGGTGGCCTTGGGATCCCGGGACGAATGGTGAGTTCTAGTTGTGTTCTGCCTGTGTCACATGCCTGCTTCTCCCCACTGCTCCGGCCTCACCCCTGATCCAAGAGAAGGGAAACCTCCTCCCCACTTCTCCTTAACCTGCTTGTGGGGTCAGACTGGGGGAGGGCCCCATGACCCCGGGCCATGTTTCCAGGGTGATAGTGTCCTGGTTCCCATCCCCCTGACCTCCAACCTGGACCAGCGGCCTCCAAGCCTACAGTTAAGCCTGTGAGGAGGATGAGAGCAGAGACATTTCTCAAGAGAAACAGAAAGGCAGAGCATAAGATGAGGACTGTGAGGAGAGAGTTTTTCCAGGAAGAGGAGTTTCTCCTCAGAGAAGGCACTTGCTTCCAATGCGCTGCTCATCCCCCATGTCCACAGTGACAAACCAAGGGTACATTTGGCCTCTGGTGCCGCCTTTGATACTTCCGACACCCCAGGCTCCCGGCTACCTCAACCAGTCCCTTGTGGGTCCACGTTGTGCCCAGCCTCACTGCCCACACCTGGCTCCATTGGGCCCCCAAGATCAGATATGACCAATGCAGCAGTGGCCACCATGGTGATAACCCTACTCCCATGAGGGTCCTTCCTTCTCTCCATCACTCCTCTGATCATTCTCTGACTTCGAACGCTGCCCCGAGAAGGAGGCAGCCTCTTCCTTGCTCCACTGTCCTCTCCACACACGCCCGGCCCTGGCCGCAGACTCACCCTTATTCCTCGTTTGGCTTGCCCTCTGAGATCTGACCTGCTCTGCTGCTGGCAGCCGACTGAGTGCTTGCAGCCTCCTCTATGTGCTCATCCCCACTGTGCATGGCATTTAGGGTTGGGGAGGGAAGGTAAGTGAGGAGCCGCTGCATTTAGCACAGATCCCTGAGATTCTGGATGTCCTGGGGCTAAAAATAATCCAAAAAAAATCTCATCCAGGCCTGGCAGAGGGAGTTAAGGCAGGCAGCTTGCCAGGGACCAAAGTGGGGTGAAGTTCTTGCTTGGAGAGCCCTGACCCAATGAATCAAATCACCAGGGGGAGGGATCGGGTCTGTTAATTCTGTTGTATAGCACTCTCTTCCAAGCACTTAGTATGTGCTCTGCACACAGTAAGTGCTCAATAATTGTTGGAGAGTAGAAGCCTCTCTCTCCTTTCCCGCCCTTCTCCCGGATAGGGAGGGGGTGGGCAGAAAATGACCTAGAAGCCTGGGTCGCTCACCCACCCCTCCCCTCCACGCCATCCCTCCCCAATCCCCTTCTGCAGGATCCAGAGCGATCGCCTTGGCTGAGTTCTGCCAGCCTCCTGCTGAGCTAGCTCCCTGGGCATACCCACTGGATAATAAGAATAATGATAATTATGTATTTGTTAAGTGCTTACTAGGTGCCAAGCACTGTTCTTGAGAATTGATTCTCCGGCATGTAGTGGTAGAGATGAGGATTCTTCCCTTTCTCTGGAGACCTTCCTGTTGCTCCTTCTTAACCACTGTCCAGTGGTCCTAATTTTTCATTTGGAGTATAGGGTGACAAGAAGGAGAGGTTTGGGGGAAGAGAGAGACAGAGTGGGGCTTGGAAAGACAGGCAACTTCAAAGAGCTAATGGATCAGAAAAGCACAATTTGGGGACTTTCCGACCCCCCTTAGAAATTCAGCAATTTGATCAATTAGTGCTATTTATAGAATGCTTACTGTGTGCAGAGCACTGTACTGAGTACTTGGGAGAGTACGATAGGGTAAATAGACACTATCCCTGCCCTCAAATCCTCTTCAGCCCCACTTGGCAGCAAACGCACGGATTTTGTCCGACTCCTGGGATTAGCCCACACAGCTGCGGGTGAAAACAAACGCTATGTCTCCACAGCTGTAAGCCCGGGGCATTGCCCTGATTGCCCCCACGGAGCTGGCACCTATGTGTCCCTCTGGAATCCTCCAAAGCCGTGCCACCTGCTTGGCCAGCTCATCGTTCCACTTGGCTGCCCGCTTTGACAGCAAGCATATCCTGCTGGCCTCATGGTTTCCTGGCCCAGTGGTCTTGCCCAGCTAGTAGAGTCCCCTCCTGACACTTTTCTCTTGCTGATTGACCTGGTGACAAGAGCTGGCACCTCTGACTTCTTTCATCCTTATCACCGATGGTATTTATTGAGCGCTTACTATGTGCGAAGCACTGTACTGAGCACCTGGGTGAATACAATACAACAGAGTTGGTAGATACATTCCCTCAGTCAGCCTTTCTCAGATAGGAAGGATTGATTGGGATTGATTATCCCTTCTACATTCAAATTGTACATGGAGGCAGTAGGAGCACTTCTTATAACAGCATTTACAGAGCACCCAGTAGGAGCACTGGACTGTACCTTGTATCCTCCCCAGCGCTTAGTACAATGCTTTGCACATAGTAAGCGCTTAACAAATGCCATCAATATTATTATTATTACTTAAACACTGGAGGGGACAAAATAGGGAAGTGGCAGGGAACTTGAAGCTTACATCCTAATGGCAGAGACAGACATAAAAATGTACATGAGAGTAGTAAAAAATAACTGAACGTACAATTAAACATATATGAATAAATGATGGATATATATATATATCCGTCATTCATATTTATTCATCATTTACTGTGTGCAGAGCACTGTACTAAGCATTTAAGAGCGTGCACTATAACAGAGTTGGTAGATACATTCCCTGCCCACAGTGAGCTTACACCCACACTCCTAGACTTCCACTTCTGTGGAGTGGCGGTCTCCATTTTTATTCATCCTCATTTGCCCTTCTCTGACCTGCATTTTGGTCCAGTTCAGGCCCCTCCACCACTAGCAGGAATCCAGAGCAAGAATTTCAAAGCCAGGCAATGCTGGTGGGCTGCAGTGAGGGAGAGAAGCCGGGAATAGGAGAGGCAGAGCCGTGGTTTAGAGCTTGTTTGGACGTGAAACGGGGCACGCAACATTACCTTGTTTGTTTCATCCTGTATTGTTGGCGGTTGGGCATTTTTGATTTAGTCCTTATGCTGATTCCTATGTGTGTTTCTCAATCTCTCTCTCCCCCTTTCTCTCTCTCTCTCTCTCTCTCCTCTCTCTTTCTCTCCCTCTTCCTTTTGCATGGGGTTGTGGCTGATGTAACTGACCCAGGGACTAAAGGGGCAACCCGGAGAGAAGGTGAGTCAGCTCTTTCTAGCTCCTTCTTTCTCCGATCTCCCTCTCCCCACCCTCCTTTCCCACCTCTCAGAAACAAAGAGAGTTGGGGAAGTGGAGGGAGGAGGGAAAGCGGGGATGAATCCTTAGACCTGGTCTTCATAATCCACTCTATGGATTGGGGTAGATGGAAGAAGTGTCATAGATAGCCATAAATGCCTTACCCCCAGTAATACTCAACTTGGGGCCAGCGAACCTTTATCTGTAATTTTGTCTATTTATATTGTCTGTCTCCCTCTCTAGACCGTAAGCTCGTTGAGGTCAAGGAATGTGTCTGTTTATTGTTGTATCGTACTCTCCCAAACATGTAGTACAGTACATACAGTAAGCGCTCAATAAATACGATTGACTGAATTGAATGAACCGGCGAATGGGATTTGAAGTTTGTACTGTATGTCAGTGTGGAAGGGTTTGTTAAGCCGGAGATGGGGACGGAGTGACAGCTGGGAAGTGCGGTAGGGCCGAGGGAAGGGTGGGGTTTTTTGGGGGGTAAGTGATACAAGGGTCTGTTTGAAAGTGAAAATGATTGGGTAAGGTTGGTTCGGACAGGTAGATTTCCTAGGCTAAGGTCCCTCCCTCTACCCAACCGGCAACTATACTACACAGCCAGGGATATCGGGATTTCTCCCTCTCTGTGTAGCCAGCCTGACTGAGCTCTAGGGACCCCCTGAAAGTGTCCCAGGGGCCACAGAGTAAGGAGCCAGGACTTCCTCCCCGCCCAAAGCACTTGCTTATATGTGTCTTGCCTTATGCCGTCGATTCGTTTCCAGCCCATAACGACACCACGGACACATCTCTCCCAGAATGTCCGCTCTCCATCTGCAATCGTTCTGGTAGTGAATCCATAGAGTTTTCTTGGTAAAAACCCGGAAGCGATTTACCACTGCCGCCTTCCGCGCAGTAAACCCGAGTCTCCACCCTCGGGTCTCTCCCATGTCGCTGCTGCCCAGCATGGGTGAGTTTTGACTTGTATCAGATTGCTTTCTGCTTGCTATCCACTGCCCGAGGTAGGAAAGGAATGGACAGGCCTCTGCTTTACTCTCCCTCCCATAGCCAAGACTGGTAGACTACTGGAAAGTCTTCAGGTGTGACTCAGAGCGGCTGTATATATGTACATATCTATAATTCTATTTATTTATATTAATGCCTGTTTACTTGTTTTGATGTGTATAGATCTATAATTCTACTTATTTATATTGATGCTACTGATGCCTGTTTACGTGTTTTGATGTCTGTCTCCTCCCTCCTAGACTGTAAGCCCGTTGTGGGCAGGGATTGTCTCTATTGCTGAATTGTACTTTCCAAGAGCTTAGTACAGTGCTCTACACACAGTAACTGCTCAATAAATACGAGTGAATGAATGAATGAATGAAAAGTCAAAATGAGTCCGTCCGCCAAAATTCAGGCAGTCCCCTTGGGGTCAAGCTTAGCGCTTGATATTGGTTGTTTCCAGGTAGATTTGGGCCCACTGTGGAATTATCCCCACAGAAAAAATCATTTGGCCTGCCCAGATCCAACCTGGTTGGGAGACCCAGCCTCATCCCCACCTGCTCTCGAGGCCCCAGTCACGAGACCTTTCCACTGTCTCTGCCCACCCAGGCACCCCAACTCGTTGATTTTGTTTTGTCTGTCCCGGTTTACTAACAGTGTAAGTGCCGGTATCCCAGACGGGGCACCACAGCTCGGGGCTTCCAGCTGGTCTTTCCTGTTCCTGGTCTCTCTCCACAAGGTCTCCTGCTGCCTTTCCCCATCCCACAAGTTGGGCTTCACTTGCCATCTTCAAAGATGTGCACGGGGAGCTAGGACGAGAGAAGCCCGCTCCAACTCCGTGGACAGTTCAGATGTTGGCACTTCAGCAAGGCCTGATTCCAGAGGCAGACATATGGCATCATCCTTGGGGAGCTGGAACAAGGCCTGCAGCCTCCTCCATTTTCCATGTTTGACCCCTCTCACTTGCAACGGGAGATATGAGGCCCATCTGAACGGGGGAGGGGCGGGAGCTTTCGCCAACCCGTTCTGCTGTTCACAATGGCAGGTCTGGAAGGCTGCCCCTAGCCGAGGCGGAGACTGTCATGTTTAGAAACTCTGATGACCCAGTTTCCCTCACTGTGAGAGGAAACCCTTGCCAAGGAGATTAAGACAAGAAAAGCCGTCCTGTCTGCTCCACTTGAGCGTCAGGCTCCATGGGAAACGGCACAGTAGGCTTCTGAGGACACAGAAGTATTCCAGAATGGTGGAAGTGAGTCCTTTCAGGCTGGAGGGCAGTCAGGTGAGAGGAACTGTGGGCCATAAAGCAGGAAACTGGACTCTAGGCCCAATCCCACCTCTGATTCATTGCATGACCTCAACAAAGTCAGTCCCCCGCTCTGGGACTTGGTCTCCTCATCCGTAAAATGGAGAGGAAAATTCAGTTCAGGGAAGTTGAGAAGAGGAAGGCAGGGTGGTAAAGGATATGCTTTGGTTTCCTTGAAGAAAGGACTTCTTAAATTCAAGGTACTATTTGGTACCAACTCTGAGTGGAGAGGACTTGATAGAGAAGAATGCTTGAAGTAACTCACGTCATTTCAATTCAAGATTGGCCCTCCTGGCCAGTGAGGACTCTGCCACTCTCCAATGAGCCTGAGCCCCGGGTACCTCTGGCGGGATTGCCCGCTTGCCCACAGACAGACCCCATCCCACGCAGTCATCGGGACCAGAGATGGCCCATAGCTTTCTTGGAAAGCTGGGCGTTGCTTCTCTCCAGCCCCTTTTCCTCAAGGGTTCCTTTGGTCCATTTTCCATCCTACTTGTACTTCCCTGGAGCTTCTCCAGCTAGCCCCCACAGCATCCCCGGAGCCATAGTGGGACTCAGGGGACCAGACACCAGGAGGCTCAGGCCACTTCTGAAGTTCAGCATTTGCCGATCAAGGTGGATGAGAAGGCCTTTCGGTAGGTCCAGCTCATCCCCGGCTCGTGCTGCTTCCAGAGCCAAATAGTTGGGAAATTTCCACTGCTCAGGAAACCGGTGTGCTGTCCTCTTCACTTTGTAGAGCCAGCTCTTGCTCCTGAAGTAGTTACAAACTAACTGGAGTTTTCCTTGGTTGGCCCAGAGTTTATTTATCCAACTTTCTCAGTTTTCTCCTTCATGAAAAGTAATTCTCCAAGCCATTTCCGAAATTACTCCACTCCACTTTGTTTAAGGTTAACTGTTCCAAAGAGCTCTCTTCCCGCTCTCTCTCTCTCTCTCTCTCTCTTTCACACACACCCACCCCCCCCCCCCCCCACACACACACAACATCCCTCTTCCCCCAGCTTCCTCTCCAAAGTGCCTGCACCTCTTCATAATCTGCTCCTCCTTTCCCTCAGGGCAATATAGATCCGGGGGCCCCGCTCAACTGAAATCATGCTGTGTTCAAGCCATTGTCTATAATATTAATAATAATAATAACGGTATTTGTTAAGCTCTTACTATGTGCCGAGCACTCTTCTAAGCACTGGGGTAGATACGAGGTTATCAGGTCCCATGTGGGGCTCACGGTCTTAATCCCCATGTTACAGATGAGGTAACTGAGACTGTAAGCCCGGCAATAGGCAGGGATTGTCTCTATCTGTTGCCGAATTGTACATTGCAAACACTCAGTACAGTGCTCTGCACGTAGTAAGCGCTCAATAAATGCTACTGAATGAATGAACTGAGGAGCAGAGAAGTTAAGTGATTTGCCCAAAGACACACAGCTGACAAGTGGCGGAGCCGGGATTAGAACCCAAGACCTCTGACTCCCAAGCCCGCGCTCTTTCCACTAAGCCACGCTGCTTCTCATTGAGCACCTGCTTTGTGCAGAGCACTGTACTAAGCACTTGGAAGAGTACTGTAGAATTAGTAAGCACTTAGAGTGTAGTGGTTCAAGAGATGCCTTCCCCGTCCTTCTCCCACCCATCTATACGAGATTTGGTCTTATTGGAAACAACTCAGGAGTCATGTTAATTCTAGAACTACTGCAGGGGTTTGCTTCTGTCCCACTGGGGGCTCGAGGAGGGGTGGCCACCTCGAACGTTGAGTTAGCCTCCGTGAAAAGCGGCACTGGCTAGTGAGAAGAGCATGGACCTGGAAGTCAGAGGATCTGGGCTCTAACCCTGGTTCCACCACTCGCCTGCTGGGTGACCTTGGGCAAGTCACTTAACTTCTCTGTTCCTCAGTTCCCCCATCTAAAAAATGGGGATTCTCCCTCCTGTTTGGACTGTGAGCTCAGCATGGGATCTGATTATCTTGTGATTACCCCAAAGTTTAGTACAGTGCTTGGCCCATAGTAAGCCCTCAACAAATACCGAAAATATTATTTTTTGTGAGAGCTTGTTTAGATTCACACTTTGACCTTGGCCTCTACTACCTGGCCTGGGTCACAGATGGGATGCCACAGCTGCTGCTGTCTCTGCCCATAGTGAAGTAGGTGAAGCAGCGCAGTGTGGCCTACTGGAAAGAACCCGGGCTTGGGAGTCAGAGGTTGTGGGTTCTAATCCCAGCTCTGCCTGATGTCTGATGTGTCTGATGTCTGATGTGTCTGAGCACACACTGTCTGATGTGTGACCTCGGGCAAGCCACTTAACTTGTCTGTGCTTCAGTTCCCTCATCTGTAAAATGGGGATTAACTGTGAGCCTCACATGGGACAACCTGATGTCCCTGTATCTACCCCAGTGCTTAGAACAGTGCTCTGCACATAGTAAGCGCTTTATAAATACCAACATTGTTATTATTATTAACTTCTCTGCACCTTGGTTACCTCATCTGTAAAATGGGGATTAAGACTGTGAGCCCCGCGTGGGACAACCTGATCACCTTGTATCTACTGCAGTGCTTAGAACAGTTCTTGGCACATCATTATTATTGTTATTTTTAAGTAGGTGACTATGGTGCCCCACTGGCAAAGAAACACATTCAGCTTAATGATCTCCCCTTCTCACCTGGTTCCTCTCTCCCGTTCCCCCTGCCACCTGCCCCCCACCCCGATCCCACCCAGTTCTAAACCATTTCTGGATGCCTTCTCATCTTTTCCTTCGATAAGGGGGGTCACTGTTCCAGCTCTGACGCAGTAGGCTGAAGTTTGGTTGTAAACCTCGGGTTCTTGGGAAGATCAGGGCTGCTCGGTGTTATTCAACTCCCAGCCAGCCTTTACGGTTTCTTGTGCATGTTTTATGGTACTTGTTAGGTGCTTAGTGTGTGCCAGGCATTGTACTAAGTACTTGGGGTAGATACAAAACTAATCAGGTTGGAACACGGTCCCTGTCCCTCATGGAATTCATAATCTTAATCCCCATTTTATAGATGAGGTAACAGGACCAGAGAAGTGAAGCGGTTTGCCCCAGTTCACACAGCCAACAAGTGGCGGAGCTGGGATCAGAACCCAGGTGCTCCTGACTCCCAGGCCCGTGCTTCATCCGTTAGGCCACGCTGCTTCTCAGTTTTAAAATGTTTTAAAGTTTTAAAGTGTATTTACCCCCTACCCGACTACCCCTGCTCTCTTATCCCCACTTTAATGTGAGCTAGGAGCTCCTTCGCCGAAAGCCGTGAAACGGAGGGACTTTTTGACCTGGGAGGAGGGTGACCTTAAACACTTGTGGAGTTAGCCCTGAAGTTGTTTGTTTAGAAGAAAAGAGGCTTAGGAGGCGGGAATACCGATCCGCAGGGGTCCCAAATCATGCAGCTGGATAGTCAGACTGGATACACTACGATGCGTTTCGCTGGGGGAACAGCTGAGAAAGCAAGGAAGGAACAGAACTGGGAAAAGCCACACTTCTCCAGCTGAGGCTATCTGCTAGAGACTACAGCAAGAGGTGGCCTAGGGTGGCTTTTGAAGATTCTCTTTGACATCCCCTCCCATCCACCGCTGTGAAAACATTTTCCTCGCTCCTTGTTCTCAGTGACATGCCCCATTATTGGTTGAGCTGCAGGGGCCAGGCCCGGGACTTCCCCGCCCGGTTCTGTGGGGCAGGACTAGCCCTTGAGCCTTCCGCAGCTCTCAGGAAGATGGAAGGGTAGCAGTCAGGCTGGGGGTTGGGGAGGGGAAAGGCTCAAGGACGCAGCTTGGGTCAAGGTGATGTGTTGTAACCAAGGGGTCTTGAGCATATGAACATTGCTGATTGACATCTCCTTTCTCTCCAAATTCCTCTCTCTTATTCTCTGGCTGAAACATCTTTGTTAAATCCCAACCTCACATCTTATTCACTGCCTTTGGCTGTCACACTATAATCCTCCATTTCTCTCTCTTCTTTACTTTCTACCTCTCCTCTTGTTTCACCATCTCACTCCCTTTATTTCCCTACATTTCTCCCTCTCTCTCCATCTTCCTCTCTCTCTCTCTCTCTCTCCATCTTCTCCCTTTCCTCCTCCCCTTTCCGCCCTTCCCAGTGTCATTCTTTCTGCTCTTCTTTTTCCCTCATCTGTTCTTGCCTCCCGTCCTTGCTCTCTCTCCCTCTCCCCCCATGTCTCTCAACAGGGAGCCCCAGGAGATGCGGGGATGTCCATTATAGGTCCACGCGGCCCTCCTGTAAGTGATTTTCTCTCTATTTTGGATCATGGTGGGATGTGGGCAAATTACCCCAAGAGACCAAGTGGGAGACCGTGTCACCGCTGTCCTTTTGGCAGGAGCGGCCACCACATGTGAGGTGGTTTGCAGTTGGGGCCAGATGGTCTCTGTTGTGAAAGAAAACTCCTTGTCTAAATATAACCAAATTATGGCCTGTTGCTGGCATTCAGAAGGATGAATCCTTCAGCCCTGAAACTCCAGTGGTTGGTGGTCCCCCTCCTTCCTGCCAGAGACCTGGCACATACTAAGCGCTCAACAAATACCATTAAAAAACCTAAAGGCTGGCTAGGAGTTGAACAACACTGAGCACCTGGACCCTGCCCTTTTGAAGACCCACCTTTGGCTCTGGAGGGGGCTT
The DNA here is from genome assembly GCF_004115215.2 of Ornithorhynchus anatinus. Classification (NCBI taxonomy): domain Eukaryota; kingdom Metazoa; phylum Chordata; class Mammalia; order Monotremata; family Ornithorhynchidae; genus Ornithorhynchus; species Ornithorhynchus anatinus. The sequence continues at coordinate 87,526,566 of NC_041730.1, read as the reverse complement.
GATGGGCTAGTGAGGCTCATTTGAGGCTCACTGACTCCAGGGTAGGTTCTTTAGTTTGGTGCTTCTACCGTTCCCATTCATCCCAGTTCTCACCCATTGATCCACGGGTCATAATAATAATAATACCGATGGTATTTAAGCACTTTCTCTGTATCGAGCCCAGTTCTAAGCACTGGGGTAGGTACAGCTAATCAGGTTGGGCACAGTCCCTGTCCCACATGGAGCTCACAGTCTTAATCCCCATTTTGCAGATGTGATATGCAAAACTGAGATATGGAGAAGTGGAATGATTTTCCAAAGGTCATACAACAGGCAAGTGGTGGAGTCGGGATTAGAACCCAAGGCCCTCTGACTCCCAGGTCGATGATCGATCCACTAAGCCATGCTGCTTCCTGATCCTCGGTTTAAAGAGGTCTAGAGAGCCCAGGCAACAGCAAAACTTCTGCCCTGATCTTAGAGAGCTCATTTTTCTCCAAGAGAAGCAATTCCATTCTTCCAGAAACAATTTCACAAAGTTGGAGGTAGCCATGGGCTACAGTTAGATTGTCTCAGGGAAAGCATTTGCCAATGACTGGTACTTTTTAATAATAATAATAATAATCGTATTTGTTAGCACTTACTATGTGCCGGGCACTGTTCTAAGAGCTGGGTTGCAGGTTTTCCACAGTGATCTTTACCTTAGCATATGAAAGCTATGGGCGCTGACTGCTATAATCCCTCAGTCTCATATACCTCAGGTTGTGACTGAATTTCCAAGATGCAGAAAGAAACTTTCTGTTAGGTAAGAAATGTTCTTAGGGAACCGATGCCTGTGCTGGAAACGCCCAGATGGCAAGAGCCTGCAACTCATTTTTTTTTTTTTACGGTATTTGTTCAACACTTACTATGTGTCAAATGCTGATCTAAGCGCTGGGGTAGGTACAAGTAAATTAGGTCAGGCACAATCCCTGTCCCACGTGGGGCTTACAGTCTAAGCAGGAGAGCCGCTGACTTGCGTTCACTGCCTCGGAACTCCCGGAATTTTGACAAGAGCAGGAGCAAGACAGCCAGCAACACTCTCTTCCCTGTGGACACTTCTCCCTCCCGTGGAAATCAGCATCCATCTCTCTTCAGAAAGAAGTGGAGGATGGATAGGAGACTTCTGTTTGCCATTAAAAAGTCAAGGTCAAGTGGGGTAAGACCCTGGCAGCCTGGACTAGGGGTAACATCTGGTTTTCTTCTTAGCTACAAAAGCCCCCAAATAAGTGTTGCTAATGAGAAACAGCTCAGCCCGTTTGTGGGGCCACCTGCCCTTCACTCTTCAGAGTTTGATAAATGGTTAAACCATAGGGGAAACAATCGCGGGCTTGCCGGCCTTCGGGAAGACAGTGGTTTCCAGTCTATTGGTGGCCAAGAGCGGACGGTATTTTTTATTGACTGAAGTTGTTGGAGCCAGGACGCTACAGCTCATCTGTCAGCGGCAATCAGTGTGGGCAGCAGGAAGCCAGATAGGTTAGGAAAAGCTGCCCATAAAGAAGGTGGGGACGTGTGGCACTCCTGGGTTTCTCTGACAGGTAGGTGAGGGAAGCACGGGGTAGCCAGCTAAGGCTTAGGTTGCTCAGATTCTCCCCCTGAATGGGATTGGCTATTTTCTTAGGATACTCCTGGAATCAGCTGTAGGATGATGCCTGAGACTTGCAGAACAGCAGTGTGGTTTAGGAGGCTGGAATTACGTCAGTCAGTCAGTCGGTTGTATTTATTGAGTGCTTACTGTGTGCAGAGCACTGTACTAAGCACTTGGGAGAGTACAGTATAGCATCACAGACACATTACCTGCCCACAGTCAGCTTACGGTATAGAGGACTCAGGATTAAGCATGGAGCATGACAGCTGGGAGCCAAATCAAGGTGTCATTGAAAGAATAATAGTAATAATAATGTTGGTATTTGTTAAGCACTTACTATGTGCAGAGCACTGTTCTAAGCGCTGGGGTAGACACAGGGGAATCAGGTTGTCCCACGTGGGGCTCACGGCCTTAACCCCCATTTTACAGATGAGGTAACTGAGGCACAGAGAAGTGAAGTGACTTGCCCACAGTCACACAGCTGACAAATGGCGGAGCCGGGATTCGAACCCATGACCTCTGCCTCCAAAGCCCGTGCTCTTTCCACTGAGCCACGCCGCTTCCGGGATCTTGAAATTTCCCTGTCCTGAAGGGCAAGGTTTTGCTGATGAAGATGGATGGCTAAGCAATCAATCAATCGATCGTATTTATTGAGTGCTTACTGTGTGCAGAGCATTTTTACAAAGGACTTGGCAGAGTACCACACAATATGACGCATTCCCTGCCCACAATGAGCCAGGGATGTGAGCCTCTGCCAAATGGAGAGGCCACATCTCTTTTCCCTGATGGAGGGTGGTCAGCCGAGTTTGAAGGGTGACTAGGATGCTTTACGTGTGCATTCATGGAAGCAGTGTGGCCTAATGGAAAGAGCACAGACCTGAGAGTCAGAGGACCTGGGTTCTAATCCCGGCTCTGCCACTCGTCTGCTCTGTGGCCTTGGGCAAGTCATTTAATGTCTCAGCCTCAGTTACCTCATCTGTAAAATCTGTAATTCAGTCTTACTCTCTCCTACTTAGACTGTGAGTCCCATGTGGGACGGGGACTGAGCCAACCTGATGAATTTGTATCCACCCCAGTGCTTAAACAATGCTTGGCACCTAGTGAATGCTAAATAAGTACAAGAATAAGTCAGCTCTGAGCAATAAAGCGTGACCCAATAAGATTCCTTAAGGGCTACAGACTCGTTAGATCCGATTCCAGTTCATGCCTTTGCTGCCTTTCTGTCTTGGTAGGGCTGGAAGACTGTTTCAATATGGCAGTCACATGATTTGCACGAGTTAATTTCTTGGCTATGGCCAAAGCATATCATTTATAAAAAAATGTTATTTGTAAAGTGCTTACTCTGTATCATTATCATCACCAATATTTACCGAGTGCAGACCGGGCATTCGGAGGTCAGACTGGACCCAATTTTATCTGTAGCCAAGTTCTCTTTCTCAGAACTGACTTCTAGGAAGGAGCACATTAAGCATCCTAGTCACCCTCCTCCAGCAGGGAAAGAAGCTACGGCCTCTCCATTTGGCAGAAGCTGGGCCCAGTGATCCATCTTCACCATCCAAATCCTTGGACGGTCTTTTCGTGGATGTAATGCAGTTTCTCCATTCGCTGTTTGGTCTCACCTGCACCGAAAGGTGATTTTCACTGTCAGTAGTATCTTTTGCGAGTACCCAGGACAACTAAATATAGCAGCGTGGCCTAGTGTAAAGAGCACTGGGCTGGGAGTCAGAGGACCTGGGTTCTAATTCCAGCTCTACCACTTGTTCGTTGACCTTTGGCGAGTCATTTCATTTCTCTGTGTCTCAGTTTCCTCAACTGTAAAATGGGGATTCAATTATTATTATTATTGTTGTTGTTATTATGGTATTTGTAAGGTGCCTACTATGTGCCAGGCCCTAACTAAGCGCTCCTTCCTACTTAGTCTGTGAGCACTATGTGGGACAAGGACTGTGTCCAACCTGATTATCTAGTATCTACCCCAGCATTTAGAGCAGTGCTCGGCACACAGTAAGTGCTTAACAAATGTAATGATAATAATGACAATAACAAGAATGTATATGTGGGTGGGTATACGTATACTCATAAATTCATTCAATCAATCATTCAATTATTGAGCGCTTACTGTGTGCAGAGTACTGTAGTAAGCACTTGGAAAGTAAAATTCAGCAATAAAGAGAGACAATCCCTGCCCACACAGACTTATAGTCTAGAAGGGGGGAGACAGACATCAAAACAAATAAACCGGCCTCAACAGCATCAATATAAATAAATATAATTAGAGATATACTTATCAAAACAAGTAAACCGGCATTAACGTAAATAAATAGAATTATATACATGTATATATATACACAAGTGCTATGGGGTTGGGAGGAGGGAGCGAGTCGGGACGATGGGGAGGGGAGGGGGAGCCGAAGAAAAGGGAGGTTTAGTCTAGAAAGGTCTCTTGGAAGAGATGAGCCTTCTGTAGGGCTTTGAAGTGGGGAAGTGTGATTGCTTGGTGGATTTGAGGAGGGAGAGTATTCCAGGCTAGAGGTACGACGTGGGCCAGGGGTTGATAGCGGAACAGTTGAGAACGAGGCACAGTGAGAAGGTTAGCGGCACCAGAGGAGCGGAGTGTGCGGGCTGGGATTTAGAAGAGAGAAGGGAGGTGAAGTAGGAGGGGGCAAGATGATGGAAAGCTTTGAAGCCAATAGTGACGAGTTTGGGCTTGATATGGAGGTTGATAGGCAACCACCGGATAATTTTTGAGGAGCAGGGTGATATGCCCAGATCCTTTCCGTAGAAAGATAATCCAGGCAGCAGAATGAAGTATGGACTGAAGTGGGGAGAGAGAGGAGGTTGGGAGGTCAGAAAGGAGGCTGATGCAGTCATCCAGTTGGGATAGGATGAGTGATTGTACTAATGTGGCGGCGGTTTGGATGGAGAGGAAAGGATGGATACTGGCGATGTTGTGAAGTTGAGACCGGCGGGTTTTGGTGACAGATTGAATATGTGGGGTGAATGAGAGAGAGGAGTCGAGGACGACACCAAGGTTGCAGGCTTGTGAGACGGGAAGGATGGTAGCGCAGTAACGGATAGGTCAGGGGGAGGACGGGGTTTGGGAGGGAAGATAAGGAGCTCCGCCTTGGATATGTTGAGTTTTAGGAGGCGGGAGGACATCCAAGTAGAGATGTTCTGAAGGCAGGAGGAGATGCGAGCCTGGAGGGAGGGAGAGAGAACAGGAGAGGAGATTTGGGTATCATCCATGCAGAGATGGTAGTTGAAGCCGTGGGAGCGAATGAGTTCACCAGGGGACTGAGTATAGATGAAGAATAGAAGGGGACCAAGAACTGACCCTTGAGAAGCCCCTACAGTTAGGGGATGAGACGGGGAGGAGGAGCCCACGAAGGAGACTGAGAATGAACGGCCCAGAGAGACAGGAGGAGAACCGGGACAGGACATACACGTGACTATGACCCATGTGTTCATGGAAACATAAAGTAGAACTCAGATGCCACGTACAAAATATAAAAACCGCTTGGCTTCCTTCCCGGAACAAAGAATTGTGTTTTTTTATGATGATTCCACTCCACGGAGGCTGCTTTCCTCTGCCTCGCTCCCATCCCCATGAGAACGGCCTTTGGCTCTGAAGGCCAGTTATCTCTCAGGGCCTAGGGAAAGGAAGCAAGTCAAGACTCTTGAGGAGAGACAGGAATAGAGCTCAGGTCTTCTGACGCCCACAGCCCGTGCTCTGGCCGGGATACCACCCTTCCTCTCGATCCGTTGACCACAGGGCCCCAAGGAGGAAAGGAGGAAGACGCCAGCATGGCACCTCACTGTGGATCAGTGTCTTGGCCATTTCCCTGTAGCCTCTGGGGCAAGGGTGAGCACTCTGTCAGGGAGAGTTTCCTTTCGTTCGAAACCTCTTTCAGCCCCTTGAGGAAGAGAGATGCATCATGCTGATTGAAGAGTCTCTATCAGGTTGCGAATCGTGTGATTATATGTTCAGTATAAACAATATCGGGGAAGGGGAAGGGGCTCTTGGAATCTTCTGCTTATGAACTTTTCCTTCGGCCGGGCGCCGACACGAGGAGTCGAAAGTTTACAAGAAAGATATTAGAGGCCAACGTGCACCGTTTCCGGGTTTTCTCCTTGACCCTATTCTTAGCACTCACTTGGCCATGGGAGAGGCCTGAATGGGATTTTGATTTTGATTTATGAATGGGTTGCCCTCCCTTCTCACCCGTTTGGAAGCCTGCCCTGGGCAGATCCTGGAATTTATAACTTATCTCTGCTCCGGCCCCAGGAAAATGCTGTGAAGTGGCTGGGTTCACACCCTCCAAAGCCAGAGAGACCGGACTCCGCCCTGCTCAAGGGTCCCGGGAGCCTCCTGAGCTGGGAAGGAAGCCACACAGACACTGACCTGGGCGGGAGCTTGCAAATCTGCCCTGTCACTGGGAATATTTCATGCCCCCCGGCAGGTAGCATAACATAAGAAATGGCTCTGGGTAAACCTGGCCCCATAAATCCTTCCCCTCCACCCTCTTCCATGGCTCTCTGCTGTGTAAAATTTGGGACAGCTGAGAACTGCGGTTGAGCTCGCAGGCGTTCCCAGAGACTTTTGGAATTCGCCAACTGAGAAGCGGTGTGGCCTGATGGATAGTTCATGGGCGAGGGAGGCAAAAGGGCCTGAATTCTAATCCCAGCTCCTCCGCTTGTCTGCTGTGCGACCTTGGGCAAGTCACTTCACTTCTCTTGCCTCAGTTCTCTTATCTATAAAATGGGGATGAAGACCTTGAGCCCCGGGTAGGACTCGTTCATTCATTCAATCGTATTTTTGAGCGCTTACTCTGTGCAGAGCGCCGGACTAAGCGCTTGGCATGTACAATTCATCAACAGATAGAGACAATCCCTGCCCAACAACGGGCCCACAGTCTAGAAGGGGGAGAGAGACAACAAAATTATACAAAATAAGTAATAATAATAATAATGTTGGTATTTGATAAACGCTTACTATGTGCCGAGCACTGTTCTAAGCGCTGGGGTAGACATAGGGGAATCAGGTTGTCCCACGTGGGGCTCACAGTCTTAATCCCCATTTTTTACAGATGAGGGAACTGAGGCACAGAGACGTTAAGTGACTCGCCCACAGTCACACAGCCGACAAGTGGCAGAGCTGGGATTCGAACTCATGAGCCCTGACTCCAAAGCCCGTGCTCTTTCCACTGAGCCACGCTGCTTCAAGTAGTCGCGTCAATATTATCAAGATAAATAGAATCATAGATATATACACATCATTAACAAAATAAATAGAGTAATAAATAATATATGCAATTATGCACAAGTGCCGTGGGGAGGGGAAGGGGGAATTGGGAGGGGAAGAGGAGCAGAGGGAAAGGGGGAGCTCAGTCTGGGAAAGCCTCCTGGAGGAGATGAGCTCTCAATAGGGCTTTGAGGAGGGGAAGAGTTAGATTGGCAGATGTGAGGAGGGAGGGCATTCCAGGTCAGCGGTAGGATGTGGGCCAGGGGGTCGACGGCGGGACAGGCACGAACGAGGGACCATGAGGAGGTTAGCGGCGGCAGAGGAACGGAGTGTACGGGGTGGGCTGTAGAAGGAGAGAAGGGAGGTGAGGTAGGAGGGGGCAAGGTGATGGACAGCTTTGAAGCCAAGAGTGAGGAGTTTCTGTTTCGTGCGGAGGTTGATAGGCAACCACTGGAGGTTTTGGAGGAGGGGAGTGACATGCCCAGAACATTTCCGTAGAAAGATGATCTGGGCAGCGGAATGAAGAATAGACTGGAGCGGGAAGAGACAGGAGGATGGGAGATCAGAGAGCTGACACAATAATCCAGTCGGGTTATTATGAGAGCTTGTACCGGCACGATAGCCGTTTGGATGGAGAGGAAAGGGCGGAGCTTGGTGATATTGTGAAGGTGAGACCAGCAGGTTTTGCTGACGGATTGGATGTGTGGGGTGAATGAGAGAACAGAGTCAAAGATGACACCAAGGTTGCGGGCCTGTGAGACAGGAAGGATGGTAGTGCCTTCCACAGTGAAAGGGAGATCAGGGAGAGGACAGGGTTTGGGAGGGAAGATAAGGAGCTCAGTCTTGGACATGTTGAGTTGGCTGGCAGACATCCAGGTGGAGATATCCTGCAGGCAGGAGGAGAAACGAGCCTGGAGGGAGGGTGAGAGAACAGGGGAGAAGATGTAGATTTGGGTGTCATATGTGTAGAGATGATAGTTGGATGTTTGGATAGTTTTCACCGAAGGCCAGTGAAGTGCAGTGACTTGCCTCGGGTCAGACAACAGACACGTGGTGAAGCCTGGATTAGAACCCAGGTCCTTCTGAGTCCCGGGCCTGTGCTCTGTCCACTAAGCCAAGCTGTTTCACAGAAGCATCTAACGGGAAGGGTCTGGGAGAGGACGAGAGGGAAACGTATTGGCCGTATGACCCTCACTGTAGCCTGAAAAATAGAAACTGCCGACCGAGATCCTGGTTGAAGTTCCGGCCTACTAGATTCCAGTCTGTCTCCAGATAAATCACAGGGAGTGGTGACTGCAAATAAGACCTATAGGATGCTGGGCGAGAGATCTCGTGGCTTGAAGGCTAGTTGTGTCTCCGATACCCTCTAGGACTAATTGCTTGTACTTGGTGGAATCTGCGACGGACAGACTGGTTTCCCTAACCCATTAAAAACGGCTGCGGCCCATCCAGTTCCGCAGTGTGGCCCAGTGGAAACCCTCTCTGGGTCAACAATGAATAGCAGCATGACCTAGTGGAAAGAGCACGGGCCTGAGAGTCAGGAACTCGGTCCCTTCTCCACCCACTTGTCTGCGGTGTGACTTTGGGCAAGTCACTTAACTTCTCTGGACCCCGGATGCCTCTTCTTCATTCATTCATTCAATAGTATTTATTGAGCGCTTACTATGTGCAGAGCACTGTACTAAGCGCTTGGGATGAACAAGTCGGCAACAGATAGAGACAGTCCCTGCCGTTTGACGGGCTTACAGTCTAATCGGGGGAGACGGACAGACGAGAACGATGGCGATAAACAGCGTCAAGGGGAAGAACATCTCGTAAAAACCGATGGCGACTAAATAGAATCGAGGCGATGTACAATTCATTAACAAAATAAATAGGGTAACGAAAATATATACAGTCGAGCGGACGAGTACAGTGCTGTGGGGATGGGAAGGGAGAGGTGGAGGAGCAGAGGGAAAAGGGGAAAATGAGGCTTAAGCTGCGGAGAGGTAAAGGGGGGATGGCAGAGGGAGTAGAGGGGGAAGAGGAGCTCAGTCTGGGAACGCCTCTTGGAGGAGGTGATTTTTAAGTAGGGTTTTGAAGAGGGAAAGAGAATCAGTTTGGCGGAGGTGAGGAGGGAGGGCGTTCCAGGACCGCGGGAGGACGTGACCCGGGGGTCGACGGCGGGATAGGCGAGACGGAGGGACGGCGAGGAGGTGGGCGGCGGAGGAGCGGAGCGTGCGGGGTGGGCGGTAGAAAGAGAGAAGGGAGGAGAGGTAGGAAGGGGCAAGGTGATGGAGAGCCTCGAAGCCTAGAGTGAGGACTTTTTGTTTGGAGCGGAGGTCGATAGGCAACCACTGGAGTTGTTTAAGAAGGGGAGTGACATGCCCGGATCGTTTCTGCGGGAAGATGAGCCGGGCGGCGGAGTGAAGAATAGACTGGAGCGGGGCGAGAGAGGAGGAAGGGAGGTCAGAGAGAAGGCTGACACGGTAGTCTAGCCGGGATATAACGAGAGCCCGTAATAGTAAGGTAGCCGTTTGGGTGGAGAGGAAAGGGCGGATCTTGGCGATATTGTAGAGGTGAAACCGGCAGGTCTCGGTAACGGATAGGATGTGTGGGGTGAACGAGAGGGACGAGTCAAGGATGACACCGAGATTGCGGGCCCGAGAGACGGGAAGGACGGTCGTGCCATCCACGGTGATAGAGAAGTCTGGGAGAGGACCGGGTTCGGGAGGGAAGATGAGGAGCTCGGTCTTGCTCATGTTGAGTTTTAGGTGGCGGGCCGACATCCGGGTGGAGACGTCCCGGAGGCGGGAGGAGATGCGAGCCTGAAGGGAGGGGGAGAGGACGGGGCGGAGATGTAGATCTGCAAAATGGGGATTCAATACCTGGTCTCCCTCCTACTTAGACTGTGAGCCCCAGGTGGAACTTATCTTGCATTTACTCCAGCACTTAGTACAGCATTTGACAAGTAGTAAGCACTTAAATACAACAGTTATTTTCCGGTTCAGATCTCAGATCCAAAGTGCAGAATTGATGCTGGGAAAGGGAAGTCAGTCAGAGAAGAGAAGCAGCGTGGCCTAGTAGATAGTGAGTGAATCTGGGAGTCAGAAGCCCTGGGTTGTAATCCTGCCTCCACCAACTGTCTGCTGTGTGCCCTTGGGCAAATCGCTTAACTTTTCTGAGCGTCAGTAAACTCATCTGTAAAATGGGGATTAAGACTGTGAACCCCATGTGGGACGTGGACTGCGATCCACCTGATTAGCGTGTATCTATTCATTCATTCAATAGTATTTATTGAACGCTTACTATGTGCAGAGCACTGTACTAAGCGCTTGGAATGTACAAATAGGTAACAGATAGAGACAGTCTCTGCCCTCTGATGGGCTTACAGTCTAATCGGGGGAGACGGACAGACAAAACAATAGCAATAAATAGAATCGAGGGGATGAACATCTCATTAAAACAATAGCAAATAGAGTCAAGGTGATGTACATCTCATTAACAAAATAAATAGGGCGATGAAGATATATACAGTTGAGCGGACGAGTACGGTGCTGAGGGGAGGGGAAGGGAGAGGGGGAGGAGCAGAGGGAAAAGGGGGAGAAGAGGGTTTAGCTGCGGAGAGGTGAAGGGAGGGTAGAGGGGGAGCAGAGGGAAAAGGGGGAGCTCAGTCTGGGAAGGCCTCTTGGAGGAGGTGAGCTCTAATCCCAGTGCTTAGTACAATGCCTGGCACATAGTAAGCACTTAACAGATGCCACAGGGAAAAAAAAGGAGAGGAGCTATTAGTTTAAATCACCTCAGAAACAACTTCAAATTTCATCTGGGCTGTCTATCCTCTAAATTCATTTTCTAAGGAGGAACCCTAGTAGGTCCGATAGCATTCAGAAACGAAACTGTTGGAGATTTTGATGACATCTTGGTTTTTGCTCCCTCACCATCAGCCCTAGATTAAACCTTCTCATCATGCCTCCCTGCGGGTTTCCAGGTGAGGACATCCCATTCAACAAACTTAGGCCCTGGCTGAAAAGTCTTTAGCATCCCAGATCTCCAAAGGAAATGCTTACTTCCACTGCCCTCCCTGCCAACCCAATTTCAGATGCTCCGGTCAGGGCTGCCTTCTTCCCCCTCGAGTTTAAAGTGAGAAGAAAGTGAGAGGGAGAGTGCGTGAGAGTGTGTGAGTGAGAGACGCACATAGACGCTCCCTGATCATTCTATTCTATTTGCAGTCACTGTCTTGATGATTCCGCTCTACATCTGATCCAGGGTTGTCGTTTGGTGAGCAGGAAACCGCGAGGCCTATCTGTGGAGGACTGAGGTCACCAGAAAGCCCAGCTCTTCCTCTTAAACCTACTTTGGCCCGGTCTCTATCTCACTTTCGCTCTCCTTCTCGTCCTTTTTAGGGCCAGCCCGGCACAAGAGGTTTTCCCGGATTTCCGGTAAGTGAGAATTATTGATGTACCAGCTCCTTGCATTGCTCTGTGTCAGTCCTTGTGATTCCCAGCACCAGCTCCTACCTCCTAACTGGAGGCTTTCTCTGCCTTCCCTTCCTGAGCTGGGCGAGATCACTGGAAGGGCTTCCTGAGGCCGCTTCCTCTTTTGCCTTTCATGGCTCTCTTTTTTTTTTTAGAAGAAATGAAATACCCTATTTCCCACTCTCGAAAAACACCAAAAAGCGAATAACCCAAAGCCAGGCCTGGATTGTTTCAAAAAAACTATTTTAAGGGTCGACGGGGGAAAAAAAGGGAAATCGCCAGGTTCCATTAAGTGGAATACCAGGCTGAAGTCAGGACTACGGCGTGACATTATAATAACAGAGTCTGGGAGATTCACCTGGGATTCAGTGTGGGGGACTCCACTCCTGACCCAACTGTATGTCGAGTGGCTGAGGCGGGCAGGAGCTTGCTGATGTAAGGAATAACTAAATCTCCTCAAGTTTGGCAGGGGGGGCGAGCAATCTGAGAATCCTCATGGCCCTCTCCTCTCCCCCTCAACCTTCCCCCTAATAATAATAATAATGGTACGTGTTTAGCGCTTACTATATGTCAAACACTGTTCTAAGAGCTGGGGTAGATATACGTTAATCGGGTCGGACACAGTCCCTGTCCCACATGGGGCTCGCATTCTTATCCCCATTTTACAGATGAGGAAACTCAGGCCCAGAGAAGTGAAGTGATTTGCCCAGGGTCACACAGCAGACATAAAAATAATAATAATATTGTTGGTATTTGTTAAGCAATTACTATGTGCAGAGCACTGTTCTAAACACTGGGATAGATACAGGTAAATCAGGTCGGACACAGTCCCTGTCCCACATGGGGCTCGCATTCTTATCCCCATTTTACAGATGAGGAAACTCAGGCCCAGAGAAGTGAAGTGATTTGCCCAGGGTCACACAGCAGACATAAAAATAATAATGTTGGTATTTGTTAAGCACTTACTATGTGCAGAGCACTGTTGTAAGCGCCGGGGTAGATACAGGGTAATCAGGTTGTCCCACGTGAGGCTCACAGTCTTAATCCCCATTTTACAGATGAGGGAACTGAGGCAAAGAGAAGTTAAGTGACAAATTAAGTGACTTGCCCACAGTCACACAGCTGACGAGTGGCAGAGCCGGGATTTGAACCCACGACCTCTGGCTCCCAAGCCCAGGCTCTTGCCACTGAGCCACGCTGCTTCTCAATAATAATGTTGGCATTTGTTAAGCACTTACTATGTGCAGAGCACTGTTGTAAGCGCCGGGGTAGATACAGGGTAATCAGGTTGTCCCACGTGAGGCTCACGGTCTTCATCCCCAATTTACGGATGAGGTCACTGAGGCAAGGAGAAGTGAAGTGACTTGCCCACAGTCACACAGCTGACAAATGGCAGAGCTGGGATCTGAACCCATGACCTCTGGCTCCCAAGCCCGGGCTCTTTCCACTGAGCCACGCTCAGTGGAATTAGAACCCAGCTCCTTCTGACTCCCAGGCCCGTGCTTTATCCGCTAAGCCACGCTGCTTCTCTGGGGCAAGTGCTTTCCTCTCTCCTTCCCCCACCCTTTCCCCACTTCTCTCTCCAGTAACCCCCTTTAGGAACTTTGGGAGGTAGATGGGTGGGTTTCTTTGGAGGAAATTGGAGTTGTTTTGGGTCCTCTGCCAAGGCAGGGTCCGTGCTTCCTCTCAGAGCAAGACCGACTCTCAGGGACGCCGACTCTCAGGGACGCGGGGGTTGGGCTAGACTCAAGATCCCAAAGCTCACTCTTAGCAGTAGTCACTGAGTTCCCTACCTGCCTGATCCAAAGGGAGATATCCTCTCCCCTGAAAACCTGGAATGAAGGTGGGGATGAGGACAGTGGGGAAGACTTATCCCAGACCACACAGCAGAGCTCCAGGGGCATCAATAAAATGGCAGCTGGACAGCCCCTAGGAGGTACTTGGCTAGGGTGAATCAGCTGGGCAGTGATCCCATAGGCAGACTACTCCCTCCTATCCCTTTCTCCACGCCCATTTTCTATAGATCCTTCCTACAGGACCACGGCATGGACGAGGAACGAGAATCTTGGGAGTGAATAATAATGTCGGTATTTGTTAAGCGCTTACTGTGTGCAGAGCACTGTTCTAAGCGCTGGAGTAGATACAGGGTCATCGGGTTGTCCCACGTGAGGCTCACAGTTAATCCCCATTTTACCGATGAGCTAACTGAGGCACAGAGAAGTGAAGGGCCTCGCCCACAGTCACCCAGCTGACAAGTGGCAGAGCCGGGATGCGAACTCATGACCTGTGACTCCCAAGCCCAGGCTCTTTCCACTGAGCCACGCTGCTTCTCTTATGCAGACAGAAGAATAGCTGATTAGATATATTAGTCAGCCAACGGCACCATCCCAGACCTAAAGACCCAGGGGACACCTTATCAGCTTCTGGGAATGCCTTGGGGGGGGCGGGATCTGCCCGAGGACCAGTTTTGGGGACCCATTCTCATCCAGTCTCAGGTCAGCCCTAAAACCAATCTGGTCTCACCTGGGTCCCTTGGCCTGCTAAAGACTTGAGACAGAAATGGCCCTCCGGAGTGGATCGCAGCCTGAAAGTTCCTTGTGGGCGGGGAATGTGTCTACCTACTCTGATGTCTTGTAATAATAAAAATAATACTGTTGGTATTTGTTAAGCACTTACTATGTGTCAAGCACTGTTCTAATCACTGGGGTAGGTACAAGCCAATCAGGTTGGACACGGTCCCTGTCCCACATGGAGCTCACGGTCTTAACCCCCATTTTACAGACGAGGGAACTGAGGCACAGAGAAGTGAAGTCACTTGCCGAAGGTCATACGGCAGACACGTGGCAGAGCCAGGATTAGACCGTAAGCCCGTCGAACGGCAGGGACCGTCTCTGTCTGTGGCCGACTTGTTCATTCCAAGCGCTTAGTACGGTGCTCTGCACATAGTAAGCGCTCAGTGAATACTATTGAATAAATACTATTGAATGAATTAGAACCTAGGTCCTTCTGACTCCCAGGCCCGTGCTTTATCCCCTGGGCCACGCTGCTTCTTGGTGCTCTCCCAAGCGCTCGGTACAGTGCTCTGCGCGCAGTAAGCCCTCAATAAATATGATCGATTTAGTAAATGACCCATCTGCTTCTGTGCCACATCAGAGTGAAGCAGAGCCTACCTCTCCCAGGTCACCGGGATCCTGGGGCATGGGGGGATACTTCACTCTTCACTCATGCTCTCTCTTGGCCCTTCCTTTCTTTTCCTCTTGGCTTTCAGAGGTCGGTCAAGAGGAGAGGCTCTCTCTGAATCCTGTAGGTCAACCTCCCAGGGTTTGGGGGCATGGGGAAAGTGGGGAGAAACCTGCAGGAGCATGAAGAAAGGCTGAAAGGTTAGAACTCTTCATCCAGGGAAGATGCAGGCTGAGAAGGGTTGAACCGGATTGAGGTTGATGAAAATCAGGATGGGGGTGGGCGGGGCCGACATGGGAATTGTCGCTCGCCTAATCCCACAACGCCGGGGCAGGGGGGCACCCGCTGGAGCTTGAAGGTGGAAGGTTCAGACAAACAAAAGGAAGCGAGTCTTCACTCGGCGGGTGGTAAAAGCATATGGAATTGGTTCCCACAGGAAGCCGAGGAGCCTAAAATACCAGCAGGTTCAGGAGGTGTTTGGACGAATTCATAAACAAGAGGTCCAGAATGGCTTACTAGAAACAAAGGTCGGGATGTAGAGGGGAAAGTTGAGGTTGTAAGAAATTCCATTCCTAACTGGGAGGAGGGATGTCAAGAAAGGCAGCCATCACACGATTGCTTTGTCCATTACGTTGTCGGTTGGAGACGCGGCAGAGGGCTGGGAGGACCAGTGTTTTAATCCGGTGTAACCTAACAAATGGTATTCTGGACTCTATGTTCAGTCCCTTATGCCTGTGACTTTCCTTTTTCAGGGACCAATTGGTCTGGACGGCAAGCCGGTGAGTGTCCCTTCTCCCCACAGATGACTCCTCTCCTCTAAGACCCGATCCCCGTGCTCTCTGGCTCCCTACCCCATCTCTAGCCCCTTGTCTCTGGAGGACTTTGTTTTGCAAAATCAGGGCAAAGGTCTGAAAGGAACTCAGATTCCCTCCCTCCTCATATCTGACAGACAATTACACTCCCCCTCATCAAAGCCTTACTGAAGGCACATCTCCTCCAAGAGGCCTTCCCTGACTAAGCCCTCCTTTCCTCTTCTCCCACTCCCTTCTGCGTCGCCCTGACTTGCTCCCTTTATCCGTCCCCGCTCACAGCTCCTCACCACTTATGTACATATCTGCATGTTAATGTAAATTTATTTATATTATTGTCTTTCTCCCACTCTAGACTGTAAGCTTGTTGTGGGCAGGGAATGTGTCTGTTTATTGTTCTATTGTACTCTCCCACGCGCTTAGTACAGTGCTCTGCACTCAGTAAACACTCGGTAAATATATGAATATTCCTAGTTCTCAAACTGGGGGCCGCAGGGGATGCGGGGATAAAAACTTCTGTTGGAGCCTGTGAGATGCCCCCCAAGTCTGGAGTACCCCCGACCCCAAAGGTTGCCACTTGAGCTCCCAAGTTTAGAGCCAACAAGATGAACCCCAGCCACTGCATAAGCATTCACCCTCCCAGATACTTCCACGTTCTCCGAGTGGCAGGAAAGAGGGGTGAGAGAAGATACACTAGAATTTTTAGGCCACGGGGGAGCGAGGGACTCGATGCCTGAGGGGATATGGAAGAGAACCTATGGGTTTGAGAACAATCTTTGCTGAACACTTCACTGTTTTTCTTTCAGGGTTACCCCGGGCCAAAGGGAGACATGGTAAGCTCTCGTTATCTCTGCCGGGATGGGGATGAGACAGACTGATTTGAGCTGAGGAGTGGATTGATCTCTAATCCTCTGACAGGGAGGACATGGGGAGTCTCAGAAAGTGTTTCGGCCTCTCCAGAAAGGCCGAGTGCTTGTGAATGAAGGAAATCAGATTCCCTCCTCCTCAAATCCGACGATTACTCTCCCCATCTTCAAAGCTTGAGGGAAGGCACATCTCCTCCAAGAGGCCTTCCCAGACTAAGCCTTCCTTTCTTCTTCTCCCACTCCCTTCTGCATTGCCCTGACTCGCTCCCTTGATTCCTCCCCGTTCCCAGCCCCGCAGCAGTTGTGGACATATCTGAATGAAGTGCATTAAACCCTCAAACTCCCTCTCCTCAATGACCCAGCTGGGGTTTCTTGGATATCACCGCCTCGCGTTTCCAGCCGCTCCAGGTCTGGCTCAGAGCCGACCACGGGGGCTGGAATTTTCTCCTGCCTGCTGTATGCTCAGAAGCCAGCATTTCTGGGAAGGATGGTCACGGCGTTCTAATCAGTGGTCTTGGGTGGCTGCAAGAGAAAAACAACATTTCCCTCCACCCATTCTTCTGAGGGAACTAGGTAGGAGAGAGGAGGGAGAGGACCTGGTTTGGGGATTTACATAGCCGGATCACAATGCAGAAGTCTTCCCCAGGCCAGTCACTCAAAGATGCTCAGGATATCACTCTACAGATGAACATTATCCAGGTGATAGAGGCCTAAAAATATGCTACTCAGCGGAAAGAGCCCGGGCTTCGGAGTCAGAGGTCATGGGTTCGACTCCCGGCTCTGCCACTTGTCAGCTGTGTGACTGTGGGCGAGTCACTGCACTTCTCTGGGCCTCAGTGACCTCATCTGTAAAATGGGGATCAACCGTGAGCCTCACGTGGGACGACCCGATGACCCTGTGTCTACCCCAGCGCTTAGAACAGTGCTCTGCACGTAGTAAACGCTTAACAAATATCAACATGATTATTATGATTACTTTCCTGTGGTATTTGTTAAATGCTTACTATGTTCCGTGCACTGTACTAAGCTCTGGGATAGATACAAGATAAACAGGTTGGACTCAGTTCTTGTCCCACATGGGACTCACAGCTTTAATTCCCATTTGCAGATGGGATCACTGAGGCAAAGAGAAATGAAGTGACTTTCCCAAGGTCAAAGGGCTGTCAAGCAGTGGAGCCAGAAATAGAACCCAGATCTTCTGACTCCCGGGCCCGAGCTTTTTCCTCTAAGCCACAGTGTTTCTCAATAATACTACTAATAAGACTTGTGATATTAAGTGCCGAGCACTGTACTAAGCACTGGGTAGAGGCAAGATATTCAGGTCTCACATGGGGTTCACAGTCTAAGTAGGAGGGAAAACAGGATTGAATCCCCATTTTGCAGATGAGGGAACTGAGGCACAGAGAAGCGAAGTGACTTCCCCAAGGTCACACAGCGGGTAAATGGAGGAGCCGGGATTAGAACCCAGGGCTCAATTATCCAGTTACTTTAGGCCAGGAAAACATCTCCCAGAAATAGCTAGGCAATAGGAATATGAATTATCAGGATGATCTGCATCCGCAGACACGCCGTGTGCAGGTTGGTATTAAGGGCTTGCCGGCTTTGGCTGGAGAACTGGCAGGCATCTAAAATAACAACAGTAATAATAATGGCATTTATTAAGCACTTACTATGTGCCAAGCACTGTTCTTTGCGTCTGAGCACAAGGATAGACACACTCCAAATGGGGCTCGCTGTCTTAATCCCCATCTGTAAGAGGCTGGGACTGGGAAGTGTAGCCCAGTGGACTGTAAGCTCTTCTCTGTAATGATAATTAATAATAATAATAGTACTTGTTAAGCACTTACTATGTGCCCAGCGCTGTTCTAATCGCTGGAATAGTTATAATAAGGTAGCCAGGTTGAACATCGTCCCCTGCCCAACCTAAGGCTCACACTCTAAATCCCCATTTTACAGATGCAGCGTGGCTCAGTGGAAAGAGCCCGGGCTTGGGAGTCAGAGGTCATGAGTTCGAATCCCAGCTCTGCCACCTGTCAGCTGGGTGACTGTGGGCGAGTCACTTCACTTCTCTGGGCCTCAGTTACCTCATCTGGAAAATGGAGATCAACTGGGAGCCTCACGTGGGACAACCTGATGACCCTGTATCTCCCCCAGCGCTCAGAACAGTGCTCGGCACGTAGTAAGCGCTTAACAAATACCAACATTATTATCATTATTATTATTATTAAGGCTCACATTCTAAATCCCCATTTTACAGATGAGGGAACTGAGGGCCAGAGAAGTCAAGCGACTTGCCCCGGGTCACACAGGGGACATGTGGCGGAGCCGGGATTAGATCCCATGACCTCCTGACTCCCAGGCCCATCCTCTGTCCACTAAGCGATGCTGTTTAGTTTGTACGGACACCACGACTGGTACGGTGTTTACCCACTCCGTCGTATCATACTTTCCCAAGAGCTCCCTACAGTTCTCTGCGCACGATAAAAATACCAGTGCTTGATAAGGAATCAAAGCATTCTGGGGAAGGGAAGGTCCAGGTTCTGACCCACTGACGCAGTTTCTGGTCATGAGCAAAGACCAGAATGTCTTTAATGTCCGTTGCTCCCGATTTCACAGGTAAGCAGGGACTCCAGCCGAAAGCTGAACTTCTCGCCTTCTCCCCTTAATCCTCTGCTTCTCCCCAGTTTGGCAACTCTGTCAGTTACACCACTATCCTCCCTGTCCCTATCCCTGTACGATTCCGGACTCCTACTCAATTCCACACTGTTTCAGCTCTCGAATTCAACTCTCAGATGGCTAAATCCAGGCAAGTCTTCCTCTAAAGCCTCTCCCAGATCCGTCTCTTCCTCTTCACCTAAGCCGTTATCGCCCGGTTTCGAGCTCTTGTCATAACACGATTGGACTGGCATTTTGGAAGCAGCGTGGCTCAGTGGAAAGAGGCCGGGCTTCGGAGTCAGGGGTCGTGGGTTCGAGTCCCGGCTCTGCCACTTGTCAGCTGTGGGACCGTGGGCGAGTCACTTCACTTCTCTGGGCCTCAGTGACCTCATCTGGAAAATGGGGGTTAACTGTGAGCCTCACGTGGGGCGACCCGATGACCCCGTGTCTCCCGCAGCGCTTAGAACAGTGCTGTGCACATAGTAAGTGCCTAACAAATACCAACACTATTATATTGACCCCCTCGCTGATCTCCCTGCCGCTAGCATCTCCCCCTTCAGGCCTCACACCACAGAGAAG
The DNA here is from genome assembly GCF_004115215.2 of Ornithorhynchus anatinus. Classification (NCBI taxonomy): domain Eukaryota; kingdom Metazoa; phylum Chordata; class Mammalia; order Monotremata; family Ornithorhynchidae; genus Ornithorhynchus; species Ornithorhynchus anatinus. The sequence goes on along the minus strand of NC_041730.1, from coordinate 87,507,178 downwards.
CAGCATGGCTTAATGGAAAGAACACGGGCTTGGGAGTCAGGTCGTGAGTTCTAATCCTGACTCCGCCACTTATCAGCTGTGTGACTTTGGGCAAGTCACTTAACTTCTCTGTGCCTCAGTCACCTCATCTGTAAAATGGGGATTAATAATAATGTTGGTATTTGGTAAGCGCTTACTATGTGCAGAGCACTGTTCTAAGCACTGGGATAGACACAGGGTGATCAGGTTGTCCCACGTGAGGCTCCCAGTTAATCCCCATTTTACAGATGAGGTAACTGAGGCGCAGAGAAGCTAAGTGACTCGCCCACGGTCACACAGCTGACAAGTGGCAGAGTGGGATTCGAACCCATGACCTCTGACTCGAGGGACACCCTGATTACTCTGTATCTATTCCAGCACTTAGAACATTGCTTGGCACACAGTAAGTGCTTAACAAATGCTACCATTGTTATTATTATACTGCTCTTCGGATCGTCTTCCAGAAACTTTATTCAGCCTGCAACTCTCCATTCCTCCATTGAGAAGCAGCTCGGCCTAGTGGAGAAAGCACAGACCTGGTAATCCGAAGGGCCTGGGTTCTAATCCCGGATCTGCCACTCGTCGGCTCTTTGACCTCGGGCAAACCACTTAACTTCTCTGTGTCTCTGTTACCTCTTCTGTAAATTGGGAATTTAGATTATGAGCCCCATGTGGGATAGGGACCATGTCCAACCTGATTATCTTGTACCTACCCCAGCTTTTAGTAAGCACCTTACAAATATTTTTTTAAATCCTCGAAAATCTCCAAGGAATGCCCATCTCCCTCCGCATCAAACAAAAGCAGCGTGGCTCAGTGGAACGAGCCCGGGCTTGGGAGTCAGAGGTCACGGGTTCAAATCCCGTCTCTGCCACTTGACAGCCGGGTGACTGCGGGCAAGTCGCTTCACTTCTCTGTGCCTCAGTTCCCATATCTGTAAAATGGGGATTAAGACTGTGAGCCTCACGTGGGACAACCTGATTACCCTGTATCTACCCCGGCGCTTAGAACAGTGCTCTGCACATAGTAAGCGCTTAACAGATACCGACATTATTATTATTATTTTCCATTGGCTTCAGGGCCATCCGCCAGCTTGAGTTGTTTGCTCCTCCCATTCTCACCTTCCAACTGTACCCGGCCCTGGACTCACTCACACCCGGACCCCTTCGTCCGATTATTCTCTCACTCTAGAACTCCATTCCTTCCCCCAGATGTCCTCGTCTTAGCCTTCTCGTCTTGTCTCATGCCGTCAAGTCGTCTCCGACCCATAGTGACGCCATGGACGCATCTCTCCCAGGACGCCCCACCTCCATCTGCAATCGTTCTGGTAGTGGATCCAGGGAGTTTTCATGGTAAAAACATGGAAGTGGTTTGCCATGGCCTCCTTCCATGCAGTAAACTCGAATCCCCACCCTCGACTCTCTCCCATACTGCTGCTGCCCAGCACGGGTGAGTTTTGACTCGTAGCAGATTGCCTTCCACTCGCTAGCCACTGCCCAAGCTAGGGATGGAATGGCTACGCTTCTGCTTGACTCTCCCTCCCATAGTGAAGACCGGTAGAGGACTGGAAACTCTCCAGGCGCAGGCCTGAGAGGGGGTAATAATAGCAATAACGATAGCATTTGTTAAGCGCTTACTATGTGCCGAGCACTGCTTTAAGCGCGGGGGTAGGTACAGGGTCATCAGGGTGTCCCACGTGGGGGATCACAGTCTTCATCCCCATTTTACAGATGAAGTCACTGAGGCACAGAGAAGTCAAGTGACTTGCCCAAGGTCACCCGGCTGATCGGTGGCGAAGTCGGGATTAGAACCCACCACCTCTGACTCCCAAGCCCGTGCTCTTTCCACTGTGCCACGCTGCTTCTCGTCGACCTTAGCCTTACCCTCTTAATATCCCTCCTCCTTCAGTAAAACTTCTCAATTTATTCCCAACACCTCAAATCATATCAAACCAAGCCGCAATCCCGAGTACAGATGCATTTATACCATGCTCAAGATTTACATGTATTCAATTATTTGTTCTGATTCATTCTGATTTTTCACCTGGACTGTATCTATCCCTCTCCTTATCTGATCTTATTTACTTCTACTTGTGCTATTTATAAATATTTTGTTTGCCAGTCTCCTCCATTATTAATAATAACAATGTTGGTATTTGTTAAGCGCTTACTATACGCAGAGCACTGTTCTAAGCGCTGGGGTAGACACAGGGGAATCAGGTTGTCCCACGTGGGGCTCACAGTCTGAATCCCCATTTTACAGATGAGGGAACTGAGGCACCGAGAAGTGAAGTGACTTGCCCACAGTCACCCAGCTGACAAGTGGCAGAGCTGGGATTCGAACCCATGACCTCTGACTCCAAAGCCCATGCTCCTTCCGCTGAGCCACGATTGTATAAGCTCCTTGTGGGCAGGAATTAATCAATTAACCAATGGTATTTATTGATCAGGTAGCTATGTGCAGACCAGTGTACTGAGCGCTTGGGAGAGTGTGAAGTACAGGAATGGGTCTTTGGCTTGCTTATGCTTTCCCAGATGCTTTGTACCGTACTGAACGCTCTGTAGAGGCTCAATAAATAGCACTTTACCGCTGGAACAATAATAATAACTGTGGTATTTGTTAAACACTTACTCTGTGCCAGATGCTATAGTAAGCACTGGGATAATAATGATAATAATAATGTTGGTATTTGTTAAGCGCTTACTGTGTGCAGAGCACTGTTCCAAGCACTGGGGGAGACACAAGGGAATCAGGTTGTCCCACGTGGGGCTCACAGGATACAAGAAAAGCGGGTTGGGCAGTCTCTTTCTCACATAGGGCGCACAATCTTCACCCACATTTTACAGATGAGGTAACTGAGGCACAGAGAAGTTAAGTGACTTACCCAGGGTCACACAGCAGACAAATGGCAGAGCCAGGATTAGAATCTAAGTCCATCTCCCTGGCCGGTGCTTGATACACTAGGCCACAGCTGGAAGCATTCCAAGCGCTTAGCACAGTCCTCTGCACATAGTAAGCGCTCAGTAAATACTATTGAATGAGTCCCCGTTGTTCACTGCCCCTGACGTGCAGGACCACAGCTGGGTGTTGTGAAGGAAAGAATCCTCAGCTAAACGCTGGGCTGAACACCCTCCCCAGAGCCTCGCCCGCTTCCCCAGGGCCTTAGCCTCTTCCCTCTACCCCCTGGTGCCCCCCCCGCTCCTTCGCCTTCAAGAAAAGAATCCCCATGAGACACGTTCTTCCCTGAAGGACCCACCTCTGCCTCTACCCAGACTCTCTCCGGTCGGTCTCCCCTCTTTCGCTGCAACGTCTTGCAGCGTGCACGCGGTCGTGGGTGCGAGAGCCAACAGAAAGGGAAAGGAAGATACTAGCTCATTGCGCCTTGAGCCAAAATAAAGTTTTCTGTCTCCCTCCCCCGGCCCCTTGTCTTCCTCATCGTAATCTATCAAAATAGGACAGGCTGCCGAGCAATTAGACTCCTGTTTGGCTTGGCATGAAGGCCTGGAACCGTTAATTCAACACCACTGTGCAAGGTGATTGTCTTTCCCTGTTTATTGTCTACCTCCTCCGCTCTCTCCCCCACTTCTCCCTCCCCCTCGTCTCTCCTCCTCCTTTCCTTTTTCCCATGCTGTCTCTTTTCTCCAAACTCTTTTCCCTTCCCTGTTAACCTGCTCCATATGGGAAGCTGCAACGTGGAAAGAGCACAGATCTGGGAGTCAGAGGACCTGGGCTTGATTCCCAGCTCCGCCACTTGTCTGCTGTGTGACCTCGGGCAAGTCGCTTAACTTGTCCGTGCCTCGATTTCCTCATCTGTAAAATGGGGGTCAAACCCTACTCCCTCCCTCTTACACGGTGAATCCCATGTGGGGCAAGGGCTGTGCCCAACCTGATTATCTTGTACCTTCTTCAGCGCATAATACGGTGTTTGCCACATAGTAAAACCTTAATAAATATAATGATGATAATACTGATAATAATAAAGCTGTCCAGTGTGTCCAAAGCCGGCTGGTCAACCAGTTTGATATGCAGAACCTGACTCACTGCCTATAAGTATTTGGCATTTCTCAGGAAAATAAGAGGAAAGCTGAGAGACCTCCAGTGGTTTGGGCCAATTAGAGACACAGGAAAGGGTTGGGGAAGGACCTTTGAAAGGGAAAAGGTCCAATTCTGACCATGGGTCACATGGGCTGGATTCTTTCACAGAAATCTGTCACACATCCCAGCCAGCGGTCCCTCTGAAATCTACGTATCAACAGGGAAAAATCAAGGCCCCAAGAGCAGAGCGAGGCATCCACTTCTTTGCAGAGAACGTTCTCCTTCTTTGTTACTCCAAAGGATTCAGAGAAATGTCCAGAAAACCTTTCACTCTATCTCCCTCAAGAGTAACAGGATCATCCTCTCTGGAGCTTTCTATTTCTCTCGGTTTTGAATGCCCGCCCTTTTCTACAATTGAACTGTGTGTCCATTTCTCCCCCTAGGGCATAACTGGTTCCAAGGGGCAACCGGTGAGTCTCGTAATTGACCAGCTTTTTCAAGCCAACTCTGGTGGGCGGTGGGTCGGAGGTGCGTTCTGCTTCCTGTTTACTTACTTTCTAATCCATTTCTTTGCAGGGACTACCAGGACAAAAAGGAGAAAAGGTAACTCTGATGGTGGTTTTCCAGGCTTTCTTTTTTTTTTTTTTCAAAAGAAATATAAAACCAGCTCACGGGTAGAGAAATGACCAAAGCATGATGTCCTGCCGTCTCTTATTGGTTTTCTGGCAGGGAATCCCCTGCCCAATTAGATTAGGCCAGTTTGCCGCCCCAAACAAGGCTTTCCTAACTGCGAGTCAGCGGGTTCTCCAGGTATCACACTGGGCTTTTTTGGTGAGTCCAACATTTAAAAACAGTGATTCCTCAAGGCCTTGATTAGAGTCCCCTGTAGGGGAGCCCTAAATGCCTGAAAGTGGTCCAAAGAAACTACCACCCTGACAGAGAGGATAAGAGAGAGAGAAAAGAAGAGGGGAGGGGGAATAGAGAGAGAGAGAGAGAGACAGAGACAGAGATATCCTGATGCCCTCCAGAATGTATCTCCAGCCAGGGAAAATGAGCCGAGGACTGCTGAAGCTGTCGGCATAGGGAAAAGGAGTCCCAGAGATGCAGCAAGCATAAGTCAGGGAGAGCTCAAGGGGCTTGCACACTTCTGATGCCAGGAACTAGGAAGGCAATTGTTTGCTCTGTCCTTGTGACCCAGGGCAAGGACAGGCTTTGTGCAGTGTCTATTGCTTGAGGGGGGAAGCTGGCTCATTAAATTGTCAAGCCACAAGGAGGTGACCGCATCCCACCAATCTCTTCTCTTTCCTTTTCCTTTCCCAGGGTCAATGTGGGGACTACCCGCACAGGGTAAGCGTATCTCTCTCTTCTTCTCCTTAGAACTTCCTGTCCATCCTTGGGGCTGACCTTTCCTTCCCGTGTTGGCAGGAGGGTCCGGTACTCTGCTCCTCCCTGCAGTAGGGAGGGGTGAGGCCCGCAGCCTGCTATGCAAAGGGGAGATGTCTCTCTAGGGTGGGAGTCCAGGACTGAGCGTACCCCAACACTCCCCCCACAACCCTCACCTCCACCCCCAGTGACCCAAGTGGGTCGAGTCAAAGCTGTACCAGGAGGACAAGAACACCGAACCTTCCCATCCCCATCTACCGTTGGAGCCCAGGCACGGATGAGGTGGCCAGAGGAACGCCTCCCCTCTGCCACATAGGGGACCCCTTTTTACTGCTTAGCCCCGGCTCCCCATCAGTCAATCAATGGATGGTATTTGCTGAGCACTTACTGAGTGCAGAGCACTGTGGTAAGCCCCCGGGAGAGTACAATAGAGTTGGTAGATGCTGTCCCCGCGGTGGAGAGGAATTATGTTTATAGAAGTGATCACTCGGTGGATTTAGGATAAAGGCATCTCCCTGCCTACCTGCTAGATGGACACACACACACATATATATACACACACTCCCTCACGCACACTTGCTTCTCTGTTATTCCTGTCCTTTGAGGCATGCGCTGCTGACAGGGGCAGGGAGAGCAGATCATGGGGGCTTAGTGAATGGGTGTGTGCTGGTGAGCAGAGATTACCCGTATGGAATCCAATCGGGGCCCAAACCAAAACTAGAAACAGTCCTTTGCCCTGATAATTCCCTGGGGGCCGGAACCCATCCCCTCGGCCAAAGGAGGAGTGGGGGCGGGGGAATGGCGAGGGGAGGCGTTTTTAGAGAAGTCCCTAGACAGTTAGATTTGGGCTCTGGCCCCAGACTGCATGAGGGGTATGGTGGCTCTGGTGGGAAGGCTGGGTAGAGAGAGAGTCCACCTGTTAGTGGCATGTGAATGGTGTGAGTTCAGGGAGCATGTGGCAGGGGGCCGGGGGGTGGGGAGGATGGGGGCAGGGGGGTGGCGTGGGTTCCGGCCCCGTTACCATAATAGAAGGTCAGCTATGTTTATTTAGAAGGGTCGGCTCACACGATTGTTACGCTTTAAAAAAAAGTAACAGAGAAAGAAAGGGTAAGACGAAAGAAGGCCGGCAGTGATTGCCCCAGCTGAAGTCTGGGCTCTGGGATGGTCTTAGCTCCATACCCAGCTTTCGTAGGTCAAGGTGAACTGGGAGGAGAGACTGTCCTGATCCGAGAGCATGAAGAAAGACCCCCTCAGGCCCCATACACTCATGTGGGTACACACCCATGCGGGTGCACCCAAACACGCTCCAGATTCACTCCATCCTTCCATCCCTCCCTCCAATTCCCAACTCAGGAAGCTAAGTCCCTACCATCCTCCCCTTCAAACTGCATCTCTGTTGAAGATTGAATAGGGAGAGCAGCATCCGCTTGGCAACCGTTCAGTTGGACGGTCCCTTTTCCGGGGACTCCCCATCTCGGGGTCTACAGAGGCTGAGGAAAGGGGTGTTTCCGGGGGAGGGGTCGAAAGCTGGGGTCTCCTCAGGTCTTACCCCCCTGGGGCTCTCCCCCCTCTCAGCCCTAGGAGTCAGTGGGTGGCCCAGACCGCTGAAGGGGTAGGGGGTGGGGCTGAGGTGAAATCGAGAAAACCGGTCGACGCCTCCACGTGTGGTGGCTACCCCTTTTTGACTGTGCTCTGTGTTGCTGTGTCTCCAATGTCCTCCCTGCTAGGACTCCCTCAGCAGTACTCTGGCAGCCCTGCGCTCCAACCAGATCCTAACCCTGAAGGTTTGTGGGCCCGCGGCCGGGCCTGACCCCGCCTCGCTGTGAACGATCCAACATTGCACGTTTCCTGGCCCGCAGAGGGGCGGTGGGGAGAGGGAGTTGCGTCGGGGGTTGGGGAGGAGCCTAGGGAAGAAGCGGGAGAAGGAGGAAAGAGCAAGATCAATTCCTGTAAGTCTGTGGGGCCTGGAGGTAGTGGAACTATCTAGGAATGTCCTTCTCCTCCAATCAGTGAGGACCCAGACCTGACTGACTGGACAAAAAGGTCAATCCAGGCACAGGTCAAGGTGAAATGAGAGAAGTCACTGCCCTACCACAAGAACGTGAGGAAAGTCCTCAGAGCTTTTAGTGTGTAAACACACACAGACCGGCACACACAAATACCCACACACACACACTCACTCCCTTCCCTCCCCAGCCCAGTTTATCCCAAGTAATGACCAACTGAGTAGGTTCCAGGTCATGACATCACTTGATTCTTCCCCCCGATTTCCTTCCCATCCCTCCAGCACTCCCCATGGATTTCCCCAGATTGCAGTCACTAGGAAAAGGTTCAAAGCGACCCCACCTCCGCTTCTATTTCCTTCTCATTGCACTCACTCTATCGATCCAGCAATCGACGGTATTTATTGAGTGCTTCTTGCATGCAGAGCACCAAACGTGCAGTCCACTAGAGTAAGTAGTGCCCTCAAAGATCTTGACTAGCAGGAGAACCCAGACCTTAGCAGAGATTGTTCTGGCACACGAACGGCAGGGTTATCATCTCCCACCTTCCCCTTTCCCTGCCACCGCTGCTGGAAAGATTTATCCAGGGGAGAAGGAGCCCCACTGCTTGGAGTCCAATCAAACTGACCCAAGTCACGGGGAATTCACTCACCCTCGTTCCCTGCTGCCTCTCTGCCCTGTGCTCCTCTGGGACATGGGTCCCACCAACCTTCCCAACAGGGGTGAATTTTGGCCTTTCATCTTCTCATGTTTTTACACCCACAAAGCCAGAGCAGTGTAAAATATCAATTTAGGTCCCTCGCGAAATTCAACGACACCTTAATAGCCTTCCCATCCCACAATCTGCTGTTGATCGTGGTCCCTCCCTGGACTGGTTAACCTCAAGCAGTGCCCTCCGTTTAAACCCGAGGAAGGGCAGGGCCATGGTGGTGCAATACTGGGATGACGTGTTCACTTTACAGCAAGGCGGGGTCCTTGGCTCCAGCAGAGCCACGTCCGAAGGGTGGGGAAACATGGGACCGCTCTCCTGAGGAGACCCGGGGGTAAACCTCTCTGCTTGGAGTGCGGAATCTGATGCGGAAGCCAGTCGTCCAGTCTTTCAACCAGTCAGTAGTCAGTCCATCAGTTAGCCGGCCAGCCATCAATAATAATAATGGTATTTGTTAAGGGCTTACTATGTGCACTGTTCTAAGCATTGGCATAGATACAAGGTAATCGGGATATCCCAGGTGGGGCTCACGGTCTTAATCCCCATTTTACAGATAAGGGAACTGAGGCACAAAGTCAGTAAACCAGTCAGTCAGCCAGTCAACAGTAAATCAGCAAGCTAGTCAACTTATCATCCTGCCAGTCAGTCAGCCAAACGGTCAGTCAACAGCAGTCAATAGTCAGTCCATCAGTCAGTCATCCAGCCAGTCAGTCAGTCAATCAGTAAACCAGTCAGCCAGCCAGATGGTCAGTAGTCAGTAAACCAGCCAGCTGGCCAGCCATCCAGCCAGTCAGTCAGCCAGCCATTCCGTCAGTCGATAATTAGCCAACCAGGCAGTCAGTCACTAGTCCGTCAGTAAATCAGGCAGTCAGCCAACCAGCCAGCCAGTCAGGCCTCAGACAGACAGCCAGTCGGTCAATAAATCAATCAGCCAGCCAGGCAATCAGTCATTCAATAGTCAGCCCGTCCATCGGTCAGACAGCCAGCTAAGTCAGTCAGCCAGCCAGCCACTCGGGGACATGTTCCACCTGATTATCTTGTATCTACCCAAGTGCTTAATGCAGTACTTGGTACGTAGTCCAGACTTTAAAAATACCATTATGGCTATGATTATTATTGATAAAAATAATAAACTGATACTGAGAAGCAGGAATCAATCCCGGTATAACTGGGCTCAGTCAGTCTCTCCCCAAATGCAGATGTCTTGGAGAGAGGGGAAAAAAAGGAAGACGATGGGGCTGGACCAAAAGGGATGATTGAGCTGGATTTTACTCTGCGCCCAGGAGATCTGAGTTCAAAGTTGATTGCTGGAGCTGAGCAGGCCAGGATCACCCAGCCAAACAAGGGGGAGAATCCCCTTTTAGTCTGGGAATTCGGTACGGAGGGATGGCCCCCATATGGGGCAAGAGGGCAAGGTTGGGTGGAAGTTCCGGGGAGAATTCAGATAGGCTGGAAGGAGGGAAAGAGAAGGGTTTTAAGGGAGGAAACAGAAAGATATTGATGAGCACAGCCAGGAAAGGGTTGATAAATATTACCCGCAGCAGAGCACTGAGGTTTGCCCGGTGGTCCCCTACAGGAAAGTGATCCTCCTCAAAACCCTTCACTTCTACCTCTCCACTGTGATTTATTCTCGTTAATCTCAATCTCTCTCTGTCTCTCTCTCTTTCTCTCTCCTCCTCCCCACCGATTTTTCTTGATTGATCTGCCCTTCTGTGACTCTTAACACCCTTCTGCCTGTGGCCTTCGGCCTTCACCCTTTGATCCTCGGTCTTCTTCTCCAGCTGTTGCCTCTCCTCAATTCAGTGCGACTGGCTCCGCCCCCAGTCATTAAAAGACGCACCTTCCAGGTAGATGCTTTCTCTTCCTTGCCTGTGCTGTGCATCCTGGGCATCCCGAGGGAGGGGTTTCTGAAGGATACTGGCAAAGCCTGGGGCCCTCGAGTCGGGAGGGTTGTGTGGGTGGCAAGAGTCAAGAATCAGTCCAGGGAAATTAACTGTGACTTTAAGAGCGAGAAAGGTGAAGAGCAAAGTGTCGGAGGGAAGGGTCGGGGGTGGGCAGGGATGCCAGGGCAGTGGTGTCAAAGGGTGTCACAGGATGGAGCCTCTCACTAAAGCCGGGGGGCAGGAGTCGGGGTGGGGGGTGGTAACTGGTTGCCGCGGCAGTAGCTCAATCTACCTAAAAGGTTGATAGAACCCAGGGCTGGGAATCAGAGGCCCCGGGTTTTGATCCCGGCTCTGCCACGTATCTGTTGTGTGACCTTGGGCAAGTCACTTAGCTTCTCTGTGCCTCAGTTCCCTCATCTGTAAAATGTTCTCCCTCCTAATTAGACTTTGAACTCCATGTGGTACAGGGACTGGTCCAGGACGATTAACCTGCATCCCCCTCAGCCCTGGACAAATAGTAAGCATTTAGTACCATAATTATAATAGGACCCGCTCTTTGGCACTCACTGTCCAGAGGAGACAGGGTGGCTGAAATGGAACAAAGCAGTCCTGATTTTGGATACGACCGTCGCTCCGGATGCCATTTCCACTGCATCCTGGGCGTGGATCTTTCTTCTGAATAACCAGGCAGCTAATGAGTGTCCAACAGAACAGTAAAATAGCTGCAATCAAAGGCTAAAACTCCAGCCACATCGGATAAGCGTGTTATCTGACCTCGCGCTGGGCCATACCCATTACAGAGCCCAGAGGGCCTTTGTGGGCTGGAGGTATTCATTTAAGCATCATTCAGCACTAAGCGCGGATGCAAGCTCACAGACTCTGCTGGGTGAGGGAGGTGCCAGGGAGATTCCAGACCCTTCGTACCACCCTCTCCTCCCTCCCCAGACATCCACCCTGGCTCGGTTCTGGAGCACTCTCTTCCACCTCATCCTTCAGGGCGTCCTCCAGTGGATTCTTCAAAATCCCTTCCGATCCTGCAGCCCCGGTGCTTCCTTGGGAACGGGTGGGGGGAGAAGCCCACAGAGAAGGGAATGAGCCAAACCACCCTATCCTGGGAGCCACCACTGTCGCCTAAAGAAACCAAATATTCCAGGGCAGCTGGAATTATTGGCTAAAGAGGGGCCGGCCTCGTTCTAAAAATTTCCTTCTAGAAACAAACACGCATTTCATCTGCACGTGCCATGTGCATCTTCGGTCTGTGGTTAAAAAGAGAAGCGGGTCTGCAGTGGCACAACAAGTTGTTAATGATGGTAGAGAAGCAGCGTGGCTCAGCGGAAAGAGCTCGGGCTTGGGAGTCAGAGATCGTGGGTTCGAATCCCCGCTCTGCCGCTTGTCAGCTGTGTGACTGTGGGCAAGTCACTTCACTTCTCTGTGCCTCAGTGACCTCATCTGTAAAATGGGGATGAAGACTGTGAGCCTCACGTGGGACAACCTGATTCCCCTGTATCTCCCCCAGCGCTTAGAACAGTGCTCTGCACATAGTAAGCGCTTAACAAATGCCAACATCATTATTATTATTACCCCAAAACTCCTTGAATCTGCCTGTAGAGAGCCTTCACCTGGAGAGTTCACAGCCCCACGTGGACGTAACCTGATTCGTCTTTCCAACGTTGCCGGGACTTGGCTACCTGCCTCACCCCAGCTCTCCCTTGCAATCCCTGTTGGTTAGAAAGAGACAGGTCCTACAGCCTGTGCCAAAGCTGAAGCTAATGTTACCTATCATGGGGAGGTTACCCGAGGGGGCTGGGCACTATCTCAGCCCCTGCCTTCCCTGAGCCCCGCTCCGCTTCGAGCCAGGTGCCTCTCTCCCAGGTTGGCATCGAGGTCGTCGTAACGACTCGGGGGAGGTTGGGTGGGAGGAAGCTCTTAGAGGTTCCCAAAGGGCTTGTGTCCTCTGATGACTCCGGGAATGTGGGTGGCGTGCCGGGATTCTCCCTTGGTTCACTGAACTGCTTCCAGAGGGGGCGGAGAACTCAGTGGCTCAGCTGGTCAGGTAAAAGGGTCCAATCTGAGGTCGGGGTTACCAGAAAGCAGCAGGAAGTGACTAGGCTGCTTGGGGCGTGAGGCCCATCTCCCCAGAGACCATGGAACAGTAATTATTACATCCAAATCTCTGCATTTCCACTGCTCCCCTGGGCGAGATAAGAGTCCTTTTGGGCCCCAGCTGCCTCTGGGATAGTATCTGTGGCACAGTGGGACCCCCCTGCACACATACGTGTGAATGTATACGTGCACGTGAGTATACACATACTTGAATATCCATCAAGCGGCCCTCTTCCTCCCCTTCCACTGAGCGGATGGAACTGCCCCCGGCCATGATCCGGATTCAGGCTGCCAGGGGTCTGGACCGCTGCCTGGGCAGATGGTGTTTAGGGGATTCCGGGGATCAAGTGCCGGTCCCCCAGGCCAGTTTCTGGAAACTTCTCCTGTCCAAGGCCCTAGTGATCACCGTAGCCTGCTCTCTTGATTTCCTTGGCTCTCTTCTCCCTGTGCCACCGCCCACTGCATGACCGCCGCCCTCCTCACCGTCACCACCATCGCATTCATCATCGTCACCGTCACCGACGTCCTCATCCTCATCTGATGGGTGGGCTGGGGCTCGCTCCCCGGGTGCATGGCGCAGCACTGGCTCAATAGCTGCCGTGGTGCTGCCTTCAGATGACTGCTTGTTTCCTCAATTCCCAGGGTGAACAGGGGCAGGCGGGCATCCAGGGACCACCAGGACCACCCGGGCCTCCCGGGCCCTCTGGACCGATGGGACCTCTGGGGAACCCCGGACAGCCGGGGCCAGTCGGGCCCCCCGTGAGTGTCTTTTTTCTGTCCATCTCCTTCCCTCCTGATGCCCATCCCCTCAGGATTCCCCCTGGAAATGTCCCTGCAGACTCTGACCCCGGGATAAGCAGGAGGAACCAACGCCCTCTCCTTGGCACTGGGGGAAACCTGGAGTCGGGAACAGCCCTGCCTAGCCAGGATGGGGCCAAGGCAAGGGAAAGGTCAATCTGGCTCACTCCGGCCAGACCAGATAGGCAATAGGATGTCTGTGAGCACTCCCTCTGTAGGCTCAGCACAGGTTCCAGAATACCTGGCTGTCCAGCAGAACTCCAGAATAGGAGACAGGGTGAGGTGTGGGGGATGGGGAAGACAGACCATTTGCCTCAGAAACCAGCCTCTTGGCTTGTCCAGTTAATTGCTATGAAAGCATGTGTTGGAGGCTGACTGGCAGGAGTGTCATTTCCCCTGCTCCGGGCCTTGCCACATGCCAGGTTAGGCAGGAAGTAACAGTCAGCCTGCCACTATGCTGGCCTCAGCAGAAAGGGGACTAAAAAAAGCCTCCCCCCCTCCCCCAGAACACCTTGGAAGGAAGTGGCGTCTCGTCTGAGTCCCGAGGCCCAGTCAAAAAATCAGTCCATTGGCACACTGGTGATCGAGGGGGAGGGGACGTGGGTGGGAAGGATCAGGGTCCCAGGATCTCCGTAACATGTGAAAGGTTTCTTTCCTGCCACAGGGCAGAGCAGGAGAACCGGGGAAGCCGGGCAAAGATGGAAAGGTAAGTGGGCGTCAGTTTCTGGGCCCTCTGAGCTGTTTCAGGGTTGCGATGGCAGGCATGGAATCCTAGAATCTGGGGAACGGAAGGGACTCTGATAATAATAATGTTGGTATTTGTTAAGCGCTTACTATGGGCAGAGCACTGTTCTAAGCGCTGGGGTAGATACAGGGTAATCAGGTTGTCCCCCGTGAGGCTCACAGTTAATCCCCAGATGAGGTAACTGAGGCACAGAGAAGTGAAGTGAGTTGCCCACAGTCACACAGCTGACAAGTGGCAGAGCCGGGATTCGAACTCATGACCTCTGACTCCCAAGCCCGTACTCTTTCCACTGAGCCATGATCAGGGCCATATTTATACCATGCCTATTTCCCTAAGTGGGAAGAGGGAGAGTTGACTAAGTTTTCCAAGCCCTTGACCTTCTGGTTTCCCATATCTATGACCTTCCAACCCTCCTTCCAACCCCAGCTTGTTCAGTCACCTCCAGCTCCTTTTGTTCCTCTTCCCAATTCGACTGTATTGTACTTTCCCAAGTGTTTAGTACAGTGATTGATCCTAGCACTGTCTAAGATCAACAGTATTTATTGAGCACCTACAGATTGCCAAGCTCTGAACTAAGTGCTTGGAAGACCATCATAGATGCAGGAGATACGAAACCCACCCAGAACGAGTTTACAATCTAAGAGGGGAAAACGGAGGGGAGGAGGGGCCTGATGCCTAGTTATTTACGAATAGGATGAAAATGTGCTAAGATAGAAGAGGATGCAAAACGGTAAGTAAGAAAGTAAGCAGGAGTGCTAAGTTGGTACAAAATGCTGAGCTGATATTGGAGAAGAACAATTCATTGGGAATAGTTTTGTCGGGGCCTAGCTATCTCAGACTTCGAGATGAGGAAATAATAATTATAGTGGTATTTCATAAGTGCTTATTTTACTGTACTAAGCACCGGGACTTAGACATTGCAAACCAGACACAGACGTCAGCCCACCTTGGGGCTCGTAATCTAAGGGGGTGGTAGAACAGGTATTTCATCCCCCTTTCTGGAATGAGACAACTGAGGTGCAGAGAAGTGAAGTGACTCGCCTGAGGTCACACAGTAAGGAGAGCGGTGGAGCTGGGATTAGAACCCATGTCCTCTGACTCCCTGGCGTGTACTATTTCCACTAAGCCATATGTGGCTGGTAGAGTCTTCATCTTTCCAGGAAGAATCTCACCAGACTCAGAGAGGAGGGGACTTACCTCTCCAATGTGAGTGGACCCTTGGCTAGTTTATTCTTCTTGGAAAACCCTTCATTCGTTCATTCATTCAGTTGTATTTATGGAGCGCTTACTGTGTGCAGAGCACTGTACTAAGCGCTTGGGATGTAAAATTCGGCAACAGATAGAGACAATCCCTGCCCAACAATGGGCTCACGCTCTAAAAGGGGGAGGCGGACAGCAAAACGAAACAAGTAATCAGGCATCAGTACCATCAAAATAGATAAACAGAATCATAGATATATACACATCATTAATAAAGGACAAGAATAAATAATGTATACAAATACACACAAGTGCTGTGGGGAAGGGAAGGGGGAAGAGCAGAGGGAGGGAGGAGGGGGAACGGGAGGGGAGGAGGGGCAGATGGAAAGGGAGGGCTCGATCCGGGAAGGCCACCTGGAGGAGGCGAGCTCTCAGTAGGGCTTTAAAGAGGGGAAAAGAGTTAGTTTGGCAGATTTGAGAAGGGAGGCCATTCCAGGTCAGTGGTTGGACATGGGCCAGGGGTCGACGGTGGGACAGGCGAGAACGAGGCACAGTGAGGAGGTTAGCGGCGGAGGAACGCAGTGTACATGGTGGGATGTAGAAGGAGAGAAGGGAGGTGAGGTAGGAGGGGGCGAGGGGATGGAGAGCTTTGAGGCCAAGAGTGAGGAGCTTCATGCAAAGGTTGATTGGCAACCACTGGAGGGTTTTGAGGTTTTTCAGCCATGGACCTCTTGCTTCTGAAGATGTCCGAAGTTTTAGAGAAGGAACTGAGGCAAGCAGAGCAGGCAAGAGGGAGATGAGTGCTAGGAGGATTCCAGTTCCCTAATCTGAGGGTTCGGATCCAAAGTGAACATGCTTTGGCTCAAGCGAGACCCCCTTCAGAGGCACCTCTAGGGTTTCCGGAAACCTGTGGGAGACCCTGTAGCCGCAGGCAACCGGTTTTCTCTATCTTAACCCATTCCACCCCAATCAGCAACTCCCCGCCATAGCTGTCCAAAAGCACCGAGGTCATGAAACTCTACTAATCAACCCTTCTTGCTGTCATTTCAGGGCTTACCTGGGCCTCCAGGACCAAAGGTGAGATTCAACTCCAGGAATCCAGGTGTTCAGCTCGGGCTGGGTGCGGGACTGTGGAGAGGAAGGGAGGCCAGGGCCGAGCTCGTGGGATGAGAATGGGGCCGTTGGCTTCGAGTACGATTTTCAGTCCGGCTATCGCCCCCCTCCCCGCCGCCGTTACCAACCCTTTCCTCTCTCGGTCTGAGGCTGGGGACCAGGTTGACCTCCACCTGAAAATCTTATCATCTTCTCAGGCATGGTTCCGGGCTACAATCTACCTGGTAAAACTGCTTTGCTTTTGCGAGGCATTGTCCCGGGATCCAGGGGGGGCTACCCGTGAGGACTCCCCGGGCACACAGAAATCGAGCCCTCGGGTTCAGAGCAAATCACGCCGAAGGAAGCAAAAGCTGGGTGGTCCAGCATGGAGCCGCCCCTCAGCCTTTTGGGGGAAAGGGCGCGTGTTGCCGTTTCTCCTTGGAATATTGCTTGAGGTTCTTTTCTCTGCTGTTGCAGGGAGACCCTGGGATCCAGGGCGTCCACGGACGGAAGGTAAGAAGGAAGGGCACTGGGGCAACGGGATGAGGGATGCTTGATGTCAATGCTGAAGGGCGGGGTGACATGTACTGGAGCACAGCCGATGATACAGGGTGACCGTGGGGGACTCGAGAAATACGTGGCCTAGTGGAAAAAGCACAGACTTGGGAGTCAGAGGACGTGGTTCTAATCCCTGTTCTGCCACTTGTCCGCTGTGTGACCCTGGGCAAGTCACTTAACTTCTCTGTTCCTCACTTCCCTCATCTGCAAAATGGGGATTAAGCCTGTGAGCCCCATGTGGGACACGGACTGTGTCCGACCTGATTTGCTTGTATTCTCCACAGCGCTTAGTATAGTGTCTGGCACGTAGGAAGTGCTTAACAAGTACCACAATTATTGCTAATTATTATTATTCAATACAAAGGGAAGACTCTGCAGAATGGAACCGACCAATGGAACAGACCCCACTCCCCCAGCCCAGAATTCCCTCTCTGACAGTGGAAACAGGAGTATGATGATGATGATGATGATGATGATTGCTGTTGTCATCGTCATTTTTTTAAGGTACTTGTTAAGCACTTGCTACGTGCCAGGCACTGTACTAAGCACTGGGGTAGATATACAAAATAATCAGGTTGGGCACGGTCCCTGTCCCACATAGAGCTCACAGTCTTAATCCCCATTTTAAAGATGAAGCATAACTAAAGCCCAGAGAAGTTAAACGACTTGCCCAAGATCACACAGCAGACAAGGGGCAGAGCTGGGATTAGAACCCAGGTCCTTCCGACTCAGGCCCGTGCACTATCTACTAGACCATGCTGTTTCTTGTTGCTATTATCATTACTAGGACTTCTAACATTGACTGAGATCTGATCACGTGCGAAGCGTTAATTAGTACAAGAGTTCGCTAAGCCCCGGAGCGATTACATGAAAATCAATTACCATCCAGTCTCTGACCCACCATTGTCTAAATGGGTGGGGGCACAGACCCACAGTACGACAGGAATGTAACTGAAGCAAAAAGAAAAACTGATGAAAATTCAACATTTCCCAAATATCAAAAGTGGTAAAAGTCAGAAACTTTGGAGGGGGCGGTCTTGGGGCACTGCACCATCTTGGCAAAGCCACCCTTGGTGAGAAGCAGCCAACCCCCTACCCGATTCCTCAGTTCCTGTGGGTTTTAATAATAATAATTGTGGTATTTGTTAAGCACTTACTATGTGCCAGGCACTGTACTAAGTGCCGGAGTGGGTACAAGCAAACTGTGTTGGACGCCGTCCCCGTCCAACACGGGGCTACCAGTCTTAATCTCCATTTTACAGATGAGGTGACTGAGGTACAGAGAAGTAAAGTTAGTTGCCCAAGGTCACACAGCAGACGAGTGCCCGGCACATAGTAAGTGCTTAACAAATACCGCAATCATTATTACTAGTAGTAGTTTAGTAGTTATAATAGCAGTATAGTAGTACTGACTAGTACTGACCTCTCTTGAACCCGCTGATATTTTCCGTGGCCCGTCAGCACTCTTCCGGCCTAACTGGAGAGGGGATGGAAAAGGGAAAAGTCAAGAAGCGGAAACGGGGAGGGAGAAAGTTCGAAAGGGGGTAAAAAGAAAGAGAAGCGCATTCCTCGCGGGCTGGAAAAGGCCAGTCTGCCGTCACCACGTTGTTTTATGGCCTCTGGGTGGGTGACACGGCCAGACCTGAGAGCTCTTTAATTAGTTCTGCATAAACTGAGCAGTTTGTGTTACGTCAGGAAGGGAAAATTATAGGCCCTGTGGACCTCCATCCGTTCGTCCGGACGCACAAAATTTACAGCCTCCGGTTCAGCAAACTGTCGGTTTTCCCATTAGCGACCCAAGCCTGCTCCGTCCGACAGCAGTGAGGCTTCACAGCAGGCCGAGACGCTGGCAGTCCCTGATGTGGGAGCAGGTGGGCGTGCGATCCAGGTGAAAGCAGATGTGTCTCCCGCAGCCGGCAAAGGATCTGGCTGGTCTCCTCAGCCGATCCATCAGTGGTATTTATTGCACCGAGCTCCAAATCGAGGAACTCCTATTCTCTTCACCCCCCAAAAGACAGGTGTTCCTTTGAGGTTTGAATGGGATGTAGTCATGGATTAGCCGCGGTGGGGAACTGAAGCTGGCCAGACCAGTCATGCCCATACCCATCCGAAAAAGCCCACCTTTTGGTTACTGAGTTCGTTTCAAACCCAGATTAGAAATTTTTACCGGAACTAGGCCCAGATTGATAGTAATCATGTCATTAGATTGATGTGCAAGGTCCCAGGTGGACTCTATTTTTCTACAAATTAACTCTGTCTTGATTGTGAGCTAATCGATCTATCTAACCGTCGTATTTTCAAGCACTTACTGTGTGCAGAGCACTGTACTAAGCCCTCGGGAGAGTACAGTAAAATTAGTAGGTATGATCTTTGCTCTCTTGGATTTTGCAATCTAGTGGAAGGAGACAGACGCTAAAATAGATTAGAGATAGGAGGAAATAGTAGAGTATATAAATTCATAAAAGCTATGGGAGTGGGATGGGAAGTGAGTATCCCAGTGCTTAGATGGCACAGAAGGCCTGAAGTGATGTTTTATGGGGGTTATAGGATGGGGGAGATGAGAAATTAATCAAGGAAGGGCTTCTGGAAGACATGTGCTTTTTTTGTTTAATGGTATTTGTTAAGCGTTTATTACGTGCCAGGTGCTGTACTAAGTGCTGGGGTAGACACAAGCTAATCAGGTTGAACACAGTCCATGTCCACATGGGGCTCCCAGTCTTAATCCCGATTTTACAGATGAGGTAACGAGGGCACAGGGAAGTGACTTGCCCAAGGTCACACAGCAGACAAGTAGCAGAGCAGGGATTAGAACCCAGGTCTTCTGACTCCCGGCCTCATGCTCTATCCACTGGGCCATGCGACTTCTTCTTCAGAAAGGCTTTGAAGATGGGGAAAATGGTGGTCGGCTGAAGGCGCTGGGGAGGGCGTTCCGGGCAAAAGGGAGGATGTAAGGGAGAGATTGGCAGCCAGAGAGATGAGAAGTAGGCGCGGAAAATTGGCGGGGGAAGAATAGAGCCTGCCTGCTGAAGGGTTGGTAAGAGAAGAGAGTGGATAAGTAAGAGGAAAATGGCCGATTGGATGCCTTGAAGCCAATAACCAGGAATTTCTGCTTGACGTAGAGGGGAACGGGCCACGATTGGAGGTTTCTGAGGAGCGGGGAGATGAGTGCAGAATGATGTTTGATGAAAATCG
This sequence comes from Ornithorhynchus anatinus, assembly GCF_004115215.2. Lineage (NCBI taxonomy): Eukaryota > Metazoa > Chordata > Mammalia > Monotremata > Ornithorhynchidae > Ornithorhynchus > Ornithorhynchus anatinus. The sequence continues at coordinate 87,487,461 of NC_041730.1, read as the reverse complement.
ATCTGGGCAGCAGGCTGAGGTACGAGGCCAGCGAGGAAGCTAATCGATCGTTGGGTGATATCTACTGAGCGCTTAACTACATGCAGAGCACTGTACTAAGCACTTGGGAGAGTACAACAGAATTAGCAGACACAAGGCTGATGCAGCTGTGGAGCCAGAAGATGACAAGTGGCCAGCTTGGTGGCTTTTTGGATGGAGAGGAAGGGGTGGATTCTGGAAATGTTTAGTAGGAAGAAGGGGGAGGATTTATCGACAGACTGAATGTGGGGATCGTAGAAGAGGCGGGAGTCAAAGATAATGCCAAGGTTACGGGCTCGGGAAACTGGAAGGATGGTGGTGGGGTCAACTATTTATTTATTTATATTAATGTCTGCCTCCCCCTGTAGACTGTTAGCTCACTGTGGGCAGGGGATGTGCCTGTTATATTATTATATTGTACTCTCCCAAGTGCTTAGTACAGTGCTCTGCGCACAGTAAGGACTCAATAAATACAATTGACTGATTGTGATGGGAAAGTTAGGTGGGGGAGCCTCAAGTGAAACAGGGACTGTGTCCAACCTGATTGCATCATGTATACTCCAGCGCTTAGTACAGTGCTTTGAAAGCATAGAAAGTGTTTAACAAATGCCATCGTCGTCATAATCAGCATTATTAGAGAAGCAGCATGGCTCGGTGGAAAGAGCATGGGCTTGGGAGGCAGAGGTCATGGGTTCGAATCCCGGCTCTGCCACTTGGCAGCTGTGTGACTGTGGGCAAGTCACTTCACTTCTCTGGGTCTCAGTTCCCCCATCTGTCAAATGGGGATTAAGACTGTGAGCCTCACGTGGGACAACCTGATAACCCCGTATCTCCCCCAGCGCTTAGACCAATGCTCTGCACGTAGTAAGCGCTTAACAAATACCAACAAGAATATATATGATATCATTATTATTATCATCGGTCAGGGAGGGAAGAATGGGTGCAGATGTTTTTATTAGGTGAGAAGGGATGGAGTCAGAGGTGCGAGTGAAGGTGAAAGCAGGTGAGTGATCTTTGCTGAATTGTACATTCCAAGTGCTTAGTACAGTGCTCTGCACATAGTAAGCGCTCAATAAATATGACTGAATGGATTGATCTGAGCGACGACTCAGAAGGATAAGAGTGTGGATGTGACGGTGAGAGAGAGCCGGGGTGGGGAAGGGGAGATCTGGGACCAGATGGGGTTGATTTTTATCAGAAAAGTGGTTTGCAGAGTCATCAGCGGGGAAGAGGAGGGGGGATGATGGCACTGGGGATTTCTGGAGGAAGTTTAAGGTCTAGAATGGGTAGTGAAGGCAGTGGACATGGGAGTCAATAAGGGAGAATTGCTGCTGAGCAGAGCAGAGGACAGGATCGTGCGAGGTGAGGATGAATAAAATAGCCAAAGTCGGGCCGGTGCCCACCTTTGAACCAATAGCCTTAGGCGACCCAAGCATAGCAGAAGGGGAAGCCTACTGAGGTGACGTACTCACCGAGGTCAGGAAAACTTTATCCGTCGTTTCCTTCCAAGATCCAGCTCCTTTACCAAATTCAGCATTTCTGTTTTTATGTTTCCTCTCTTAAGGCCTCTCTCCTCCAGGCACGAGGTTAGGCATGAGCAAAGAGAGGTGGGTTAGTATTTATTTTCCCTTCCAGGACAGAGAGAGTCGGATTCGATGAGGATGAAAGGGAGGGAACAGGCAGAATGTGGTTTGACGTCCTCGGTGTTCTAAATGCCATAGTAGAAGAGAACAATGGACGTGAATTCTGTGGTTTGTTGATGGATTATCCACATGTGGTTGGATTGCCCCCAGACAGGCTCCCTCTGCCCCAGCCTTTAGGCGCTCAAACAGAAAAAGCCACCTTCCTTCGTTGGGTGGAATTTGACTCTTACCAAAAGCATTTCTCTGTCTGTGAAGTTGGCTAATGAGTTGTTACATCTCTGCGTTTGATGGGAACCGGGTTGGGGGTTTTCCTCACAAAGGCTGGTTAGCGGACACGACAGATCCCCTTCAATTCTGGGAGATCAAAGGTGGGGTTTGGCACGCTTCGGTCTTCTAGCCCCCGATTCCGGGCCCAGCCAATCCCATCTTGCCAGCCACTAGAACTCTCCGTCCATGTGTTATCTATTTGATTAATATGTACAATGCCGAACTTTTTCAAACATGTTACGGGACGTATGGTGTGTTTAATACATTACGGCCCTGGCCGGCTTTCATGAGGCTCAAAGGGTATTGTCAGATTGTAAATTTTAAATACAGTACGTATCTTGAAACCGGGGTAGTTTGTAAGCTTTGATCGCTAACTGTTGACACAGGTACGATATTTAAGCCCGAGAGTGTGTGCTGTGTGTTTTAATGAAATGTAGCACCAAGGGCTTTGGGACTGGACCATCTGAAGGTAATTCAAAGATGGATTTTATGGGTGACACTGAGATCTGAGAGCTGCCTAACACAGCTAGCCAATTCTCTCCTGTGGTCACTGCCCTTCTCTTAGGGTAATTGTGAAGTACTTACTACATGCCGGACACTGTACTAAGCGGTGGGGTAAATAATAGATAATCAGGTTGGACCCAGTCTCTGTCCCACATAGAGCTCCCAGTCTTAATCCCCATTTTATAGATGAGGTAACTGCAGCACAGAGAAGTTAAATGACTGGCCCAAGATGATGCAGGAGACAAGTGGCAGAACTGGGATTAGAACCCAAATCCTTTGATGCCCAGACCCGTGATCTTTCCACCAGGACACGCTGCTTCTTAGGCTTCGCTGCCCTCAGTGTTCCGTAGAACCTAACTATAATAGAAGAGGTGCACTTCAGTTCAAAGATGAGCTGCCAGTAGGAGATGAAACAGCACCATGGCAACCCCCCTAACCTTTAGTGACCCAGGTAGCATTAAAAAGCTTACAAGTGGTCCCTGGAATGTAGAGGGAGTTGAGCAGCCCCGCAGCCACTATTAGGGATGTGGTCTGGTAGGTGGAATCCTGTATCATGCACCTTTCTGATGATGAATCACCAGAAACCAAACAACTGAAGGTTAAGCATCGGCAAGCACGCTTCATCAGACGGTCGGTCGATCAACTGTATTTACTGAGCGCTTACTGTGTACACGTGCTATGCACTTGGGAGAGTACAGTATAACAATATAACAGATACTTTCCCCATCCACAGTGAGCTTACGTGGGAAGTCTAAACTCCGTCTCTGACAAAAATCAGCCTACAAAAATGCATCGGGCTGAAGTTGGGCAGTGGATTTGGGTTAGGATTAGAGTTGAGGGACGATGGTCCCTTCCAGGTCTGGGATCCCCGATATTTCAATGATTGACCCTACTGATGTTTCCCCTTTCAATGAGAGCAACTCAGTGATATGTCGTGATAAGCAGCTGGACGTGACGTGATTGGGAGAGGAGTATAAACTTCTGGATTGCTGGAGAGCTTTACTCCATCACTTTCTTGGCCCTCAATTCACCGATGAGCGAAATGGGGGACCTGCCTCATGGTGGGTTGGATAGCAGCAAAGAAGCAGCGTGGTGTAGCGGATAGAGGGAGGGCCCGGGAGCCAGAAGGACCTGAGTTCTAATCCCAGCTCCGTCCCTTGTCTGCTATGTGACTGTGAAAGTCACTTAACTTCCCTGGGCCGCAATTTTCTCATCTGTAAAGCGGAGATCGAGACTGTGAGCCTCACATGGGACCAGGGACTGTGTCCAACCCAATTTGCGTGTATCCACCACAGCACTTAGTACAGTGCCTGGCACACAGTTGTCAAATAATGTAATTCTTACTGTTGTTATTATTAGTGATTCTTGAATAATAAAGGCACAAATTCTCAACCTCAGTAGTGATAGAAGGAGGGTTCCCTCTAAGGCCTGATGAGCAGGAGGAGTAATCGGCATGGCCTAGTGGAAAGGGTACAGGCCTGAGAGCCAGAGGACCTGAGTTCTAATTCCAGCTCCACCACTTGCCTGCTTTGTGACCTTAGGCAAGTCACTTAACGTCTCTGTGCCTCAGTTTTCTCAACTGTAAAATAAGGATTTAATACCTGTTCTCCCTCCCACTTAGACTGTGAGCCTCATGTAGGACGGGGCCCTGTCCAACCTGATTATCATGTACCTACCCCAGTGATGATGATGATGATGATGTTGGTATTTGTTAAGCGCTTACTCTTGAATTAAATATTAAATACTATTGAATGAATACTATGTGCAGAGCACTGTTCTAAGCGCTGGGGAAGATACAGGGTAATCAGGTTGTCCCACGTGAGGCTCACAGTTAATCCCCATTTTATAGATGAGGTAACTGAGGCACAAAGAAGTTAAGTGACCTGCCCACAGTCACACAGCTGGCAGAGCCGGGATTCGAACCCATGATCTCTGACTCCCTAGCCCGGGCTCTTTCCACTGAGCCACGTGCAGTGCTTGACACATAGTAGGTGCTTAATAAATACCATCATTATTATAATCATTATTGTTATCATCTGACCCCTCACCGGAGAGCTCTTTCACTTAATAATAATTGCAATATTTATTAAGTGCTTATCATATGTCGAACACTGTGCTAAGGTAGATGCAGTCAGAACTGACACAGTCTGTCTCTGGGACTCGTAGTCTAAGGGGGAGGGAGAAGAGCAATTTAATCCCCAACTTATAGATGGGGAAACGGAGACACAGAGAAGTAAATTGACTTGCCCAAGGTCATTTAGGCCTCCCAAACTTCCTTTAGGCCTTTCCCCTCCTGCTCTTTGTTGTTAATGATGAAGGATCAGAGGTGAATGGGAGGGGGAGGAATGGTCTTCCCCACAAAAGAACATGGTGATTGACACCCCCCTGCCCCCTCCCCTCCCCTCCCAACCCTCCCTACTCCCCTCCCACCACCGGCTCAACGAAAAAGATTCTCTGTTGCAAAACTCTTCTGGTGTGACCTGCGGACACCACTAAGGTGGGTGTTTTCTCTCTGATCACTTGACTCCTGACAATCAGTCAATCAAGCAATGGTATTTATTGAGTGCTTACTCTGTGCTAAGCGCTTAGGAGAATACAATAGAACAGTTCTGCCCACAAGGAGCTTACAGTCTAGTAAGGGGGATGGACATTAAAATAAACTCTGAAAATGTATATAAATGCTGTGGGGCTGAGGGTGGGGTGAACATCAAGCGTTTAAGTGCAGATTCAAGTGCAAAGGTGACATAGAAGGAGGAGGGGAAACGAAGACTTAGTCGAGGAAGGCCTCTTGGAGGAGATGGGATTTTACTAAGGCTTTTTAGGTGGGGAGAGTGATGGTCTGTCATAAATGAAGGGGGAGGGAATTCCAGGTCAGAGGGAGGATGTGGGCAAGGGATGGGCAGTGAGATAGATGAGATGGAGGTACAGGATTCGGAAGGTGTTAGGGGAGCAAAGTGTGAGGGCTGGGTTATAATAAGAAATCAGTGAGTTTAGCCAGGAGGGTGTGAGCCGATTGAATGTTTTAAAGCCGACGGTAAGGAGTTTTTGTTTGATGCAGAGGTAAATGGGTAACCACTGGAGGTTCTTGTGGAGTGGAAAGACTTCATTGCTTGCCAAGTAAGAGTCAGGGTGGGGAGAGACCAGAGGCCGGGTGATCAGCGAGGAGGCTGACACGCTAGTCGAGGTGCGATGGGATAAGTGCTTGAAACTGTACGGGAGTGGTTTGGATGGAGAGGGTGGGTATTAGCGATGCTGTGAAGGTAGAACAGAGAAAATTTGCTGATCGGGTGATTGAATGAGAAAGATCAATTCATGGTATTTATTGAGACCTCACTTTGACTTTTGGGCATTTGATATTCACCCCACCCTCAACACCAAGCACTAATGTCTCTAAATTATATATTATTATAAATTATTTATATTCATGACTGTCTCTCCCTCTAGACTGCAAGCTTGTCGTGGGCAGGCAACGTGACTACCAACTTGACTGTATTGTACTTTACCAAATGCTAATACAGTGTTTCAGACACAGCAACGCTTAATAAATACCATTGATTTCGATATTACAGTCGCTCTAGACTGTAAGCTCATTGTGGGCAGGGAATTTGGCTGTTATATTGCTACATTGTACTTTCCCAAGCGCTTTGTACACGGTAAGCTTCAAATAAATACGACTGATGGATGGATGGATTGATTAATATTTACTGTGTGGAGAGCACTGTTCTAAGTGCTTGGGAGAGAACAACCCGACAGAGTTGAAGTACAGCAGCAGAGTATACGCGTTCCCTGCCCACGAGGAGCTTACATTTTAGAGAGAGATGAGTCAAGGATAATGCCGAAGTCACAGGCTTATGAGACGGGGGGTTGCAGGGGTGGAGATAACCCTGGCAAGAGGAAGGTGGGAAGGAGATGCTTTGATGCTGAGATGAAGCTTGGAAATCAGTGACTGTGATTTCATTCTTTCATTCAGTCATATTTATTGAGTGCTTACTGTGTACATAGCACTATGCTAAGGACCTGGGAGAGTACAGTAGAATAATAGACATATTCCCTGCCCATAATGAGCTTACGGTCTGGGGGGACGGGGAGGGGTCGGTGACTTGATGGTTTATCATTTGGCCTTTAAGAGAATGGAGAGTATTCGTTCATTCATTCAATAGTATTTATTGAGCGCTTACTATGTGCAGAGCACTGTACTAAGCACTTGGAATGTACGTATCGGCAACAGATAGAGACAATCCTTGCCCTATGATGGGTTTACAGACTAATCGGGGGAGACAGGCAGACGAACAATGGCAATGAATAGAATTGAGGGGAAGAACATCTCATAAAAACAATGGCAAATAAATAGAATCAGGGTGATGTACAAAATAAATAGGGTGTCTCAGCTCTAAGAATCAGTCTGAATAGGGTCGACCGTAAGCCCGTCTATGGGCAGGGATTGTCTCTATCTGTTGCCAGATTGTACGTTCCAAGTGCTTAGTACAGTGCTCTGCACATAGTAAGCGCTCAATAAATACTATTGAATGAATGGATAGGGCCATTAGGGAACTCGAAGTAGATCTGCATCTGGAAACTGGGGATTCAATACCCGTTCTCCCTCTTGCTTAGACCATGAGCCCCACGTGGGAGAGGGACCGTGTCCGACTTGATTAGCTTATATCTACCCCAGTGCTTAGAATGGTGCTTGACACATAATAAACTGCTTGATATGCAATAAATCTCTCTAGACTATAAGCTTGTTGTAGACCGGGAACGTGTCTATTAACTCTGTCATTCATTCATTCATTCATTCAATAGTATTTATTGAGCGCTTACTATGTGCAGAGCACTGTACTAAGCGCTTGGGATGAACAAGTCGGCAACAGATAGAGACAGTCCCTGCCGTTTGACGGGCTTACAGTCTAATCGGGGGAGACGGACAGACGAGAACAATGGCACTAAACAGCGTCAAGGGGAAGAACATCTCGTAAAAACAATGGCGACTAAATAGAATCGAGGCGATGTACAATTCATTAACAAAATAAATAGGGTAACGAAAATATATACAGTCGAGCGGACGAGTACGGTGCTGTGGGGATGGGAAGGGAGAGGTGGAGGAGCAGAGGGAAAAGGGGAAAATGAGGCTTTAGCTGCGGAGAGGTAAAGGGGGGATGGCAGAGGGAGTAGAGGGGGAAGAGGAGCTCAGTCTGGGAAGGCCTCTTGGAGGAGGTGATTTTTAAGTAAGGTTTTGAAGAGGGAAAGAGAATCAGTTTGGCGGAGGTGAGGAGGGAGGGCGTTCCGGGACCGCGGGAGGACGTGACCCGGGGGTCGACGGCGGGATAGGCGAGACCGAGGGACGGCGAGGAGGTGGGCGGCGGAGGAGCGGAGCGTGCGGGGTGGGCGGTAGAAGGAGAGAAGGGAGGAGAGGTAGGAAGGGGCAAGGTGATGGAGAGCCTTGAAGCCTAGAGTGAGGACTTTTTGTTTGGAGCGGAGGTCGATGGGCAACCACTGGAGTTGTTTAAGAAGGGGAGTGACATGCCCAGATCGTTTCTGCGGGAAGATGAGCCGGGCAGCGGAGTGAAGAATAGACCGGAGCGGGGCGAGAGAGGAGGAAGGGAGGTCAGAGAGAAGGCTGACACAGTAGTCTAGCCGGGATATAACGAGAGCCCGCAATAGTAAGGTAGCCGTTTGGGTGGAGAGGAAAGGGCGGATCTTGGCGATATTGTAGAGGTGAAACCGGCAGGTCTCGGTAACGGATAGGATGTGTGGGGTGAACGAGAGGGACGAGTCAAGGATGACACCGAGATTGCGGGCCTGCGGGACGGGAAGGACGGTCGTGCCATCCACGGTGACGGAGAAGTCTGGGAGCGGACCGGGCTCGGGAGGGAAGATGAGGAGCTCAGTCTTGCTCATGTTGAGTTTTAGGTGGCGGGCCGACATCCAGGTGGAGACGTCCCGGAGGCGGGAGGAGATGCGAGCCTGAAGGGAGGGGGAGAGGACAGGGGCGGAGATGTAGATCTGCGTGTCATCTGCGTAGAGATGGTAGTCATAAGCCGTGAGAGCGGATGAGTTCACCGAGGGAGTGAGTGTAAATGGAGAACAGAAGAGGGCCGAGAACTGACCCTTGAGGAACTCCAACAGTTAAAGGATGGGAGGGGGAGGAGGCTCCGGCGTAGGAGACCGAGAATGATCGGCCAGAGAGGTAAGAGGAGAACCGGGAGAGGACAGAGTCCGTGAAGCCAAGGTGAGATAAGGTATGGAGGAGGAGGGGATGGTCGACAGTGTCAAAGGCGGCAGAGAGGTCAAGGAGGATCAGAATGGAGTAGGAGCCATTGGATTTGGCAAGAAGGAGGTCACGGGTGACCTTAGAGAGAGCGGTCTCGGTAGAGTGGAGGGGACGGAAGCCAGATCGGAGGGGGTCTAGGAGAGAATGGGAGTTAAGGAATTCTAGGCATCGATCGTAGACGACTCGTTCTAAGATTTTGGAAAGGAAGGGTAGTAGGGAGATAGGACGATAACTGGAGGGGGAAGTGGGGTCAAGAGCGGGTTTTTTTAGGATGGGGGAGACGTGGGCGTGTTTGAAGGCAGAGGGGAAGGAGCCCTTGGAGATCGAGTGGTTAAAAATAGAAGTTAAGGAAGGGAGGAGGGCAGGGGCGACGGTTTTAAGAAGGTGAGAGGGAACGGGGTCCGAGGCGCAGGTGGAGGGGGTGGCACTTGCGAGGAGGGAGGAGATCTCCTCTGAGGATACTGCAGGGAAGGATGGGAAAGTAGGGGAGGGGGTCGTTGGGGGGGAGGGGAGAGGCGGAGGGGTGACTTTGGGGAGCTCAGACCCGATCGTGTTGATTTTCGTGAGGAAATAGGTGGCCAGATCATTAGGGGTGAGAGATGGGGGAGGGGGAGGAACAGGGGGCCTAAGGAGAGAGTTAAAGGTCCGGAACAATCGGCGGGGGTGACGGGCATGGGTGTCGATGAGGGAGGAGAAGAAGCTTTGCCTGGCGGAGGAGAGGGCAGAGTTAAGGCAGGAAAGGATAAATTTGAAGTGTGTGAGGTCGGCTCGGTGCTTGGACTTTCGCCAGCGGCGCTCAGCAGCTCGAGCATAGGAGCGTAGGAGGCGGACGGAGGAGGTGATCCGGGGCTGTGGGTTAGCGGAGCGAGAGCGGCGGAGGGAAAGGGGGGCGAGAGAGTCGAGATGAGTAGAGAGGGTGGAGTTGAGAGCGGAGACCTGATCGTCGAGAGTGGGAAGAGAGGACAGGGCGGCGAGGTGAGGAGAGATGCTATTGGAAAGACGGATGGGATCGAGAGAGCGGAGGTCTCTGTGGGGCAGTAGCGAAGATTTGCAGGGGGAGGGAGTGTGAGAGATGAGGCAGGTGAGAAGGTTATGGTCAGAGAGAGGGATTTCAGAGTTGGTGAGGGAGGAGATAGTGCAGCGGTAGGAGATGACGAGATCGAGGGCGTGACCGAGTCGGTGAGTGGGCGCGGTATGGTGGAGGAGGAGGTCGGCAGAGTCGAGGAGGGATAGCGGGCGGGCGGCAGAGGAGTCGTCGGGTACATCCGTATGGATGTTCAAGTCTCCGAGGATCAGAGTGGGCAGAGAGAAGGAGAGGAGGAAGGTGAGAAAGGGGTCAAGGTGGTTGAAGAAGTCGGAGGTGGGACCGGGAGGGCGGTAGATGACGGCGACAAGTAACTGGAGTGGGTGGTAGAGGCGAATGATATGGGCTTCGAAGTGTCATGTTGTATTCTCCCAGGCATTTAGTACAGTGCTCTGCACACGATAAACACTCAATTAATACCATCAGTGATGATAATGAATGCTTAATGAATACCACAATAATAACAATAATGATTCCAATCCATCCGACCTTAGCTTTAGTTCTACTGCTCTCGGCACCTGCCCAGGCGGAACTCAAGAATGGATCGATCAAATTTTGATTCATCTTCTATATTGAAAGCCAAAATTACCAGATCCCAATTCCTTCCCCCAGCTGATGTCTTTGGTGAGGACTCCCAGGCTGGGAACTCCTCAGTGTCATATTAAATCAAACAGAGATAATATTAATAGTATTTATTAAACACTTACTAAATACCAAACCACTGTACTAAGCGCTTGAGTAGATGCAAGTTAATTTGGTCAGACACAGTCTTTGTCCCACACGGGGCTCACGGTCTGGAGAACAGGCACTGAAACTCTATTTTGCAGATGAGTCAGTAAGTCAGTCATATTTGAGTGCTTACTGTGTGCAGAGCATCGTACTAAGCACTTGGGAGAGTAGAATATAACAATAAACAGACCCAACCCCCGCCCACAGCAACCTTACAGTCTAGAGGGGGAAATTTCCAGTCTAGATGAGGAAACTGAGGCCCAGAGAAGTCGAGAGAGTTGTCCAAGGTCACACAGCAGGCAAGTGGATTAGAACCCACGTCCTCTGACCCCCAGGCCTTCCTGCTAAGCCATGCTGCCTTGATTTAAAAACCTGAGAGCTGAGTAAAACTCCTCCTCGGCCCCATTAAGCCCTTGGACCAGGAACAGAGCGGAGAGATGGAATGTAGGCGCTTCTAAAGGAAAAACAGTGTGAACCAACTGAAAAACAGCCCGGCCGCTCCTCACTTGGGCTCCGCGTCAAAACAATCTGCTCTTGTCGTTCTCGCTATAAAACCGAGGCCTCTTAGAGGGCTCTTCTCCACCTCCTTCTCTCCCTCCCACAGTCCCCGACCCCGGCCCTTCCTCTTCCACCGGAGAAGGGTGAGTCAGTGTGATCCCGTCCGAATTGCTGCTCCAGGCTAAGTACCTCAACTAGGGGCTTTCCGTTGGGCTCCGACTGATCTTTCCGCCCACTCCGGGCCTCAGCTCAGCGGGACAGCAGGGTTTAGACATCTGAGTCCTCACTGGGGCACGTCTCTGATTTTTTAATGGGAAGCAGCGTGGCCTAGTGGAAAGAGCACAGGACTGGAAGGCAGGAGACCCAGGTTCTGATCCTGATTCTGCCGTTTGCCTGCCGTGGGACCTTGGGCACTTCTCCCTAGACTGTAAGCTCGTTGTGGGCAGGGAACGTGTCTACCAATTCTGTTATATTCGAGAAGCAGCGTGGCCTGGTGGATAGAGCACGGGCCTGGGAGTCAGAAGGTCGTGGGTTCTAATCCTGCCTCTGCCACATGTCTTCTGCGTCACCTTGGGCGAGTCACTCCACTTCTCCACTCCTCATCCGCGAAATGGGGATTAAGCCTGTGAGCCCCGTGAGGGACAGGGACTGTGTCCGACCTGATCAGCTTGTGTCTACCCCAGAGCTTAGTCCAGCGTCCAGCACCTAGCAGGCGCTTAATAAATACCACAATTATTATTAATTATTGTTGAGGCCCCTCCTCTGATTCATTCCCATCTGGACCTGTGAGACGTGACATTTGGGAAAGGACCCGTAGCCGTGGGCCCCTGGCAGTTCTGTCGCGGGACATGGACCAAGGACAGTCGTGTCACTCCCCGTAGATGGCTCCAGGGGATGCCCCTGGGGATTCCTCCAAGTAATAATAATAATAACGCTGTTTATTAAGCAGCGTGGCTCAGTGGAAACATCCTGGGCTTCGGAGTCAGAGATCATGGGTTCGAATCCCGGCTCCGCCCCTGGTCAGCTGTGTGACCGTGGGCAAGTCACTTCACTTCTCTGGGCCTCAGATACCTCATCTGTAAAATGGGGATCAACTGTGAGCCTCACGTGGGCCAACCTGATGACCCTGTATCTCCCCCAGCGCTTAGAACAGTGCTCTGCACATAGTAAGCGCTTAACAAATACCAACATTATTATTAAGAGCTTAATAGTTGCCAAACCCTGGACTATGAGCTGGGGCAAAATCAAGAGAATCAAATCAGTTACAGTTGCCCGTACCACCTAGGGCTCACAGTCAAAGAGAGAGACAGACTAGATGTCTGATCCCCATTTTACATGTGAGGAAACAGACTTTCGGTTACATGTTTATAATATCGCCAAGATCCGCCCTCTCCTCTCCACCCAAACGGCTACCTCACTGCTACGGGCTCTCGTAATATCCCGGCTAGACTACCGTGTCACCCTTCTCTCCGACCTCCCTTCCTCCTCTCTCGCCCCGCTCCGGTCTATTCTTCACTCCGCTTCCCGGCTCATCTTCCCGCAGAAACGACCCGGGCCCGTCACTCCCCTTCTTAAACACCTCCAGTGGTTGCCCGTCGACCTCCGCTCCAAACAGAAACTCCTCACTCTAGGCTTCGAGGCTCTCCGTCACCTCGCCCCTCCCTACCTCTCCTCCCTTCTCTCTTTCTACCGCCGCCCCCGCACGCTCCGCTCCTCCGCCGCCCACCTCCTCGCCGTCCCTCGGTCTCGCCCGTCCCGCCGTCGACCCCAGGACCGCGTCCTCCCGCGGTCCCGGAACGCCCTCCCTCCTCACCTCCGCCAAACTCACTCTCTTCCCCTCTTCGAAGCCCTACTTAAAGCTCACCTCCTCCGAGAGGCCTTCCCAGACTGAGCTCCCCTTCTCCCTCTACTCCCTCTACCGCCCCCCCTTCACCTCTCCGCAGCTAAACCCTCTTCTCCCCCCTTTCCCTCTGCTCCTCCCCCTCTCCCATCCCACCCCCTCGGCACGGTACTCATCCGCTCGACTGTATATATCTTCGTCACCCTATTTATTTTGTTTAATGAGATGTACATCCCCCTGATTCTATTTATTTGCCATTGTTTTTATGAGACGTTCTTCCCCTCGACTCTATTCATCGCCGTCGTTCTCGTCTGCCCGTCTCCCCCGATTAGACCGTGAGCCCGTCAGAGGGCAGGGACTGTCTCTTATCTGTTGCCGATTTGTCCATTCCAAGCGCTTAGTACAGTGCTGTGCACATAGTAAGCACTCAGTAAATACTATAAATAAATACTATCGAATGAATGGCACATCAAAGGTAGCACAGCAGATCTGTGACAGAGCTGGGATTGGAAACCAAGTCTCCCGACTCCCAGTCTCGTGCTCCTTCCATTTGGCCACGCTGCCTTTCTTCTCTGCAGTGATTGGCTATTCTGGCCGTAAAAGAAGGGAAAGGAAGGAGGAGTCTTTCCTCGTTAGCTTTGGGGGGACACAGGTATCTCTGCAAGGGGAGAATGTGGCTCAATGTTGATTCGTTCATTCAATAGTACTTATTGAGCGCTTACTCTGTGCAGAGCACTGTACTAAGCATTGGAATGTCCAATTCGGCAACAGATAGAGACACCGACGGGCTCACGGTCTAATCGGGGGAAACGGACAAGAACGAGACAACAAAATCATGATAAATAAGATCGAGGGGATGTACCCCTCATTAACAAAATGAATAGGGTAATAAAAATATATACAAATGAGCACAGGGCGGAGGGGAAGGGAGAGGGGGAGGAGCAGAGCGAGAGGGGGGGAAAGGGGGCTTAGCTGAGGGGAGGTGAAGGGGGAGAAGAGAGGCAGCAGAGGGAAAAGGGGAAGCTCAGTGTGGGATGGCCTCCTGGAGGAGGTGAGCTCTCAGTAGGGCTTTGAAGAGGGGAAGAGAGTCAGTTTGGCGGAGGTGAGGAGGGAGGCCGTTCCGGGACCGCGGGAGGACGTGGGCCAGGGGTCGACGGCGGGACAGACCTGACCGGGGGGGTGGTGAGGAGGTGAGCGGCGGAGGAGCGGAGCGTGCGGGGCGGGCAGTAGGAAGAGAGAAGGGAGGAGAGGTAGGAGGGGGCGAGGGGGTGGAGAGCAATGTTCCTTAAAACCCAGACAAACCCAAACTTGGCCGCAAGCCAGTGTGATGATTCATTCTTCCTTCTCCGAGGAAGGTGATGGGTGAGAGGTGGGAGATGTGAGAAGCAGTGTTACCCAGTGGAAAGAGCACAGACCTGGGAGTCAGAGGGCCTGGGTTATAACTCCAGCTCTGCTACTTACTTGCTGTGTGACCTTGGGCAAATCACTTAACTTCTCTGAGCCTCAGTTTCCTTATCTGCAAAATGGAGATTCATTATCTGTTCTCCCTCCTACTTAGGCTGGGGGAAATGATAATCTTATATGTACCGCAGGGCTTAAAACAATCACTGGTACATAGTAAGCACTTAAATGCCAGAGTGGCCAGTATTATTTTTATCATTATCATTAGAAATCATCTCTTTGTGGGAGGAGAGACAGAAGGCTCCAGAAACACTCCCATTTCCCGGGGCTTCCAAGAAGCAAAGTTTAGGGAGCAAAGTGTACCCCAATGTTTGATGATCTAAAGGAAAGAGGGAATGGGGTTGATTGGTTGATTGACTGACTGGGGTAACAGACAAAATCAAAATATGCCAGAAATTCAAAAGCCTCATTATCGATCAGTGTTATTTATTCAGCTCTTACTGTGTGCAGAGCACTGTACTAAGTGTTTGGGAGAGGACAACGCAGCAATGCAACATCTGAGAAATACCATGACCTAGTGGATAGAACTTGGGCCCGGGAGTCAGAAGGACTTGGATTCTAACCCCGGCTCCGCCCCGTGTCTGCTGTGTGATCTTGGGCAATTCACGTCCCTTCTCTGTGCCTCAACTGTAAAATGGGGATTGATCGTGACGCCCGTATGTGGGACGTGGACTATGTCCAATCTGATTAGCTGGTGTCTGCCCCAGCTCTTAGTACAGTGCCTGGCGTAGAGCAAGTACTTGAACAAATATCATTAAAAAAACCACTACAGAATTGGTAGACGTGTTTCCTGTCAATGAGGACTATATATACAGTCTCTAATCCACTCATTTTCTCCCAAAAAACCTTGCCCAGAGCTCCTGACTGACGTGACTTTTAGGGCTCTTCCCATGTCCTTCCTTCGAGTCCAGAAAGTAAGCAAAAATAGGGAGGGAGAAGAGGAGTCAAGGGCCTGAATAATCTCCTGAATTGCCCTGGTGAGGTTCATTCATTCAGTAGTATTTATTGAGCGCTTACTATGGGCAGAGCACTGTCCTAAGCGCTTGGAATGTACAAATCGGTAACAGATAGAGACAGTCCCTAGTTGTATTTAGGAAGGGAGATCATTTTCTAGAAGGGTGACGGAAGAGGGTTAAAGTGAGGGAGCTCATACCTTCTGAGGAACGTTTTAAATATCAGTGACAACAGTCATTCTCGTTTTAGAAAACTGGTCAGGGCTGGGGCTGTCTGATCTAGTGGCTGGAGAAAGACTGGAGAGACTTGGGATAGGAAAGGGAGAAGATCTGAGGTATAAAGCAGTAAGTTTTAGTGACTAGATCACAGACCTGGGAGTCAGAGGACCTGAGTTCTAATCCCAGCTCTGCCGTTTGCCTGCTGTGTGACCCTGGGCGAGTCATTGACTTCTCTGTGCCTCATTCTCATTTCCTCATCTGTAAAATGGGGATTAAATACATGTTCCCCTTCTAGTTATACTGTGAGCCTCATGTTACATTAGACCTGTGTCAGAGTTATTAATAATAACAATAATAATAGTAATAATAATGGTGTTTGTTAAGGGTTTACTATGTGCCAAGCACTGTTCTCACCACTGGGGCAGATTCAAGGTAATCAGGGTGTCCCACGTGGGGTTCACAGTCTTAATCCCCATTTTACAGATGAGGTCACTGAGGCCCAGAGAAGTGAAGTGAGTCGCCCAAGGCCACGCAGCAGACAGGTGGCGGAGCTGGGATTAGAACCCACTTCCTCTGCCTCCCAAACCCGTGCTCTTGCCACCAAGCTTCTCTCGCATCTCCCCCAGGAGCTCGGTACAGAGCTCGGCACACAGTAACCACTTAAACTCTCTGTGGTGAGGGAACGGGTTGTACCCTATTCTCCTAAGCGCCTAGTACAGTGCTGAGCACAGAGTATGCGCTCAGTAAACGGAAGCAGCGTGGCTCAGTTGGAAAGAGCCAGGGCTTCGGAGTCAGAAGTCATGAGTTCGACTCCGGGCTCTGCCACTTAGCTGTGTGACCGTGGGCAAGTCACTTCACTTCTCTGTGCCTCAGTTACCTCATCTGCAAAAGGGGGATTAAGACTGTGAGCCTCACGGGGGACGGCCCGATTCCCCTGCGTCTCCCCCAGCGCTTAGAACAGTGCTCTGCACGTAGTAAGCGCTTAACAAATGCCAACATTATTATTATTATTGAATGGGGCTGAAGTGATGGTTGAAGTGCGGAGGCTCAGACTGAAGTCCTGTGCTGCCCTCTGCAGACGTGTGACTACTTGGTCCTGCGGCCAAACCATAAACGGGGCATCTACTCTATGCCAGTCGCCCCACTTGAGCGGAAACCTCCGTCCCCAAGAAGTCGGGGGGCTCAGTGCCTCTCTGACTCCCCAGAGTTTTCCCCGAAAGTCCACTGGGCCCACTGCCTGTTGGCAAGTTGACTCTGCCTTTGGAAAGTTGCAGCCTTTTCAAGAGAAAAGGGCCGGTTCCGAACCTTGCGTTCCAGGCCTGAGCTGTCAGGGGACTCCAGGAAGATGCTGAGCTTCAGCGTCTGAGAAAACTTTCCCATCATCAGAAGGGAGAATAATAATAATAATAATGTTGGTATCCGTTAAGCGCTTACCACGTGCAGAGCACTGATCTAAGCGCTGGGGTAGACGCAGGGGAATCGGGCTGTCCCCCACGTGGGGCTCACGGTCTTCATCCCCACTTTACAGGTGAGGGAACTGAGGCACAGAGAAGTGAAGTGACTTGCCCACAGTCACACGGCTGTCAAGTGGCAGAGTTGGGATTCGAACTCATGACCCCTGACTCCAAAGCCCGTGCTCTTTCCACTGAGCCACGGAGAGGCAGTCACGGGACAGTCTGGGTCCTGAGAGATGGAAGCAGCACGGCCTAGTAGAGAGCGTACAGGCCTGGGAGTCCCCACACCGCCACCCGTCCACTGTGTGACCTCAGGCGGGTCACTTAACCTCTCTGGGCCTCAGTTACCTCATCCGTCAAATTTGAATTGAGGCTGGGAGCCCCACGTGGGACAGGGACTGTGTCCGACGCAATTATAGTCACATGATACTGGCATTTGTTAAGTGCCTACGTGCCAGGCATCTTACTAAGCGCCGGGGTGGATACTAGCAAATAAGGCTGGACACAGTTCCTGTCCCACGTGGGGCTCACAGTCTCCATCTCCATTTTACAGATGAGGGAACTGAGGCCCAGAGAAGTGAAGTGACTTGTCCAAGGTCACAGAGCAGACGAGTGGCAGAGCCAGGGTTAGAACCCGTGACCTTCTGATTCCCAGGCCCATGCTCTAATAAGAGTTATCATTACTATAAATATAATATATGGTATTGTATTGTATATATAATTATCATATATCACTACTGGGAAAAGCCCAGGCCCGGGAGTCATGCCAGCTGTGTGATTTGGTGCACGTCACCACTTCTGTGCCTCAGTTTCCTCATCTGTAAAATAGAGATTCAGTATTTGTTCTTCCTCCCGCTTTGACCGTGAGCCCAGTGAGGGACAGCGACTGTGTCCACCCTGAGTATCTTTCATCTACCCCAGAGCTTAGTTCAGTGCTTGGCACACAGTAAGCACCGAACCGTTACTATTATTATTATTGCTTTGGCGTAAGGATTTGTTTATGAATGCGGCTTGGGAAACCTTCACTGACCTGTCTCCCAGACCCGACTGCAGAGAGGCCATAGTTTGAGAGCCAAGGTTCCTCATTTCGTTAGGGCCATTCATCTAAACAGTCAATCAATCTATCAATCGATCAGTGGAACTTATTGAGTGCTTACTGTGTGGAGAGCACTGCACTAAGCACTTGGGAGAGTACAAAACAACAGAGCCCCCTGCGACGGTCCCTTCCCACAAAATATTTAGAATCCAGAGCCTGGAATGCCCTCTATCTTCATCTCCCACAGACGATGACTCTCCCCATCCTTCAAAGCCTTATCGAAGGCACATCTCCTCCTCCAAGAGGCCTTCCCTGACTAAGCCCTCATTTCCTCTCCTCCCACCCTTTTCCGCATTTCTCTGACTTGCTCCTTTTATTAATCCCCCCCCTTTCAGTCCCACAGCACTTATTTATATGTCAGTAATTTATTTCTATTAATGTCTGTCTCGCCCTTTAGTCCGTAAGCTCATTACGGGCAGGGAATGCGGCTATTTATTGTTAAATTGTATTCTCCAAAGCACTTAATACAGTGCTCTGCATACAGTCAGTGCTCGATAAATATGATTGATTGATTGATCAGCAGAGGGGGAGAAACTGTGGGTGCAAAATGAGGACTCTGGCAACAGATTCCTTAGAACAGTGCTCTGCACCTAGTAAGCGCTTAACAAATACCAACATTATTATTAAGGATGGATTCCAGGCAAGCAGCGTGTCCTAGTGGCTACGGCACGGGCCTGAGGACCTGCGTTCTAGTCCTTGCTCCACCATTGTCTTCTGTGTGACCTTGGGCAAATCACCTCACTTTTCTGTGCCTCGGTTACCTCATCTGTAAAATGGGGATTAAGATTGGGAGCCCCGTGTGGGACAGGGACTGTGCCCGGCCTGATATTATCTTATATCTACCCCAGCACTTAGAAAACTGCCTGGCACATACTAAGCACTTAAATATTATAGAAAAAAAAGCAGCCTCCGTGGAGGTGCTCTCTTTGCCGCTCTTGTGGATGGTTGCCCTCTCCAGGTGGATTTCCTGTGCGAGGTTCTGAATCCAAATCTGGGGTCCTGGAGAGCGCACAGGCCTCCGCCAACTCACCTTGTTGGGGTGGACAGGGGTTCTGGAAAAGCTGAGGGTCCCGCAAATTTGAGTTTCCCAGCTGGTGAGTTAGTTACCTGGTGAGCTCCCAGTGGAGCGGGGGTCAGGTCACAGGAATTTGGAAACACTGCCATTTGGGAGACAACTGTCAGAGAGCGGTCTTCAGTCGATCTCTAGTGTGGACGGAGCACCACCGACTAGTCGTACCTAAGGCCTAGTGGATAGAGCACACTGGCCTGGGAGTCAGATGGACCTGAGTTCTAATCCTGGCTCCAACCCTTGTCTTCTGCGTGACCTTGGGTAAGTCTAATCACTTCTGTGCCTCAGTTACCTCAACTGGAATATGGGAATTAAGACTGTAAGCCCCGTGTTGGACGGAGACTGTGTCCAACCTGATTTACTTGCATCCACCCCAGTGCTTAGGACAGTGCCTGCCGCCTAGTAACTGCTTAACAGATACCACTATTATCATTGTAATTATAATTATTATTATTACAGGGTCCCTCATGGAGCTGATGATCTAAAAGGAATTTCCCAACCAGCCATCGATGAGATGCCCCTGGGCAATGGAAGGATTGCTCAGTTGCTCAGTTCTTACTTTTTTTGCTTTCATTTCTTGCTCCAGGGGGAGAGGGGCATGCCAGGGATCCCGGGAAAGCATGGAGCCAAGGTACTCCACCATGATTGGACTGAGTCGTGTGTCTCTGCCTTCCTTCCCTCCCTGCCCAAAACCGGAGGTTCACGCTAAACCTCCTCTGGGCTGCTCTCTCTGAGCCAGCCTAGGCTGCTTTCTGGTACAAAGAGCATCCTCTTTCTCCCCGTTCTCTATCCTTCTCCCTCCTCTCTCAAATTGACATGGCTCAGGGTCTGGGGACGGGGGCTGTCCAGTGAGCAGCGGGACTCCTGCCTTGGAGGGGAATTTCTCATCGCTGAGGCACAGGTTCTTCAGTGGAAAGAGCACGGGCTCTGGAGTCAGAGGTCATGGGTTTGAATCCCGGCTCGGCCGCTTGTCAGCTGTGTGATTTTGGGCAAGTCACTTCACTTCTCGGTGCCTCAGTTCCCTCATCTGTAAAATGGGGATTAAGACTGTGAGGCCCACGTGGGACGACCCGATTCCCCTGTGTTTACCCCGGCGCTTAGAACAGTGCTCGGCACCTAGGGAGCGCTTAAAAAATACCAACATTATCATTATTATTATTATTATTATTAAGTGTGGGGATTTCCCTCCAGGGAGGCTCTGGATGAGCGGGGGGAGGGAGAAAGAAGACTGCGAGCCCCATGTGGGACTAGGACTTTGTCCAAACAATCTTACCCTAGCACTTAGTACAGTGGCTGGCACATAGTAAGCGCTTAGCAAATACCTAAAAAGAAAGCTTCTTTAAACTATCTCCTCCTTCTTACCGAGTCCCACCGGGCCTCTGCCCTCTGGGCTTCGGAGCCACTCTTTTTGCATGTTCCCTCATTATTTGTTCATTTTTAACCTTCCTCTCGGATTTTTTACTTCAGAGATTTCAGCGTCCTTCTCGCTCTCCTACGTTCCTACACTAGATCCTTCCGGTGCTGTATTGGCTATTAACTACTTTGCCTTCCCCCCCACCCCCACTGTTGGGGTCTGACCAGCATGGTGTAGTGGATAGAGGATGAGCCTGGGAGTCAGAAGGGCCTGGGCTCTAATCCCAGCTCTGCCACTTGTCTGCTCTGTGACCTTGGGTGGGTCATTTCACTTCTCTGTGCCTCAGTTATCTCGTCTGTAAAGTGGCCTTTGAGACTGTGAGCCCCATGTGGGACAGGGACTGGGTCCAACCCGAAGTGCTTGTCTCCTCCCCAGCGCTTAGTACAGTGCCTGGTACATCGTAAGTGCTAAACAAATACCCCATTATTATTATTTTTATTATAACTTGACCTCCCTCACCCTGTCTTCTGCTACTCCCAGCTCCCCAGATCTCCCAGGTAGCCAACCGCCTTGCCCTCCCTCCCCTCTGCCCGCCTTCCCTTTGCCCCCGACCCTCCCCCCAACTCCTCCCTGCTGCCCCATTGGCTTGGCTAGCCCGTCCCCCTCTCACCCCGGGATCCGGGGACCGGGCCAGGACCCAGCACGGGGCTCAGTATCTCTCGTTGAGATTTCAGAAGCCCTGGGCCTTCCACAAGAAACTAAATAGCACCCGCAGGAGCGCCCGCCAAGCAGGCCAATAACTACCCTTGACGCGGCTGTCCGGGGATTAGGTTCCACAGCTTGGCTGGGCTGAAGGGATGGTCATCGGGTGGGGGAGGTGATTTCTTTCTCCTGTGGACCTAGAGTGCTTTTATTGGGTCAATGGCCCCTACTTTCAAGGAGTTACTATGGGCAGGGAGCATCATTTCTCTTATTAGCCGGGACCACCCTGACCTTCCAGAGCATCAGAGTGGGGAAGTGATCGTAGTAGTAATATTCATTAATGCAATTCAATTGTCTTTATTGAGCACTTACTGTGCGCAAAGCACTATACTAGGTGCTTGGGAGAGTTCAAGAAAACAATAAACAGACACATTCCCTGCACAAAATAAGCATTTTGTCCTGGCTGTCTGTGGAAGCACTCTACAGGGCAGTGGGAAAGAGACTGTTCTCTTCTCTAGACTGTAAGCCCGTTGTGGACAGGGAATGTGTCTGTTCATTGTTATATTGTACTCTCCTAAGCGCTTGGTACGGTGCCCTGCACACAGAGCTCAATAATTACGATTGACTGACTGCATGGATGAGAATTAGACGAAGTCCCTTACTCTCACAGTCTAAGAATACAGGGGGAAAAGGGACTGAGGCAGACAGGTAATGAAAAAATAAAAACACTAAGAACACAAAATCATATAAAAGACAAGGACGGAGAAGGAGGACCAAAGTTGTCTTGCCCAAAGAACAGATAGATTCCCCTTCCCCGCTTCCCCCCAACCCGCAAACCCACCTACACAAACTCGAACCCTGGTGTCTCTCCCAGAGAAGGATTTTCCTTATCCTCCCAAGTCAATGAATCAGTGGTATTTATGGAGTGTTTATTGTGTATAGAGAATGTACTAAGTGCTTGGGACACTAAACTCTATGCCTGTCCACAAGGAGCTTACAGTCTAAATAAGAGTCCCTCTCTTTTCTCTTTCTCAGGGATCTCCCGGAACAGCTGCTGCAGGGATGAAGGTCAGTTTGACACTGAAATCCATCCTGTTTGGGACAGGATGGTAGGGTGGAAGCAAGGCAGAGCCAGGATTTGAATTGATTAGTGGAAGGAGGAGCAGGAAGAGCCACGAGGTAGAAACAACCAGGGGACTTTCTGCCAGTAATTCCATTTCTGGACTGTGAAGTAACCATGGTCATCATTGGACATTTAAATCAATGATGATGAAATCAGCCTCACAAGTAAGAATTAAAGGTTTACTAGCCCCAACAGCCCCTACTTCCCCAAACCAAAAAATAAATGACTAAATAAATAATAATAATAATAGTCAACACTCACTCCTCCTTTAGGAAGTTTCTAATAAATAGTAGAAGAATTGAAACTGGCTTTTTAACCATTCCTCAGGCAGAAATTGTTACAGGGTCCACGGATAAGAGATTTTTTTGCAAGCCTGGGTAAGAGGATGAATAAGAAACCTAAAATTGTTTTGCTCAGGGTCCAAGGTCAGTCTTAGAAAACAAAATAGTTTAGAACAAGGCTTTCTAGAAGAGGCTTGATGGATAGGGACTTACTAGGTTTCTTTTCCCTATTTCATTCTTTTCTCCCCCATCTTTTCCCTACGCAGGGTGAGCCGGGGACTCCAGGAACAAAGGTATGGATGCTGAGAGAATATTTCTGGCTGCTTCATTTTTCGGCGGTGTCGTTTTACTCCTGGCCTTTTCAGAGAGCTCCTGGGGCCAAGAACAAGCTCGGAAAGGCACCAGGAAAGGTTCCGTGATAAACCTGCTGGGTATTTGTGAGCCGTAAATATCTTCCCTTTGCCCTTGCCTGGGCCATGGCTGAGTTGCAACTACAATTTTACATGACACTTAATTGCCTCTTAATCCTGAGGAATCCTCTCCATGGTCAAGAAACTCTTGTTTCTCTCTCTCTCTCTCTCTCCTTCCCCCTTCCGCCACTCTCCTACTCTCTCTGTCTCTCGCTTTCACTCCCATTCTCTCTTAATCCTGAGGAACGCTCTCTCTTTAGTCAAAAAAACTCTCGTTTTTCTCTCCACCCACCCTTCACTCCGTCTCTCCCATTCTCGTCATCTCTCTCTCCCTATCTCTCCCTCTCACTCCCTTTCTCTTTTTGTCTCTTTGTCTCCCCTCCCTCCCACTTTCTTCCTTCCCTTCCTCACTCCTTTCTTCTTTCTCCTTCCGCCCTCCCTCTCCCTTCTTCCCTCTCTTTCCTCCTTCCCTTCCTCTTTCCTTCCCGCTCCCTCACCCCTCTCTCCCTATAGTCTCTAGATTGTCATTAGACCCATGGTGCTTTGGCTATTAGTGAGCATCTCTGCATTCCTCTAGAGGGTATGCAAAATAATCTTGGATGTTAGGGTTGGTGCCTTCCAGGGGTCTGGAACCCGGTTCCAGAAGGGAAAAAACAAAATCCAGTCCAAAGAGAATGCTCTGCCCTTGGTTCTGGAGAATAAATTTGGGAGAGACACGGTTAACTCCTCCGACAGCCCGACCTGGCGAACCACTAGGCGGGCCTGACCCATACCAAGAGGCCATCTTGGAGGAAACCACGGTGGGATGGGGGGCGGTTCTGGGTGGGATGCCCAGGAGGCTAGCTTGTCCAGATCCCGGGTGGCGAGGCTGATCTTGCATTCTGGTCTGCCCAAGCCTCCACTAGAACAGAAGGGTCCACATGCCGGTTGTTCCGGCTCTGCCCCTTGTCAGCTGTGTGACCGTGGGCAAGTCACTTCACTTCTCTGGGCCTCAGTTACCTCATCTGTAAAATGGGGGTTAACTGTGAGCCTCACGTGGGACAACCTGATTACCCTGTATCTCCCCCAGCGCTGAGAACAGTGCTCTGCACATAGTAAGCGCTTAACAAATACCAACATTATTATTATTATTATTCCCACCGGAGGGGCCATAAGTAGGGCTGCCAGCTCCCACCCCAAAAAGGATCCTGGAGGAGCTGCCCCTCCCTTCTTATCTCTCACCAGTCCCTTTGGTGGTGATAGATATCAGGGATGGCCCCAAGGTGACCAGTCTTTACCCATGGAGGCTCTTCAAATCACCTCCAGAGAAAGTTCGAGCCACCTACCCTCGGTTCGGGCTTCTGGAAAGAAGTTATTTGAATTTCTGTGCCCCTTGGTTTGAGTTGTCCTCGCTTTTCTGACTTTCAAATGGATGCCCGTCTCTCCGCCTTCCTCCCCTTCCCCTCTTGCCTCTTCCCCTCTTCTCTTCTGGTGACTGACAGCTGTCTCTTCTTCCCCGCAAGGGAGATCCCGGCACGGCGGGCATGGCGGGGCCCCCAGGTTTGCCAGGGAAAAGGGGCCAGAGGGTAGGATACGGATTCCGAGTGCGTTTGTTCAGATGTGGCTCCCGTGGATGGCTTTGGCCTGCCCCCTTATCGCCACCTTCCACTGGCCTCCCCTGCCTGTCTGCCTGCCGTGGGGTTCAGCTGCTTCTGCTGCTGGGGCCCCCCACCCGGCCCCCACCCCGTGTGCTTGGCGGGCGAGCATGCGAGTGAGCAAGGGGAGGCGGAAACTGAAGCCTGGCCCAGGATTGGGGGCGTTGACATCAGAGATGTTTCCATACCTTGGGATTAGCATTACCTGGCTTCCTCAAAAGCTATTTATTGCCGGGGCTGGAAGCAGAGCGCGGAAGGAAACGATGTGTCCTCCCGTGAGCTCACGAACCCTCCTGTCCCCGGCTCCTCTCCACATGCCCAGTTACAGTTCAATTAATCGATCGGTCAAGTAAGCAATGGTATTTATTGAGCGCTTGCTAGGTGGAGAGCACTGAGCTGGGTGCTTGGGAGAATGCGGTACAATCCCCAAGTCCCGTATAAGGCCGGAGTTCAGATCCAATCAGTGAATCGATCACGTTTAACAAGCGCGTACTGTGTGCAGAGCCCTCTGCCGAGTGCATGGGAGCGTACAGCATAACACGAGCTTACAGTCTAGAGGGGATCCAGGGCTCTTCCTATTTAGATTGGGAAGAGTGGTGACTGGTGGGAGGGGGAAGAGGCCGGGAAGGAAGGGAGAGGGGATAAGTGACCAAGCGGCTATTGGCCCAGGGGGTACACAGTCAATCAATCGTATTTATTGAACGCTTACTGTGTGCAGACCGCTGAACTCAGCACTTGAGAGAGTACAATATAACAATAAACAGATATTTTCCCTGCCCACAATGAACTTGCAGCATTCATAAGCTCCATGCTGCTCCACTTGGTCTCTCCTTTCCCAGCCTTCAGGCTGCTTCACCAGAAGGGAAAAGATTGGAAAACTCCCATCATCTATCTGCCTTCCGGTTAGCAGTTTCACATAGCGATTTTCTGGGGTAGAAGGTTCCAACTGGTCTATTGGCTCAGACGAGTTAGAGAAGTTCTGGGGGTCCCATTTAGCCGAAGACTCTAGGGACGGAGGAGCTACTCTTTCGGTTGATAGATACGGGTGAACCAATCAATCAGTCAATCGATCGTAATTATTGAAAGCTTATTGTGCACAGAGCGCCGTACTAAGTGCTTGAGTCAGGGATCTCACAAAATGCAACAGTTTGGGGTTGTGGGGGGGAAGGCAGCAGTGCGGGTGATGAAGGTAAGGGTTGCATGATTGGTCCAGGGCCCGTTGGCAGGGTTGCTGCACGCTCTTTCTCTACCCTGCTCCTCTGTGAGAAACACAGTGCTGGTCCATCAGAGACGACAATTAGTGACAAAGACCTGTGATTTTGCCTGTCTCTCGCATATAATTTGCACGTACCTGCCTAGACTGCAAATCTAGGGTCATGTAGCTTTTTTAGTATAATTTAACCGCTGCTAACTCGGGGTAGTCATTTCTTGATTGTCTCTCTCTCCTCTGTTCTTTTTGACCTCGGCATCCCTCTCCACCCGAACCTTGCTGACCTTGATCTCCTAGCTGGTTTAGGAGCACCAGAATCAGGGGAGGAACCCAGAAATAGAAGATGGGGGAGGAGATTAGGGAACAGGCAATCTCTGCCAGACCACCGGCTGGAAGATCCTGCATTAGGGCTCAGTTTCCGATCTAGGAAAACTCCTCAACCATAGGCAGGACAGTCACCTTGGGCACCACTCTGGACCCATCAGTCGTAATAATAAAATTTATTAAGTGCTTAATGCAGGCAGAGCACTGTACTAAGCGCTGGGAGAGAATACTGAGGTGGGAATTAGATGTGGTCCCTATACCTCAGGGGACTCACAATCTAAAATCAATCAATCGATCAATCAGTGTTTTTTTCTTGAGTACTTAGCGTGTGCCAAGAGCTTAAATAAGCATTCCTTCAATGCATTCAACTGTATTTACTGAGCACTTACTGTGTGCAGAGCACCGTACTAAGCACCTGGAAAGTGCCCTGCACACAGTAAACTCTCAATAAATACGACTGAATGAAAAAACACGATTGAATGAAAGTACGACCCAGCACTTGGATTAAATCCCCCGCCCCGTCCCACTACAACTGCGTGGCCCCGAGCTGCCCCCAGAATAATTTCCTGGTCCCAGAAGAGGATGTGGATGGAGCAGGTGGATATCCTAGATTATTTCCCAGAGAACAAGAATAGGAAGCATGAATGTCAGGGAAATGGTCTTCCTCCCCCTATTGAGAAGGAAGCAGTGTGGCTCAGTGGAAAGATCCCGGGCTTGGGAGTCAGAGGTCATGAGTTTGAATCCCGGCTCTGCCACTTGTCAGCCGTGTGACTGTGGGCAAGTCACTTCACTTCTCTGTGCCTCAGTGACCTCATCGGTAAAATGGGGATTAACTGCGAGCCTCACGTGGGACAACCTGATTACCCTGTATCTACCCCGGCGCTTAGAACAGTGCTCGGCACATAGTAAGCGCTTAACAAACACCAACATTATCATTATTAGAGGTATAGTCGTTGTCAGAGAAGAGCTCAACGCTTGGAGATTTTGTGGCCTAGTGGAGAGAGCACAGGCCTGGGAGTCAGAGGACCTGGGTTCTAATCCTGAATCCGCTACTAGACTGCTCTGTGGTTTGGGGCAAGTCACTTAACCTCTCTGTGCCTCAGTTTCCTCCACTACAAAGTGGGAATTCACTAGCTGTTCTCCCTCCTCATTTGACTGTGAGTCCCACGTGCGAAGCAGCATCGCCTAACGGATAGAGCAGGGGTAGGGATAGACCCCGGGAGTCAGAAGGACCTGGTTCTAATCCCAGCTCCACCACATGTCTGCTGTGTGACCTTGGGCAGTCTCTTTACTTCTCTGGGCCTCATTCATTCAGTAGTATTTATAGAGTATCTACTATGTGCAGAGCACTGTACTAAGGGCTTGGAATGTTCAGTTCGGCAACAGATAGAGACAATCCCTGCCCAGTGACGGGCTCACAGTCTAAGCACTTTCTGTGTGCAGAGCACTGTACTAAGCAGTGGGAAAGAATTCACAGATGGGAATTAGACGTGGACCCTGTCCCTCAGAGGCTCACAGTCCAAACTATAGGCAGGGGAGAGGACTGGACACGGTCATGAAAGAAAAAGACGTTAAAAAGGTCCAAGAGACAAAGACTAGACCTCAGTTACCTCAACCATAAAATGGGGATTAAGACTATGAACTCCAGATGGGACAGGGACTGTGAACAACCTGAATATCTTGTATCTACCCCAGTGCTTAGTACTGTACCTGTCACATAGTAAATGCTTAACAAATACCATTTAAATTTTTTTTAAAAAAAGGACTGTCTCGGACTTGATTTTTCTTGTATCTACCCCAGTGCTTAGAACAGTGCTCAATCAGAGAAGCAGCATGGCTTAGGGGAAGGCGCCCGGGATTGGGACTCAGAGGTTGTGGGTTCTAATCCCAGCTCCGTCACTTAACAGCTGTGTGACTTTGGGCCAGTCACTTAACTTCTCTGTGCCTCAGTTACCTCATCTGGAAAATAGGGATTAAGACCGTGAGCCCCTAGTGGGACAACCTAATTCCCTTGTAATAATAATAATGTTGGTATTTGTTAAGCGCTTACTATGTGCCAAGCACTGTTCTAAGCGCTGGGGTAGACATAGGGGAATCAGGTTGTCCCACGTGGGGCTCACAGTCTTAATCCCCATTTTACAGATGAGGGAACTGAGGCACAGAGAAGTTAAGTGACTCGCCCACAGTCACACAGCCGACAAGTAGCGGAGCTGGGATTCGAACTCATGAGCCCTGACTCCAAAGCCCGTGCTCTTTCCACTGAGCCACGCTGCTTCTATCTACCCCAGCGCTTAGAACAGTGCTTGGCACATAGTAAGCACTTAACAAATACCATCATCGTCATCATCACTTAAAAAATACCACCGAAAAGGGGTGATGGGATTGTCTTGGACCTGACTGCCCTTTATCTACCCCAGTGCTTAGAACAGTGCTTGATATGTAGCAAGAGTTTAACAAATACCATTAAAAAAACAGTTGGGGGAAAGACTGTCTCAGATCCGATCAACTTGTTTCTACCCCAGTGCTTAGGACAGCGCTTGACCCGCAGTTAGAGTTTAACAAATACCATTTTAAAAAATCCATCCTCGGAAAATAGCGAAGGAGTCTACAGGACCGACCGGACGGCAGAAAGCTTGTTTCGCTAGATCTCATCAACTTGTATCTACCCCAGTGCTTGGGACAGCGCTTGACCCACAGTTAGAGTTTAACCAATTCCATTTTAAAAAATCCATCCTCGGAAAATAGCGAAGGAGTCTACAGGACTGACCGGATGGCAGAAAACGTGTTCCACTCTCTTCTCCCCCCTTCAACGTCCACAGTCCTCCCTGCTCTCCCGGCAGGTTTCCCATCTGGCATAGAGTCAGTTAAAGAGCTCTGCCTAGGGCATGTGCGTGTGGAGATTTGGGTGATGAGCAGGAACTAGGGAAAGGTAGGAATCCCTCTGGACCCTATGCTCGCTGTGGGCAGGGAATGCGTCTGTTATATTGTTATATTGTATTCTTTCAAGAGCTCAGGACATGCTCTGCACACAGTAAGCGTGCAATAAATATGATCGAATGAATGCATAAATACGACTGATTGATACAAAGTGTCTGGCAGCAATATCTACTCTTTCTCCTCAATCGAGCACCATTACTTCCCCAAAACTACCAGCAGGAGGCAAAGCCTACTCGGAGGGACGTTGACTCCAGAAAAATCATGGTATAATAATATAGTAATAATAATAATAATAACAGTAACCATGGTCTTTGTTAAGCACTTACTATGTGTCAAGCACTGTCCTAAGTGCGGGGGTAGGTACAAGAGTCTCCCCCGATTAGACCGTAAGCCCGTCAGTGGGCAGGGATTGCCTCTATCTGTTGCCGAATTGTACATTCCAAGCGCTTAGTACAGTGCTCTGCACATAGTAAGCGCTCAATAAATACTATTGAATGAGTGAATGAATGAATGAATGAAAGGTCAGACACAACCCCTGTCCCACAAGGGGTTCGCAGCCTACCTTTCCCCCTCTAGACTATAATCTACTTTCATTCAATCGTATTTATTGAGCACTTACCATATGCAGAGCACTGTGCTAAGCGCTTGGAATGTACAATTCAGCAACAGATAGAGACAATCCCTGCCCAACAATGGGCTCACAGATAATTGTGGGCAAAGAGCGTGCCTACCAACTCTGTTACATTGTACTGTCCCAAGCACTCAATAAATAATGTAATAATAATATTGGTATTTAAGTGCTTACTATGTGCAGAGCACTCATTCAATAATATTTATTGAGCGCTTACTATGTGCAGAGCACTGTACTAAGCGCTTGGAATGTACAAATCGGTAGGAGAGAGAGAGACAGTCCCTGCCCTTTGACGGGCTTACAGTCTAATCTCACTGTTCTAAGCGCTGGGGAAGACACAGGATAATCAGGTTGTCCCACGTGCGACTCACGGTTAATCCCCATTTTACAGATGAGGGAACTGAGGCCCGGAGAAGTGAAGTGACTTGCCCACAGTCACACAGCTGACAAGTGGCAGAGCTAGGATTCGAACTCATGACCTCTTGACTCGCAAGCCCAGGTTCTTTCCGCCGAGCCATGCTGCTTCTCTGCCACACTGCTTCTCAAATACCACTGATCGATTCTAGAGAGGCTAAAGGGATTTGTTCAAGATACCTTCCTAGGATGGATTCTTTTGGCTGGCATCTTTCCTGCACCCTTGTTCACTAGCTGACTGTCCTCTTGAAGTCACATGTCCTCCAAGAGGATCCCCAGTTAACCCCTCTTTTTCCTGGCTCTCTTCCCCTTCCCCTATGCATTTGGATCTCTGACCTTGGACGTCTGATATTTGTCACACCCTCAACCCCAAAGCACCTATGTATAAATTTTTTTAATGTATATTATAAATGATTTATTTAAATGAAGATCTGTCCCTCTAGACGGTAAGCTCACTGTGGGCAGGGAACCTATCTACCAACTCTGTTGGGTGGTACTCTCCTAAGCGCTTAGTTCGGTGCTTCGCACATAGGAAGCGCTCAATAAATGCCATTGATGATGATGTCTTTTCTCTGCAGGTTTGCCAAGGTAGATAGCCCACTCCAAAACCCTTGTTTTTTGGGCACTGTGAAAATAGTGGCATGTGAAAGTAGCCGTGTATCTGCCCAAGCAAAGAGGCTGCAGAGAGACAAAATTAAGATCTCATGGGGGTCGGGTCGCGCAGAGTCCCAAAAGACAAAGGAGCCAGGGAAAAGAGGGGTTAAGAAAAGCAGCATGGCAGAGTGGATAGAGCATGAGCCTGGGAGTCAGAAGGTCATGGGTTCTAATCCAGACTCTGCCACTTGTCTGCTGTGTGACCTTGAACAAGTTACTTACTTCTCTGTGCCTCAGTTACTTAATCTTTAAAATGGAGATTGAGATTGTGAGCCCCTTGTGGGAAAAGCGCTTAGTACAGTGCTCTACCCATAGTAAGCGCTCAATTTTTCCCCCGTTTAGACCGTGGGCCCGTCACTGGGCAGGGATTGTCTCTCTCTTTTTCCGAATTGTACATGCCGAGCGCTTAGTACAGTGCTCTGTCCATAGCAAGCGCTCAATAAATACGATTAAATGAATGAATGAAAGGAAGGAAAAACGGGAAGGCGTTCGTGTTCGCGGGACGAGAGTCGGATTGAAAAGCCGGCAGCTGAAAATGAAAAGGCGAGGAGACGCCCGGAAATTGTATGCGGTGTGCCAGTTATAAGGCCGAACTGCTAAACCAGGGGAGAGTGT
Organism: Ornithorhynchus anatinus; assembly: GCF_004115215.2. Lineage (NCBI taxonomy): Eukaryota > Metazoa > Chordata > Mammalia > Monotremata > Ornithorhynchidae > Ornithorhynchus > Ornithorhynchus anatinus. Next base: position 87,456,069 of record NC_041730.1, on the reverse strand, counting down.
GGGAGGGGTCCGGTGGAACACTGGAGAGGTCCAAGACAGCCCTTCTGCTAAGACCTCATGGTCCCCGACTCTTACTAGAAGTCTGTATTCCTCCCACAGGGTGAAAAAGGAAGCTCTGGCCTCCCTGGACTTCCTGGATACGTGGGGCAGAAGGTGTGTAACCATTTACCTGTTCCCCCTTGGAATCCAGCCCCAGGGCATGGACCTCTCTGCTGGCACACAGGTCGAGGGTCCGTTGCCGTACTCTCCCTGGGCACGGGATGGGCGGGAGAGGCTTTCCCGGAGGGTGGAGGGGATGGAGGGAATGGTAATGGGAGGGGGTGGCCAGAATCTCCAGAAAATGGAAGTTCTGGGTTGGCTTAAGGCCTGAACCGGAGCAACGGAAGTGCCTCTGTGAAGTAAAGAATGAGTTGTTTGGGGTCCAAACCTTCAGCAGAGGGTCTGGTTCCCTCGGAAAACTCGCCCACTGCCTCCTCCTCCTTCTCCTCCAGTTTCTGGACGGGTGACTCTGTTTCGTCCACAGGGAGAGAAGGGAGATGCCGGCAACGCCATTGGACTAGGCCAAAGGGAACCCGGCCCCCCAGGCTTACCCGGCCCCCCGGGACCAAAGGTTCGTGACCCCCCGTGGATGTGGCGGGCAGGCTCGGGGAGGGGATCGGGGCTGGAACGAAAGGCTTCCCCTTCGTTCTGCCTGAACTTCTTTTCCTGGGGTAGTAGTAATAGTAGGAATAATTGTTGTTTTGAAGCACCTGCTCTGTGCAGAGCTATGTACTAGGCACTGGGAAATGGAAGATAATTAGACATGGTCCCTGGTCCTGAAGGAAATCACAGTAGGAGAATAAGGTTTAAGAGGGTCGGCAATGGATATATTAAGGGAAGATTAAATAACTCAAAAAGAGAAAAATAACATGAAAAGGCAGGGACAAGAGTAAATACCACAGGAACTCCATGGGGTGTTTGTGACCCCAGGGACTGTTTTCCTCCCTCCCCTGCACCCTACCCCCGTGGGGACTTCCTTTTTAAAATTATTTTCTGAGGAGCCCTGATCCCTCAAAGACTGGTGAGCCAGGTTTTCTGGGTTATTAGGACACTAATATGAGTCAGGTCAGAAGTAGTAGCCACTCACCTGTGGCCTCTTCCCCCATGATGGGCTTTGATTGACTCTCCAGCCTCTCTCACTCTTTTATTTTCAGGAAGTTCAATGGCTCATTTCTCATCAGTTTCATCCCCCGCCCGCCCCACAACACTTATGTTCATATCTCTAATTTATTTATAATAATAATAATAATGTTGGTATCTGTTAAGCGCTTACTATGTGCAGAGCACTGCTCTAAGCGCTGGGGTACATACAGGGTCATCAGGTTGTCCCACGTGAGGCTCACAGTCTTAATCCCCATTTTACAGACGAGGGAACTGAGGCCCAGAGAAGTGAAGTGACGTGCCCACAGTCACACAGCTGACAAGTGGCAGAGCTGGGAGTCGAACCCATGACCTATGAGTCCGAAGCCCAGGCTCTTTCCACTGAGCCACGCTGTCTCTCCCACTAGACTGTAAACTCGTGGGCAGGGATCGTGTCTGTTGTTATATTGTACTCTCCCTAGCGCTTAGTACAGGACTCTGCACAGAGTAAGTGCTCAATAAATGTAACTGAATAAATGAACGAATGAACCGTGAGCCCACCACCTTGCTTGCTCATTTATTCACTCATTCGGTCGTATTTATTGGGCGTTTATTGTGTGCAGAGCACTGTTCTAAGCACTTGGACCAACAATAGAGACAATCCCTTCCCGCGGGGTACTGAGTCCCCATCTGACAAATGAGAAACTGAGGTCCAGAGAAGCTGTCACCCCAAATCCCTCAGCAAGAAAACAGGCAGCAGCAAACAAGGTCCATTAGAACTGCCTGTCTATGCCTTCCACTCAGCCCAACCCCAAGCCTGAGCAATTCTGCCTCGGTCCCACTCAGAGCCTTCTTGTTTTTCCAGGGAGAAGCTGGCCAATCCGGCCAAGCGGGAACCCCAGGATTCCAGGGACAAAAGGTACAGAGGAACCAGGGGCAGAAAATTTAAGTAGTTCAGATGCAGACCTAATGCCTCAGGGTAGAGGCTGGAACCTGCCTTAACAATCAATCGATGGTATTTATTGAACGCTTACTATGCAGACGCATGGAGTCGGTTGATACAAGGTGAGGCCCCGTTGCCTTCGATCTGTGCTTGGTGACTCTTATTAGACTGGTGATTTTAGTTACTTGTGGCATTCTTATCTAGTTACAATATTCAGTGAGCGCTTACCAAGGATCATACATAATAATAATAATGGTGGTGTTTGTTAAGCGCTTACTATGTGCAAAGCACTGTTCTAAGCGCTGGGGGGATACAAGGTGATCGGGTTGTCCCACGTGGGGCTCACAGCTTTAATCCCCATTTTACAGATGAGGCAACTGAGGCGCAGAGAAGTTAAGTGACTTGCCCAAAGTCACACAGTTGACAAGTGGCGGAGCCGGGATTAGAACCCATCACCTCTCACTCCCAAGCCCGTGCTATTTCCACTAAGGCCACCGCTGCTTCTCACTAAGCCATGCTGTTTCTCAATGAAACACTGGAACGAGTACCAGATAATCGGATAAAGCCCTGGCCCTAAATCTGAAAAGCAGCACAGTCTAGTGGGAGGCAGAGGACCTGGATTCTAATCCCTCGTCTGCCAATTACTTGCTGTGGGACCTTGGGCAATTCACTTCGCTTCTCTGTATCTCAGTTTCCTCATCCGTAAATGGTGATTCAATACCTGGCCTCCCTCCTATTTAGGCAGTGAGCCTTATGTTGGGATAGAGACAGAGGCCCAGCCATGATTTATTTGTATATACGCCCGGTGCTTAGAACACAATAAAGCATTTAACAGCAGGTAAGTGTCATCATTAGGTAAGGAGAGCAGGCATCTCATCTCCATTTTGCAGTTGAGGAAAATGAGGTCCAGAGAATTAAAGTGACTTGCCCAACATCATAAAGCAGTGATTTGGACTGCAAGCTAGTTGCAGGCAGGGGATGCGTCCACCAACTCTGTTGAATTTTACTATCCCAAGCGCTTAGTACAGTGCTCTGCCCACAGTAAGTGCTCAGTACATACCACCGATGATGATGATTTGGGTGATACAGCCCTTTCAGACACTCCCCTGGCAAAGCATAGGCTGTGTTGGGAAGGGGGGTGGTTTGGTAAAATGTTTACTCATGTGTTGTCCTTCAGGGAATTGAGCATCTCTTCTAATCATCCACAACCTTCTCTCCTTTCTCTGGCCCAGGGGGAACCGGGAGCATCGGGAGAACAGGGACCTCCTGGCCTAAAGGTGAGTCCACACCCCCTAATCAGGGCCTTCCTGCTCTAGATTGATGTTTGAAGCACCAAATAGGCACCTTTGGAAGAGGAATCCCAAACTGCAGCCCTTATAGCCAGCTTCAGGACGCTGCCTCTGCTCTCTCCAAATCCCCTGTGCCTCCCGCCTCTCTCGTCCACAGGGCCAGCCCTAGGACCTCGGGATCCCCTCTGATTTTCCAGGTGGAGATTCTCGGCAGAGCTTGATCACTCTGTAAAGTTCAGACCGGGCAGCTGTGGGGCAGGAGGGGAGTGAAGCACGCCTGTAGGTGTAGAAAGAAAGAAGTTCTCCCTTGTAGATCAAGATTAGGGGCTACCAGAGGGAGGGGTTTCAGGAGAGTCGAGCAATCGGTGTTATTTAATGAGTCTTCACAGTGTGCAGAGTATTGAGAGTACTAGAGTGGGAGGACGCGATCCCTGAATCCAAGGGGCTGGTGAGCAATGTCCCCTGCATTGTCCTGGCTCCCGCCCCTGGACTTCTGGAAATTCTCTCCCAACACTCTCCCCTAGAGATAAAATCCAGTTCAGTCGTCTCGTGGGCAGCCAGTTAGGGATTTGATCCCGACACATTGTCCTTCTCATGCCCTGGTAGGCAGCAGTGAGATTTCACCTCCTTAACATCCAAGTCACTCCTCCTGTTATTGCCACACCCAGTTGGGATCCATTCCCACTGCAGGACCAGGCACTGGGCCACTCCAGCCCATCTGGGGATGAGCCGGGCCTGACTGGAGATCTAATGTGCTTCGCAGGGCTCCAAGGGAGATCCAGGCAAAGGAGAAATGGTGGATTACAACGGCAACATCAATGAAGCTCTCCAGGTGGGTTTCCTTTCCCGTGGCCAGCGCCGCAATTGCTTTTCAGTCCTTATCCCCCAGTGGACTGAGTCTTTTTTGCTCCCTAAGCCGAGGACCTCATGAGCCGGGGACACGAGAGTCCAGGAAGGAGAAGGGAGGGGGCTAGGGAGGGCACCCCGGAAGGAACCCAAAAGATTGAGGAGCTGCTCCTTTGTAAAACCGGTACCCGAGAGCCAGCCCAGCTCCTGGGTCAGCTCGGAACACCTTGACTTTTTATGCTTATCGGAACCCCGTCTTCCACTGGAGATGGTCGATGAATGCCAATGTGGTTAGGGGCCTGGGGGGTGGGGAGGGGCATTACCCAGGGCACCGGCCTAAGTGGAGTGAAGAGGAGTGGAATGGTGCTAACTGCAGACAGCTGACCCTGTCCCAGGGAAGCAGCACGGCCTCGTGGAAAAAGAACAGGCCTGGGAGTCGTAAGACCTGAGTTCTAATCCTGACTCTGCCACTTAATAATAATAATAACAATAATTAATAATAGCGGTTCTTGTACTCGTCTGCTGTGTGACCTTCTCTGTACCCCAGTTTCCTCATCTGTAAAACGGGGATTAAATCTTACTCCCTCTATTTAAACTGGGTGGTCCATGTGCGACGGGACCTGGGTCCGATCTGAATATCTTGCTGCTAGAGACGCAGCATGGCTCAGTGGAAAGAGCACGGGTTTAGGAGTCAGGTTGTGGATTCTAAGCCCGGTCTGCCACTTGTCAGCTGTGTGACTTTGGACAAGTCACTTAACTTCTCTGTGCCTCAGTTACCTCATCTGGAAAATGGGGATTAAGACTGTGAGCCCCTCATGTGAGCCCCTGATTACCTTGACTCTCCCCCGGCACTTAGAACAGTGCTTTGCACATAGTAAGCACTTAAATACCATAATAATATCTTGTATCTACCCCCATACTTAGTACAGTGCTTGGCGCAGAGCAAGTGCTTAAAACACAAATGCCGCAATTATAATTATTTTCGCTGCCCAGAAACACATCAGTCTGTAGTCCCACCTTTAGCTTGTACCCCCAACTCTTCTCCTACATCAGTCTAGCACCTCCCACCTCCGTGGAGGCAGCTCCTTCAGCACACATCACTGCTGGGTGTTTTGGAAGTTGATGATGGTTGATTTTGCACCCAGGTTGACTTTGTGATTGTTGATTTTTCAGGAAATCCGCACCCTGGCTCTGATGGTGAGTCCACGCTTGTCACTGACCATTTCGCTTACCCCATTAGGGAGACGTGTGGGGTGCGGGCGAGTCAGAAGGAGGAGAGAACACACCCTTTAGGGTTAGCTTCCCCCCCCCAGATGGGGGTGAAGGGAAGCGAACAGACGGTGTTGAGTTCCTGTAATTTACCAAGGTGGTGTGAACAGGAATGTGGTCTGAATGTAAGACAGGGAGATTCTCTAGCCCTGTCCATATCATTCATTCATTCATTCAATAGTATTTATTGAGCGCTTACTATGTGCAGAGCACTGTACTAAGCGCTTGGAATGTACAAATCGGTAACAGATAGAGACAGTCCCTGCCCTTTGACGGGCTTACAGTCTAATCGGGGGAGACGGACAGACAAGAGCATTAGCAGTAAATAGAATCAAGAGCAATAAATAGAATCAAGACAATCAGTCATTGGTATTTATTGAGTACTTACTGTGTGCAGAGCACTGTACTAAGTGCTTGGGAGAGTAAAATACAACACACTCTGTTGAAATGTTCCCAGCTCACAGCTAGCAGGTGGATTTGTTAGGTATTAGTTATATATTGGTGCCTCGAGGACATGTTTTTTTACATCAGGCCCATTGAGGCCCCAAATATATTCTCTATGCCCCAAGCATCTGTTCTTTACTGTCAATCAGTCATCATATTTATCAAGTGCTTACTGTGTGCAGAGCACTGAATTAAGCGCTTGGGAGAGTACAATAAAACAATATAATAAACAGATTCTCTGCCCACAGCCAGCTTACACTCGTGTATCTGATCAGGTACATTAGTGCCTGAGTACCTGCTCTTTAATGTCAGTCAATCATATTTATCAAACACTTACTGTGTGCAGAGCACTGTACTAAGCACTTGGGTGAGTGCAACAGAGCAATATAGCAGACACATTCCCTGCCCACAGTGAGCTTACAGTCAATGTATCTGATCAGATACACGGGTGCCCCAAGCACCCTCTCTTTCCCCGTGGGTCTTGTAAAATTAATCCTGTCCATGTAACAAGATGATAAGAGTACTTTCTGTTGTATAACCCAGGCCCTTTCCCCTAACAGGGGAAATGCCAGCCTCTGAACCCATTCAGCGCAACCACTCGCATGGCCTTAATGGGGTTCCAGATTTCTTCTGGGAAATTTATGACTCTGAAAGGATCAGCTTGCACTAAAGTGCAATTTGTCCTGGTAAAATCCACCTTCAAATGTTGAGCAAAGGGAAGTAATCATTTGAAATTCTATATTCCTGACCAGTTTTAGACTAGCTAGAAAGAACCCCCCAGGACCCAGAGTGAGCCCTCTCCTTATGGTCGAATTTACTTTTTTATGTTGATCTACAGCTGGGGCCAGAGGGTAGCTGGCAAAAGTAGCTTCCCTGGCAAGTCCTGACCAGACCAGTTCCTCACAGTCCTTGAGATCTCCAGGATGTAAAACTCAGCCCAACACCCTTTCTAGACCCCCAGCCCCAATCATCCCTGACTCCACCTCAACCACCCTGATCCCATCCCCTTTCTGCCAGTGATGTATTGGTAGGTACTGTGGCCCTCCTTGGACCTTGTCCTTGAAACACTCTTGAGCCCTCTCCTGTACTGAATAGTTTTTTCCCCTTGTAAGCTTCCCAAGAACACTTTCTCCAAATCACCTCATCTTTCCATGCTCCTTAGTTCCAACAAAGCCTCCTGACTTTCCTTAAGATACATCTCCTTGCTCCTAGGGTCCTCCTGGTCTCCCAGGGCAACCAGGACCACCTGGATCCCCAGGGACCCCCGGACAGAAGGTAAAACTTTCCTCTAATCGTCGAAAGATCTCTCAGAACAAAATGACTGTAAGCCAGCCCCCTTCTTCCTTCTCCTTTTCCTCTTCTTTTTCCTTTTCCTGCTCCCCACCTCCTCCCCACCCTTTAATAGACTGGAAGCCCTCCCTTTTCTCTAGTTTCCCCAGATTCCAGAGTCCTTGGATTTTAGTAAATCTTTTGGCATTTCCCACGGGCCCTATAAATCTTCCCAAAGTAGAAATCCCCTGGTCCTTGTACAATCATTTTTTCTCCTCCTGGTATGTCTCTTAGGCTGTCCTGCTTCCCCTAAGTGTCTCACCCCTCCCATAATGCCCACCCCCGTGGAGGACATAGTTGGACCCAAGCCCACCCTAGGTAGTGCCCCAGTCTTTTGCTGTGAGTTAGTTTAATCTCAGAAGAACCTCCCGGACCTACCATCTGCAGCATCTCCTGGTTCCCGTAGGAGGAGAGTTCCTGCGGTCGGAGCAAACGGCCTCATTCTCCATGGAAATTTTGGAAGGCATCACCTCCTATCACAGTTGTTTCCAGGCTCCAGGGGGTCTCCACTACTAATCCCTGGGGCAGGGTCTCCAGTTTCTTTCTCTGGGGGCAATTTTCCCGGAACATGTAACATGCGCTGACACATTCCCTACAAAGATAACAGGAAAGGGAGTTTTAGAAAACGGTCTCTCTTTTGTCCTGTAGGGTGAAATCGGTTTGCCGGGGCCTCCGGGGCATGATGGGGAGAAGGTAAGAAGGAAATCTCCTTTGCGTTTTCCTGGGTTTTAGCAAACCAGAGACCATAGCTGGGTTGGGCATCAGGGGAGGGACCCTCATTTGTGGGAGCATTGAGGGGGTAGGAGGGAGGGTTTCTGGACCAGGGTGGCATTGTGAATTCCAGTTCAGCCAAATAGATCCTAAATGGGCCTCTGTGGTCCCAAATCAGACGTAGCTGAAGAAATTCATCACCCGGTATTTATAGAGCTCTTAATGTGTGCAGAAACACTGTACTGAGTGCTTGGGAAGAATACTTAAAAGCAGAGTTGGTCGATGCTCCCTTCCCTTTCCTAACCCTATGAAATCAGGAATCTGTTCCAGCCCTTGATTCTCTGAGCCAGGTCTAGTAAAACTCACCTCTTGGAATGTCCCCCACACAGCCAGCTTCCCGGGGATCCTCCAGACTGATCCTCGAAAGGTCACAGCAAGCTGAGCTAGACTGGATCCACCTTCTTACCTCATACCAGGTCCCCATTCCTTCTCTCCTCAGAGCTACTTTAGGAGCAGCCTGACCTAGTGGAAAGAGCACGGGTCTTGGGGTCAGAGGACTGGACCTGGGTTCTAATCCCAGCTCCACCACTTGTCTGCTGAGTCACTTTGGGCAAGTCACTTCACTTTTCCATACCTTAGGTACCACATCTGTAAAATGAAGATTAAATCCTCCACTTCAGATTTCGGCTGTTAGCCCCATGTGGACAGGGGACTGTGGGCCCTCCCGATTACCTTATATCTACCGGAGAGCTTAGTGCAGTGTCTGGCATATAGTAAATGCTTAACAAGTACCATTAAAAAAACACACAGTAGAAAACCATGTGAACAAAGTATCCCATCTGGTTATCTTCACAATCTGTGGGACCCAAGACCTGTGGTAAAAGGGATCGTGTCTCTCCTAAAGTGGATCGAAAGTGGATCGTGGATATGTGCCTTCCTTTTATTGTTTTCCCAATTGGTTGAGCTAAAATGCTGGTTGTCTTTTGTTCTAGGGACCTCGGGGCAAATCAGGAGAGGGGGGACCCCCTGGGCCCCAAGGGCCTCCAGGAAAGGAAGGACCTCCAGGGATGAAAGGAGAAAATGGTCATCTGGGCAACCCTGGAGTGAAGGGAGAGAAAGGGGAGGCAGGACAGGTTGGCTCACCGGTGAGTAATGGGAGAGGGCACGGTGAAGGTGCTTCGATGTGTGTTTCCAGCAGTCAGTCCATGAGTCAATAATATTTATCGAATGCTTACTGTGTGCAGGGCACTAAACGAAACGCTTAGGAGAATACAACAATAAATAGACACATTCCCTGCCCACGATGAGCTTACAGCTTAGAGAGGGAGACAGACATTAATATAAATTACAAATGTGTAAATAAGAGCACTTGGAGGGGAAAGAAACACTATAGCCTCTCAAACTCCTACTGCCACTGAACACCAGATAGCCGAAACCAAAAATAGAAGACCGCTTCCACAATCCTCCATCACTTATTCCTTTCTTTCAGTCTGTCACTTAGTATTTTTGGAGTGTCAGTTGTGTGCATTGCACTGTACTAAGCACTTGGAACATTAGAGTAGAATGAGATGCAGCGTGGTCTAGTGGAAAAAGCAGGCCTGGGAGTCAGACAACCTGGGTTCGAATCCTGGCTCCGCCACTTCGCTGTGTGACCTAGAGCAAGTAGCTTCTCGGTTCCTCATTACCTCATCTGCAAAATGAGGATTAAGACTATGACCCCTATGTGGAACGTGGGCTATGTCCAACCAGTCTACCCCAATGCTTAGTACAGTACCTGGCACGTATTAAGTGCTTAACAAATACCATAATTAAAAAAATCAATAGTCGCATTCCCTGCTCTCAAGGAGTTTGCAGTCTAGCAGAGGAGACAGACAAATAAATTGCATATGGGAAGAAGTAGCAGTTCAAAGATTTGTACATGAATGCTACAGTAAGTTATGAATATAAAAGTTCTTAGGTGGTGTTAAAGTGAAAGTTGAGGTATTATAAACTGGGGACATTAGAATTTAATTGGGGAAGGCTTCTGAAGCAGGTGTTATTTCAAAAAAGCTTTTATAAATGGGAAAAGCCGTGGTCTGTCACATTTGAAGGGGAAGGGAAAGCCAGGGAAGGGGACAGGTGTAAGGGGGGGGGGGTTTGCTGTGGTTTTTTTTAATGGCATTTCTTAAGCCCTTACTATGAGTCAAGCACTGTTTTAAATACGAATTAATCACTTCAGACACAGTCCCTGTCCTACATGGGGCTACAGCCCTAGTTTGGTGGAGGAAGAGATAAGAGTGAGACAGAGGGAGTAGGTAGACTTGAAAGCAACAAGGCCTGTGAGGTGGGAGAAGCGAGTAGATAAGTAGGAAGGAGAGAGTTGATCGAGTGCTTTGAAGCTGACCATTGGTAAGTCAATGGTCAGACTTTTCTGCTTGATTTGAGATTGTTGAAGAGCAGGGAGATGTGTGCAGAGTGACATCTTAGAAAAATGACCCAAACAGCACAGTATGGCCTGGAGAGGGGAGAGATTAGAGGCAGAGAGGCCGGCAAGGAGGCTGGTGCACTAGTCAAGCCGGGGTATGATGAGAACCTGACCAGAGGTAGGGGTTGTTTGGGTGGAGGGGAAAGGGCAGATCCTGGAAACGTTGAAGAAAAACAACTGGCAGGGTTTATTAATAATAATAATAATAATGTTGGTATTTGTTAAGCGCTTACTATGTGCAGAGCACCGTTCTAAGCGCTGGGGTAGATACAGGGTAATCAGGTTGTCCCACGTGAGGCTTACAGTTAATCCCCATTTTACAGATGAGGTAACTGAGGCAAAGAGAAGTGAAGTGACTCGCCCACAGTCACACAGCTGGCAAGTGGCAGAGGAGGGAGTCGAACTCATGACCTCTGACTCCGAAGCCCAGGCTCTTTCCACTGAACCACGCTGCTTCCCTATATGGGGATTGAAAGAGAAGGAAGAGTCAAGGATAATGCTGAGGTTCTGGGGCTCAGAGACTGAGACGATAGTGCTGTTATCAACTGTGATGGAAAAGTTCGGAGGAGACGGTTTTATTTCTTTTTATGGTATTTAAGCGCTTACGATGTGTCAAACGCTGTTCTGATCGCTGGGGTAGATATAAGTGAATTAGGTTGAACGCAGTCTCTGTCCTGCATGGGGTTCACCGTCTAAGTAGAAGGAAAAAGGTCGTTTATGTCTGAGCCCACTAGTTTATACCCTTATGAGAAGCAGCATGGCCTAGTAGAGCAGGGGGCTGAGAGTCAGAAGGACTTGGGTTCTAATCGCAGTTCCACTCCTTGTTTGCTGTGTGACTTGGAGGAAGTCACTTCACTTCTCTGTGCCTCAGTTAGCTCATCTATAAAATTGGGATTAAGACTGTGAGCCCCCTGTGGGACATTGACTGTGTCCAACCTGATTAGCTTATACCTGGCCCAGAGCTTTGCATGGTGCCTGGCATACATACATAAGCGCTTAACAAATACCAACATTATTATTATTATTATTATTTCTGATCCGGGATTGTTATTTTTTTCAATGATATTTGTTAAGCGCTTACTATGTGCAGAGCACTGTTCTAAGCGCTGGGGTAGACATAGGGGAATCAGGTTGTCCCACGTGGGGCTCACAGTCTTAATCTCCATTTTACAGATGAGGTAACTGAGGCACAGAGAAGTGAAGTGACTCGCCCACAGTCACACAGCCGACAAGTGGCAGAGCTGGGAGTCGAACTCATGACCCCTGACTCCAAAGCCCATGCTCTTTCCACTGAGCCACGCTGCTATTTTCTTGTTCCATTAAACTAGGGACCAGAAGCTAAAAAGTAATCCTGGATTTTCTCATAACTTTCTGTATGACCTTCAGCATTTTACTTTACCCTGTGCCTCAGTGTATTTGATTGTAAAGGTACCAATTTGACATTGTGAACGTGAAGATCGGGATGGGCTTTTGAGGGATGCAAGCAGGATAGAGCTTGAGAGTGGCAGGCAGGCTTCAAAGAGGTAATTATTAAAACCTGGATTGGCTGTTATGAGGCTGGAATTCCCCAACCAAACAGCTGTGGGGAGGTAGGCTACAATTATGCCCACAACTGGAATTTGCAACTGCAATTTATCGATTTATATTAATGCCTGTCTCCCCCTCTAGACTGTAAGCTCGCTGTGGGCAAGGGACAAGTCTGTTTATCATTGTAGCGTACTCTCCCCAGCACTTCATACAGTGATGCTTGCACACCTGTAAGCGCTCAATAAATTCGATTGACTGATCGACGGACTGACAGCCGTAGACTCCCGGGAGTCATTATGCCCATCATCCCTTGGGCCTAACAACCTAGTGTTTCACTAACCAGAGGCCTTTGCTGCTTTGTAGGGGCTTGATGGTCCAACTGGAGAGAAAGGAGATCAAGGGATACCAGGACTTCCTGGATTGCCAGGCCCAATCGGCCTCCCGGGATTTACAGTAAGAGCATCTAACCAAGACTATGTATTCACCCCATGGTGGGCATTGGTCAGGCCAGGACCGGGGATACCGCTTTCTGGAGAAAGACCGCTAACCTCATTTCAAGTTCCAAGTCCTGGTTCCAAAGCAAAGACTGAGCAACAGGGCAGTGATTAAGAATTGAGTCTGGGTCCAGACTACTGATAAAACACAGTATTTTCACGGAGACGGACCATCGCTCACTTTAATCAATCAGTCTAGTGTATTTATTGAGAGTTTACTGTGTGCAGAGCACTGTACTAAGCACTTGGGAAAGTACAATACAGAGTTGGTAGGGCTCCGTACGCAGTAGGCACTCAATGAATACGATGGACTGACTAGCCATGTTCCCTGCCCACTACCAGCTTACAGTCTCGAAGGGAGTTAAATGACTTGCCCGAGGTATGTATTGAAAGAAATTTTGGTTGCCAGTTGATCTGCCTCTCCAATAACCAACCGCTCTCTCTCTCTCCCCTCTAAAGGACCTCTGAAATTAGAGCTCACTGTTAAGAAAGTGGCCAGTGATGTCGGGTGTTCGAGGCTGCTGAAATTTACCCCGGGGTGTTGTTGTGTTCACAGGGAGAGAAGGGAGAAGTTGGAGAGAAGGGGGACGCAGGAGCACCGGTAGGTTGCATCGCCCCATATCTTTGTACAACAGGGACATCCACAGGTCTCGAGATCCTAACAGGGTCTGTATCCCTGCAGTGTTGAGGAATCCATCCTCCAATCCCACAGTTGCCCTAGGACAAAAAGAAACTCATGGTTCTTAGATCCAGGGTTTCACAGCTCCCAAAGTCTTACTTCTCTAGTGGGTTCAGACTCACAAAAGCCGTAAGAAGAAACCTCACCTGGCCACGATGGTTCTCCCCTACCTGCTTTTCACCTCATTCAATCAATCAATTAATCAGTGGCCTTTTTTATGGTATTAGTTAAGTGCTTACTATGTGCCAAGTACTCTACTAAGCGCTGAGGTAGATACAAGCTAATCAGGTTGGACACAGTCCCTGTACAAATGAGTGAAGTGACTTGCCCAAAGTCCCACATCAGACAAGTAGCGGAGCCAGAATTAACACCCAGGCCCGTGCTTTATCCGTTAGACCATGCTGATTCTCTGGTAAGTGCTTAATCATTCATTCATTCATTCATTCAATAGTATTTATTGAGCGCGTACTATGTGCAGGGCTCTGTACTAAGCGCTTGGAATGTACAATTAGGCAACAGATAGAGACAATGACGGGCTCACAGTCCGTACAGTGGCACAGAGTTGATGGAAATATTCCCTGACCCCAAGGACCTTACAGCTTAGAGGGGGAGACCGATATTAAATTGCAGATATATACGAGAGATGGAAATCTCCCCAGCACCATCTACTAATGGTAACCCAGCCCATTGATCATACTCTCTTCCAATCAGAATGTTTTCCTTGGTTTCCATTTTGGGACTTAATCTTTCCATGGAAATCCTTCCTGCTGCAATCGCAGTCCATTGGCGGAACGGCACGCAACCAGTTCATTCGCTTTGCTTTGCTTTGCGTCATACGGCCTCTCCTCTTCTGAAGCAGAACAATCCCGGCTCCTATCGCTTTCTTTGGGCTCCGCTTCAAGGGGGTGTACTGACAGGAGCGTTTTTCACTCCCCTGACCTTCCCCTTTTGCGTTTCAGATATCTGGGCCCCCAGGGCCGGAAGGCCCCCCAGGACCTGCAGTAAGTTCCGCTCGCTTCCTCGGGCCCAGCCTAGCTGCAGCGAAGTCCCTGTCACCTCTTGATCTGCTACGAGCCCGTCCCTGTTGGGGGGACACCCCTCCCACCCATCCCCGCCCACCCCCCAGATCCCCACTCTCCCAACTCGCTGTGGATCGTGGCGTGAGCGGCGAGTGAACCCGGTGGAGGAATCCTGGCCCCACTGTTGCATAGCTACGTGGTGACGTTTCCGTGGAATGTGGTCCGTTGGATCAGGATCGAGGGAAGCCTGCTCTCCCACACTGCAGGGGCTCGTCTGGAACAGCCCAGCCCAGACATTTATTTAACCCTTTGCCCCAGGGCTATCTGATCCTCCCCATCCTCTTCTCCTGCTAACAAGTTGGCTAGGAAACCAAGGTTAAAACAGAGGCCTATTTGAAACAAGCCCCTCTTGCTTCGGACTTTCCAAGCCTCCACCTTAAAATACTCCCCTCTCCGTGGCCTCGGGATTCTTTATTCATTAATTCATTCACTCATTCTTTCAATCGTATTTATTGAGCGCCTACTGTGTGCAAAGGGCTGTACTAAGCACTTGGGAGAGTAAAATATAACAACAAAGAGATAATAATAATTATGGTATATGTTAAGCGCTTACTATGTGCAGAGCACTGCTCTAAGCACTGGGAGAGATACAGGGTAATCAGATCGTCCCTCATGGGGCTCACATTTTTTAATCCCCATTTTTCCAGATGAGGTAACTGAGGCACAGAGAAGTAGATACATTCCTGCCCACAGTGAGCCCACGGTTTAGAGGGAGAAAACAGACATTAATGTAAAAAAATCTCACACAGAACCCGGCAGTGACTAGATTCGATCTGTGTGCCCACCTTTCGTTGGGTCGGCTGACTATTTGCAACGGATCAATCCATCAGTCATACTTACTGTATGCAGAGCACTGTACTAAGGGCTTGGGAGAGTACAATTTAGGTGGTAAAGATGTTCCTTGCCCACAGTGAGCTTACAGTTTAGAGGGAGAGGCAAGTATTGAAATCCCCATTTTACAGTCGAGAAAACCGAGGCACAGAGAATTCAAATGACTTGCCCAGGGTCACAGAGCAAGCAATCGGGCTCTGGACCAGAGCTGGACGAGGCAGAGTTGAAGGGGGATCTGATGTCTCAGAAATGCAACATCAATATTCTCTGTTTCTGGTTCCAAATGCAGGGTCTCCAAGGTGTTCCCGGACCAAAGGTAAGACACTTACTTTTGTTCTCTCGTCCAAAGAGCAGTTTCCTACAGTCCCGCCTCTCTCCTGTCAGGAAATGGAAACGGATGTCACACTTCATGTGGACTTAGGGTGGCCATTCATCCATTTTCATAGCAGGGAGTCCAGATTTCAGGCAACGCTCTGTGTCCGGCACCAGTATGGCCCTGGGACTCCTATACATCTGGTATTTTCTGCACCCGGACTCTGGCTCAGCTTCTGCCCCCTAGTTCCGCAGCTCGAAAGCGATGTTCATGTTAACGGGGAGCCTGGGAAGGGGGGAGGCAAGAACTCCAGAACAAGTAAGGCATCGGGGGTACCCCTGGAAAAATGCCCAAGGTTCAGGTGGTCCTCCACAGAGGTTTCTGCGTGATGTTCTCTCATTCATTCAATCATATTAAGTGTTTAAGGTGCGCAGAGCATTATACTAAGCATTGGGAAAGTATGATTCAACAGTGTACAGCAACAGTCCCCGCCCACAACGAGCTCACAGTCTAGAGGGGCGAGACAGACATCGATACGAATAAATCAAATCACAGGTATATACATAAGTGTTGTGGGGCTGGGAGGGGGGAAGGGGAAAGGAAGCAAGTCAGGGCGAAGCAAAAGGGAGTGGGAGATGAGGAAAAGTGGGGCTTAGTGTGGGAAGACCTCTTGGAGGAGATGTGCCTTCAATAAGGCTTTGAAGGTGAGGGGAAGAGTAATTTTCTCTCAGATTTGAGGATGGGAGAGCGTTCCAGGCCAGAGGCAGGACATGGGCCGGGGGTCAGCGGTGAGACGGGAGAGATGGAGGCACGGCGAGAAGGTTAGCACCAGGGAGCGAAGTATGCGGTCTGGGTTGTAGAAGGAGAAAAGCGAGGTGAGGTAGGAGGGGGCAAGGTGATGGAGGGCTTTAAAGCTACTGGTGAGGAGGAGATGTCATCTCGTTCTCTCCACACGGGTGCGAGTCCACGGTGTCACAGTGCGTCTCAGCATATAGTATCCTCACGGGTAGTTCTTGGTCATCCCATGAGAGTGGCAGCTGGCCGATTAGTTTTGAGTCCCATCTGTGGCCAGAGGGCTGACCTAGGTGGTTAAGAAGAAAAACAAGAGACAGCAAAGACCGAGCACCGGGCCAGTGACGAAGGACAGAGTCTGGCTACAGATCGCTGTTAGAACACAATGTTTTCGGGGAGGTGGACTATCGCTCATTGTATTAATCAATCACTAGTATTTATTGAGTGTTTTCTGTGTGCAGAGCACTGTACTAAGCACTTGGGAGAGTACAACTGCGTTCCCTGCCCATAGTAAGTGCTCAAAAAATACGATTGACTGAGTAGACATGTTCCCTGCCCACAACAAGCAAGGGTGGCCAGCTTGTGGGTATGAAGCAACGTGGAGTAGTAGATAAGAGCACAGGCATTGGAGTCCAAAGGATCTGGGTTCTAATCCCGGCTCTGCCACTTCTCTGCTGAGTAACCCCGGGCAAGTCACTTCAGTTCCCTCATCTGTACTGCAGAGCCCTGTATAAGGTGCTTAGTACAGTGATTAAGACTGTGATTAAGTACAGGGATTAAGTCCGTGAGGCCGTACGTGGGACAGGGAATGTGTCCAACCTGAATATCTTGTCTTTACCCCCAGCCCTATGTGCTTGGCACATAATAAGCGCTTAACAAATACCACAATTATGACCTGGGCCCAGGCTTGCCGTAAGCCCCTCGCAGGATTTCATTTGTTCAGAGGAGAGGGTGCCGTCCCACAGAGTCCAAGTCCCATGAGCAGCGTGGGTCAGTGGAAAGGGCCCGGGCCTGGGAGTCGGCCGTCATGGGTTCGAATCCCGGCTCTGCCACTTGGCAGCTGGTTGACTGTGGGCAAGTCACTTAACTTCTCTGTGCCTCATTGACCTCATCTGTAAAATGGGGATTAACCGTGAGCCTCACGTGGGACAACCTGATGACCCTGTGTCTACCCCGGCACCTAGAACAGTGCCCTGCACATAGTAAGTGCTTAACGAATACCAACACTATTATAATTATTATGAGCACAGACCCTGGGCTTTGGGGCGAAGTTCCAGACCTCTAAGGTACAAGCTTGACCCAAAGAAGGAACAGAGGAATTGCACCCTCGCCCTCCCTTCTCCATTAATCACTAAATGGAGTTTAGCTCATATTACCTGACGCAGCTTTATTCCAGCTGAGAAGAAACAATTCTGCGGCAAGAAGTCTGCGGCTTCAGCTCTTGGCCCCAGAAGTAGACGAATTTCTGCTCCTCAATTCTTCTTCTTATCTTCAATACCCAGCAACTCTCCCAGCCCAATTGGAGGATTTTTTTTTAATGGTATTTGTTTAAGCGCTTACTAAGCACTGAGATAGAAGCTAATCATGTTGGACACAATCTCTTCAGACACAGAAGCTGGCCACCCTTGCTCGTTGTGGGCAGAAAACATGTCGTATTCGATCGTATTTTTTGAGCAATTATTGTGTGCAGGGAAATATCTACTCCGTCTACCAATTCTGTGGTATTGTACTCTCCCAAGTGCTTAGTACAGAGCTCTGCACACAATAAGCACTCAGTAAATACTATTGATTGATTAATGCAGTGAGCGATAGTCCACCTCCCTGAAAATGTTGTGTTCTAACCGTGAACTGTAGCCGGACTCTGTCCTTAATCGCTGGCCTGTTAGGGCTCACTGTCTTACTCCCTGTACTTAATCACAGTCAATCACTGTGCTAAGCGCCCTGTACGGACTCTGCACACAGTAAGCCCTCAATAAATACGATTGAAAGAATGAATCCCCGTTTTACGGATGAGGTAACTGAGGCTCAGAGAAATGAAGTTCATTCATTCAGTCGTATTTATTGAGCACTTACTGTGTGCAGAGCACTGTACTAAGCGCTTGGAAAGTACAGTTCAGCACTAGAGACGATCCCTGCCAACATGGGGCTTAAGTGGCTTGCCCAAGGTTACACAACAGACGAGTAACGGAGCTGGGATTAGAACCCAGGTCCTCTGACTCCCAGATCTGTGCTCTTTCCACTAGGCCACACTGCTTCTCTCTGCCCCTACCCCTACGGCTCTGGGTTTCCCCACTGTGATGCCGTTACTCCAGCTTTGTGCCGTAGCCTCTCAACAATCAATCCATAATACTTGGGATCGAGAAGCAACGTGGCCTCGAGAAGCAGTGTTGCCTCGTGGAAAGAGCACCGGCCTGGGAGTCAGTGAACCAGGGTTCTAATCCCGCTCCACCACTTGTCTGCTGTGTGACCTGGGATAAGTCACTTAACTTCTGTGCCTCAGTTACCTCATTTGTAAAATGGGAATCTGTAAAATGAGAAGCAGCATGGCTCAGTGGAAAGAGCACGGGCCTGGGACTCAGAGGTCATGGGTTCTGATCCCAGCTCTGCCACTTACCAGCTGGGTGATTTTGGGCAAGTCACTTGACTTCTCTGTGCCGCAGTTCCCTCATCTGTAAAATGGGGATGAAGACTGTGAGCCCCACGTGGGACAACCTGATTACCTTGCATCCCCCCTAGCGCATAGAACAGCGCTTGGCACACAGTAAGCGCGTACAAATGCCATCATTACTATTATTATCGTTAAGACTGATCCCAAAGTGGGACGGGGACTGTGTCCAACTTGATTATCTTGTATCTACCTCGGTGCTTAATACAGTGCCTATAACATGGTTAAGAGATTAACAAATACCATTTTAAAAAAAGATTAAAGCAGAGGAAGACTCACTGTGGCCAAGTAGGGGTCCCCTTTTCCCTGTGGTTGTTTGGCCCCGTACTGCTTCTGCCCTGCTCCACCCCACCCCATGTACCTCTGAGATTAGTGGGGCCTGTATCTGGTATTTCACCAGACAGTCTGATTCTCAGGGCTCTACTCCTAGAAGTGCCTCTCTATGGGGAGCAAACATGGTAATAATAATAATAATTGCGGTATTTAAGTGCTTACCAGTTGCTAGGCGCTCTATGCAGCGCTGGGGTGGATACAAGCAGATCAGGTTGACACAGTCCCTGTCCCAGACTCAGTCCCCCATTTTACAGATGAGGTGACCGAGGCCCAGAGAAGTGAAGTGACTTGTCCAAGGTCACACACAGTGGACAGACGGCAGAACCGGGATTAGAACCCATGACCTTCTGACTTCCAGGCCCAGGGTCTATCCACTACGCCATAAATGCAATCAAATTTACTAGCAGCAAGAAAGATCCATAGAAAATCAACCCATCTACAGAAACACAGAGGTCTAAAGGATTCGTACAAGGGAAAGCAGCATGGCCTAGCGGAAAGACCACGGGTCTGGGAGTCAAAGGACCTGGGTTCTGATCCCAGCTCCGCCACTTGTCTCCTCTGTCACCTTGGGCGAGTCACTTAACTTCTCTGGGTCTCAGTTCTCTCGTCGGCAAAATGGGGATCCGTTACTTGAGCTCCGTCCGACTGAGACTGTGAGCCCAGCGTGGGATCTGATTATTTGGTACAGTGCTTAGCACATAATGAGCACTTAATCATTATTATTATGATTGTTATTATTAATCATTAATATTCTTATTCTTGCAAACATTTTGAACCAGAGGCCCGGCGCCTCCTTTTTCACCTGAGCAAACGGAGGCAATGCTGACTTTAACCAGACATCAGTGTGTTGTTGGCTAACGTGACATCCCCACCCACCCACGCACCTATCACTACTATCTGTTCTAGGTAAATCAGAGTCCCGGGGACTCCTCCACAGTTTGATCCAGCCCCTGCGGCCATCTCAGACCGCTCACTGAAAAAAAGGTCCCCAGATTGCAGTCTCTGGCCTTCAGCAGCGGTAGAGCTGAAATTAGCGCATGGGACTACAAAATCCCCCAGCCCTCTGGACCACCCTGCCAGCGTCAACTCCAAGGGTGAACTGTTTAGAGAACTGGGCCTGTGGGACTGGGGGGTCCTGATTCATCTCTCTTTCAGGGGGAAGCCGGACTTGATGGAGCGAAAGGGGAGAAGGGCACCCAGGGAGAGAAAGGAGACCGAGGTCCATTGGGATTGCCTGTAAGTATCCAAGGATCCAGAGGAAATTGGGAGCCAGGCCAGGGCACCAGTCTGGACGCTGCCACGAGAAGGGACCCAGAGGGAAAGAAAAAGGCTGCTGTACTGAAAAACCAACGAAGGACCTAACTCTGAAATACCGTACTCTCCCAAGTGCTTAGTACAGTGCTCTGCACATAGCGCTCAATAAATACCATTGATGGATTGATGATAGATTCAAAACCATGAAGGGGTGTCAAGACTGAGGTGTTTAGAAGCAGGTATTTGGGTACCCGGACTTCCTTGATTCCCAGCTCTCTAGGTCTGAGTGGTTATAATGGATTCCATCTTGTTGGCTCACTGGGCCCCAGGCTTGCAGTAGGCCCTGGGCAAGGTTTCATTCGTGCGGGGCATGCCAGAGCTCAACTCCAAAAGCTCTGAGAGGAGCCCAGAAGCATCTAGGCCAAGTCTGGATCCTCTAAGGTGACATTGATCCAAAAAGGGAATCTCTCCAAGATTCATGGAAAAAGAGCTAATTTCACTTGGCACAGCCTGACTGCCCACCTTAAGAGGAACGACAGTAAACACCCTATAGGTTCTCCGAGAACAGGTTCTATTTTCAGACCGGTATCCAGCAGCGCAGATGCTAACACAATTTCTCTGTTGATTCCAGTTGGTTTTCCACATTTCATCCACCCTCCCTGTTCTTAGGGTGAAATTCTTTTGATCTGTTTGGTATATTTTTTTAAGCCAAATTCACTAGACTGGTCTGTTGCTTGTGTTGGAGGGCATTCCTGGCATGAGCATCAATAAAGATAAACAGTGACGTGTAGAAAAATTAGCCGTGCATCACTAGAAGTCACGCGACGGACAGCATCTGCCGTTCCCGCTTGGCGATATGGCAGGGTTGGAGTGGGGATGGCCACGGGTCCCCCTCCCCGTTCAGGACCAGAACAACAATTTCCACTGCTCATTTTATTAACCCAGAGCAATTTTTCTTTTTGGAGCATGATACTTTTTCTCCAAACAGTAGTATCTACTGAGTGCCTACAATGTGCACAGCACTGCATTCGGTGCTTGGCAGAACAATAGAGTTGGAAGACATGCTTCCGGCCCTCAAGGGGCTTACAGTCAGGTCGGGGAGACAGACACAAAATCAATCAGAAGGAGGAAAAAGAGAATGGACAGGTGGATACGAGGACGAATAGACTGTAAGCTTCTTGCGGGCAGGGATCTTGTCTACCAAAACTATTGCATTATACTTTCCCAAGCGGAGGGAGTGGACATTATACATTATAGAACTGGGCATTATACAGTCCCGTATTCTACACTCTATAAATGCCATGGAATGAAAAGTCGAAAACGGAAGTGGATGCGAAAGATCCATCGAGGGAAGTTTCTGCTCAAACTTATTTTTGACACTGGGACGATTCATTCATTCAATTGTGTTTATTGAGCGCTTACTGTGTGCAAAGCACTATCCTAAACACTTGGGAGAGTGCACTATAATAACATGGAAGCAGAGCACCTTCCCACACTCCATTTGAGGAAGAATCCTCTTGATAGGAACGTAGCCCTGATAACCTCTTGATAGGATAGATAGGCTGTCTCCCCCTCTACCTTTGAGGGTAGGGAACGTGCCTACCAATTCTGTTGTATTGTACTCTCCCAAGTGCTTAGTACAGTGTTCTGCTCACGGCAAGCACTCAATAAATATACTTGCTGATGATGATAATGGTAACCTGCAAAGAGAGGCACATTCACAGTCCCGTTGCCTCGCTGGCAAAATGGAGCCGTGATCTGCCCTTCCCTACCTCAGTCGGAGAGGAGAGCGCACCCAGACAGTGTGTGAGGGCCTTTGGAGATAAACGCCATA
Source organism: Ornithorhynchus anatinus (assembly GCF_004115215.2). NCBI lineage: Eukaryota > Metazoa > Chordata > Mammalia > Monotremata > Ornithorhynchidae > Ornithorhynchus > Ornithorhynchus anatinus. Next base: position 87,433,854 of record NC_041730.1, on the reverse strand, counting down.
CAAATTTAGGGGATGACTGTCTTGATGAGAGTCCCTCTTCGTAGCCCCCGCGTGTGGCTGAGGACCCGAACGACGAAGTGATCTTGCAGGAGGTAGCCGGGTCCGTGGGCCCTTTCCCGGCCTGGGGAGCGATAGTCCAAGAGTGAACCAGGAAGGAAGGAGCTGCGGGGCCGAGTGGAAAAGTAGAGTGAGAGATGCCCCGCAAATTCAATCGCACAGACTTCCCTGGAAGCCCGTGGAAATTCAGCCCCTTTCGGGCCAGTGGCCGGGCCTGCATTCCGCTTAGTTCCCCTGAGCTGGAGACCGGAAACCGTTTTGAGTGAGAGGCAGCAGCTAGGTGCCACCTCATTTCACCCTGGCTACTGTTTTAGCTCCTTGCCTCCAACTGCTGCATGCCAGGCTCAGTAAAGGCACGCTCCTTGTTCCGCAGTGGTGACAGCAAGGGAGATAAGGGCCCTCGGAACCCCCACCCAACCAGCTAAGAACACCGCTGGCTAGACCCGGAGGGGTCCGTAACAACTTAACACTGATTCACTTCATTTTTGCAGTGCGACAAATAGAGAATAGCGAGTCCTGTGGATAGGGCACAGGACTGGGGGTCAGGAGTCTTGGGGTCTGATCTCAGCTCCGCCACTTCCCTGCCGTGCGTGACCTTGGGCAAGTCACTTCGCTTTTCTCTGCCTCGATTTCCTCATCCTTGAAAAGGGAATTAAATTCCTATTCTCTCCTACCCCCTTTGACTGTAATAATAACTGTGGTATTTGTTAAGCGCTTACTATGTAATAACAATAATAATGTTGGTATTTGTTAAGCGCTTACTATGTGCCGAGCACTGTTCTAAGCGCTGGGGTAGACACAGAGGAATCAGGTTGTCCCACGTGGGGCTCACAGTCTTAATCCCCATTTTACAGATGAGGGAACTGAGGCACCGAGAAGTGAAGTGACTTGCCCACAGTCATCAGCTGACAGGTGGCCGAGCCGGGATTCGAACCCGTGACCTCTGACTCCCAAGCCCGTGCTCTTTCCACTGAGCCCCGCTGCTTCTCATGTGCATGTGAGTCAGAAGGTCATGGGTTCTAATCCTGGCTCCCCCACCTGTCTGCTGTGTGACCTTGGGTAAGTCACTTCTTTTCTCTGTTCCTCGGTGGTCTCATCTGTTGGAGATTGAGACTGGGGGCTCCATGTGGTGCAGGGACTGTGTCCAACGCAATTAGTCTGTATCCACCCCAGTGCTTAACACGGTGTCTGGCATATGGTAAGCTCTTAACAAATACCATCATTATTATTATTAAGCGCTGTGCAGAATACAAGCAAATTGGATTGGACACGGCGCCTGTCCCACATGGGGCTCACAGTCTTAATCCCCATTTTACGGATGAGGTAACCGAGGCACAGAGAAGTGAAGTGACTCGCCCAGCGTCACAGAACAGACAAGTGGCAGAGCCGAGATTAGAACCGATGACCTGACTCCCAGGCCCGTGCTCTGTCCGTTAGGCCATGCTGCTCCTCTGCCGTGTGGGACGGTGACTGGGGCAGGGCAGAACCATGTGGGGCAGGGTCTGAATTCCACAAAACTAATACGGTGCTTGACCCTTAACAAATACCACAATTATTATTACCGTCATAGCTCCGAACCTCCTGTCGTGGGCTGCTACAGTAGCCAATCAGGAAGAATCTTAGGCTAATCAGGAGACATAAAAAAGAGCACAGTGTAACAGCCAATTAAATGCTCCCTGAACCCCTTCAATCAGTTCTCATCCTTTTTGTGCAAACTTGGAACAAAAAGCTTTCATTCAGTTGAAAAAGAGTTCTTTAAGAACCGTGACTTCTGCCCGAATTTTTGTTTTCAAACAAGCATCCACTTTCCCCTGTTCAGGCTTAGTGGCTGTCAGCAGGGCAAGCCTCAAGCAGGATGCCCTTGATATTCAAAAACAGTAGTGTGTGTCGCATGGTAAAAACCCTCCTCCTTTTCAAGGTTTTTTTTCTGGCTTGCGCTAGCCAAAACTCTTCTCTTCTAGTTCCCGGAGAGAATCCATACAAAGACCGATGTCTCCAGGAGCTCTGGAGAAGGGGCGTCACCCGAGACCCCATCTCCAGAACAGCTTCTCTTTCAGAATTCCACTTGCGTCCCGTTTGACTATCGATTTTTGACAGCACGGGAAGTAAAAATGTAGAACTGACATACCTCAGCAAATGAACAGGTTTTAAGCAAGGTCAGATTGGAAACCGATCCGTCTCCCCGCCTTCTTTGAGCTGAAGTTCTCCAAATTTCTCTCTAACTCATTAGGAATGCTGAGCGATATCTTCCTAGGCCACGGGCCCTTCCTTACCTTTTCTCCTGACTTCTTGCTAGTGAGTAGGAAAGAAAATGACCCTTCTGATGGACTTCTACTGGCCCAATCTGTACAGAATCTTTCAACAAGGGTGGAGTCCCCTGGCCCGGAGAAGAAATAGACCAGTATCTTGCCCGGTTTCTAAGACGACCGGGTTGGCCTCAAATCCGGTGGAGTCCAAGCCACCAGTTAGCTGTAGCTGCAGCTGCCGTCAGTGTCTCCATGTTTTTGTTGGTTTCCATGTAAATATCGTCACCTGTCCTCCAGTGCTTATTTTTTCATTTTGTTTTATTGCAAGCATTATGTTTGTCTGAAGTCACTGCTTCACTCACCTCTTCCCCTCCTTTCCCTTCCTCCCCACCCCTTCCTGCCCCGCCCTCCCGTCTCTTCCTTCCTTCCTTTTGTTAATCTGTTCCCGTCTGTCCAGGGTGCTTCAGGTTTGGACGGCAGGCCTGGGTCACCGGTGAGTGTCATTTCTCCATTTCTCCGGCCTAATACCGTGATTCGCCTTGTCTGTCCCCTCCCCTCCTCCCGAACCCTCATTTACGGTAGAAATCACCTCCTATCCCCCCACTGCAAGACAGGAGTCGGGGAACTAAGTTCACAGGGGCTCTCTCCCAAAGCATGCTGGCCGATTTCATAACTCTTTTTTGAAGTGGCCTCAGTTCAGACTCTAAATCAGGGGCCACGCAGGAGCCGAAACTGAGACGGAACAATTGCATTTGTGGGTTTAGGCTTTGGGAGCCATTTTGGAGAGCCATCGTGCCCTCCTGGGAATAACACCTTGACCCAGAATGGCTGACGCCTCTCGGAGCCTCTCTGACTTCCCCCCATCCCAAGCAGTGTTAGCTGAAACGTCTGTATGTCCCCATTATGCTATGTACTTTTGTCCTCATACTGTGAGCTGTGTCCGTCTCATCATTCCCCGTGGAAGTCCTGTGCGGCAATCGACCTGTCTTCTAAGGCGAGATTTTATGTGTGTGCGGCCGGAAAGGGGCGGGATCTTGTGAAATGACAGGTGATTTAGAGGACGCTGCTTCAGTAGAGAAGCAGCATGGCCTAGTGGATAGAGCAGGGGCCCGGGAGTTAGAGGATGTGGGTTCTAATTCCGACTCCCATCACTTGTCTGCTGCGTGACCTGGGGCAAGGCACTTTACTTCTCTGGGATTTAGATTGTTAGCCCCACGTGGGACATGGACCGTGTCCAATCTGATGAGCTTTATGTACCCCAGCATTTAATACAGTGTCTGGTACATAGTAAGCACTTAACACATACCATAAAAAAAGAGACAGAGAGACTCTACTTGAAATAACTTCTACTTCAGCATCAATAGCACCTCACTAGCAAGGGTTAACGGGTTCCAGAAGGCACCTGCAGCTGTAATATCTGCCTGAGGGTAGCTCTGTATAACAATAATAATAATAATGATACTTGTTAAGCACTTGCTATGTGCCAGACACTCTTCTAAGCACTGGGGTGTGTACACGGTTATCAGGTCCCTCATGGGGCTCACAGTAAAAGGGAGAATAGGCATTGTATCCCCATTTTGCAGATGAGGGAAATGAGGCACAGAGAAGTGAAACGACTTACCCAAGGTCACAGAGCAAACATGTGGTGGAACCAGGATTAGAACCCAGGTCCTCTGACTCTTAAGGTCTGGGCTCTTTCCACTAGGCCACGCTGCTTCTGTCGGAGAGCATCCGAAGCATTCCCTGGAGCAAGGCCTCAAATCAGAAAAACACTGGATGGAAAGTTCTCCTTTGTCTTTGTACTCTGCTGGATGCAACATGGAGAACTTCCTGTTCTTTTCATGGGGTCCCATTGTTGGCTGCCAAAGACCGGAATCCTATCCCTCTTTCCCTACTGAGTTACTCAAGTCCCCGGATTTCCGTTAACTCAGACCTTCCACTGGCCTTTCGAGGACCAAGACGCCATGTGAGTTTTAAATTATGAGAAGGTGTGAGCGGCCAGAATTTGTCTGGGCGAACGCATGCAGAAGACAGAGAAGATCACGGGAATCAGAGTCTCTAGACTATAAGCTTGTTATGGGCAGGGGATGCATCTTCTAATTCAGTTGTACTCTCCCAAGCGCTGAGTGCAGTGTTTTGCACAGAGTAAGCGCTCAATAAATATTTTGATTGATGAGAGGCTCTCAAAAAAAATCCACAAAATCCCAGTAACACGTGCAAGAGAGGTAGCTAGAGTGGAGGGTGGATTTTTTTTTTTCTAACCTGTAATAATACCCCGTCCCCTCCTTGCACCGCCCCCCTCACTGACTCCTGAGACAGAAACCCTGCCCCCAGATATGCTTCGGCCTTTAGCTCCGAAATAGAGATGGAACAAGGTAGCTATTCCCTTGTCGAAAGACACGTTGGTAACAGTGAGGTTTAATTACCCCCGTAGCCTCCGGTGCTTCGGTATCTAGGCAACTCCATTTCCGACTGCCCGGGCCCTGGCTTAGAGGGTTAGAAGGAGTCCCCCTTGTCCTGTACTCATGGAAACGCTCGGACAGTTGACTGGGCGATTTACCAAGCTCTGACCCAAGACGGCAAGAGGCGTATCTGAATGTGAAAGCCCTCCGGCCTCCCTTTTTCCCATCCGGGCTAGGCTGGTGTCGACGGGGGAGAGGGTGGAGCTGAAGGGTAGCTAGCAATGAATGTTCGGGCTGCACGGGCTACGTGCTTCTGCGTCGGTCTTTGTGGCATGGTGACCTGTCAATATGCATGCAGAGGGGCCCACCAGCGAGGTGCCAAGGCTCTTTCACTTTGGCCCCACCGAACTTCCTCTTTAGTGCTTGAGGAAAATGAACTCATTTACCTTTTTCCCTCCTACAGTTTTCAGCTTGGCAAGGGGTTGTGAAAACAAAAGCGTTCAATTTCCAGAAATCCGGCTGCCCCTAGGGGTTGTCGCTCTGGTCCCAGCCCCAGAAACGAACCCCCCACCCGCCAACCAGGAAATTGCCTAATTGAACATCTGCCTGGCTTTGCCAACCCTGAAAATTGTAGGCAGACGACGACTCCTTATGTCACCAGATTTTCCTTTTCCTTGGCTCTGATTTCTCCTCCAGGTGCCATGCTGTTCCACGGCTCTGAGGGAGCTTCTAGGAAGAAACAGATTCATGAAATTGTCTTTCTCTTTTTTTTTTCAAATATCTTAGGGCACTCCAGGACCAATTGGAGTTCCAGGTCCAGCAGGACCAAAAGGAGAGAGGGTAAGTATATCATGTATCTGCCCTCCGTGCCCCGTTTCCCCTACCGTAACCACCCCTACCTTGCCCCCAGCGGCTTGAATCAGATTTGGCTAGCGAGAGCCAGAAAAAATTTGGTCAGTTAATTACACCAGCAGGCATCAGGACACAGCTAGTCCAACAGACAGGCAGAGAGTCATCACCATCATCATCATCATCGGTATTTATTGAGCGCTTAGTGTGCAGAGCACTGTACTAAGTGCTGGCAAGTCAGTCAGGCGGGCACTGAGTCTATCGAGCAATTATTCAGGCAGTCGGGCAATCAAGTAGTCATTTGATTGAATGAAGAGTTGGTCGGGCTATCCGATGAAATCAATGGGAGCCTACTGTGTTCAGGAACTCTGTGAGGGACTGGGAATAGTAACAAGGAAAGGAACGGGAGGCTGTCCAGGCAGCTGCAATCCAAGTCCCACGCATTGCAAGGAAACTGAAAGCACAAGGTACAGAAGCCCAGACTGTAAAAGAATCAAAGGCATTTGAACAACAGAAAAAGAAACGTATGATTTACAGGGCCAGATCTGGGAAGATTTTCTGATGGTGGTCGGATCGTTAGCGGTCATCGGTAAGCCCTTAGCAGTGGATGCCCATCCACCTCCACATCAAATAGAAACTCCTCACCAACGGCTTCAAGTCATCCAGTCAATCAATCAGTCGTATTTTTTGAGCTCTTAGTCCGAAACACTGTACTAAGCACTTGGGAGAGGACAGTAGAGCAACAGATCATTTAATCTGCTCACCCCCTCCTTTTTCATCTTGCTGATCTCCTACTATAACCCCACCCACCCATTCTGCTTCTCTGATGGCAACCTAGTCTCTGTACTTCGACTCATCTATCCTACCACCGACCCCTTGCCCGTGCCCTCCTTCTGGTCTGGAACTCCCTCCCCCTTCATGTTCGACGACTTATTAAAATCACATGCACTAGACTGCCTGTTTTATTTGGTTCTGTTTTGCTTTGCCGTCTGCCCGATTTAGACTGTGAGCCCGTTACTGGGCAGGGATTGTCTCTGTTGCCGAATTGTACGCTCCAAGCGCTTAGTACGGTGCTCTGCACGTAGTAGGTGCTCAATAAATACTATTGAATGAATGTCATCTCCTCTGAGAGGCCTTCCCCCAGCTAAGCCCTCATTTCCTCTACTCCCTTCGCCTTCTGTATCACCCTTGCACTTGTCGGGTAGAGATTTTTCTCTATCTGTTGCTTAATTGTGCTTTTCAAGTGCTTAGTACAGTGCTCCGCACACAGTAAGTGCTCAATAAATACGATTGAATGAATACTAGGATTTGTACCCTGTAAGTACTTGACATTCGCCCCACCCTCAGCCCCATAGCACTTATGCACATATTTGTAATTTATTTTAATGTCTGTCTCCCCCTCTGTAATCTCCCTGTGGGCAGGGAACATGTCTGCCAACTCTGCTACTTTGTCCTCTCCTAAGTGCTTACTACAGTGCTCTGAACACAATAAGGGCTCAGTAAATACCATTGATTGTGTGGTCGATCTATTTTTTGCCCTATCCCTAGTCTATTCTAATGTCTCTCTCCCAGTACAGACTGTAAACTCCTTGAGGGCAGGGAACGTGTCTACCAATTTTTGTACGCTCATCCACAGTTAGTGCAGTGCTCCTCACACAGTGAGCACTCAGTAAATACCTTTGTTTCGTATGAATGATAGAATGATGGCTAGTTTCTGGAACTAACTGAGAGGTTGGTTCTGGTGCTGAGGTGGCTTTGGGTATTTTGTAAGAAAATTGGAATGAGACAGACTGACAGTATTATATTTTGGCTGGTCACTGTTTCAGGGCAGTAAAGGAGATCCTGGGACCACTGGACCAACAGGAGCGGCAGGACTTCCTGTAAGTGTGGCGGCTTCCGGCTCTCCCTCGGTCTCTTGGCCCCAGGTAGAGACTTGAGAGCAGAAGAAAATGCTGTGAACAAAATGCTGTTGCTGCCACAGAACCGTTCACAGCGAGACTCGGGCTTAGAAAAGAGAGAATCCCAGACTATGTAACTGAAAGCTGTAGGGCGAAAGTAATAATAGTATTTAAGTGCTTACTATATGCCGATTGCCGGGGTAGGTGCAGGCTAATCGGGTCCCACGCGGAGTTCACAGTCTCAAGTAGGAGGGAGAATAGGGTTGACTCCCCATTTTGCAGATGAAGGAACCGAGGCCCAAATGAGTAGAAAAGACACGGTCCTGGGGGAGCACGGAAGCCCGGTCTTGAGAGTCAGAAGGACCTGGGTTCTAATCCCGGCTCTCCACTTGTCTGCTTTGTGACCTTGGGCAAGTCACTTCACTTCTCTGGGCCTCAGTTACCTCATCTGTAAAATGGGGAGTGAGACTGTGAGCCCCATGTGGGACAGGGACTCTGCCCAACCTGATTTGCTTGTTTCCACCTCAGTGCTTAGTACGGTACATGGCACATGGTACGCGCTTAACAAATATCACAATTATTATTATTATTATTATTAAGTGACTTGACCGAGGTCGCCCAGCAGATAAGTGGAGGAGTCAGGATCAGGCCCGTGCTCTTTCCTCTAGGCCCCGTCACTACATCATGGAGGCTTCCTCCTGATCATCCTGGCCATAGAGAAGCAGCGTAGCTCAGAGGAAACAGCCCGGGCTTGGGAGTCAGAGGTCATGGGTTCGAATCCCCGCTCTGCCACTTGGCAGCTGTGTGACTGTGGGCGAGTCACTTCACTTCTCTGTGCCTCAGTTACCTCATCTGTAAAATGGGGATTGACCGCGAGCCTCGCGCGGGACGACCCGATTACCCAGTATCTACCCCAGTGCTTAGAACAATGCTCTGCACATAGTAAGCGCTTAACAAATACCAACATCATTCTTATTATTATTATTATAGCCCATCCCCATTTTACAAATCGGTGCTCTTAAAAAGGAACTGTCAACCTGAGCGCACACTGACTTTTATTGGACTCTGGTAAGGCGTGATCGACCTCTCTAGACAGGCCCGTGCATACAGACCCGCCCTGAGTCAGTTTGATTTTTTCAGTGATAAATCTGCTTCCCCAGTGCTGCTCATTTGCGAGTGGACAGGTTTCTGCCTGACACCGCTTAGGACTTCTGTTTTCCAATGGCAGGGCAGTTTCCCCAAACATCGATTGTTCAATCCTTACGGTACCTAGGGAAGATAAGTCTGTCGTGATTTATTCATGCTTTATACAAAAGCACAGATGCAGAGGTCAGTGAGTTCCCCAAAGACGCAAAGGGAATTAATGAGATGAGAACTCTTGATTCCCAAAGCTGTCCTCAGAAGGACCAAAGAGCCTATGTCATGTTTATTATTTCCTATCAGCCACAGAGAGTGCATCTACACTCACCCAGCAATTGTGTCCATAAGGTAACTTTGTCATATGGAAATTAGTGCAGGCCATATTGCACATGGTTTATTAATAATAATAATGATAACGTGCCCGGTACTGTACTAAGCTCTAGGGTGGATACAAGCAAATCGGGTTGGACTCAGTTACCTGTCCCACATGGGGCTCGCAGTCTCAGATCCCCATTTTCCAGATGAGGGAAGTGAGGTACAGAGAAGTGAAGTGATCTGCCCAAGGTCACACAGCAGACAAGTGGCGGAGCTGGGATTAAAGGCTCCCAGGCCCGCGCTCTATCCGTTACACCAGGCTGCTTCTCGTGCAGCTTCTGATATTAGAATAGTAGAATTGACTGTGTGGTATGTAGTTGTTGACTAAGTCATTCCTTTCCTAGTGATGCATTTTGCTCCTTGTAAATACACTCTAAGGACCAATTATTAATCGATTTGACTGCTTCGTTCCATAATGAGAGCATAATGAAGGGGCTGTGTTAGGAGGCAAAGGTTGTATTCTCAGCTTTGCCCCGACTCATCGAATGAGTACAGAATTACTTCACTGCAACAATCTGTACCTTGCTTTTCCTTCTGAGGAATGGGAATAATTAGATTGTCCTCCGTCTCACAGATCTAGTCAGTGAATGTCAATAAAAACACCTCCGCACCAAGCAGCCATTTCCATTCCAAGTTTTCTTTTTAATATGTTTGCGCCTCTCTCATTTATTGCAGGGTTTACATGGACCACCGGGTGACAAAGGAAACCGGGTGAGTCGGCCTCTGCGCTTCTTTTATTTGGTTACTAATGTCTTCATGATGAGGTGGAATGATGTTCCAAATGACCTACACAGATCAGAAATGATTTACCCAATAAATCATTCTAAATGAAAGGGTCTTACAGTGCCATGCAGTATCATGTACTGTGCAGAAGGAGTTGAGTCATAATAAAGGGTGCATTTTTAGTGTGACACGGAGATTCGGCAATTAACCCTCACATTAATGGTCCATTAGCAGTAGTTATGTGTCTACTCTCTCTGTATTGCGCTGAAAATGTTCCCCTTCCTGACAGTATATCTTTGAATCTATTACTAAACTAGTCAAACGCTATCATCATCCATTGAAGCTTATTGACTCCTGCTCATGCTCTACGTATTTGGCTTAAAATTAATGATAGCTAGTATGGAAGCATGAATCGAGGATCTATCTGTACCTGGCAATCATTGCAGTTTTTTCCAGAAATGCCTCTTTAACCCTCTCCCTTCCTAGTTCAACTAAATCTTCAGAATCCATCTCAGCCCGGGGAGAAAGTTCCCCTTTTTTCATTGATGTGAGATTAAAAGCGCTTATCTTACAAAATCATGATTCCCGAGAGATGGGCTCATTCCACCAGCTAATTTTTCTCCTGTAACTTTCATTTCTTAAGACTTGCGTTCGTCTTTCTTCCTTTTATTAATAAAAGCGTAACCACGGTCTTAGAGCTTTGTCAGTTTGGTTTTTGTTCATGGAAGAGGCCGAGTCCTTTGGGTCCTGCAAAAGTAGACAGGTTTGGTCTACCAAGATTTGACTGTCCAAACAAGAGGCAGAGGCAAGGGTAGAGTGGAGGGTTAGAAGCACTGAATTTGGAGCAATTTGGATTAATGAACTAGCAGATCACTTGGCAGTTCCTCTGGAAAATGTTCCCTATAACCCGCTGAAAGAGTCAGTCTGAGATTTTCCCTCCAGCGAACAAATTAAGAATGGATTACTTAGTGGTGGAAAAGAGTAAACTCTAGGGAATCCTGGAAAGAATTCAATCATTTCACAGGCAAGGAGCTTTCCGGAATCAAATACCAGCCTTCTGTTGGTCACTGGGTGTCTCTGTTTCCTGCTTTCTAAGAATAATCGGATGACCCAGCTGTCATCTCCTTCCTTACCTGTTCAGAAGACTTGTCCGTTCAGGAAACTTCTTAAAGGATTGTCCTCGTCTGCAAGAAAGCTTCAAAACACATGAAGCGGCCGGTAGGAGAAACGCAGTTCTTCAACCCTTATAAATAGAGTGTGTTTGACGCCAGAATTCCCTGGATATAGGTTGGATGTTTAGGCCGCTCTAGGGAAGCCCTCTTGGAGGGGATTCTTCCTACCATAAAATGATGAATTAAAATCCTGACAGGAGCATGGCGACTTGGCTCTTCACCACAGAATGCGCTGCAGTCCTCATTTATCCTCTCAAAGTTTAACTGCAGGCGGAGAAATCGAGACTTTCTCCTAGGGCATATGGTGGTGGAAACTACTAGGGAATTCACCACAGCAGTCAGAACCATGAAAAATGGAGAAGGATCCGGATCCGACAGCGAACCTGCTGGGCTCTACGAGAGCAGGGGAACATCCTGCTTCAGCACTGAAGTTTAAACTCTTCCTCAACCTTTGGTCCACGGAAGAAATGCATACCACCTCTGCAATTCCATCGCCATCTTCAAGAAGAAAGCCAAAGGATCGGCTCGAGATGGTGATGGAGGCATTTCGCACTGCCGGAGAGATCCTATCAATAATACTTCTGGATTATGCAAAAACAGCATTGACGGAATGTTTCTGCAATCACGAGGTGGTTTCAGACTGCAACGTGTCACAGCGGACTTGATCCTTGCTACGCGGCAGACCCAGATCAGCACAGAGACCTCTACCCAGTTTTCATAGACCTTATGAAACATTTGATCCATCAATCAATCAATCAGTGGTATTTATTGAGTGCTTACAATGGGCCGAGGACTGTACTAAACACTTGGGAGAGTATCCTTTATCCTAAAAAAAAAATCTTCCCTTGCCCCCATGGCTCCCTCCTATAGCTTTACTTAATTTACTTAATCGCCAGTTTTCCCCAACCAATCAATGGTATTTATTGAGTGTTTACTATGGGCAGATTACTGTACTAAGCTCTTGGAAGAGTGCAGTACAACAGAATCAGCAGTCACATACCCTGCCCGTAACGAGCTTACAGTCTAGAAGAGGAGATGGATGTTAATACGAATAAATGTCATTTATAATATATAATTTAAAGATATGTACATAAGTGTTGTGGGTTGGAGGTGAGGCAGATATCAAATGTCCAAAGGTCATGGATCCAAGTGCAAAGAAGACCAAATATGACCAGATTTGATATGACCAGAATACTGGGGAACTGGAAATTAATAATAATAATAATGGTTTTTGTTAAGAGCTTACTATATGCCAAGCACTGTTCTAAGCACTGGAGTAGCAACAAGGTAATCAGGTTGTCCCACGTGGAACGCACAGTCTTTATCCCCATTTTACAGATGAGGGAACTGAGGCACAGAAAAGTTAAGTGACTTGCCCAAGGTCACACAGCAGACAAGTGGCGGAGCTGGGATTAGAACCCACGACCTCAGATTCCCAAGCCCGTGCTCTTTCCACTAAGCCATGCTGCTTGTCAAATTTGGCTGCCAAAGACAATTCACAGGAACTCTGAGAGTTCTTCATGTCACCATGAAATGGACAGTATGAAGACCTCAGTTCTTAAACTCTTATAGACAGAATGTGATGGATGCCAGAATTCCTGCAATGTAGGTTAGATGTCAAGACTGCTCTAGGAAAGTCATTTTGGAGGGGACTCTTCCCACTAAACAGTCTGCGGCACCTTCCCGCTAGAAAGTCTGCGGTATTCATCATTGCCAACGCAGTAAAACAGGTCTGATTATTCTATTGTATTCTCCCAAGCGTTCAGTACAGTGCTCTGCACACAGTAAGCGCTCAATAAATATGATTGAATGAATGAATGAGTGGGTGCATAGTTGACTCCAGTCCCACCAGTTTATGTCAGCATGCTGGGAGGTGCAGCAAGAGATCTCGGAGCAGGTGTTAGAATACGCTTCCGTACTTCTGAGAAATTCTCCCAACCCAACCGTCTTGGAACGGAATCAGGAGTCCTAGAGACAATCATTCTAGAATTGCTGTGAGGAGATGACTGCCACTTGCCACTTGTCAGCTGTGTGACTGTGGGCAAGTCACTTCACATCTCTGGGCCTCAGTTCCCTCATCTGTAAAACGAGGATTAACTGTGAGCCCCACGTGGGACCACCTGGTGACCCTGTATCTACCCCAGCGCTCAGAACAGTGCTCTGCACATAGTAAGTGCTTAACAAATACCAACATTATTATTATGACTGCAACCCAGAGGCACACACCCAAGAAGACATGCAGAGGATTGTAAACCGCTCTATCGAAACAGCCAGGCGTTATGGGCTGATGATCCGTCTGAAGGAAAACCGAGATGATATAATGTGTCACCCTTATATACAACCAAACATTTATTCGGGCAGCACGGAGCTAAATGCTGACACAGAATCATGTCACCTAGACAACACACTGACCAACGACGCAGTGGTAGACAAGGAAGTAGAAAACTGAATCAAGAAGGCCAGCACTGTGAAAGCTGGACTGTACACGGGTGCCAAATCCGACTCACTGGGCAGTCCCATCGGTGCCATTTATGAGCTAAACGTGACATCGCATGGCAAGACGGGGATCACAACCAGTCAAGTTCTGGAACTAAGTCATCTTCTTAGCTCTAAACACAGCTTTGCTCTGAGGAAATGCGTGGGGGGATGAACAACAGCAGGATACCCAAATTCATTCAGTCGTATTTACTGAGCGGCTACTGTGTGCAGAGCGCTGTATTAAGCGCTTGGAAAGTACAATTTGGCAACAGATAGAGACAATCCCTACCCAACAACGGGCTCACAGTCTAGAAGGGGGAGACAGCGATAAAATAAAGCAAAACAAATAAGTGTCATATAGAGCACTGAACCTAGGAAACTGAAAATAAGGAGGACAGAGAAAATATTTTAAAGACGTGGTAAAACAAAGCCCCAGCTGAAAACTGGGGATCAACTGCAGAAGATAGACCAACATGGTGCACTGCTCGTTCTCCACAAAAGGAATGACTGTTTTTGAGCAGAATCTTTCCGAAGAGCAAGAGACAAGGTGGCCAAAACAGAGCCAGGCGTTACAAACAGCAAACATGACATCATTCGGTGTGACCAGGTTCGTGGGTCCCACGGTGACTGGAGGAGGGGAAGGACAAAAATCTTTCAATGCTCTGGGAAATTTTTTGGTGAGTGCAGCCTTTGACCCAACTTCAGGGGGGATGATAGGCTGAGTCCCTGGAGGAATTAGGAAAATTCCAGGCAACTGGTGCGTTTGCCAAGGAGTAAGCCGCCGTGAACTACCCAACTGATAAAGCTCGGATTCCTGCATTGGAACTGAACCCCGTCATCTTTATAAATGCTCTGTCTGCTCTTTCTCCTTAGTTTGGGAACATGGAGAGGCGTGGGGAATGTCTGTGTTCTTTACCCCTACAGGTGCACCTTGTCCCCTTATCCCATCCTCCTGTCTGCCTTTATCATCCGAGTCTTCCCTCCTCCTTTTATATGCCTAAAACCTTCTCTTTTTTCCTGGATTATCCTCTTTTCCATCCCAGCCTTAAACCCTGGGTGGCTTTTCCCAGTTAACCCTTCTCCCATTTTTTCAACCTTAAAATGTATTTTTTACCCAGTTTTTCTTTTCCTTTTTCCTCCCCCTCAAACCTGCGCTGCTTGATTTTTATCTGCACCCTCTAACCCTGAGCAACTAGACACTAAATCAGATTCCCTCATGGGTACTGTCACTTCCACCTAAATCATTAATAGCATCAGAAAGGATGATCCATCAACATAGCAGTAGATTTTTCTCCAAATCAGACACACTGTGGTGTAGATGGTCAGAGTTTCTACTTAAATTTGGTGAAAGTAAAAGGTTAATACATAGAAATCACACTCCTGTGGATAGGAATATTTTCATCTCTCCTAGAGAAAGTATTAAAATGTCCCAAACTAGTTAGAGAAAATATATTTAAATGTTGTGCTAGGCACTGTGCATCTATCAGATGAGCTTTATTTCCTGCTCATGGGGATGGGTGACGCTCCACACCATCAGGACACACTAGTGGCAGAGCTGAAATTAGGACGCGTGTCAACCAATCCATCAGTGGTATTTATTGAGCACTTACTGTGTGCGGAGCACTGTCCTGAGCACTTGGGAGAATACAATATAACAGAATTGGACCCTATTTTGTTAATGAGATGTACATCACGTTGATTCTATTTATTTGCTATTGTTTTAATGAGATGTTCATCCCCTCGATCCTATTTATTGCTATTGTTCTTGTCCGTCTCCCCCGATTAGACCGTAAGCCCGTCAAAGGTCAGGGACTGTCTCTATCTGTTACCGATTTGTACATTCCAAGCGCCTAGTACAGTGCTCTGCACATAGTAAGCGCTCAATAAATAGTATTGAATGAATACATTCCCTACTCACCCGAGCTTACAGTCTAGAGGGGGAATACAGATGTTTATATAAATAAATTACAGTTGTCCTCTGACTCCCAGGCCCATGCTCTTTCCACTAGACCATGCTGCTTTCCAAAGTAGCTATCTCCCGTCCACATAAAAAAGCGTGATAGGGCCCATTAGGGATGGACCACAGTTTGGAGCAAAATATCTTTAGGGATGGACCACAGTTTGGAGCAAAACATCTAAAGGGCAGCCCTCAAGGGAAGAAAGAAGGACCATGTTTATAGTCCAAAGCCTGTGGAATACTTTGCCCAGGGACAACCTCCCAGTAACATGAGGTAGAATGACCATTTTCCCATGACCTTGGTACCCCTGCCTAGCAGAAACACAAAACCAATACCACTGACCTGATTTCTGTAGCCCCTTCTGGTCACATTCTCGAGGGTCAGGCCGCAGAGAAAATTTTCAAATTGGTAGAATCCATTTTTTTCAAAACATTTTGTTGGCAGTTTAAAATTTTTTTTTTCTGTTTCTGACCTTTATAAAATGGATGATCCTAAAGTTTTGATGTTTTTTTTTTTCTCGGACTTAACTATTATTTGCAGGGGGAGAGGGGGAAGAAAGGCTCTAGGGGGCCTAAAGGGGATAAGGGAGACCAAGGAGCGCCTGGATTAGATGCCCCCTGTCCATTGGTATGTTCTGATTTCTCAAATGTATTGTTTTAAGGTTTGCAACGTGGAAAGAAAGAAGGAAAACTTTAATCCGATATGTGGGGTGATGGTTAGACTGATGATTCGGTGGCGTGCCAAGGAACTCCCGAGTGCTTTCAATGGGCTTTAAAGTTACAACAGCCCCCACCCCACCCCACCCCCAGATCTGGGCATTTTGAAGGTGTTTAGGAATACGGAATTAAGAGGAATGGGATCTGTGTCCCCCAGTTAGGGGTTCAATTTTAGAAACAGGGCATGTTGTTTATGCCCAAAGTTAGAGCCAATATTTCCTTCTTTGTTTCTTTGAGACCTCTGATGCCCTGGAGGAGTCTTGAGCCAGCCATGGCCCAGGTCAGTGGGGCTGGGCTCCCCAGATGACCTGTCTCAATCAATCAATTGTATTTATTGAGCCCTTATTATGTGCAACTCTGGAGCAGAGTGCAGTCAGTGAAGCGGCTGGGGCATTTCAGTACACTCGCCCCTCCAAACACGAGATACCTCCGTTAACCTCTGCAGCAGACCAGAAATGACATTCTCTCTCACTAGAGAATAGGAGGTCAAAGCATAACAAGATCTCCTGAGGTAACAAATCTCAGTCCCCCCCGGAAGGGTTTTTCCTGCTGAAAATGTTGTTCACTGGGGAGAGAAATTGGGCATCGAAAGGAGCTTTCTTAATCTTAGCCCCAGAAGGTTCAGAGTGGAAACTCTCCAAGTCAGCAGAAATGGTTGCCGCAGGTTGGTGAAGCCAACAAGTGGAAAATCATCTACGTGGAGGCCGCCGGAGTTGTGGCTGGAGAGTCCTGTGGCCGTGCAGGGGGAGCACCGGGGTCTCTCCTCTCCTTTCATGGGACAGAGCTGACAGGTCTTGACCAGAATAATCATCGTGGTTGATTTCGTGAACAGGGACATCGAGGTTTTAAAGGAGAGAAAGGGGAGCCGGGGTTACCAGGGCTGGACGGATTGGATGCCCCGTGCCCATTGGTATGACAATTCCTTCCCTTTCCTGCCTGGTTCTGTTTGCTTTTGTGGGCTTGTTCCCGATACGCCCTGCATGATCCCATTTTCCTGTGCTTCTGTCCCTGCCTGCTCCAGGCAACGACCCTTAGCCTGTTACTCTGTCTGTCACTCATTACTTCAAACTACCATTTTCTCTTTCCCAACTTCCCCGCCCCACAGATGCCCAGCCAATACCAATAATCTTTATGCAAGTGCGCTCCTTCCTTCCCCTTCCGGGCCATGAGATCTAATTTGCTAAAATACTCCTAGCTGCCCACCTCCCTCCATTTGAAAAAGAGACACTTCATTGCCCCCATTTTTGACGAAATCTCCTGGCCAGGAGATGTAGCATCAATCCAAGCTCCAGAACCTGGGAAGTAGTCTGGTCACTTTTGCCTTGTACAGGGGACTGATAGGCCAGCTAGAGAAGCAACATGGCCTAGCGGATAGAGTATGGGCCGGATCAAAAGAACCTGAGTCCTAATCCCAGCTCTGCCACTTGTCTGTGGTGTGATCTTGGGCAAATAACTTCACTTCTCTGTGCCTCCGTTACCCCATCTGTAAAATGAGGATGAAGACTGTGAGCCCCATGTGGGACTTGGACTGTCTACAACCTGTTTAGCATGTATTTATCTCAGCATTTAGTACAGTGCCTGTCACATAGTAAGCGCTTAAAAATACCATTTAAAAAATCAACCAATAGTATTTACTGTTAATTTGAATCTTCGGTTGTTCTGGGATTTCCCTTCCAGGTTTCATTCCTCCCCTCTCCCTTTCCTCACAAGCTCGGATGACCTATCTCTCCCCTCCCCAACTGTGTTGGGCAGGGATTGTGTCCAACCTGATTATCTTGTATCTACCTCAGTATTTAGTGTGGTGCCTAGCACAGAGTAAGCGCTTAACAAAGTCCATAAAAAACTAGAAGAGCAGGGCCTAGGGTAAGTTTGCCACCAGTCCTATCAGGTGGTTAAAGCACGTGGGTTACAAATGACTCTTGTCCCAGACTCCAAGAGGCCTTCTATTATTTAAAGAATCTTCTTTGAAAGGCCTCTCAGCCATCCTTACTCAACAGCATTTGCCCTCCTGAAAAACCATCACAGGTCCTGCGGATGGAGGGGACAGAAGAGACCCTAACAGGTTAGGGTAAGAGGAGATTTGGAGGATGTGAGACACTCGAGGAGAGCAGATATGGGAAAAGTAGGATGACGATGGAGGGATTTAATTATGCCCTCCTCATGAGTAGACCCAAACTGCCAACTCTGGCCTGGCACCACATATCCCAGCTTGGCATACGATAGTCTTCTAAGAGTCTTCGGCTCTTTTCCCTTTTCATTTCCCCCATTTGCAGGTATGCAATCAGGTATTTAATGGTATTTATTGAGTGCTTACAGTGTGCAGAGCACACGGGAGAGCACAATAGAGAATATGTTTCTCATAGACCGTGAGTAGATTCAGGCGGAAATCTTGCCCCTCCTGATATCAGAGTTCAAACATGCAGCATAAGTGATGGTGTTTATCTTCAAAGAAAGTAATAATAATTATAATTAATAATTATGGTACTTGTTAAGCGCTTCCTGTGTGCACTTTTCTAAGCACTGGGGTGGGTACAACATAATTAGGTTGGAGGCAGTCCCTGTTCCACATGGAGCTGACAGTCAAAGTAGGAGGGAGTAGGATTTAATCCCCCTTTCACAGGTGAGAAAAATGAGGTGCAGAGAAGTTAAGTGACTTGCCCATGGTCACACAGCAGACCGTGGCAGAGCCAGGATTAGAACCCAGATCCTCTGACTGCCAGAAACATGCTCTTTACACTAGGTCATACTATTTCCCAAAGGAGCTATGGGGAAAAGTTAATTATCTCCCAAATCCACAGCGATTGCTCTCTCAAGGGCACTTCTAAGTATGACCTGCAAGGAGATTTCTCTCAATCCCTTGAAAAGCATAAGGAATAATCTATTATTGTTACTGATGTCGTTGTTGTTATTATTACGTTTGTTAAAGGCTTACTATGTGTCAAGCACTGTTTTAAGTGCTGGGTAGATAGAAGTTAATCGAGTGAGACACAGTCCCTGTCCCACATGGGGCTCATAGTGGAAGTAGGAGGGACACTAGGTATTTAATCCCCATTTTACAGCTGAGGAAACTGAGGCACAGAGAAGTTAAGTAACTTGCCCGAGGTCACCCAGCGAGCGATCGACAGAGCCGGGATTAGAACCCAGGATTTCTGACTCCCAGGCTCGTGCTCTTTCCACCAGGCCATACTGCCTCTCTAATCCAATCCACTGTCTTCTCACACCCAAACAACAGTAGGAATGTTGAATGAAGTTTGTTTCTTTCCCCCAGCATGCTGAAATACTGATTTCCCAGTCTCCTAAGCAACGTGCATGCAGTCAAGCCACTGACGTTTTTCAAACATGGACTCTTCTGAACCCAGCTCCTTCCCATTAATGATCAGCAAGATTCTCCTATCCTCTGCAAAATTGGCCTGCCCTAAACTCCTCCCATCATCCAATCTCCTCCCATGAGCTTCTGGGTCTGCAAATCATAGCTCTCGATCTTCCTGCTCCTTTCACATACCCGTAACTTTCCATTTCCCTCTGAACTGCACTACACTCTTCATGCCTCCCGTCCAGTGTGTACCAATGGGAACTCCCATCTTGCCAGAGGGCTCCATTCCTTGTTGAAGGGTCTGTGGCACTTAATTTCCACAACCCTAGAAATGTGAAAGGTGGGGAAGGGAAATCTCTGGAAAATGATTTTACCCCACCCCTGAAAAACTCCCCAAGGAAATGATTGGGTTCTTAAACGCTCATCTCAAATAACATTTCATTTAAAAGTGTTTATCTTATTCTGGAAGCTCTACCCATTTCAACAATAAAATACACCCTTTTAAATGAAGTGTTATTGAAGATGATGGTTTAAGAATGTTTGCCCTTTTCCTCCCACGCTGCATCTGTGTGAGGACATTGTTCACTCTTCTTACTAGGGCACGATTCAGTCCCACGATTTCAAAACTACAAAGAAAACTCATTTAAAGCAGCTGCAGTGAGGACAAGAGAGGCTCAAGTCTAATTATATTTTGGGTAAAACTTGTCAATACCCCAATGGTTACTTGAATTCTTGCATTTGGGAACCGACCAGTTCATTCACCTGAAAAGCCAGATATCTTCCCACAGAGAGACCCTCTGAGGCTTCTAAACCAGTATCCAAAGGTTGACGCAAACACTGGTGGTTTCGGAGCATAGATCGTATCGCTAGTACCCTGGCTTGACATTTCATTCAAAATAATACAACTCTTATTTTCTTGCCAATGGAGGGAGCCGTGTTGCAAATAATGGAAATGTGTCCTTTTATTGTTATATTATACTCTCCCAAGTGCTTAGTACAGTGTAAGCTCTGAATAAATATGATTGAATGAATGAATAGTGCAAAATCGGGATGGGAGCTTGAATCCCCTGTGGTCAGCATGGGATAATAATAATGTTGGTATTTGTTAAGCAAGCGCTTACTATGTGCCGAGCACTGTTCTAAGCGCTGGGGTAGACATAGGGGAATCAGGTCGTCCCACGTGGGGCTCACAGTCTTAATCCCCATTTTACAGATGAGGGAACTGAGGCACAGAGAAGTTAAGTGACTTGCCCACAGTCACACAGCCGACAAGTGGCAGAGCTGGGATTCGAACTCATGAGCCCTGACTCCAAAGCCCGTGCTCTTTCCACTGAGCCACGCTGCTTCTCTAGCTCTGACTGGGTGAAGAGGACTTAGATGCCCCGAGATCAATGGTGCCTGGAGGTAGATGAAAGGGCCTCGGTGGCGGAATAAGTTGGGAAGGAGACGAGCTCACGGCCAAAGAGGTGTTTTAAAAAAGCAGTCTCTTGCAGATAATGCACAGAATCAACTAAAAGTAACTCTACAGAGCATTTCCTGCTTCCCGACAGGAAGTGGATTTAATCAGTCAGTCGATCGTATTTAATGAGCACTAATTGTGTGCAGACCACTGTACTAAGCTCTTGGGAGAGTACAGTAGAACAATAAACGGACATCAATCAATCATAGTTATTGAGTGCTTACTGTCTTGAGTGCACTGTATTGAGTGCATACTGTATTGAGTGCACTGTACTAAGCTCTTGGGGGAGTACAATATAACAGAACCGGTAGGCATATTCACACGGCGACTCTGGAATTCATACCGAAATATGAGCCCACTTTCTTATACACCATTACTCATCCTAGGAAGACATGAACTCTAGACCTTGTTCCTTTTCTGAGTGAGCACATTCTAAATGGGTTGAATCCCTTGTCAGTAAATTGAGAGACTTGGACTTCCCAGGGCTTTAGAGTTGTGATACACGGCCCAGCCATGAGGCAGCGTCACCACATCCTTGCACTTTGCCTCACCTAAAATTGGAATTGTCAGATTCCCTTCTTTCAAGGAGACCTAGCTGCATCTTAATTATAAAGCCGAACCAGGTTTTTACATGCATAACTCCCATCCCCCACCTCCAGCTCTACTCTGAATTCATCAAAGGCAATGTAAGTACTTTCCTGTATTGGTAGCTCAATGAAGGTGATGTAAGAATATTCCCTGAATGTTCCCAATAATTTTGGGGGGTGCCTCCATCTTTGATTCATCCCTCTTGCATGTGCACCTTCTCCGTTCAGGAGCCCACTGTGGTGTGCCTAGTTGAATCAAAGATAGTAATGGGCTGAAACAGGGATTTCTTCTCAGACGAGTGACCTATATGCACATCCACTCCACCCCAGTAAGAAGAACAGAAAGTGCCCCCAGATTGTTCTCCATGTGTTGGATTTGCTCCCAACCAAAAATGGTTTGGAAGGGGTGCTCCACCCCTTTTGGGATGGTTTCTGGGGAAGTAGGAAAGGGGTCATGGGAGAAGAAGGCAAGGTGTGTGACTTTTGACCACTTGGAAATGGCAGCTTCTCCCATGGCTCTTGGGTTCCATGGCACTTCTGCAGTCATCCATCTCCTACTGTCATCTCTGGGGCTACAGTTCCCGGATCCCATGCCCTCCCTCGGCCCCTGCTACCCTGGAAAGGGGAAGGAGGCATGAGATGACAGAGGGAGGGAGGATTGGAGGCATTAAGGTGGTGAAAAATCCAGGACAGCTAGATGTCTCCTGCGACCCTTAGCAGAGGCTGATGTGTCTTGCTAAAGGATTTGGGGTGTCTGACTTTGAACAGGGGAAAGGTGACAGTAACTCCCTGTCAGAAAACCGAGGCATAAAAGAGGAAGCAAGAAGAAAGCAACATGTGTACAAACCTATACGCATACTCACAAAGATATATCTGGGATAGTCATCAGCCCCGATCGGGCCTTTTTTACGGTATTTGTCGGGCGCTTATTATGTGTCGAACACTGTTCTAAGCGCTGGAGTGGGTACAAGTTAATTAGTCAGACATGGTCCCTTTCCCGCGTGGATTTTCCAGTCTAAGCAAGACTTGAAATGCTCATGATTGCTTTATTAGTTTTCCCATCTTCCTGCTATATATCCATCTAAGGTTCTGAGGTCTTTCTGCTTTATTCCTCTGACGTAGGGAGAAGATGGCTTGCCAGTTCAGGGATGCTGGAATAAGGTAAAATGCTCTGGAGAGTTGGGATACATTAGTGCTTTGGCTGCATTTTTACATATGTGTTTGTCTTTCTAACAATGTCAGGGGTTAAAAAATGAAATACATTTATTAATAATAATAATAATAATGTTGGTATTTGTTTAGCGTTTACTATGTGCAGAGCACTGTTCTAAGCACTGGGATAGATACAGGGTAATCAGGTTGTCCCACATGAGGCTCACAGTCTTAATCCCCATTTGACAGATGAGGTAACTGAGTCACAGTGAAGTTAAGTGACTTGCCCACAGTCACACAGCTGACAAGTGGCAGAGCCGGCATTCGAACCCATGACCGCTGACTCCCAAGCCCGTGCTCTCTCCACTGAACCACGCTCTCTCCCCTACATTTCCAAACAACCACTCCAGACAAGAACCTCCTCTGGTCTTTTTGACATGTCGTTGTCATGGGATCAAGAGAATCATGAAGGGTTCTCGGCTCCCTGTCCAGTAAAGAAGAGGGGACGATCGTTTCTGTTGGTAACGTGTCCCCTATGCGTCGATCATTCAGTCGTATTTATTGAGCTCTTACTGTGTGCAGAGCACTGTACTAAGCACTTGGGAGAGTACAACATAACAGTATAACAAAGTTGGTAGTCACGTTCCCTTCCCACAGCGAGCATACGGTCTAGAAGGGGAGGCAGATGTTAATATAAGTATATAAATTATGGATATGGATATGGTCATAAGTGCTGAGGGGCTGAGGGGGGGGTGAATAAAGGGGGCAAATAGAAGGGCAAGGGGAACATACTCTCAATCTCTTGCCCTGGGGAGCCAAGGACCCTGACCGAACTGCTCTCACTGCTGCCTGCCACGCTAGAGCCAGAGGCCAAAACAGAGCTCTGGTTTGTCCAGGTTTACACAAACAATCAATCGATCGATTAATCGATAGCATCGATTGAGTGCTTACTCTGTGTGGAGTCCACAAGCTTAGGAGAGTACAATATAACAATAAACAGACACATTTCCTGCCCACAACGAGCTCACAGTCTAGAGTGGGGAGACGAATGTTGAGATAAATTTTGGGGATGTACATATGTGCTGTGGGGCTGAGGGTAAGGTGAATACCGAGTCCTTAAAGGGTACAGATCCAAGTGCATAGGGATGCAGAAGAAATGAGGACTTAGTTGGGGAAGGTCTTTCCTAAGAGATGTGATTTTAACAGGGCTTTGAGGGAAGGGAGAGTGGTGGTCTGCGGGAAATGAAGCGGGAGGAAGTTCCAGGCCAGAGGGAGGTCAGTGGTGAGATAGACAAGATCGAGGAACAGTGAATAAATTGGCACTGGAAGAAAAAAACAGGTGGGTTGGGTTGTAGTAGGAGATTGTTGAGGTAAGATAGCGTGGTGTACTGGATAGAGAGCCAGCCTGGGAGTCAGAAGGTCATGGGTTCTAATTCCAGGTCCTCCACTTGTCTGCTGAGTGAGCTTGAGCGAGTCACTTCACTTCCCTCATCTGTAAAATGGGGTTTGAGACTGTGAGCCCCACACGTCACTTCACTTCTCTCATCTGCAAAATGGGGATTGAGACTGTGAGCCCCACGTGGGACAAGGACTGTGTCCAACCCAGTTTGCTTGTATCCACCCCAGCACTTAGCACAGTGCCTGGCAGATATAGCACTTAAAAAATACCAAAATTATTATTATTGTCAGGAGGGGATTAGCTGGTTGAGTGCTTAAGAGAGGATGGTAAGAAGTTTCTGTGTGATTCGGAGGTGGATGGGCAAACGCTGGAAGTTCTTAAGGAATGGGGATATGTGGACGGAACTTTTTTTAAAAAAAAAGATCTAGACAGCAGAGTAAAGTAAGAACGGAAGCATGGAGAGACGGGAGGCGGGGACACCAGCGAGGAGGCTCATGCGGTAATCTAGAAGGGGTACGAGAAGTGCTTGGATCAGTGAAGTAGCATTTTGGATGGAGGGGAAAGGGCAGATTTTAGCGAGGTTGTGAATGTAGAACCGAAAGGATTCGGTGACAGATTGAATATGTGGGTTGAGTGAGAGAGATGAGTCAAGAGTAATACAAGGTTATGGGCTTGTGAGACAGTGAGGATGGTGGGGCTGTCGAAAGTGTTGGAAAAGTCAGGGGCAGGACAGGGTTTGGATGGGAAGATGCAGACTTCCGTTTGGACATGTTCAATTTGAGGTGTCAGCAGGAAATCCGGGTAGCGATATCCTGAAGGCAGGAGACGGCAGAGAAGGACACAGGTCAAGGCTAGAGAGGCAATTTGGGGAATTATCCATGTAGAGATGGTAGTTGAAGCTGTGAGAGCGAATGAGTTCTCCAAGGGAGTGGATGGAGACTAGAAGAGGACCCAGCACTGAGCCTTGAGGGACTCCCACAGTTAGAGGGTGGAAGGCAGAGGAAGAACCTGCAGAGAAGACTGAGAAGGAGTGGCCAGATAGCTGAGGAGAACTAGGAGAGGACAGTGTCCATGAAGCCATGGTTAGATAAGGTTTCAAGGAGAGGGGGGTTGGTCCACGGTGTCAAAGGCAGCTGAGAGGTGGAGGAAGATTAGGATGGAATAGAGAGGGATTTAACAAGAAGGAGGTTATTGGTGACTTTAGAGAGGGCGGTTTCCATGGAGTGAAGGGGGCAGAAGCAAACCCTAACACTAGTAAAGGACTCGGCCTTTAAACCAGACACATTTAAATATCTCTGATTAGACACAGTCAGAATAAATTGTTTCCTTTTGTAATAAACACACAAGGACATATGAGACTCCCTTCCAGCTAACTCACAGGAGATTCATTCATTCAGTCACATTTATTGAGAGCTTACTGTGTGCAAAGCACTGTACTAAGCACTTGGGAGAGTAGACTATAACTAGCTCTTCATCTGGGGCTCCTGGGGTGCACAAACTCACCCCTGAACTGTGTAAGGGGGCACAGAGGCTTCCCAATTGTGCTATTAAAGCAGGGAGCTCATCTGGGGAGGGAATGTAAGCTCGTCGTGGGCAGGAAATGTATCCATTCATTTAATCGTATTTATTTTGAGCACTTACTGTGTGTACATCACTGTAATAATAATAATAATAATAATGGTATTTGTTAAGCACTTACTATGCGCCGAGCACTGTTCTAAGCGCTGGGATAGATACAAGGGCATCAGGTTGTCCCACGTGGGGCTCACAGTCATCATCCCCATTTTCCAGAGGAGGGAACTGAGGCACAGAGAAGTTAAATGACTTCCCCAAAGTCACACAGTTGAGTGGCGGAGCTGGGATTAGAACCCATGACCTTTGACTCCCAAGCCTGGGCTCTTTCCACTCAGCCACACTGCTTCTGCGCTTGGGAAAGTACAATACAACAATAAACAGACACATTCCCTGCCCACAATGAGCTTACAGTCTAAAGTCTACTCTCCCAAGTGCTTAGTACAGTGCTCTGCACACAGTAAGCTCTCAATACGTATGATGGATTGACCAGCAGGCTGGAGAAGCTTCTGCCACCGATGGCTCTCACAAAGACACGGGACTGGAGCATGGGGTGGTCCCCTTGGCAGCCCGAGGATCCTGGAACAATTCAATGAAATGACCCCACTTTCCCCAAAGGGTGCTCCAAATTCGGGGAACTTGTCCAACTGGTTTTTCCAAGCTCTGCCGAATCGCCAGGAGTTTGAGCCCTGGTTTCTGGGTCCTGGAGACAATCCAATCCACCACAGGGCTCACGAAAAAAAAAAAAATGTGATACTTGGTAAGCATTTACTATATGCCAGGCCCTGCACCAAGAGCTGGGGCGGATACAAGCAAATTGGGTTGGGTCCCTGTCCTGTGTAGGGCTCACAGTCTCAATCCCAATTTTACAGATGATAATAATAACAATAAATAATGATCGTGGTATTTGTTAAGTGCTTGCTCTGTGCCGGACACTGTTCCAGGCACTGGAGTGGCTAGAGAAGCAGCGTGGCTTAGTGGAAGGAGTACAGGCTTGGGAGTCAGAGGATGTGGGTTCTAATCCCAGCCCCGCCACTTGTCTACTGTGTGACCTTGGACAAGCCACTTAACTTCTCTGGGTCTCAGTGCCCTCATCTGTAAAATGGGGATTAAGACTGTGAGCCCCCACCTGATTACCTTGTTTCTACCCCAGTGCTTAGAATAGTGCTCGGTACAGAGTAAGAACATAAATACCATAATTATTATCATTATTTCAAGCAAATCATTCCCATGTAGGAATCTCAATCTCCATTTTACAGATGAGGTAACTGAGGCATAGAGAAGCCAAGTGATTTACCCAAGGTCACACGGCAGACAATACGAGCCCTAAAAGGACACATTGCCGTTAGTGCCCCTAAGCACGTCAATCACCCTGTGTGCACGTGAACTGTGTACACGGCAGCCGCCCTTCCCCCAGATGGTACGTTTCACCAGGTGCTAGATCAGGTTGAATATCTCATCCTACCCTCCCCGACCTCCACCCTCACCCTCCCACTGCCCCAGGGGGTCAGTGCAGAGGATACTGAGTCCTCCCCCAGATGAAGCCAGAGTTTATGCCTCCCATTCCCCATTCCACACAGGGCCCAGGCTAAGGTGTCAGCATTTAGTTTTAACCTATTCAGCAGGAACTTCCTGCCAAGGAACCCAAAACAGCACTTTCTACATACTAAAATTAGCTGTTATTAATCCTCACAGAACAAATGGGATGTAATTCAGCCATATCAATTTCTCTTTTCGATATTCCATTAAATAAAGGTTGTTTCGTGCTTCAGCTACAATCCGAAGTGCCTATAGATCCTCCCTAAAAGACGGAGGGCCATGAGAGCCTATTATTTGTGATAGCGTATATTGAACCCATGAACCCTTGCAGTAAAGTGGCCCATCATCACTAAAATTGACAAAACTCGGGCTCACGTTCCATTACTTACATACACACACACTCACACACAGCTGTTTCTTGTTTGAAGATAACACCCCAGAGGGGTAGACTGCATCCATGTGTGAGTGTTATTAAAACATATACAAAGCACAAGTATTGACTGTAACCTCCTTGTGGACAGGGAACATGTCTACCACTTCTACTCTGTTGTGATATTAAGCACTTAATATTAACGATGGCATTTATTAAACGCTTACTATGTACCGAGCACTTTTCTAAGAGCCGGGGAAGATTCAAGGTAATCAGGATGTCCCACGTGGGGCTCAGAGTCTTCGTCCCCATTATACAGATGAGGGAACTGAGGCACAGAGAGGTCAAGCAATGTGCCACACACTGTATGGAACTCTGGGGTGAATACAAGCCAATCAGGTTGGACACAGTCCCTGTCCCAGGTGGGGCCCACAGTCTTAATCCCCACTTTATAGATGAGGTAACTGAGGCACAGAGAAGTAAAGTGATTTGCCCAAGGTCACACGACAGACAAGTGGCAGAGTTTGGATTAGAACCCAGGTCCTTCTGACTCTTAGGCCCACGCTCTCTGCACAAGGCACGCTGCCTTGAATTCTCCCAAGAGCTCAGTTCAGCGCTCTGCACACAGTAAGTGCTCAGTACATACTATTAATAGATTGATTATTAGAAGACAAGCTCTTAATAATAATGTTGGCATTTGTTAAGCGCTTACTATGTGCCGAGCACTGTTCTAAGCGCTGGGGTAGACATAGGGGAATCAGGTCGTCCCACGTGGGGCTCACAGTCTTAATCCCCATTTTACAGATGAGGGAACTGAGGCACAGAGAAGTTAAGTGACTTGCCCACAGTCACACAGCCGACAAGTGGCAGAGCTGGGATTCGAACTCATGAGCCCTGACTCCAAAGCCCGTGCTCTTTCCACTGAGCCACGCTGCTTCTATTCTGTCTCTGTGAAACCATAGTCGGACACCATTTCAAACCTCTTAGACAGACAGAGAAAACCAGCCTTCTTCTCTCTCAAATTTCTGAGACAAGTTTTTATTTTCTTTAGATATACAGATCTCAATTAATAGAGTTAATGAGGGGAGAAGTGGCCTTCAAACCAAGAGATGATTCAAAGGGGAGAAGACCTGGGTCTCTGGTGATCAGCAGCTGATGGGACCTTAGAAATCAAGAGCGGAGAATCCACTAAGTGGACAGTACCCTGGCAGATGATCAGATGTTGACCGCACACAGTTCCAGTCACATTCGTTTCTTTCAAAAAACTCAAAGCCCATGAGCCAGTTTGTTATTAGTCCTAGCGATTTCCTAGAGAAGCGGTTGAAGCTATTTGAGGAAGTACACCCTAGAACCCTTCCAACCACAGTACGTTATTCATCAATTAATTCATTCATTCGTATTTATTGAGTGCTTACTATATGCAGAGCACTATACTAAACGCGTGGGAAAGTACAACAGTAAACGGTGACATTCCCTGACTACAACGAGCTCTCAGTCTAGAATGTGGAAGACAGACATCGTTACAGATAAATAAAATTACAGATAGGTACATAAGTGCTTTGGGGCTGGGAGGGGGGAGGAGCCAAAGGGAGCAAGTCAGAGTGATTCATTCAATAGTATTTATTGAGCGCTTACTATGTGCAGAGCACTGTACTAAGCGCTTGGAATGTACAAATCGGTAACAGATAGAGACGGTCCCTGCCCTTCGACGGGCTTACGGTCTAATCGGGGGAGACGGACAGACGAGAGCAATAGCAATAAACTTAAAAACAATAGCAATAAAATAGCAATGCTGCAGAAAGGAGTGGAGGTTGAGGAAAAATGGAGTTTAGTCTGAGCCCGCTCCCGGTGGCTGACTTGGTTGGTTAACCTTCTGAGAATGATGATTCATCTAAAGGGGTTATGCCTCCTCGTCCCACCTCCCCAGTTCCTGCAGTAATTACAATTTGGGGGGGAAAAAGATAATTTTCTGGTGTTGGGGATGGGCGGGAGAGTGTTGGGGAAGCAAAGGCAGTCCAAGGATGTGTCTCGCAGCCATGGGCTCTAGAGGCAAAACTCTAGCAGCCCCCATGTGCGGGGACCTTTAAAAATGAAAAATAAATATTCAGGAGCCTTTATTACTCGGTAAGCTTTTTTAATAGTCGCTTCTGTGGTTCGTAAAGTTCCGTTAAAACAAATAGCTCGGGTGTTTTATGAAAACAAAGCCCGCCATTTTATAAACAAAACAGCACACTACAGAGGCTGTGAACATTGCAAAAATGTATGCAAAGCTCCAGAGGGCTGGCTCGGTGTCTTTACCCTGAGTCTCATCATTGAAAAACCAAGACGTTTCCCATGCATAAATATTACTACAGTATCACTCCAAAGGCAAGCAAGGGCTTTTGAGCATCTTCAGGACTAAAAATCAAAGGCTCATCTTCAGTCAATCCATCCATGGATTGACTGCCTAAGTGCTAAACACTGGATTAAACAAATCAGTACGTACAGCAGAAACAAGATACATGCTTCTGCCCGCAAGGAGTTTACAGTCTATAAGGAGAGATGGACACGTGAGCCCGTTGTTGGGTAGGGACCGTCTCCATCTGTTGCTGAATTGTACTTTCCAATCGTTTAGTAAAGTGTTCTGCGCAAAGTAAGCACTCAGTAAATACGATTGAATGAATGAATGCATTTATAAGCAGAGAAAACAGGAAGAACAACAAGCATATAGAAGGAAGTAGTACAAATACAGCAGTATGAAATAATTAAATGAATGTATAAAAAAAGACACGAGGGCCAGAATTAGGAATAAAATAAATAAGTGCTAAGGATGGGTGTTGAGTTATTACTGCGTGAGCCCCACGTAGGACAGGGACTGTGTCCAACCCGATTTATTTTTATCCACCCCTGCACTTAGACTGTGAGCCCATTGTTGGGCAGGAATTGTCTCTATCTGTTTCCGAATTGTACATTCCAAGCATTTGGTACAGTGCTCTGCACACAGTAAGTGCTCAATAAATACAATTAAATGAATGAATGTAGCACCTGGCACATAGTAAGGGCTTAGCAAACGCCACAGTTATTATTATTATTTTCCATTAATCAGGCCAAACTTCCTGGAGAAGATGGGATTTTAGGAGGGCTTTGAAGATGGGGAGAGCTGTGGTCTGGGGGGATTTGGAAGGGGAAAAAGTTCCAGGCCAGCAGTGTGAGCAACGAATCAGAGGCAAGAGTTGAGAGTGAGGAACAGTTAGAAGACGAACTTGCTGGGAGGGAAGAGTGCAAACCGGGAAGAAGCTGGTAAAGAGAGTTGTTATGAAAGATCGGGAGAAGGGCCTTGGAATCAGTGATGAGGAGTTTCTTCTTGATAAAATGGGAGATGGATAATAATCTAAGCAACTGCTTAGCTAGAGAAGCAGCGTGACCTAGGGAATAAAGCCCAGGCCTGGGATTCAGAAGACCTGGGTTCTAATCCCAGCTCCACCACTTATCTGCTGTGTGACCTTGAGCAAGTCACTTCAGTTCTCTGTGCCTCAGTTACCTCAGTTGTAAAATGGGGATTAAGACTGTGAGTCCCATGGGGGATGGGGCTTTGTCCAATATGATGAGCTTGGATCTACCTCAGAGCTTAGAATAGCGCACGATACATTGTAAACATTTAACAAATACCATAATCATCATCATCTACTGTGTGCAGAGCACTGTACTAGACACTTGCAAATATACACTGAAGTAAAAGATGAAGTTCCTACACTGAGGGGCTTACAGTCTGATAAGACAAATGGATCCAAATTGCCAAACATAATACGTAAAGAGTAAGCTTATAGAAACCGATATAAAGTCAGAGTTGGAACAAACATATATGAGCCGACGGGATAAGCTGGTGAACGAATATTATCCTTCCCCTCTCCTGGCTGAAAGTGTTTTCATATTACAGAATGTGGCCCGGTTTCCTCCCCGGACTCTAGAAAAACCTTCCAAAACCCCATGAAACTAATTCAAATTTATGTTTTCTTTTGCAGTGATGCTTCTAACCTGGGATTGGCCTGTGTGTGTTTGTACATAGAATATTTATTTTTATACAGTTCCCTCTTTTTTAAATGCCAGAAGTTATGATGCATTTTATAGATGATCCCAAAAGAGCCCTTGACATTTTTTGTACAGAAAATACAGAAAGTTTCCCTTTTCTATTTCCAAGGAATTTTTTTGTATAATTCTTTGTTCACGATATGCTTCTTATTTGTTTGCGAGTACAGCTGTCATATTTGCATGATATTTGTGCACACCTGTTAAGTATTGGAGCTTAATAAATTATTAACGTGTTACGGTGCTATCAGGGACTGCCCTGCCTCCAGGCGGCAGTTGGACCCTGCGCCCCGATAAATATGGAGGTTCACGGCAGGAGCGAAACAGAACATTTTAAATGATGTGGATTTTCATTATTAAAAATAGAATGTGCCAACCATGATGCTTCTGATGATTGAACTAACCGACCTACTCCTTGGGCCCGTTTCAAATCAATCGCTGATATTCTTTGAGCTTCTCCCGAGGGTAACACTGAATGAGTCAACCAACTTCATTCTTGCGTCGATCTCTCCCAAGTGCTTAGTGCAGTGCTCTGCACACAGTAAGTGTTCAGTAAATGCCACCGATTGATTAAGAATACAGCAGAAAATACCCATTCCCAATCCACAAGGAGTTTGCAATCTGACAAGCTTCCGATCAAGTGGAATAATAACTCTGGGATTTATTATGTGTCGAAACACCGTGTTACGTGCTCGGGGACATGGAGCATAATCAGATCAGACCCTCTCGGCCCAACATAGAGCTTAGAATCTCAGAATTAGGCCATGCTCCACAGTGCTTCAGTGGAAACAGCCGGGCAATGTACCTCATTCAGTTGTTTAAACTGACCATTGGCCCCAACCACATTCATTCATTCAATCGTATTTATTGAGCGCTTACTGTGTGCAGAGCACTGTACTAAGCACTTGGAAAGTACAATTCGGCAGCACATTAACCCATCTCATCGGTCCCCGTCCTCTGGCTTCCTAGGTCCCCATACTCAAGGTTCACAAGGATCTGCCTGCAGCAAACACACCAGGTGTCCCACCCGGCAACCCTCCTGCACAAAAACCACACAGATACACACAGACACATACACACACACACACACACAAAGAAAAAGGATAAAAAAGGCAGAACCCACTGTCTAATTTGCTTCCAGTCTTTAGGGTCTCCCAGATTTCCCTCAAACTCATGAGCGAGTGTTCATTTTCATGGCAGCAGTCCGAGCGTGTTCTTCCACACTGCCTACCCTTGCCGACGGCAGAAAAGAGATTTTCGTGTTTAGGGAGACCGAGGCAAGCTTTCTCGTTAGGCTCCTTTTCCTCAACACTGGCTCCACTCTGCACAGAAAAGTCTGCAGGTTCTGAGGTTGTCTGGTAATTTTTAATCACAGTTCCATCTGAGGCGCAATAATGGCAGTGCTGCTGGCCCTGATTTATGGGGTTTATAGGAGTATGCTACTTTCTCCGATAATGAGAATTCATCTTTTTCTATGCAAATGGAAGGGAAATTAGTACAGTAAACTTCCTTCCTTCCAAGTACAACTCTGATTAAGTACGACAGCTATTTAAAAACTTCTAGATTCAGTGATCGCTTTAAGATCCTCCTGAGTTTCACATTTATGAAACTGCCTAACTGAAGGAAACTGAAAGAAATGTTGCTTGCCCCCTCACAGTTCTGTCCACTAAAGAGGGCCTTGGCAGAATTTTATAAGGCAATATGCTGTGGGAAACTTTGCTAAAACCCCGCTTTGAAGAGCTTTTCCGCTCTTCAAAATGAACCCCGATCAGACTTGGACCATTTTTTTAATGGTTTTCATTAAGCACTTACTATGAGCTCAGCGTGGCTCAGTGGAAAGAGCACGGGCTTTGCAGTCAGAGGTCATGGGTTCGAATCCCGGCTTCGCCACTTGTCAGCTGTGTGACTGGGCAAGTCACTTCACTTCTCTGGGCCTCAGTTCCCTCATCTGTAAAATGGAGATGAAGACTGGGAGCCCCACGTGGGACAACCTGATTCGCTTGTGTCTACCCCAGCGCTTAGAACCGTGTTCTGCACATAGTAAGCGCTTAACAAATACCAACATTATTATTATTATTACTATCCATTGAAGCAACGTGGCATAGTGGATAGACCACGGACTGGGAGTCAGAGGTCATAGGTTCTAATCCCGGCTCTGCCACTGGTCCGCTGATGTGACCTGGGCAAGTCATTTCAATTCTCTGTGCCTCAGTGATTTCAACTGTAAAATGGGGATTGAGACTGTGAGCCCCATGCGGAACAGGAACTGTGTCCAACCCAATTTGCTTGTATCCACCCCAGGGCTTAATACAGTGTCTGGAATATAGTAAGAGCTTAGCAAATGCTATAATTAATTATCTGTGCCTCGGTTACCTCATCTGTAAAATGGGGATTGAGACGCAAGGGACTGTGTCCATCCGATTTTCTTGTATCCACCCAAGCGTTTAGTACAGTGTCTGGTACATAGTAAGTGCTTCACAAATACCATAACTGCCATTATTATTATGTGCCAAAATAATCAGGTTGGACACAATCCATGTCCCACCTAGGGTTCACAGACTTAGTCCCCATTTTACAGATAAGATAACTGAGGCACGGAGAAGCGAAGTGTCTTATCCAAGGTAGCACGAGCAGACAAGTGGTGAAGCTGGAATTCAAACACAGGTCCTTCAGTCTCCTAGGTCTGGGCTCTATCCACTAGGCCACGATGTTTCTATGTGTCTAGAAAAGTCCAGAAACCTGAGGCTGCTCATGAATATGAGACTGGAAACCACCCCTTTCCTTTGGGTGGGAAATCATTGCCAAATACCTCTCTCCTAGTCACCCCGAGGGGAACGGCAACTTCTCTCTATGGTCTTTACTCACCAGAAGGTAGGCGAGCGCCTGGCTTGAAAAAATCGCCCAGAAGAAAGTCCTGACCTGTGATTCAGTGGTGGGATTGGTGAATTTCTCACATACCTCAATCACGTGGATAGAGCCTTTGAGTTAGGAGCTGGGTTCTAATTCCACATCTGCCACTGTCTGCTGCGTGATCCTGGGCAAATCACTTCGCTTCTCTGTGCCTCAGTTGCCTCAACTGTAAAATAGAGATTAAGACTGTAAGGCCCATGTAGGACAGGAACTTTGTCCAACCCAGTTTGCTTGTATCCAGCCCAGTGCTTAGTACAGTGCCTGGCACATAGTAAGCACTTAAATACAATCATTATTATTATTATCAATATTAATAGAGGCAGGGAGCAGAATTGTGATTCTCCTCCAGGAGGTAGTTGGGGTTGAGTGTTACTCCCTTCACAGGAAATAGCAGCAGCAGCTTCCTCTTTCAGAACAGGATGAGGTGCCTCTCTCATCGGCTACTTTACGGTGATGACTAACGTAACCTTTGATTAATGTGACCTTTCCCGGTCATACTGGACTCATGTCAATCAATCAATTAATTAGTGGTATTCACTAAGCACTTACTGTGTGCAGAGAGCTGTAAGAAGAACTTAGGAGAGTACAGCAGATTTGATACATATGATTTCTGCTCTTGAGGAGTGAACCGTGGGGAAGACAGACCAGAGGTAATTTTTGGCTCCATTGGTGAGACTGGGGAATCATTTCTATTTATTTTGAGAGAACAAATCCAAGTGTTTCCACCCTTTAAAAAAACTAAAAAGCTGTAATTAAATACCCAGCCCGGGCACTTCCTAAGGGAATCACAGATGTCTGCTTTCTGAATTCCTGTGAACAGCCATACTGTGTGGTGTGGTCTTTTTTCTGCATGAACTTTGCATCGCAAGGCTGTGTGAGTGTGCACTCTTTAGTACTGATACAAAGCTAAAACCCTGCTCTTTGTGAAAATAGAATAGGAGACGCTCTCTTTCCAAGGATCTTGATATAGTGTTTATGGCCTAACCCATTTCTAAATGGATAAATTTGGGGGAGATAAATCGATAGGCCCTGTCATGCAGCACCCAGGGAATGTATGCAAGCTTTGGAGAACAGCGGTCTCAGGAAAGGAGAGAGGTTTAACAGAATCACTGGAGATTGTCTACTCTCCTATAGTCAGAGTACTACTACCTTGAAATGCCATAGAGAAGCAGCGTGGCTCAGTGGAAAGAACACGGGCTTGAGAGAGGTCTGGGTTCGAATCCCACCTCTGCCACTTGTCGGCTGTGTGACTGTGGGCAAGTCACTTCACTTCTCTGTGCCTCAGTTACCTCATCTGTAAAATAGGGATTAAGACTGTGAGCCTCACGTGGGACAACCTGATTACCCTCTATCTTCCCCAGTGCTTAGCACAGTGCTCTGCACATAGTAAGCGCTTAAGAAATACCAACATTATTATTATTATTCATGGCATTTATTAAGTGCTTACTATGTGCCAGGCACTGTACTAAGCACTGGGGTAGAAACAAGATAATTAGGTCAGTGAAGTCCCCTACCACCTGAAAGAGGCTCCTGAGAAGAAGCATGCCCTAGTGGATAGAGCACAGGCCTGAGAGTCAGATGGTCCTGGGTTCTAATCCTGGCTCCACCACTTGACTGCTGTGTGAGCTTAGGAGAGTCACTTAGGAGAGTCTCTGTGCCTCTGTTATCATCTGTAAAATGGGGATTAAGACTGTGAGCCCCATGTGAGACATGGACTGAGTCCAACCTGATTAGCTTGTATCTACCCAGCACTTAGTAAAGTGCCTGGCGTATAGTAGGCGCTTAACTTTTCCCAAAAGAAAGGACAAAAGTCTGAATTTCCACTTGTAGGTTCTCCTTCCCATAAGTTGTCTCACCCCTTTTGACTTGTTATTTTAACAAGCAGAAGCCCCTGAGGCTCTTTGGATTCATCCAAGAAACATATAACCTAAATCTGGTCCTGCCAGCTTGGAACATTTTTGTTTCCTTCGCCTTCAGGAACATTAGTTGGATTCCCAGCCCCCTGCTATGGAATTTCTGGATCAAATTCTTCGTTCCCCTCCCTACATTCCAACTTTCCTGCCTGCCCTCGGGAGAACAGTTGAATTGAGGCAGTACTCAAATGTACGACTCCCCAAACCTATGGTGTCTCGCCAGAAGAAGTTAGTCATAGTGCCCCGTTCCGTTATCCTTGTAAAATTTTGCCTCATTTCCACCTTAAAACAGCTACTTCTACATTTCGACTTGGAGGGCTTTTAGACTACGGAAGGTGGGGTGGGAGGCTGGGGAACGGATAATTATGAATCTCGAATGTCAGGTTTTAAGAGCTTCT
Organism: Ornithorhynchus anatinus; assembly: GCF_004115215.2. NCBI lineage: Eukaryota > Metazoa > Chordata > Mammalia > Monotremata > Ornithorhynchidae > Ornithorhynchus > Ornithorhynchus anatinus. The sequence continues at coordinate 87,397,163 of NC_041730.1, read as the reverse complement.
CAGAGTTGACAAGCAAGCGAAAAGAAAAATCACGAGTGATGAGGGACAATACCACGGACAAGGTGCAGGTCTTCAGTCAGGGAGAAAGAGGTTATTCTTGAAAGTAAAATATCTTGGTTCCCTTTGTCCTGTTCAAAACTTCTTCATCAATGAGCCCCGGGAATCCGGCCGAATTTTCTAGGCTAGGGAGGCCTGCCGCAAACTCGGTACAGCTCTTCCGGCTTATGGCCGGACGAGGCTGATGTAATATGCCATGCCCTTAGAATAATGTCTTCCCTGGAAAATGACTCCTGGGACACGCTTCTATCCCAACAGCAGGGCGAAGGTTAAGCATGAATCAAAGGTATAAGGTGGTTTGTTGAGAAAAAGAGGGAGGCTTAAGAGACAGACTAAAGAACATGCTAAAAATTACAGAGGACCGTAAATCAGGGCTAGTGCGGCTAAGACCAGTGAGGATCCACGTTCAAACCTGACCATCTTATCTGCCACCTCAAGGGCCAGACTCCATGGCTGATAGCCAAAAAGTGAGACAAGCGGGCAGAGAAGCGTTGAGAAACGACCACAGCGGTGAATGGAGAAGATGGGCCTGCCCCGGAGATGTTTTGGGAGCCCAGAGACGATCCTTGGCTGTGAACTCCATGGAAGAGCCTACTTGGGGGGGGGTGAGCATGCTAGCACGATGCCAGGTGAGGCGTAGCCATGAGTTGGAGGGTTTTTCTGGTGCTTTCCTTCCGGGATCAGAGCAGACTTCAAGAGGGACACTTCAAGAGTGTCTCTCCTCATTTTGGGTCATTTTCAGTGACCCTTTATCGGATCCAAGAAGCTTCTTCTGTCTTGCTTCCTGGCAGCCCCATCAGCGAGCGGTAGAAACACCACTGGACTCTTTCGTTACCTGAGGGCCTGTTCATTTTTGAACATTTGCCTCATTAGTGAAAAGAGGGTTGTTGGGGGGTTTTTTCTCTAATTGTGAGGAGCGGGGGCATGTCCTCAGCGATCGGTTCCTACAAACTTCCGTCCATTTCCTTTGATGATTCCATCCTTAACCCTTTCACCACCTTGAACCTCCCAAAGGACATAAGACAAAAGAGAAAGGCAGAGGGTATTTTTTCCTGCGGAAATTTCAAAGCAGGTGAAACACACCCTGGGGAATGAGATAAAAGTCCTTGTCCATTGGTAGTTGCTTAGCACCGCTGAGATCACACCTGGGGTTCCTGAGGGCCAGCACTTCATATTACTTTAGTTGGCTCTCAATGGCTTCAGGAATATCTTTTCCATCTTCTCAAAAATCCAACGTGGTTTTCCACCGAGAGCATTGCGGTTTCTTATTTTTGAGAGGTAATCAAATCAGGGCCTTCCTTTTATGGGATAAATATAAAAGTTCAGGAGCTAGGAATCTCCCAGTCACCGATCAGTTTTGGAAATCCAAAATCCAGCATCTTTGGTAGATCTTTAAATAATTTTACATTTTATTTTAAGACACCGCTATTGATCTGGAACTGAAACTTCATCGATCTTACCAAAACACTTAGATTGCAGAAGTGGACACTTGCAAACACAAGCTGATGATTCATAATGTTTCTATAGTTTGGTAGACTTAGCAAGCAAATGAAGAAGTCTGAAACATTGTAATCGATGAGTGGTATTTATTGCGCTCTTTCTGTTTTCAGAGCACTGTACTAAGTGCTTGTAATCATATTGTAATACCTCCTTGAATTTTACAGTGATTTTGTTTTTCCAAAATGTTTACACGTGGGATTTCTTTATCCTCACCTCATCCCCATGAGGAGGGGAGAAACAAACATTAGTTCTATTTTACACATGGGAAAAATGGAGCACAAAGAAGATAAGCAACTTTACAAAGGACAGCACCACAGCTAGGACTAAAATCCAGATTGAGGTACACACAGGTTCTTTCTATTAAACCATGCTGCAATCAGGGGCCAAGTGGAAGTACAGGTGTGTTACATTTGCACCTTTCAAAAGGAAGATAAGCTACCACTGTACTGGAAAGAAATAAATGGCTGGAGGTAAGCTTCATTTGCTTTTAGATAGCTTCTCTTTCCTCCATTCAAAATAAATCATGTATTTGCTAACTTAAATCAACAAAGAAGATGGTGGTAGTTATACCTGTTTGCCTACTTTCTGCATTTTGCCTATTCTTTCTTTATGCCTTTAGAGCAGATCTTGTTTGTCCTTTTAAAATAAGGAACATCTCACTTTTAGCCTGATTTCATATCTGTGGGGGAAATTCAAGTGTTATGTTTCAGCACAGGGGAAAAGAGTTTTCTGGAGGAAATCCAGGTGGGTGAAAGGGTTAATTTATTTTGTTTTTCATTTGTTTGTGATTATTTTTAGTATAAAAATACTGACCAGAACTGCAGGCAGTGTGCCTTTTTTATGAAAAAAAAAAATGATCTATATAGTTTGGAAGTGTTCTGATGTTTTTTCTGTTAGTGTCTTTTGGATGTGGTAGTTTGTTTTTGAATTTGTTTTGGTTTTTTTAAATTTTTCAAATCGTTGAATTTTTCTTTGGACACTTTTTTTAGGGCTTTGGGAATGTGGACATTACAAATACTCCCTCCCAAGCTCACTTAGTCCTTCCTTTCCCGGGTGCTTCTCATTAATTAAATTGGTACATTGAATATAAAGGAATCACCTAGCCCAAGTCACCCATTGAGAGCAGTGAGCTGGATGCTGAGGCAACAAACTCTCAAAGATTGCATCAATTAATAGCATTCAAATAGATTATCTGGGAATTTTCTCCATTCTGGTTCCTGGATACAGTGCTTCACTGCATGGGAATTCAATCTGATTAAGAACTTGGGAAAAATGGATTGCCATTTCTTATCCCTACTTCTGCTTCTATTCTCCATGCTTCCTTTCTTTTTTTCCTCTCCTTTTGAAATTTTTCCACTTTATATTCCTTCCCTTTACCTCTGTACTATCTTTATGCTTTCCTAGGATTCCTTTTCCTGTTGTATTCACGTAGCTGTTTCTTTTTGCACCACTTTCCTCTTTCTTTCCTCACTCTGCAATCTGGCACCTTGATCAAATCAAAGTTTCCAAGCAAGCTTCAGCCAGGGCTATGTCATTTTTTTTTTCCTTCTAGAAGCAAAACCTCCAGTTTTTAGAATTCTATATATTAAGTGGAGGTTCCAAGCTCTTCTATTTCAGTTATCTATTTGTACAATAACTTGGTTTCTGGTAAAAGAGTCATTCGGTCTTTTTATTGCAGACTTTAAATGTGCTCTTTCCACAGCTGTGTTATTTCTCTTATTATACTTCTGTAAAGTAGTATGCTGTGTATTTGTTTTAGAATTTCGACCCATATCCAATCACGCCACTGTATGACACGCTAGGCTTTCTCTCTCTTGCCCTACTGTAACAGTATACAGTACCTTCTACTTCAAGTTATTTTGGGCCTTATAGCTGAGAGCTTCAAATTGTATTCCTATAACATAAGAGTTCACAAGACTCCCTCACCTGGTGTTAACTATTTCAACGAGATGTGATGATCAAAACCTTCCTTAAAGAGGAACTTTTGGCATGTCGGTTATTAGCTCTGTGGGCATATTGAGAAGAAAAAATGAGTAAAGATAATCTAAGTGTGTGGTTCTCTTTTGAGTGCTGCCTCATAAATCTGTCTCCAACATGGATGGAGTAAGGAATGTGGAGTGCCATTTTGTGATAATTCCATTTGTTTTTCTATAATAACATCATAACAAACTGCTTCAATAAGTGTTCCTCCCTACATATTTTTCCTTCACATCTTTTTGAGTGATGGATTCTTAAAAATGGGCCTCTGGGTATTATGAGATTTTCCAGAGGGGCACAGATTGATTTAAACTTAAGGATAGCTGGAAAATATGCAGTTCTTGATAGATAACACAGCACACTAAATGTCCCTCACAAGATAATTGATTTTAGAGTTCGAAAACCTACCATCTTTGCCTAGGATATTACAATCTCCCTAAGCATGGTGTTGCTTTATCTGAATAATCATCCAAAACTGGAAAATGACATTTGGGTGTCTTGAACAGTCAAGAGGCACCTGATCAGTATAAAGATGGACTCTATCTCATGGGCATTCTAGGATCATTTATTTCATTAAGATTACAGAAGTCAAGAAGTAGGTGGGAGGGATGGTGTGAGTTTTTTCAGTTGACCAAATAAGGTTGGAAATCCTCTGGGTGCAGAGGATGTTCCTGACAGTGTTTCTGTAAAGCATCGTCTATGAGGGCCGATCTCCAATTGATCAACTTCAAATTGAATGACAGCTCTACTGTGTGGCCTCTTCACTGAGGAGGCTCAATACATGGTGACTTCCACTAATATCTAGTCCTTTGTGCTTGGGGAAAATCTAACAACTCAAATGATCACCGGAAAGAGTCCGATTTTTGGTCAAACAACTCCCCAGATGGGGAAAATAGTAGAAGGGTTTTACTTCCTTCTCCTTTTGAGTTTCCCAAAATGCCCCCTGATTTGGCTGGCCCAAACCAGTTCTTATGAAACTGGTTTCCTAGACAGATTCCTCAAGAGTTTATTCTGCAGGGGATAGGCATTCAAGGTCATATCACCAACTCTCTCTCAGGGGCAAAGTCCCACTGACTGGAAGGAGAACTTTATTGGGGTTCTTGTCACTTAAAGGGGGGGGAGGCTCAGGGAAATAAAAAATTCCTTGGCCAAAGCAGAAAACAAAAGGGTAATTTCAAGAATTTCATTTGTTTCTACTCCCTAAAATATATTATTCAGATCTGAGAAGTTCTGGAAGCTTGTTAAGGTTATACTGTAATTACAGCTGTAACACTGCTTCTGATCCAACAGCTGTACAGAAATATCTACTTTATATCAAATACTAATTCATAGAACCATCTATTTGGGAGTTCACATCACAACATCTAGGAAAACCGGTAAGCACACTCCTTTAGTATGAAAACTATACAAATGCTTTAATTGTTTGTGAATGAATAACTCAGCCCTTTAGTACCAAAAGGTGGAAGTAGTAACATAGTTCCCATCAGGAGGATTATTTATTGAAGCAATTATGGTTTTTTGTATCTGGTTTCCTTGATTTTTGCATCTTTATTTTTTACCAAATTGTGTTGTGCATATATAATGTGAAATATTTAAATGTTCTATTTAAATGTTGTTACCACAGAGATGCTGTAATGGGACTTATAGGTCTCTTACAGTCAACTCATTTCTGAGATTTTTTTTTAAATCTTTATACAATTTTTCTACTTGTCTGGATGTTGTTCTCTTTAATATCAGATATTTTAATCTTCCCATTTGTGGTATCTTGATATTGTAAGTGCAGTAATATATCTTTTTTATTATTATTGACAAGATTATTTTCTACTCCCTTTTGACTCACTTCAACTAATTCAACATTTTTTTAGTAGAAATAGAGAAACATTTTGCTTCAACAACTGAGTTCCTATGAAAGAAATTTGATGTATCTTTGAAACTTCTTTTGTGATACTAGGTGCTTCTTTGGTTATCTTTTCTCTCTCTCTCTCTCTCCTGGGTAATTTCAGACCTACAACTCTATATTTTCATCTGGCAAAGCAGTGTGGCCTGGTGGAAGGAACATGGGTCTGATAGAGGATCGGGGTTTTCATCCCGGCTCTATCACTTGCCTGCTGTGTGACCTTGGGCAAGTCACTTAACTTTTGTGCCTCAGTTCCCTCATCTACAAAATTGGGATTTAATTCCATTCTCCCACCTACTTAGACTATGAGCCACCATATGGGAGCTAATTATCTTGATTCTAGCGTGGCTCAGGGTAAAGAGCCCGGGCTTGGGAGTCAGAGGTCATGGGTTCGAATCCCGGCTCTGCCACTTGTCAGCTGTGTGACTATGGGCAAGTCACTTGACTTCTCTGTGCCTCAGTTACCTCATCTGTAAAATGGGGATTAAGACTGTGAGCCTCACGTAGGACAATCTGATGACCCTGTATCTGCCCCAGCGCTTAGAGCAGTGCTCTGCACATAGTAGGTGCTTAACAAATACCAACATTATTATGATTATTTTTATTACCCCAGTGCGTATTACAGTGCTATTATTACCATTATTACTAGCTTGCCAAAAAATAAGGGCTTTAATTTGAATAGTGATTTAATTTTTCCAGGATGTTTTTACATCAATTACCTCATTTTAGCCTCAAGCAATTCTAAGCAGTAGAGAAAGGTAGGTACTATTGTCTCTCTTTTGCAGATGAGAGAACTGAGCCCAGAGGTGTTTAATAATTTACCCACAAATTGGCACAGACATGGGTCTAGAACCTAATCCCCAATCCCAGACCATACTCTTCCCATAAAACCTTACTCCCAAAGACTGTGTCTCCATGTCATTTGGCCAAGAGCCCCAGTCACCACTCAGTTCCACTTACCTGAACATGCTGAACTGGAATCAGAGTACAGTTGTTATGGTCACAGGGTATACGACTGTTCTGTTTGAACCCTCCAAAGCACTTAGTACAGTGTTCCGCACTCAGTAAGCGTTCAATAAATATGATGAACTGACTGACAGCCACTGTACCCCCACTAGCCACCTTTTGGCTTTCTGCCACAGTGTTTGCAACACTGCTGATATTTTTTGATTGCCTGAAGGTATGGAAAGCAAAAGTACAGGCTAGGGAGGGAGCTCTACAATGGTTGTGAGCTGAAGTGTTTTAAATCCACAACTATCTTTATTTTAAAGCCTTTTTGTCTATGCCTCAGCCTGTAACTCGGTCTGCACCTCTGTTCAGTTTCTCACTACCCTATGGGTAGGTGGAAGCTGCCAGGCAGGCCTCATCCACTTGGCTAACGAAAGAGATGCAAAGAAAATCTCCCTGAGACCATTTCGTCTGTCTTCATTTCCCTTTGATGCCTCACTGCAGCTGAAGACTGCCCTCTCCCAATGGTCCTGAACGCAGTGGTTCAACCAGTGTATGTCACTAACGTGTCATTCTGGACTGCACGGTTTTGATGTTGAAACATTTACCACCGTAGCCCAAGCAAACTAGCCAGGTTCTTCCCAAAATGAGGGTCTCCTCTCATGCAGACCCAAAGAATCTGAAGGTTGGAATTGTCTGCATTGGCCCGCTGCCATTTTGTGTGGTAATGGCACTGACCCATATGGCTGAATGTTTTGAATCAATTCAACTTGAACTTTTCAACGAGGCACTTTTAAGAGAGGACTTGGGGGAGTTTCCATGAGGTAAAATTACATTTAACAAAGTCTCTTCAGAAAGATCAATGAATTAAAAACCCTTAAGAGATTAGACGGGAAAATTTTTAATGAGATGGGTCAGAAGTTAGCCATGTTAACAAGTCTGGTTTTCTTGAGTATGATGTACCCAGGGATTTCTCAGACCTCCCACTGACACTGTATCTCTCCGTGTCTGAATCTGTAGTGGTTTATCGATGTGTTATTTTTGTGTTACATATGATGTAAATACTATTCTTTTTTTAAAGGTTCACTTAAAATTATTTCTGTCATTTTTAAAGGACAAAATAAATTATAAATTAACTTCAAATTTTGTTTTGTTTTTTAAGAAATGAGTCTTTTGTGTTGCACAAGTGAAATAAATTTTCATGATCGAGAGGACATTGTTCCTGTGTCATTAAAACGTCCAAGTTTAAAACAATGTTATATCAATTAAAATGTCCAAATTTAAAACACTGTTATATCAAAGTTGCAATCTGGTGATGTGTATCCTTTAGAGGCAAAACTTCTTTGGGACGCATCATGGCCTAGTGGAAAGAACATGGGCCTGCGAGTCAGAGGACCTGTCTTCCAATCCCAGCTCTGCCACGTACCTCCTGTGTGACCTTGCACAAGTTACTTAACTTCTCTGTACTCCTCATCTGTAAAATGAGGAATACATCTTCCTTCCTCTGACTTAAACGGTGAGTTCTATGTGGGACAGGGACTGTGCTCATTATCTTGTATCTACCCCAGTACTTAGAACAGTGTTCAGCATCTAGCAAGCACTCAACAAAAACCATTAAAAAACCTTTAGAATCAAAGGGGAGAAACCCATTATGACAAAACAAAATAGGTATCAGTCCAATGGCTTTATATTTGCCATTTGATTTGTCAGTAAGATGACCAGACCCTGAAATTTCCATGGAGAAAACCCAAGAGTAAGGCAACATTATAATGTAATTGACTTCTGGAGGACAAACACAGAGCCCCACATTTAACCCCATAGCAATTATGTACATATGATTAAATTATACATTATAAATGATTTATATTAATGTCTGCTTCCTCCTCTAGACTGTAAGTGCGTTGTAAGCAGGGAATGTCTGCCAGTCTGCTGTATTGCACTCCCCTTTGTGCTTAGTACATAGTAGCCTAGTGGCTAGACCACGGGCCTGGGAGTCAGAAGGATCTGGCTTCTAATTCCGGCTCCACCACTTGTCTGCTGTGTGACCCTGGGCAAGTCACGTCACTTCTCTGTGCCTCGGTCACCTTATCTGTAAAATGGTAATTAAGACTGTGAGCCCCATGCGGGACAGGAACTGTGCCCAACTTAATTACTTTGTTGTATCTACCCCAGTGCTTAGAACAGTGCCTGGCACAGAGTGAGCTCACAGCAAATACCATAAAAAGTAAGTGCTCAATAAATACCATTGATAATAAAATGCATTAACTTTCCATGTTTTTAAATAGGTCAAACTACAACTCGGTTGAAATGGAAACAATTTAGATCATTTTCAAGAAATAAAGCAACAGCAAGTACAGGTTCCTTGAAGTACAGTCAGTCAAAGGGGCTCCGGACTACTCTTCAGGTTTCTAAAATTTCCATTTCTTTTTTCAGCATGAATTCATTTGGCAGGAGCCTTTATTCACAGCCCCGTGCTGATTGGTTCTGCACCGACCTGAGCAAGACTCATGACTTTTATATACACACTCACACATAGATATACACACATCATCCTTTTACTTTATGGCAGCACCTATTATTATGTGTGGCTTTTCAATAAAGCCATCGGTTCAGAAGATAACATCAGAAGAAATGCTTCAAGGGTATTTTATAAAAAATAAACTGGGTTTAAAAAGCTCCAACAGTTGTCTCAGAATCACTCCTAGTAACCAAAGCTCTTAAAAAGAAAACTTTATCCTGTCAAGAAAAATAAATGAAACAAACAGCACTGAACCACCAGGCTAAGAGAAGAAAGGGACATGGAGATATACATTATTTAACTTCTGTCTTAATTGAAGAAGAATTAATAAAACCAAGATTAAGTATTTTCTAGAGGAGCACCACTCCGATGAACTCGCCAGGCCCACTGAAAGAGAAGCGGAGTTATCTGAAAAGTAACATGTAGTTTCTCTAGAATTGCGGTAATTCTCCAGTTCTGGTTTGCTGAAGGGAAGGAAATCGCAGCTATACTTGGGTCAGGCCTTCATTAACAAACAACCTAGATGACTCAAGTCCCAGAACAAACTTTGGTCTCGCTCATCTGGAAATGGCAAGATAAAAAACAATGCCTAGGCTTGGGTACTTTTTTGGTCTTGATCTACTCTAGGCAAAGAAACGGCAGAGCCTAGCGGAAAGAGCACGGATCTGGGAGTCAGAGGTTCTAATCCCGGCTATGCCAAGTATCTGCTGCGTGAGCTTGGGTAAGTCATTTAATTTCTCTGTACCTCCTTTATCTCATCTGTCAAACTGGAATTAAATCCTACTCTCTGCTACTTAGCAAAAACCATGTGAGACAAGGACTGTGTCCAATCTGATTAATGAGTATCTACCCCAATACTTAGAACAGTGCTTGGTATATCGTGAGTGCTTAACAAGTATTATTATCATGATTACTATTATTATTTTGGACCTCATTACACATTACATTCTCAGCCTCCTACTAAGCAAAAAGGCAAAAGTAACATTACAGAAGTTTTCAAATCTTGAACAGCAAAGGAGAGTCACTCCTGCATTGGAATGCAGTAGGAATTTATCTTTCCCATCAACATGGTTTGGAATTTGTCTACCAGGGAGATTTAGGCGGTTCAATTTAACGATTTTTTTTGTTACTGGTCCTCTAATTTAGGCAGCCTTTGGGCCCTGCCCTACCTCCACTGCATGTTCTCCAGAGATGGCCCTTAAGAGTAGTGACTTAACAGTCAAAGAGTACAGTAGGGAGTGGAGGCCCTGGTTCCACAGGGTTCCTGGAACCCTGTCCAATTCCAAGGGTGATAATGGGCCAGATTTTTTTTTTAAATGGTATTTATTAAGTACTTCCTATGCTCCAGGAACTGTTCTAAGCGCTGGGGTAGATACAAGGAAATAGTAATAGTGATGTGTGGTATTCGTTAAGCATTTACTATGTGCTAAGCACTGGGGAAGATACAACTTAATTGGGTTAGACACAGTCCCTGTCCCACGTTCATTCATTCATTCAGTTCAATCCTATTTATTGAGCGCTTACTGTTTGCAAAGCACTGTAATAAGCGCTTGGGAGAGTACAATATAACAGACACCTTCCCTGCCCACAAAGAGCTCATAGTCTAGAGGGGGAAACTACAGTTAATATGTATAAATAAATGAATAAATTACAAATATATACAGTATGTGCCCTGGGGCTGGGAAGGAGAGTGAATGAAGGGAGCGAGTCAGGGTGACACAGAAAGGAGTGGGAGAAGAGGAGAGGAGGGCTTTTTCAGAGAAGGCTTATTGGAGGAGTTGTGCCTTCAATAAGACTTTGAAGTGGGGGAGAGTAATTATCTGTCTGATAATGAGGAGGGAAGGCGTTCGGAAGTAGGATGTGGGCGAGAGGTCGGCGGTGAGATAGTTGAGATGGAGGTACAGTGAGAAGGTTAGCATTTCAGGATCGAAGTGTGTTACCTGAGTAGTAGTGGGAGAGTTGCAAGGTAAGGTAGGAGGGGGCAAGATGGATGAGTGTTTTAAAGCCAGTAGTGAGGAGTCCTTGTTTCACGCAGAGGTGGAAGAGCAACCACCGGAGTTTCTTGAGGAGTGGGGAAGCATGGTGTCCCAAGGTGACCCAGCAGTACCCATCATCTCAAGGTCAAATGTTATCTTGTGACCGCCCAAGTAATCAGGTGGAACTGGAAAGTGCAGGTGGGAGGCCGCCCTCCACAACCAAAACTGCTAGATTGACAGCCCAAGCTGGGAATACAGAAGGTGTCCCTCGCCCCCGTGCCATGTAAATCAGGTATGGAGGAGGGGGGGAGGGAGGAGATTGGAGAAACTGAGGCCAGAAGCTGGAATGGCCTAAGAGCACAGGTGATAAATACCTGCAGCCTCTAACCTTCAATGCAGAGGCTGGAAACTTGCAGCAGCCAGCAGCAGGTCACCTCTGCCCAGAGTGCGAGATGCCCGCTCTGCCTGCCTCAAGTGAGGGGCCGTGGGAAGGGGGAGTGTCCTGCTGGATGCTCGTGGGGCTGGAAGCCAGGCACTTCGCCAGGGGTATGTAATGCATAAGTGGATTCCTCCCACATGGGAAGTACTCATGGGTGGGAGCTAGGAGCTTTACCATGGATGGATAACCCATAAGTGGATTCCTCCCAAGTGGGAAGTTCACGTGGGTGGGAGCTAGGGGCTTCACTACGGGTGTGTAACGCATAAGTGGTTCCTCCCGATTGGGAAATTAATCAAATAATTCAATTCGCCTCGTGGAATAAATTTTGTATAAAACTCAGGCTTTCCATCCCCGGTCTCTCTCTCTCTACGTGCCAATTCCCGAAGGAACCCATCTCAGGTCGACGGGTGACACATGGTCTGAACGTTTTTGAAGGAAAACGATCCGGGTAGCAGAATGGAGTATGGACTGAAGTGGGGAGAGACAGGAGGCAGGGAGGTCAGCAAGGAGGCTGATACAATAATCAAGGTGGGATAGGATAAGGGCTTGCATTAAGTGCCGCAGAGAAGCAGCATGGCTTGGTGGAAAGAACCCGGGCTTGGGAGACAGAGGACATGGGTTCTAAACCCGGCTCCACCACTTGTCTGCTGTGTGACCTTGGGGAAGTCACTTAACTTCTCTGTGTCTACCTCATCTGTAAAATGGGGGTTAAGACTGTGAGCCCCACGTGGGACAACTTGATTACCTTGTATCTATCCCTGTGCATAAAACAGTGCTTGGCACATAGTTCTTAACAAATACCGTCATCATCATTATTATTATTAATATGGTAACAGTCTGGGGAGGAAGGAGCAAAGATAGAACTGAAAGGATTTAGTGATGGTTTGAATATGTGGGTTGAATGAAAGAAAGGAGTCAAGGATTATGGGCATGTGAAACTGGAAGGATGGTGATGCCATTGACAATGTTGGGGAAGTTATGGGAAAGTTTGGGTGGGAAGATAAGTTCAGCTTTAGCCATATTAAGTTTGAGGTGACAGGAGGGCATCCAAGTAGAGATGTTTTGAAAGCAGGAGGAAATGAGACTACAGAGAGGGAGAGAGATCAGAGCTGGAGATGTTGATTTGGGTGTATCATCACAGAGGTGGTAGTTAAAGCTGTGTGAGTGAATGAGTTCTCCAAGGGAGTGGGGCTAGATGGAGAATTGAAGGGGACCCAGAACTGAACCTTAAGGGACACCCACAGTTAGGGGATGAGAGACAGAGGAGGAGCCTGCGAAGGAGACTGAGAATGAGCGGCCAGAGATATGATATATATGCTATATATATATATATATATATATATATATATATATATATATAGGAGATATATGCTCTCTCTAAGGTCACCCATGACCTCCTTTTTGCCAAATCCAATGGCTCCTACTCCATTCTAATCCTCCTTGACCTCTCTGCTACCTTTGACACTGTCGACCGTCCCCTCCTCCTCCATACCTTATCTCACCTTGGCTTCACGGACTCCGTCCTCTCCGGTTCTCCTCTTATCTCTCTGGCCGGTCCTTCTCGGTCTCTTTCGCAGGCGCCTTCTCCCCCTCCCATCCTTTAACTGTTGGAGTTCCTCGAGGGTCAGTTCTTGGCCCTCTTCTGTTCTCCATTCAAACTCCCTCGGTGAACTCATTCGCTCTCACGGCTTCGACTACCATCTCTACGCAGATGACACGCAGATCTACATCTCCGCCCCTGTCCTCTCCCCCTCCCTTCAGGCTCTCATCTCCTCCCGCCTCCGGGATGTCTCCACCTGGATGTCGGCCCGCCACCTAAAACTCAACATGAGCGAGACAGAGCTCCTCATCTTCCCTCCCAAGCCCGGTCCGCTCCCAGACTTCCCTATCGCCGTGGATGGCACGACCGTCCTTCCCGTCTCTCGGGCCCGCGATCTCGGTGTCATCCTTGACTCGTCTCTCTCGTTCACCCCACGCATCCTATCCGTGACCGAGACCTGCCGGTTTCACCTTTACGATATCGCCGAGATCCACCCTTTCCTCTCCACCCAAACGGCTACCTTACGGCTACGGGCTCTCATTATATCCCGGCTAGATTACTGTGTCAGCCTTCTCTCTGACCTCCCTTCCTCCTCTCTCGCCCCGCTCCAGGCTATTCTTCACTCCGCTGCCCGGCTCATCTTCCCGCAGAAACGATCTGGGCATGTCACTCCCCTTCTTAAACACCTCCAGTGGTTGCCTATCGACCTCCGCTCCAAACAAAAACTCCTCACTCTAGGCTTCGAGGCTCTCCTTGCCCCTTCCTACCTCTCCTCCTTTCTCTGTTTCTACCGCCCACCCCGCACGCTCCGCTCCTCCGCCGCCCACCTCCTCACCGTCCCCCGGTCTCGCCCATCCTGCCGTCGACCCCTGGGCCACTTCCTCCCACGGTCCCGGAACGCCCTCCCTCCTCACCTCCGCCAAACTGATTCTCTTCTCCTCTTCAAAACCCTACTTAAAACTCACCTCCTCCAAGAGGCCTTCCCAGACTGAGCTCCCCTTCTCCCTCTACTCCCTTCACCTCTCCGCAGCTTAACCCTCTTTTCCCCCCATCTCCTTCTGCTCCTCCCCCTCTCCCTTCCCATCCCCTCAGCACTGTACTCGTCTGCCCAACTGTATATATTTTCATCACCCTATTTATTTTGTTAATGAAATGTACATCGCCTCAATTCTATTTAGTTGTCATTGTTTTTACGAGATGTTCTTCCCCTTGACTCTATTTATTGCCGTTGTTCTCGTCTGTCCGTCTCCCCCGATTAGACTGTAAGCCCGTCAAAGGGCAGGGACTGTCTCTGTTGCCCACTTGTTCATTCCAAGTGCTTAGTACAGTGCTCTGCACATAGTAAGCACTCAATAAATACTATTGAATGAATGAATAGGAGGAGAACCTGGAGAGGATGGCGTCAGTGAGGCCGAGGTTGGATAACCTTCCAGGAGAAGGTGGTGGTCGACAGAGTCGAAGGCAGCTGAGTGGTTGAGGAGGATTAGGATGGAGTAGGAGTCATTGGATTTGGCAAGGAGACCACTGGTGAGTGACCTTTGAGAGGGTGGCTTTTGTGGAGTGAAAGGGACGGAAGCCAGATTGGAGGGGGTCAAAGTTGGAGGGGGTCAAAGAGAGAATTGGAGGAGAGGAACTTGAGACAGAGGTGTAGACAGCTCACTCAAGGAGTTTGGAGATGAATGGTAGGAGGGAGACGGGGCGATAACTGGAGGAAACCCTGGGTTCAAGGGAGGGGTTTTTTTAGGAGAGGGAGGATATGAGACTGTTGGGCAGGGATTGTCTCAAATTGTACATTCCAAGCACTTAGTAAGTGCTCTGCAGGCAGCAAGCGCTCAATAAATACGATTGAATGCATGAATGAGCATGTTTGAAAGCAGTGGGGAAGAAGCCACTGGAGAGTGAACAGTTGAAGATGACAGGGAGGGAAGATGGGAGGGGACAAGAGTTTTGATGAGGTGCAAAGGATTGGGGTCAAATGTAGGTGGAGGGGTGGCTTTTGAGAGAAGGCAGGAGATTTCCTCTAGAGATACTGCTGGGAAATCTGGGAGAGTTGAAGAAGAGGCAGGAGGAGGGCCTGGAGAGGGGCAAGGGAGATTTTAGGGAGATCACTCCTGGTGATAGTGACAATTTTCTTGATGAAGTGGGTGGCCAGGTCATTGGAGGCAAGGGATGAGGTGGGGAGAGGGGGTAAGGGGTTTAAGGAGGGAGTTAAACTCGTGGAACAACTGGCAAGGACATGGGCTTGGGTGTCAATAAGTATAGAAAAATAATTTTGCTGGGCAGAGGAGAGGGAAGAGTTAAAGCACACAAGGATAAACTTGAAGTGGACGAAGTCGGCCGCATATCTAGATTTCCTCCAGCAATTCTCTGCGGCTTTTGCACAGGAGCTGAGGAGGCAGACTGTTCAGGTGATCCAGGGCTGTGGGTTAGTGGTACATGATCGACAAAGGGATAGAGGTACGAGTGAGTTGAGTTCAGTTGAGAACGTGTTGAGTGTTGAGAATGTCTATTTGGTCATCAAGGGAAGGTAGTTTGGGTAAAAAGGCTAAATGGGGCCTGATGAGAAAACTGGATGGGGTCAAATGATCGGAGGTCTCTGTGGGGGAACAAGACAGATTTATTGTGAGGAGGTGTGTGGGAGAGAAGGCAGATGAGGAGGTTGCTGTCAGATAAAGGGATTTCAGAGTTGGTGAGGGTAGAGATTGTGCAGTGGCTAGAGATGATGAGACCGAGGGTGTGTCCAGGGTGGTCAGTGGAGTCGAGGAGTGATCGAAGGCGGGCAGCAGAAGGGTCAGCAGGAGCAACTCTGTGGATATTGAAGTCCCCAAGTATCATTGTAGGCAAGGAGAAAGAGAGAAGGAATGTGAGAAAAGGATCAAAATGGCTCAAGAAGTTGGAGGTGGGACTTGGGGGGTGGTAGATGACAGTCACTAGAATCTGGAGCGGGTGGTAGAGATGGATGTTATGAGCTTCAAAGGAAGGGAAAGAAATGGAAGGGGAAGATGGAATGGTGCAAAAGCGGCATTGTGGTGCGAGAGGGAAGGCGACACCTCCTCTTTTCCCAGTGAGTCTGGGGGAGTGGGAGAAAAAGAGGACCCCCTCTGGAGAGATCAGCAGGGGAGACCGTGTCATCTGGGTAGAGCCAGGTTTCAGGGATGGCCAGGAGAAGCAGTGGACGGGACAGGAACTGGTCGGTAATGAAGGAAGCCTTCCCCATGGTGGTTCCACAGGCCGCACTTGGCTGAGGCTGTGGGGACGGACCAAGGAGTAGGAAGGGGTTGCCTGGGGGTGAGCTGACGTGGGAAGGGGGATGAAGAATGGCCCTGGGACAGGATGACAGGGATGGGGCGGGAGAAAAGAGTGGGAAGAGGTTGGAGGGGAAGGGGAGGCTGGTCTGTGGGGAGGGTGATGAAAATGATGCAGGGCAGAGGGAAAAGGGGGGGACTTGAGGGTGAATAATAATAATTATGGTGTTTATGCGCCAGGCACTATACTAAGCGTGGGATACATACAAGCAAATCTTTTTTTTTTTTGATGGAATTTAAGTGTTTACTATGTGCCAAGCACTGTTCTAAGCTCTGGGGTAGATACAAGGTGATCAGGTTGTCCTGCTTGGGGCTCACAGTCTTAATCCCCATTTTACAGATGAGGTAACTGAGGCACAGAGAAGTGAAGTGACTTGCCCAAGTTCACACAGCTGACAAGTGGCAGAGTCCGGATTAGAACCCAAGACCTCTTACTCCCAAGCCCGTGCTCTTTCCACTAAGCCTCGCTGCTTCTCAGTTGGGTTGGACGCAGTCCCTGTTCCACGTAGGGCTCACCGTCTCAATCCCATTTTACAGATGGGGTAACAGGCCCCGAGAATTCCAAGCGCTTAGTACAGTGCTCTGCACATAGTAAGCGCTCAATAAATACTATTGAATGAATAAAGTGACGCTCCCAAGGTCACACAGCAGACAAGGAGCGGCCTTCTGACTCCCAGGACCGGGCTCTTTCCACTACACCATGCTGCTTCTCGTAGAGTGAAGGCCCACTGTGGGGTTAGGGCGGAAGAGAAAGTCCTAAACTGCAGCAGTTGATCTGTAATAACAATTATAATAGTGATGGCATCTGGCTTGCTATGTGCCAAGCACTGTTCTAAGCGCTGGGGTAGATACAAGGTAATCAGGTTGCCCCACATGAGGCTCACAGTCCTAATCCCCATTTTACAGATGAGGGAACTGAGGCACAGAGAAGACAAGTGATTAGCCCAAAGGTAGGCAGCTGATAAGTGGCAGAGTCGGAATTAGAACCCATGACCTCTGACTCCCAAGCCCGGGCTCTTTCCACTGAGCCACGCTGCTTCTGCAAATTCGTCTAGAAGGGGACGACTCAGCTGGTCCCGTCTGAGGGGAATCCACAAGTTCTGAACACCGATTAGCGAGTCATTAAAGCGACTGCGGGAGTGAATGGGCGAGCAGCTATCAAGTACTTAGTAGTCGATGGAGGACTGTTCATTCAATCGTATTTATTGGGCGCTTACTGTGTGCAGAGCACTGGAATAAGCGCTTGGAAAGTACAATTCGGCAACAGAGACAATCCCTGCCCAACAAGGGGCTCACGGTCTAGAATGGGGGAGACAGGCAACAAAACAAGTAATAATATGGTATTTGTTAAGCGCTTACTATGTGCAAAGCACTGTTCTAAGCGCTGGGGGGCTATAGGGTGATCAGGTTGTCCCACATGGTGCTCACAGTCTTAATCCCCATTTTACAGATGAGGTCACTGAGGCCCAGTGAAGTGACTTGCCCAAAGTCCCACAGCTGACAGGTGGCGGAGCTGGGATTGGAACCCATGACCTCTGACTCCCAAGCTCGGGCTCTTTCCGCGGAACCACACTGCTTTTCAACAGGCATCACTAATTCTATTTATTTTGATGCTATAGATATATACACATTATTAATAAAATAGAATAATAAATATGTTCAAATACACACAAGGGCTGTGGGGAGGGGAAGGGGGTAGAGCAGAGGGAGGGAGTCGGGGCGATGGGGAGGGGAGGAGGAGCAGAGGAAAAGGGGGAATCAGATTGGGAAGACCTCCTGGAGGAGGTGAGCTCTCCGTAGGGCTTTGAAGAGGGGAAGAGAGTTAGTTTGGCGGACGTGAGGAGGGAGGGCATTCCGGGCCAGAGGTAGGAGAAGCAGTGTGGCTCAGTGGAAAGAGCACGGGTTTTGGAGTCAGAGGTCATGGGTTCGAATCCCACCTCTGCCACTTGTCAGCTGTGTGACTGTGGGCGAGTCACTTAACTTTTCTGTACCTCAGTTACCTCATCTGTAAAATGGGGCTGAAGACTGTGAGCCCCACGGGGGACAACCTGATTCCCCTGTGTCTACCCCAGCGCTAAGAACAGTGCTCTGCACCTAGTAAGCGCTTAACAAATACCAACATTATTATTACTTGGGCCAGGGGTCGACGGTGGGACAGGCGAAAACAAGGCCCAGTGAGGAGGTTAGCGGCAGAGGAGTGGATTGTTGACACGTTGTTAACTCCTTAGTGGGTGGTTGTCCCTCTTCTTTGGGTTGGGAGGGTGGGGGAAGTCTGGGTCCTTGCCTCAGTTTTTGCCAGAGAGCTCAGCATCCCTTCCCTCTAAGGTGGAGATCCCAGGACCCACGTGGAGTGGGGAAGGGCGGCGGGCAGAGACCCTCCCTTCGTTTCAGTTTATTTGGTCCCGTGGGGCTCACAGTCTTAATCCCCATTTTACAGATGAGGTGATTGAGGCACAGAGGAGTGAAGTGACTTGCCAAAGGTGATGCAGCAGACAAGAGGCAGAGCTGGGATCGGAATCCACCTCCTTCCGTCTCCTAGGATGGTGCTCTATCCACTGAATCACGCTGCTGCTAATCAGGTCGGACACGGTCCGTGACCCATATGGGGCTCACAGTCTTAATCCCCATTTTACAGATGAGTTGATTGAGGCACAGAGTTGTTAAGTGACTTGCCCAAGGCCACACAGTAGACAAGCGGCAAAGAAGGGTTTAAAAGCCACGTCCTTCTGACCCCCTGGCCCCTGCTCTACCCATTAGGATACGCTGCTTCACCAACATCACCATACTGTTCCCCTACATAGGCCTCCTCTGCTTCCCCAGCAGTGCTGAGAAGAAAAATAGGACAGGAAAGAGATAATTCAAAGAGCCCAAACCAGAGTCAGGATCTGGCAGAAAGCAAAAGACGGTTCACAGTGTACCCCTTTCTGAGAAACTTTCTTTATTCAATGGTATTTATTGAGCCCTTACTATGTGCAGAGCACTGTACTAAGCGCTTGGAATGTACAATTCTTTACTGCTTCTGGGTTACATGAAAAATGGTCTTTTGTCCCACTGGGCAAAAATCCAGGCATTTCGATATTTAAATAAAACGCCGCACGTCTCCTCACTCTTGAAAATCCTCCAGTCATTGACCATTCTTCTCCATATCCAAAAGAAACTCCTAAACACCGGCTTTAAGGCACCCAATCAGCTGCCTCCCTTCTACTTATCCACTCTTTTCTCCCACTACACCCCAGCTTTCCCTCTTCATTCCTCTCAACCCAAACCCCAGCTCGCCCTCGTCATTCATCTCAAGCCAGCCTACTCACGGTGCTGCGTTCTCATCCCTCCTGCTGCTGACTTCCTTTTCAAAAGAACCTTGCTGACCCTCTTCTCCACTTTAAATCCAACAGATCACAATTCTCCCGGCTCTTGGAAGCCCTTCTGAAATTACATCTCCTCCAGGAGGCCTCCCCTAATTAATTTCTCATCTCCCCGCTCCCCCACTTCCAATACAGCTGAGCACTTGAAGACTCCCACACCCCCATAATACTTTTTTACATATATTTTTACTCTCTTGCTTCCTCCTTCCTGTGATTTTATTTAAGTGTCTCTCACTCTACATTGTAAGCCCCCTTGAAGACAGGGATCATGCTTATTAACTTTATTATACTTTCTCAAGCATGTAGTATAGTGCTCTGCATACAAAAGATTCTCGTAAATACTTTTGATTGACTGAAACTAAGCACTAGACCAGACATAGTCACAGGAAACAGGGAAAAATATCACCTGTTAATTCTTCTTTACTCCTTCTTAAAAATTGTTACTAAAAGGTATTCAAGCAAACAGCTTTTTAAAAATCGTTATACGCTCAGTGCATGCCAAGCACTGTAATAGATACAAGCTAATCATGTCCCACGTGAGGCTCTCAGTCTTAATCTTCGTTTTACAGATGAGGTAACAGAGGCACAAAGAAAGTGGTATAGCCAGAATTAAAACCCAGGTCCTCTGACTCTCAGGCCGCTGCTCTTTCCACAATAATAATAATGTTAGTATTTGTTAAGTGCTTACTATGTGCAGAGCACTGTTCTAAGCGCTGGAGTAGATACGGGGTCATCAGGTTGGCCCAAGTGGAGCTCATGGTCTTCATCCCCATTTTACAGATGAGGTCACTGAGGCACAGAGAAGTGAAGTGACATGCCCACGATCACAGAGCTGACAAGTGAAGCCCACAACAACTTTCCAGCTTTGGCTTTGGCCACGTGAAACCATCCACAACTGGTAAATTTAAAGGTAAAATTTTCAAACATTGCATCAGTTGTGTCACAAGCATCCACACATAATACGTATTGTATCTATCAAAACAACCTATCAAGTTTTACCTGCCATAACTTGCTTCTTTATAATCTCATGCTGTTTAATGCCCTAGCTGGCCTCATAAGCCTCTAGGTATTTAACATTCTTTCTCAGTCTTTGACATTATGTGGTCAAAATCAGTCTCTGACATGATTTGGTCAAAAGCAGCATGGCCTAGTGGATAGCAGCTGTGTGACTGTGGGCAAGTCACTTCACTTCTCTGTGCCTCAGTTACCTCATCTGTAAAATGGGGATTAAGACTGTGAGCCCCACATGGGACAACCTGATGACCCTGTATCTACCCCAGCGCTTAGAAAAGTGCTCTGCACATAGTAAGCGCTTAACAAATACCAACATCATTATTATTATTATTATAGAGCACGGGCCTGGGAGTCAGACGGATCTGGCTTCCGATCCTGGCTCTGCCACTTGTCTGCTGAATGACCTTGGACAAGTCTACCTCAGTGCTTAGTACAGGGCCGGGCACATAGTAAACGCTTAACAAATACCATGTAAAAAATAATGCAGTGTGTGTGGTGTAAAGCAGATCACCTCAACCTGAGGTCTAAGGGCTGGAACACTTCTATCCTGTCCCAGCTAAGACCTAAATAGCATCACTAGCCCCGTGAGTCTGTGTAATGTATCATGCCAAAGGCTGAAGGAGTAAGCCATGACAGCCATTACTGTCATCAACAACAATATTTACCAAATTCCTACTATGTTCCCCTCAACAGACCCCGTGGGTGAGACCTGTGAAGAGAATGGATGACTATGGGATAGCCAAGAAGCTGTATGAATAACTAAAATTGGCAAGCCAAGAGCATGGAGAAGTGTGGTTTTTGCTAGGTGTTATGTACTAAGCACTGGGGTAAATACAAGATCAACAGGTCGTACGTGGGGCTCACCGACTAAGTAGGAGGGAGAGCAAGTTTTAAATTTCTATTTTACAATTTTACAATTACACTTAGCTTTTGTTTTTACTGTTATTCACTTGATGTAGGTTCAGAGGAATTTGGGCAGATTTCCCCTTCTTTGTGGGCCGGGAATGAGTCGGTTATATGGTTACATTATGCTCTCCCAAGAGCTTAATATGGTGCTCTACACACAGTAAGTGCTCAATAATTACGATCGATTGATTGATTCCCTATGTCATCATTACAGGGCAAGAACTTTCCTCTTTAGAGCAGAGCAACTTAGCAAGAGTGGCCTTCCAGGAAGCCTGTTCTAAAAGAAAGGAGCGCTTCTGTTAATAATAGAAATGATAATTTTGGTTCTTGTTAAGCACTTACTATGTGCCAAGCACTGAACTAAACCATAGGATAGAGAAGAGATAATTAGGGCCCACATGGGACACAGAGTCTAAGTAGGAGGAAGAACAGGTATTGAATCATCATTTTGCAGATGAGAGTATTGAGGCACAGAGAAGGTAAGTAACTTGCCCAAGGTCACACAGAAGGTGTGTGGTTGAATTGGGATTAGAATCCAGGTCCTCTGACCCCCCAAGTCCATGTTCTTTCCAGTAGGTCACTGTTTCCTTGCCAGTCTTACTTGAGTATATTTAGTAATTAGGTTTAGTAATTCTTAGTAGGCTAAGTATCCAGAGGTCCAAGGGCAGGACAACACATGGAAATTGGTTGGTGTGTCCACCCTGATCCATTACTATAAATCTACCATTATGTCTCTGACTTGGGAAAATAATTTTTAAGAACTTGGCACTCAGATGAACCCATTCTCAAAATAATACCATGTTAAAACTGGAAAAATGTATGAGTAGTAATACTTCAATTCCAATTTTATATATGATACTTGGAAATAAATGTTCCCATTTACATAGTAAGCTTTTAGAAGCATGGCTTTGATTATTTGCGAAAGATCATTTCTTTGAAATAAAGGCAGTGGTAGCAGAAATATTTTTGCCTGGGGGTTTCTCTTGGTGAAATTTGGAAGGGTTTACACAGCAATTAGTTTAGTTAGCAAATAAGAAACCTGGCATAGTACATTGGTGAATTCTTGAGCAAATCTTTGGGCTTCAGCTTTTGCTCTCGGAAAAATAACGTGCCTATAAATTTTACCTGACAGAAAAAAAACTTCCTGCTCCAGCAGCACCAAAAAATAAGAAAATAATCTAACTGTACAATAGCAGCCACCAGAAACACTTAGCATCAGTCAAAGATTGCTTCACAAGCAAAAAAAATGTTTATTACGAGAAGAAATACCCAATTTGACTGAAAATATGAGGGCTCATTCAGGAATTGGCCTACTGCAAACTTAACAGTTTTTAGGATAAATAATTAGGTAAGTGGATAAATTCAGTCAAGGCAACAGATAAAAGCAGGTAGGAGAAAATCAAAATAGCCTTCTAATGGGTAAGTCAAACTCGGTTGAATGTTTATGTGCAAGGTACTATTAAGAGAAGAAGTAACTTCAGAACTCTCTTGAAGGTATTATTAAATCTATCACTAGATTCAGGTCTTGGACCCAGAGAGAAGGTCTGTAATACCCCAAAATCTTCCAGGATCCCAACTGAAAGCGGGATTCCTCTAGCCCTAGTAGAACAGGCTGCATGGAGGACAATAATTAATTAAATTATTCATTCGATCACAGTCAATTACTGCATTCAGTGCACTGTACTCAACGTTTGGGAGAGTAGAGAATATAACAGTAGACACATTCCCTCCCCACAGTGAGTTTACAGTCAAGAGGGGGAGATAGACATTAATATAAATAAATAAATCACAGATATGTAAATAAGCGCTGTGGGGCTGGGGGTGGTGAATAAAGGGAGCAAGTCAGGGTGACACAGAAGGGAGTGGGAGAAGAGGAAAGGGAGGTTTAGGGAAGGCTTCTTGGAGAAGATGTGCCTTCTATAAGGCTCTGAAGGTGAGGAGAGCAATAGTCTATCAGATTTGAGGAGGGAGGGCATTCCAGACCAGAGGCAGGACGTGGATGAGTGGTCGGTGGGGAGATAGATGAGATTGAGGTACAGTGAGAAGATGAACACCAGTGGAGTGAGGTGTACAGGGTGGGTTGTAGTAGGAGAGTAGTGAGGTGAGGTAGGAGGGGGCAAGGGGATTGAGTGCTTGAAAGCAAATGGTGAGAGGAGTTTGGGGGGTTTTTTGATGTAGAGGTGATGGACAAGTAAGAACCCTGTCTCCGTGGCTAGCTCTGCACGATTCATTTCCCTTCTGGTTGAGCAACAGCTGTAATATCCCCTTGGCAAGGATCTGTTCTCATCATTGTAGTCAATGGTATTTATTGAGCACTTACCTGGTACAGAGCACTCTACTAAGAGTTTGGGAGAGTACAGTGAAGTTGGTAGACGTGTTCCCTGTCCTCTAGACTCTAAGCTCATTATGGTCAGAGAATGCGTCTGTTTATTGTTGTATTGTAGTCTCCCAAGTGCTTAGTATAGTGCTCTGCACATAGGAAGCGCTCAATAAAAGTGATTGACTGACTGTCTACAATGAGCTTACAGTCTAGAGGGGGAAACAGACTTCTAAAAGTTCTTTAAAGTCTTTAACTATGACATTCCTCTCTGACTGGGCCAAAAAAGTGCTCTTTTTATGGTATTTGTTAAATGCTTATTATGTGCAAGTCACTGTACTTAGTGCCGGGGTAAATACAAGCTATCCAGGTTGGACGCAATCCATGTACCACGTGGGGCTCACAGTCTTAATCCCCATTTTCCAGATGAGGTAACTGAGACATAGAGAAGTTAAATGACTTGCCCAAAGTCACACAGCAGGCCACTGGTGGAGCCGGGAGCCGGGAAGAGAAACGAGGTCCTCTGACTCCCAGGCCTACGCTCTGTGAGTTACGTGTGGGGAAACACGGACTGTGTCCAATCTGATTCATTCATTCAATAGTATTTATTAAGTGCTTACTGTGTGCTGTGCACTGTACTAAGCGCTTGGGAAAGCACATTACAGCAATAATAATTTTCTTGTATCTTTGGTACAGTGTGCCTGACCCATAGTGAATGCTTAACAAATACCACAAAAGAAAAACAGCAGTGGGCAGCAGAAGCAACGTGAAGTATGAACTTGAGAAGTGACTTGGAAGCAGGAAAGTCAGCGAGAAGGTTGTTGCAGCCATTATTCAATCAGTCAATCAGTGGTATTTACTGCGACTATAAGCTCCTGGTGGACAGGGAACGTGTCTACCAAAACTGTTGGATTCATACTCTCCTAAGCACACAGTTTTCTGCACGCAGGAAGAACTCAATAAATATGGTTGAATGGTTGTTTTAGCTTTAAGTAAATGAATAACCAACTAAAATTATCATCTTCTGGTAATATATGCTCAGGAAAGGGCTGGGGAGGAAAAACAGGTACAACAACTCAGCAATTCTGAATTGCCTTAGTAGAAATGTTTGGGGAGATTTAACAGCTCAATCATTGTCAATCAATCATATTTATTGAGGGCTTCCTATGTGCGGAGCAGTGTACTAAATGCTTGGGAGAGTAGAACAGAGTTGGTAGACCCATTCCCTGCCCACAGGAAGCGCAGCGTGGCTCAGTGGAAAGAGCCTGGGCTTCGGAGTCAGAGGTCATGAGTTCGACTCCCTCCTCTGCCACTTGTCAGCTGCGTGACTGTGGACGAGTCACTTAACTTCTCTGTGCCTCAGTTACCTCATTTGTAAAATGGGGATTAACTGTGAGCCTCACGTGGGACAACCTGATTACCCTGTATCTACCCCAGCGCTTAGAACAGTGCTCTGAACATAGTAAGCGCTTAACAAATACCAACATTATTATAGTCTAGAGGGGGAGGCAGACACTGAAGGAAGTTATGGGTATGGACATAAATGCTGTGGGGCAAATATCGAATGCTTAGCAGATCCTTGATCCCTTTAAGCAGTGTGGCTTAGTGGAAAAAACACAGACCCAAGAATCAGAAGGGCCTGGGTTCTAATCCAGATCCACCGCTTGTCTCCTGTGTGACCTTGGGCACATCATTCAACTTTTCTGTGCCTCAGTAACTTCATCTGTAAAATGGGGATTAAGACTGTGAGCCCCACGTGGACGTGGATCGGGTCCAGCCTGATTATCTTGTATCTACCCCAGCGCTTAGTCCAGTGTCTGGCATACAGTAAGCACTTAACAAATATCATAGTATTAAAAATAAAAATAAAAACGATCTAAGCTCTGCCACTGCCTGCATTCAGTTCTGGACCGTTAAACTGTGTTTATCCCTCACTCCCACTCCCTTTATAAAGGCAGTGTGGTTTAGCAAATCTATTTACTCACCAGCTTGAATTTTTATTCCTCTTCTGTCACAGAATGACTGTGATCTTGAGTTAGTCATTTGAACCTCTTAGTGCCCTTCAATTCCCATTTCTGAAATGTGGATACTTTTAGTCAGCATTTGGTGACAAGACCCTGAAGTGAACCTAGAATTAGAGGCTGTAAACCCTGCAATAGAACAGTCTATATTTCTAGCATCACAAGCTTGTTATGGGCAGGGAACATGTCTGCTAATTCTGTGATACTGTACTCGCCCAAGTTCTTAGTACAGTGCTCTGCACATAGTAAGAGCTTAGCTAATACCAACATTATTATTATTACAAGGTCATCAGGTTGTCCCACGTGGGGCTCACCGTCTTCATCCCCATTTTACAGTGAAGGAACCGAGGCCCAGAGAAGTGAAGTGACTTGCCCAAAGTCACACAGCTGACAAGCGGAGGGCGGATTAGAACCCACGACTCTGCCTCAGTTACCTCAACTGTAAAATGGAGATGAAGACTGTGAGCCCCACCTGGGACAACCTGATTACTTGTATCTACTCCAGCACTTAGAACAGTGCTCTGCACATAGTAAGCGCTTAACAGATACCAACATCATCATCAATAAATATGATTGATTGACTGATCGATTGAACAAGAAACACAAAATCCAGGCTTGGGGAGAGAATGAGAACTTCTTTAGGCAAAAATGGAACCATAATAAAAAGTACAGAGCTTCTGCAAGGATGGATGAATTAAAAGGGCTGTAGAAATGTTAAATGTAATGACTAACTCCAGAGATGCCTTTTCTACCGGACTATTTGCAGAGCTTTTCATTCTTAAGCTTTAGAAAAGTAGGGCACTGTCTTTCCTCTACCTCTAGTTCACTTTTCCCATTTATTCTCTCACCTGTGTTTCAAAAAACATAGCGACTGGAACATTCCACAGAAGCAAAAAATGGTGTCTGCACAGTCTTTAAAACCCAATTTTCAATAACCCTGTAATGTAACCCTGAAATGCGTTTGAAATAACCCTGATTCTATTTATTGCTATTGTTTTTGTCTGTCCGTCTCCCCCGATTAGACTGTATGCCCGTGAAAGGGCAGGGACTGTCTCTGTCTGTTACCGATTTGTACATTCCAAGCGCTTAGTACAGTGCTCTGCACATAGTAAGTGCTCAATAAGTACTATTGAATGAATGAATAACCCTGTCAATAAAGAGGATAGGAGATTCAGAAACAGAAATCATGTTTACGGAACCACACCAAAAACATACCTCAAAGGGTTTGGTTGCTCTTTCCTATATCAACTATCCCTTGCTCTAATTCTTCTCGTGTTTCCTTATCCCAAACCCAACACCTGTCCAAAGATGATGCACTTATGACTTTTATTGCAAGAATAAATGGTGTGATATAGGTGTAAATCTTGAATGTTTTATCCATAATTGGGATCCCCTCTACCAATTCTGTTGCATTATACTGTTCCAACCTCTTCGTACAGTGCTCTGCACACAGTAAGAACTCAATAAATACCACTGATTGATTGCTCAGTACATAGTAAGTGCTCAGTAAACACCACTGACTGCAGTGCATATAGTAAGCTCTCAGTGAATATCCTTGATTGATTTGGCAGGATTATGTTTCTTGAAAATGTGGTTGTATGTGTTTCTCAGAAATGGCTGACCCATGAGATACATTTTCTCATGGACTTTCATATAGTAAATTCAGAACTGATCCAGAACCTTCTAAAAACTAATTAGTAAATTCCTTTACGTGCTCTGTGCGGAAATGTTAGGCATCGCTAAACTATCATTTTAAATATGTTGAAGTAATTAAATCATAGCATCACGACGTGAACCAAATGAGGAGTTGCAATATAATTGTCAATCTTTGCTGGGGGTTGCAGAAGTAAAAGCTATGCTCCGCTGACTGTGGCGGTGATGGTTCCACTTTATATTGAAGAATTCCTCTAATTTCGGTTGAACAGCAGCCTTCTTCTCTGTTTCATAAAATAGTTGGTAACAGGCAAGCCTCTGCATGGTTTGAACTCTTCCCATCAGGGTGTTCTCCTTTAGTCATTTTTATGATTCAAGTAAGGCTTCCTAATCCCCACATTTGGGATGATGGTTAGAGACCCTAATTTCTTTTCCATCTGTTTTGGCATCTTGCAACGTTACCTTGGACTGCTGAAGTTCACCGAGGTCCTCATGAGAAAAATCCTCTGAGTTAAATGGAATTTATTCCTTGACATCTGCAGCATGCATTTTTAAATTAAGATGCCTCTCTAGTTCATCAGTTTCCCGAGCGCTTACTGGGTGTGGAACACTGTACTAAATGCTTGCACTGTACTAAGCTCGGTAGCGTCTTTGGTTATCAGCTCAGGAGTAACATCTTAGATTGTGAGCTCCCTGCGGATTAGGGGTTATATCCAATTCCCACCTGCATATTCCTTCTCAGATCTTATTTCAATGCTCTACACCCAGAGAAGCAGCGTGGCTCAGTGGAAAGAGCCCGGGCTTGGGAGTCAGAGGTCATGGGTTTGAATCCCAGCTCTGCCACTTGTCAGCTTTGTGACTGTGGGCAAGTCACTTCACTTCTCTGTGCCTGTTACCTCATCTGTAAAATGAGGATTAACTGTGAGCCTCACGTGGGCCGACCTGATGACCCTGTATCTACCCCAGCGCTTAGAATAGTGCTCGGCGCATAGTAAGCACTTAACAAATACCGACATCATTAACATCATCATCATCACACAGTAAGTGCTTAATAAATACAATTATTACTAATACAACTATTCCTACCTTTCATGCCTTGCAAATCTGACATTAATTTAGGGCGGAGTTTCCCTCTAATCACTGATTTACTGAGAAGCAGCATGGCCTAGTAGCAAGAACACAAGGCCCGGAGTCAGAAGGACCTGGCTTCTAATCCCATTTCCGCCACTTGTCTGTTGTGCGACTTCCATTTAGCTTCTCTGTGCCCCGGCTCCCTCATCTGTAAAATGGAGATTAAGACTGTGAGCCCCATGTGGGACATGGACCGTGTCCAACCTGATTAGCTCGTACCTACCTCTGCACTCAGTTCAGTGCCTGGCATATATTAAATGCTTAACAAATACCGTTAAAAAATTAATTGGTGACTGCTTAACCTCTGCCTAGGTGGGAAGGAATCTGGAGGGCAGTCCGGCTCTTTCACGGGTCAAGACATCATTCATTCAGTCGTATTTATTGAGTGCTTACTGTGTGCAGAGCATTGTACTAAGTGCTTGGGAGAGTACAAAGTAACAATAAACAGGCACATTCCCTGACCACAACAAACTATAGGCTGTTTTCTTGAGGTGGGTATAAATCAAAAATCCACCTGGATAATCCCCTGGATAGTATGTAATGCATGTATAGGTATCCCTGACGGATGTTTTTTTTAATATCTGTCTCCCCTGCTAGACTGTGATCTTCCTAAGAGCTGGGATCATATCTACTTACTCTATTGTACTCTCTCAAATGCTTAATACAGTACTCTGCATCTAGTAAATGCTTAATAATTAGTGTTGATTGAATAATTGATGCGCCACGGGGTATTTGTAGCCTGGGGTAAAGTATCAAGCAGTACTGCTTGTATTCTTTAGTTGTCTAGGGTAGCTGTTATAATGCCTCTGTTACTTTTGTGATTTTTGTTGTTAGCAAAACCTCCAGATGTCTCTTACTTCTCCTAGTTTGCTTTTCCAATCTTGGGAGCAAAATTTTCTTTTAGGCAATCAGTGCATCCTCCTCATTACCCCTACTCCCTTTCTGGGTCACCCTTGAACGTGGATCTGTACCTTTTAAGTGCTTGATATTCATTCATTCATTCAATCGTATTTATTGAGCGCTCACTCTGTGCAGAGCACTTTACTAAGCACTTGGAATGTACAATTCTGGCCCACCCTCAAGCCCCACAGCACTTAGGTTCATAACCATAATCCTTTTTAATCTCTGTTTCCCCTTCTAGACTGCAAGCTCCTTGTGGATAGGGATGGTGCCTCCCAATTCTGTTGTATTCTCCCAAGCGCTTAGTACAGTGCTCTGCACACAATAAACACTCAACAAATACCACTGATTGATTGACTGATTGATCAATAGTGGTCAATAGCCAGGGTGAGGGGAAGGAGGCAGCTTGTAGCCCTGTTTCTCTACAGATAACTTACAGAATGGATTCAAACTCATATTCATTTCTCCCACATCCTGGAATATGAGCTGCTTCACGATTATAAGATAATGTAGCAAAGATCTGAAAATACTTGTTCAATATTTGGATTCTTTTCAAGAGAATGCTCCCTGAACAGGGATCTTCTAACAAAAGTTACAAATCTTCCATTTCTTGACTTTGAAGTTATGAAAAATGAAGTTATTATATTAAGGAATAATTGCTTCCATTCAGATTTCTCCCTTCCTGTAAATGTACCATAAATAGGCACCATTATTCTAGTAGCTTGTGAGTAAGGCAGTCGGTATTCCATAAATCTTGTTTTCAACAGATGTGTTATTTCTTCTAAGTAAGAAACAGATTTGTTTCAGATCAGAAAGTCAACTGATAGGTGGGCTTTGTGGAAAATCCTCCAGCTGTGATAATACATTATATTTCTCCTATAATTCTGCTTTTTTTAAGGGGGGGGGCAGATTTTAAAACTCAATTTTACCTTTTCTCAGAGAATAGGTGTGAATTACATCATATTTGTTTGGGTTTGAGGCTAAAATGCTGAAGACTTTCATTTTGTCTGCATAGAGGAAGTAAATTTTGGGATGAGAAAGTTTTTAGAAAAAAATATGTTTGGGACTAAACGGTGCACATGCCAAATCTAAGATTAAAACAAACCCTCCTAATGTCAGTGGTGACTGTACCATGAAGACAACTTTAATGCTTTTGAAACCTTGCACCACTAGTTCCATCTCCATCTGTTCCTGGAACCCTGATGTCAGCACATGGCCTGCTGAAAAACTGCATTTCTAACTTTTTCACTCTTTCTGTACCTTGTTTTTTAAAAAAATGTGGTATTGGTTAACTGCTTACTATGTCCCAGACACTGAACTAATCCGACCAGCTTCTTCCACTCAGACAGGAGCAATAACTTCACTACTGTGACCAATTCTTTTGTAGTTTTCCAATTTCTAGGCAAGGAGAGGGTCCCCATATGTCTAATTCATTCAAGAGTATTTATTGAGCGCTTACTATGGGCAGAGCACTGTACTAAGCGCTTGGAATATACAATTTGGCAACAGATAGAGACAATCCCTGCCCAATGATGGGCTCGCAGTCTAATGAGTCAGATATTGTCAGCGCCATTGAGTCCAAAGTGGATTCTGAGAAATCTGTTCATCAAGCTTTATCCTTGACCGTTGCTTTTCCCTCTACTGGGTGAGTAGAAATTATCTTGGTGCCTTTTGTCACTTCACATTATAGTTGATCTATCAACCAAGCAAATGTATGTTTTGAATGCTTACTGTTCATTCATTCAATAGTATTTATTGAGCGCTTACTATGTGCAGAGCACTGTACTAAGCGCTTGGAATGAACAAGTCGGCAACAGATAGAGACAGTCCCTGCCGTTTGACGGGCTCACGGTCTAATCGGGGGAGACGGGCAGACAAGAACATTGGCAATAAATAGAGTCAAGGGGAAGAACAACTCATTAAAACAATGGCAAATAAATAGAATCAGGGTGATGTACATCTCATTAAACAAAATGAATAGGGTGATGAAGATATATACAGTTGAGCGGACGAGTACAGTGCCGAGGGGGTGGGACGGGAGAGGGGGAGGAGCAGAGGGAAAGGGGGGAGAAGAGGGTTTAGCTGTGGAGAGGTGAAGGGGCGGTAGAGGGAGCAGAGGGAAAAGGGGGGAGCTCAGTCTGGGAAGGCCTCTTGGAGGAGGTGAGCTTTAAGTAGGGATTTGAAGAGGGGAAGATAATTAGATTGTGTGCAGAGCACTGTACTAAGAGCTAGGGAAAATATACTACAACAGATATGATAGACACGTTCCCTACCCACAAGGAGCTTACAGTCTAGAGGAGGAACTGAGAGTCTAGAGTTGATGTCAAATTGCCTCAGTTAATACAGTTCCATATGACGAGGACTTGAGTGATCCTAAGAAGTCTTAGTCTGAGGATTTCCATGTCCAGTAAAACCAAGCAAAGTACCTACTGGCATATTTTCCATTGTCTTCTTTTCTTTGCAGTTTTATTTCCATGTAATGAAAGCATGTGGAATATCCTCCATCAACCCAAAGTATGCATAAAATAGATTGAAAATATATTCCCCTTTAAACAAAAATACAGTCTACTTCATCAGTATAGCTAAATGTTTAGGGAGTATCTTCATGAGCATTTTTTACATATTTTGACTCTGAGCAGTGAGAGAATATTTTTTCACCAGAACTAGGTGGGTGTACTCTTTTTACAAATGATGATGATGTTGGTATTTGTTAAGCGCTTACTATGTGCCGAGCACTGTTCTAAGCGCTGGGGTAGACACAGGGGAATCAGGTTGTCCCACGTGGGGCTCACAGTCTTCACCCCCATTTTACAGATGAGGTAACTGAGGCACCGAGAAGTGAAGTGACTCGCCCAAAGTCACACAGCTGACAAGTGGCCGAGCCGGGATTCGAACCCATGACCTCTGACTCCAAAGCCCGTGCTCTTTCCACCGAGCCACGCTGCTTCTCTATGAATAGAAACAGTGTATACTTTCTGAGTAAACAGTTATAGATATTAATCATACTACTGTTGAAGACCTCCAAGAAGCACAACTTATGAACCAATTACTTTGTTGGTCAAAAATAGAATATATGTTTTAAAACAATAATTCCCAATTTGTGCATACATTGTGTATTCAATATTTCATTTCCCAAGACTACTTATTGCCATTGTTCTTGTCTGTCTCCCCCGATTAGACTTTAAGCCCGTCAAAGGGCAGGGACTGTCTCTATCTGTTACCGATTTGTACATTCCGAGCGCTTAGTACAGTGCTCTGCACATAATAAGCCCTCAATAAATACTATTGAATGAATCAGCCCAGATCAATCAATAGATCGTTGGTATTTATTGAGTGCTAACTGGGTGTAGAGCACTATTCTAAGCACCTGAGAGAGTATAATGCATTGGAATTGGTAGACCCCTTCCCAACCCAAAAGAAATTTACAGTCTAGAGGGGGAGAGTGACAGTAAAATAAATAGATTATGCATATGTACATAAGTGCTGTGGGGTTTAGCCTGGGGCTTTCCCTACTCCCTCTCCCTTCTGTATTGCCTATGCACTTAGATTTGAACCCTTTAAGCACTTGATGATGATTATATTTGTTAAGCACTTACTATGTGCCAAGCACTGTTTTAAACACAACAGGGGTAGATACAAGGTAATCAGGTTGTCCCACGAGGGGCTCACAGTCTTAATCCCCATTTTACAGATGAGGTAACTGAGGCACAGAGAAGTTAAGTGGTTTGCCCAAGGTCTTCATATTCACCCTCCCTCTCCTCCCAACACTATAAGAATTATACATATCCTTTATTTATTTTAATGTCTCCCCTCTAGACTTTAAACTCCTTACGGTCAGGGAAAGGGTCTACCAGTTCCCATGTATTGTACTCTCCCAAGTGCTTAGTACAGTGGTCTGCACTGTAGGTCAAGTCACTTAACTTCTCTGTGCCTCAGTTACCTCATCTGTAAAATGGGGATTAACTGCGAGCCTCACGTGGGACAACCTGATTACCCTCTATCTACCCCAGCGCTTAGAACAGTGCTCCGCACATAGTAAGCGCTTAACAAATACTAACGTTATTAAATACCACAGAATTATTGCTATAGATTGAAGTGAATAGGAGTGGCAGAGGGGAGATGGAGTAGGATAAAAGAGGCCTCTTGGAGGTGTTGTGATTTGAAAAAGACTTTGAAGGTGGGGAGAGTAGTGATCTGTCTAATAGGAAAGGGCGGGGAATTCCAGGGCAGAAGGAGGATGTGGGCAAGGGCTTAAGTGGCAAGACTGAGGGATAGCGAGTGAGATGGTGTCAGAGGAGTTGTGTGCAGAAATAATAATTTTAATTCCAAACTGTTCAGAGACCAAATCCTCGCTGCCCTCTGAAAGAGAACCAGCATGGTCTAGTGAAAAGAGCATGGGCCTGGGAGTCACTGGACCTGGTTCTAATTCCTCTCTGCCAAATGCTTGAGAAGCAGCGTGGCTCAGTGGCAAGAACCCGGGCTTGGGAGTCAGAGGTCATGGGTTCTAATCCGGGCTCCACCGCTTGTCAGCTGGGTGACTTTGGGCAACTCACTTAACTTCTCTGGGCCTCACTTCCCTCATCTGTAAAATGGGAATGAAGACTGTGAGCCCCACATGGGACAACCTGATGACCATATATCAACCCCAGTGCTTAGAACAGTGCTTTGCGCATAGTAAGGGCTTAACAAATACCATAATTATTATTAAATGCTTCCTGATCGACCTCAGACAAGTCACTTAACTTCTCTGTGATTCAGTTCTCCTGTTCTCCTTCTTTCTTAGACTGTGAGCCGCATGCAGGATAGGGACTGTGTCCAGCCTAATTCACTTTTATCTACCTCAGCGTTTAGAACAGTGTTTGACACATAGTAAAGCATTTAACAAATAAAAGAAAGGAAAATGAGCCCGTTTATCCCAGTGATTTCCTGATTCTAAATTAAATACCTTTAAAAATTGCATTTATTCTTTCAGGCTACCACCTAACTAAAAATCAAGGAATAGTTTAGACACTGAGAAAATCTGCCTCAATCTGCCTACACTTTTGATGGTCAACAACAAAGAAATGATCTATACAAATCTCCCAGGAAATAAAACATGAAAGATTAGATGAACATGCTAATGATTTGAATTTGTTAATATCCAAGGAAATGACCATATGATCCTCACTTATAATCTTGGAAATTTGATTCTCCAGTTAAACAAATAATATTTTCTCCCAAGAGCTCTGCACACAATCGGTGCTCAATAAATAATGAGGAGCAGAGTGACCTCGTGGAAAGAGCATGGGAGTCAGAGGACCTGGGTTCTAATCCCAGTTTGGCCACGGGCCTGCTGGGTGACCTTGGGCAAGTCACTTAACTTCTCTGTGCCTCAATTATCCCCTTTGCAAAATGGGGATTCGAAACCTGTTCTCCTTCCTACTTAGATTGTGAGCCTTATGGGCTATGGGAACTGTGTCTGACCTGATTATCTTGTATAATAATGTTGGTATTTGTTAAGCCCTTACTCTGTGCAGAGCGCTGTTCTAAGCGCTGGGGTATTCATTCATTCAATAGTATTTATTGAGCGCTTACTATATACAGAGCACTGTACTAAGCGCTTGGAATGAACAAGTCGGCAACAGATAGAGACAGTCCCTGCCGTTTGACGGGCTTACAGTCTAATCGGGGGAGACGGACAGAAACAGGGTAATCAGGTTGTCCCTCGTGAGGCTCACAGTTAATCCCCGTTTATCTTCCCCAGCCCTTAGAACGGTGCTTGACGTGTAATAATGTTGGTATTTGTTAAGCGCTTACTATGTGCCGAGCACTGTTCTAAGCACTGGGGTAGACATAGGGGAATCAGGTTGTCCCACATGGGGCTCACAGTCTTAATCCCCCTTTTACAGATGAGGGAACTGAGGCACAGAGAAGTTAAGTGACTTGCCCACAGTCACACAGCCGACAAGTGGCAGAGCTGGGATTCGAACTCACGAGCTCTGACTCCAAAGCCCGTGCTCTTTCCACTGAGCCACGTAAGAACTTTACAGGTACCACCGTTATAAATACTGTGGGGTAGATGAGGTTTTGGGAGTGGAGCGCTTGTCAAAAACTCTTCCCATCGGGATGTAGTCCTACAGCCGCTCGGTGCCTTGCCCCTCACGTGTGGATGGTCATCATCACCTACCATTAGAGACACAATATGGCCTATTTCAAAATAAAAGTGTGATTGGGGCTGCACCCAGGTCCCAGCTCCCAGCAAATCCACAGAGAAAAGAACCTCTCCTGCTAATTGACCTATTCTGCTAATGCAGCATCATTAGCCCTCTTAACGGACCGGCCAATTCATTTTATAAGGGAGAAACTTCACCGAGATCCTGCTTAGAGTGAGTATTTTAATAGGATTAGTAAAAGTGGTTCACGAGCATATCAAGTATCAATCGGCTGAAAACAAGGGTTGGGTTACGCTGTTTGTTTTGAGAAACCACTGGAAAATGTGAATGTATGAACATTTCACAAATACAGCTTCAAATCTGAATTAACACTCTACTTGGTATTGGTCGTGTTTTCTTCTAAGAGAAGAGAGTGCAATATTAAACATTTGGGAAGTAGCAGATGTTAACACTTCTGATAATATTTATTCTTCTGTTTATCTTACTATGTATTTGGTTATCATTGCTCAGGGCAAGGTGGCAATAGTGTCGCTGCAAAACAACCTTTTAAAAAAATTCTTGCTACTTATTCTTATCTGAAAATATGGACTGGTTGCCCCCAAGCCTTTATAAATTCAATCTCATTTTTTTTTTAAAAAAAAAACTAGATTGATTTGAGAGGCCGCAATAACGCTGCGAGCCCGGATTACACAAGGCTGCACATTCTTATAGGATATTCTTAGGACAATCGAAACTCGGAAGTACCTTCCCCTGCTCCATTTTGACCAGCCAACTTAACTCTCCCTCAGGTGATGCTCAGCTATTCCGACGCCTTTCCAAAAAGCCATCTTACGAAGATGTCATCACCGTCAGGGCGATACCCTCGCTTTGAAATTCTTTGGATTATCCCACTAAAGGTGAACCTATCAAACGCCGGCTATTATTTCGAGGCCTGATTCATTGCTCCTTTATCTTAATAATCTCCATTTACCCCCCCCCCCCAAAAAAAGCACCTATTAGAGCTTGTCTCCTATCACGAAGGCTTAGCCCCATGTGTCTTGTAAGGTTTTAACCGCTCTTCTTCTTCTTCTTATTTATTCTAACCCCCCAGACAGCCCCATCATTTGGAAAGTCTTGGGAGACCCGATCTCTCTCCTTCTGGCCCTCCTCTAGATCGACTGCAGATTTAGGCCTCCGTTTTCCCATCCTCGTTCCTGAAGGCCAGACAATAGCTCATCAAATTTCACCAAAAGCACCGGACCGCTCCCCGGAGGCCGAGGTTGCTGGGTGATGGAGCTAGAGCGACTCCTCCTAGAGGTGGAGAAGAAATCCCTTTTTTTTCCCTCCTCCTCCCCCCTTTCTCTCTCCCCTACCTCCTCCCCCCCGTTACTATCATCGGCCTTGCCGCCATTGACACACACATATAAAGCCGAAAGGAAAAAAGAAATATATTTGCCCCAGCGGGATAGCGCGGCCCAAAGCTGCAGCTGGGGTGGGGAGAGAGAAAGAGAGACAGAGAGACAGAGAGAGAGATCACAGAGGAGGAGGAGCAGGACTCAGGTGAGAGCTCAAATGGCGATTGCATTATTGTTTATTGGGTTTCGTGGTTTGGAAACAAAACGAGTTCCGTCCCTGCAGCCGCCGGTTTAGGATCACCCTTTCCCCCTCTCCCCGGCTGAGGCCGAGACTCTTCCCGAGGTCATCCTCCATCCTTTCAAATGCAGAAAAAGAGAAAAAAAATTAGGCTTTCCAACTTGCTTGGTAGGGGGACGGATAAAGGGTCTTGATCCTGGGAGAGGTAAAATTCCTGGGGGAGGAAGGGGGGGGACATTGGGGGTTAAGGGGGAGGGGCGGAGATTCTGGAGGGGGGGCTCTGATATGGGGAAAGTGGGGGGCATTGGAGGCTTGGGGGGAAGATTCTGGGGGAGACTGGTATGGGGAAGGTGAAGGACATTGGAGATTTACGGGGAGGGGGCGCAGATTCCGGAGGGGCTATGGTTGGGGGAAACATTGAAGGGTTTAAGGGGTGGGGGCGAAGATTCCTGGGGGGACTGATGTGGGGGACATTAGAGGTTTAGGGGAGGGGCGCAGATTCTGGAGGGATGATATGGGGAAGGTGGGGGGGACATTGGGGGTTTAGGGGGAGGGGGCGAAGATTCCTGGGGGGACTGGCATGGGGGAGGTGGGGGACACTGGAGGTTTAGGGGGAGGGGAGCAGATTCTAGGGGAGACTGGTATGGGGGAGGTGGGGGACACTGGAGGTTTAGGGGAAGGGGAGCAGATTCTGGGTGGGGGGGACTGGTGGGCGGAGGTGGGGGACACTGGAGGTTTAGGGGAAGGAGCCCAGAGTCTGGAGGGCAGATATGGGGAAGGTGGGGGGGGGCGTTGGGGGTTTAGGGGGAGGGGGCAAAGATTCCTGGGGGGACTGGCTTGGGGGAGGTGGGGGACATTGGAGGTCCAGGGGGAGGAGAGCAGATTCTAGGGGGGGACTGGTATGGGGGAGGTGGAGGACCCTGGAGGTTTAGGGGAAGGGGAGCAGATTCTAGGGGGGACTGGCAGGGGGGAGGTGGGGGACATTGGAGGTGCAGGGGGAAGGGGAGGCAGATTCTGGGGGGACTGGTATGGGGACACTGGAGGTTTAGTGGGAGGGGGCGCAGATCGTGGAGGCCTGGAGGCGAAGGGGAGAGGTTTGGGGAGGGGGAGGTGAAAGGGGTTGTGGAACACAGGGAGTTGCCGGGGAGTGGAGGTGGCCGAAGGATGCCGTTTAGCCAAAGCACAGGAGGGGGGTGGTTGGGGCTCCCATCAGGGCATCTGGGGGGTGCCTAGCCTTGGAATAAGGAGCCCTGATACTAGGGGTGGACCCTGGAGCCAGGCCCTCGGGATGGGGGAAAAAGGGCACGGGAGGATGGCTCGGGATGGCCGGGGTTGGAATTAGAGGCAGTCTTAGAAGATGCCCAAGAAGAGTGGATTATTATTTATTTTGTTGGCGTGGGGAGAGAGAAAGAGGGGTGACACCAGGGGTTGCGAGACTGCAGAAAGAGGGGAGTGGGAGGCCCGGGGTGGGAGGGGGGTACCAGGGTTGGATGTAGCATCGCTCAGTAAATACGATTGAATTCATTCATTCATCCCCTCATTTAATCTTATTCATTCAATCGTATTTATTGAGCGCTCACTAGATGCAGAGCACTGGACTAAGCGCTTGGAATCGTATGACTCGTATTTATTCAATCAATAGAGTGAATGAATACAGTCGTATTTATTGAGCGCTCAGTAGGTGCAGAGCACTGGACTAAGCGCTTGGACTCGTATGAACCGTATTTATTCGATCAATAAATGAGTGAATGAATTCAGTCGTATTTACTGAGCGCTCACTAGGGGCCGAGCACTGGACTAAGCGCTTGGAATCGTCTGAATCGTATTTATTCAATCAATAAATGAGTGAATGAATTTAATCATATTTATTGAGCGCTCACTAGGGGCCGAGCACTGGACTAAGCGCTTGGAATCGTCTGAATCGTATTTATTCAATCAATAAATGAGTGAATGAATTCAGTCATATTTACTGAGAGCTCACTAGGTGCAGAGCACTGGACTAAGCGCTTGGAATCGTATGAATCGTATTTATTCCATCAATAAATGAGTGAATGAATGAATGAATTCAGTCGTATTGAACGCTCACTAGGGGCAGAGCACTGGACTAAGCGCTTGGAATCGTATGAATCGTATTTATTCAATCAATAAATACGATTGAATGAGTGAATGAATGAATTAATCGTATTTATTGAGCGCTTACTAGGTGCAGAGCACTGGACTAAGCGCTTGGAATCGTATTTATTGAGCGCTCACTAGGTGCAGAGCACCGAACTAAGCGCTTGGAATCGTATGAATCGTATTTATTCCATCAATAAATGAGTGAACGAATTCAATCATATTTATTGAGCGCTCAGTAGGTGCAGCACACTGGACTGAGCGCTTGGAATCGTATGAATCGTATTTATTCCATCAGTAAATGAGTCAGTGAATTCAATCATATTTACTGAGCTCTCACTAAGTGCAGAGCACTGGACTAAGCGCTTGGAATCGTATTCAATCAATAAATGAGTGAATTAATTCAATAGTATTTATTGAGCACTCACTAGGTGCAGAGCACTGGACGAAGCTCTTGGAATCGTAGTAATTCAATCAATGAATGAGTGAATGTATTCAATCATATTTATGGAGCGCTCAGTAGGTGCAGAGCACTGGACTGAGCACTTGGAATCATATTTACTCAATAAGTGAGTGAACGAATTCAATCGTATTTACTGAGCTCTCACTAGGTGCAGAGCACTGGACGAAGCGCTGGAAATGGACAATTGGGCCACAGAGAGAGGAAACCATCCCTGCCCAATAAGGGGCTCAGGGTCGAATGAATGAATGGGGGGGCTCCCAGTGGAATCAATGAATGAATGGGGGGCTCCCAGTGGAATCAGTGAATGAATGGGGGGGCTCCCAGTGGAATCAATGAATGAATGGGGGCTCCCAGTGGAATGAATGAATGAATGGAGGGCTCCCAGTCGAATGAATGAATGAATGGAGGGCTCCCAGTCGAATGAATGAATGAATGGAGGGCTCCCAGTCGAATGAATGAATGAATGGGGACTCACAGTCGAATGAATGAATGGGGGGCTCACAGTCGAATGAATGAATGGGGGCTCACAGTCGAATGAATGAATGAATGGGGGCTCACAGTCGAATGAATGAATGAATGGGGCTCACAGTCGAATGAATGAACGCATGGGGGGCTGGGGGAGAGGGCGGACGCTAGGGGGCGCTGGAGGGTCCCTGGGGCTCCGGGGGGGGCGAGAGGATGGGAGCCGCGCACGCGCGCTGCGGCCTGACGAGGGGCGGGGGTTGAGAGGAGCGGCAAGAGGGGCCCGAGCGAGGGAGTGCGCATGCGCGCCTCTCTCTTTTTCTCTCTCTCTCTCGGAGCCTGAGGGGGAGGGCAAGATGGCGGCGGTTGTGGGGGGCTGGGGGTGTGAGATCAGTTAGGACCAGGTCACTCTTGCCCCGGTTCCCTTTCCGGGGCGGCCTCCTCGTCTTCCCGCCCCGACGCTCGGGGGAAATGGCGGCCCTTCCCCCCTCAGGCTTGGCTGAGCCCCGTTAGCCAATAAGCGCTTTTGCGCGGGAAAAAAAAAAAAAAAATGGTTGAGGCGCCGCGCGCCGTTAGGCCGGATGACGTCATCCCCCATGCCCCCCCTCGGGGCCCCTTCCCTCAGGGGAGAGGGGGATAGTCAGCATCATTCATTCATTCCTCCATTCATTCATTCATTCACTAGTATTGAGCGCTTACTGTGTGCAGAGCACTGTACTAAGCGCTTGGAATGTCATAATGATAATGTTGGTATTTGTTAAGCGCTTATTCTAGGCAGAGCACTGTTCTAAGCGCTGGGGAGATCCAGGGACATCAGGTTGGCCCATGTGAGGCTCCCAGTCTTCATCCCCAAAATAATGTTGGTATTTGTTAAGCACTTGCTATGTGCGGAGCACTGTTCTAAGCACTGGGGGAGATCCAGGGGCATCAGGTTGTCCCCCGTGAGGCTCACAGTCTTCATCCCCATAATAATGTTGGTATTTGTTAAGCGCTTGCTATGTGCCGAGCACTGTTCTAAGCGCTGGGGAGATCCAGGGGCATCAGGTTGTCCCCGTGTGAGGCTCACAGTCTTCATGTGTGGCTCAGTGGCAAGAGCCCAGGCTTGGGAGTCAGAGGTCATGGGTTCGAATCCTGGCTCCACCGCTTGTCAGCTGTGTGACTGGGCAAGTCACTTCTCTGTGCCTCAGTGATCTCATCTGTAAAATGGGGATCAAGACTGTGAGCCCCATGTGGGACAAGCTGATGACCCTGGATCTACCCCAGCGCTTAGAACAGTGCTCTGCACAGAGTAAACGCTTAACAAATACCAACATTATTATTCATCCCCATAATAATAATAGTTATAATGTTGAAATTTAAGCGCTTACTCTGTGCAGAGCACTGTTCTAAGCACTGGGGA
Organism: Ornithorhynchus anatinus; assembly: GCF_004115215.2. NCBI lineage: Eukaryota > Metazoa > Chordata > Mammalia > Monotremata > Ornithorhynchidae > Ornithorhynchus > Ornithorhynchus anatinus. Next base: position 87,355,539 of record NC_041730.1, on the reverse strand, counting down.
GATTCAGGGTCATCAGATTGGCCCATGTTAGGCTCACAATCTTCATCCCCATAATAATGTTGGTATTTGTTAAGTGCTTACCATGTGCAGAGCACTGTTCTAAGTGCTGGGGTGGTACAGGGACATCAGATTGTCCCCCGTGGGGCTCACAGTCTTCATCCCCATTTTACAGATGAGGGGACTGAGGCCCAGAGAAGTGAAGTGACGTGCCCACAGTCACACAGCTGACAAGTGGGGACAGAGCCCCCTCAGCCCCTCAGATACGTCCATATCTGCCATTTATTTATTTTAACATCCCTCTCTCCCTGTATAATAATAATGTTGATATTTGTTAAGCACTTACTATGTGCAGAGCACTGTTCGAAGCACTGGGGGAGATACAGGGTAATGAAGTTGTCCCCCGTGAGACTCCCAGTCTTCATCCCCATTTTACAGATGAGGGAACTGAGGCCCAGAGAGGTGAAGTGACTTGACCAAGGCTGCACAGCTGACAAGTGGGGACAGAGCCCCCTCAGCCCCTCAGATACATCCATATCTGCCATTTATTTAACATTCCTCTCCCCCTCTATAATAATAATAATAATAATGTTGGTATTTGTTAAGCGCTTACTATGTGCAGAGCACTGCTAAGCACTTGGAATGTAAAATTCAGCAACAGACACAATCCCTGCCCAACAACGGGCTCACAGAGGTGCAAAGCGCTGTTCTAAGCGCTCAGGGGGGATACAAGGTGATCAGGTTGTCCCACATGGGGCTCACAGTCTTCATCCCCATTTTACAGATGAGGTAACTGAGACACAGAGCAGTGAAGTGACTTTCCCAAAGTCATACAGCTGACGAGTGGCAGAGCCGGGATTAGAACCCATGACCTCTGACTCCCAAGCCCGGGCCCTTTCCACTGAGCCGCATGAGTGACCATTCATTCAATCGTATTGAGTGCAGAGCACTGGACTGAGCGTTTGAGAGGGAACAATACAACAGTAAATAGACACATTCTCCGCCCTCAGCGAACTTACAGTCAATCAATTGTATTTACTAAGCGCTTACTGCGTGCGGAGCACTGGACTAAGCGCTTGGGAGAGTACAACAGAACGATCAACAGACACATCGCCAGCCCACAACAAGCTTAGAATCAACCAATCGTATTTATTGAGCTCTAACTGTGTGCACAGCACTGGACTAATAATAATAATAATAATAATGGTGGTATTTGTTAAGTGCTTACTATGTGCAAAGCACTGTTCTCGGCGCTGGGGGGATACAAGGTGATCAGGTTGTCCCACATGGAGCTCACAGTTTTAATTCCCATTTTCCAGATGAGGTAACTGAGGCCCAGAGAAGTGAAGTGACTTGCCCAAAATCACACAGCTGGCAAGCGGCAGAGCGGGGATCCGAACCCATGACCTCTGACTCCCAAGCCCGGGCTCTTTACACCGAGCCACGCTGCTTCTCTAAGCTCTTGGAAGAGGACACTATAACAGTAAACCGACGCACTCCCTGCCCACAATGAGTTTACGGTCTAGAGGGGGACTCTGACATTAATGTAAATAAGATCAGTGCTTGGCACAAAGTAAGTGCTTAAATACTATAATTATTATTAAATAAATGACAGCGATGTCCATAAGTGCTATGGGGCTAGGAGGGGGGTGATGAATACAAGGAGCAGGTCAAGATGACGCAGAAGGGAGTGGGAGAAGAGGAAAGGAGAAGAAGCACCGTGGCTCAGTGGAAAGAGGCCGGGCTTGGGAGTCCGAGGTCATGGGTTCGAATCCCGGCTCTGCCGCTTGTCAGCCGTGTGTCTGTGGGCAAGTCACTTCACTTCTTTGTGGAAAAGGAAAATGGGGATGAAAACGGTGAGCCCCACGTGGGACAACCTGATCTCCCTCTATCTACCCCAGTGCTTAGAACAGTACTCTGCACATAGGAAGCGCTTAACAAATGCCAACATTATTATTAAAGGAGGGCCCAGTCAGGGAAGGCCTCTTGAAAGAATCCCCCTTCTAGACTTTGAGCTCCTTGTGGGCCGGGATTGTCAGTCTCTATTGCTGTATTATACTTTCCCAATTGCTTAGTACAGTGCTGTGCACACAGTAAGTGCTCAATAAATATGATTGAACGAATGAACGAGCCAACGAGCGTGGCTTAGTGGAAAGAGCACAGGGTTGGGAGTCAGAGGACGTGGGTTCCAAACCCACCTCCGCCACTTGTCTGCTGGGTGACCTTGGGCAAGGCACTTCACGTCTCTGTGCCTCAGTTACCTCATCAGTAAAATGGGGATTAAAAGTGTGAGCCTCAGGTGGGACAACCTGGTTACCCTGTCTCTACCCCAGTGCTTGGCACATAGCGAGCACTTAACAGCGCTTAATACAGTGCTCTGCACATGGTAAGCACTCAATAAATACTATCGAATGAATGAATGTATGAACAAATACATTGTTATTATTAAGAGATGTGCCTTCAATAATGCTTTGAAGGGGGGGAGAGTAATTGTCGGGTACGAGGAGGGAGGGTGTTCCAGGCCAGAGGCAGAATGTGGGCTAGGGGTTGGCAGCGAGATAGATGAGATGGAGAGACAGTGAGAAGATTAGCATTAGAGGAGCCAGATGTGCAGGGATTGATGGTTTCTTTCCAAACCGACCCCCTCCCTCAGTATTGCGCCTTTGGTTGCCATTTGCCTCACCAAATGCACTCTGCTGGCCTTGTCCGCTCAAGCCTTCTGTAATGGCTTTGGCCTGGTTTCCTCCCCAGCTGGAATGGATTTGGGTTTCCACGCAGATCCTATGCACTTCTCTGTAATTTATTTATGTTAATGTCTGTCTCCCCCTCTAGACTGTAAACTCATTGTGGCCAGGGAATGTGTCTATTATATTTTACTCTCCCAAACACTTAGTACAGTGTTTTTGCGCACAGGAAGCGTTCAATAAATACAATCGAATGAATTGTACCAGTGCTTAGAACAATGCTGTGCACATGGTAAGCGCTTAATTTTCCCTCTGCTCCCTCTACCCCCCCCTTCACCTCTCCTCAGATAAGCCCTCTTTTCCCCCCTTTCCCTTCGCTCCTCCCCCTCTCCCTTCCCCTCCCCTCAGCACTGTACTTGTCCACTCAACTGTATATATCTTCATTACCCTATTTATTTTGTTAATGAGATGTACATCACCCTGATTCTATTTAATTGCTATTGTTTTAATGAGATGTTCATCCCCTCGATTCTATTTATTGCTATTGTTCTTGTCTGTCCGTCTCCCCCGGTTAGACTGTAAGCCCATCAAAGGGCAGGAACCGTCTCTATCTGTTCCCGATTTGTACATTCCAAGTGCTCAGTACAGTGCTCTGCACATAGTAAGCACTCAATAAATCCTATTGAATGAGTGAATGAATCCAGTGTAAATACTATTGAATGAATGAATGATCGCCTCAAGGAGACGCTTCCCCCTGCTCCCTTGGGTTTCCTCCAAAGTGGGTTCACCAACCCTTGACATCAGTGTCTTGGGTAACAGTGGTGGACAAAGGAATACAAGGACCTTGGAGGCGAGCCTAATTATCCAGCTTTTTTCCCCAAACTGCTAAATGAGCAAAAATGATCAAGCCAGCCTCAAAAGTTCAGGCACGATGCAAAATAGTTGAAGTTTCCCCAGAGACAGAAGTGGTCTTTAAGAGCTCTCGAGACTCATTTTATTCTCTCCATCATCCTTTTTTGAATGATTTTTCTCCTTTTTTAATCTGTATGTTCACACATATGAACATTCAGCCTAAGCAGCCTTGTCTATGTAAAATCTACATTCATTCGTTCATTCGGTCGTATTTACTGAGCGCTTACTGTGTGCAGAGCGCTGTACTAAGTGCTTGGAAAGTACAATTCAGCAATAGAGACGATCCGCATCGGGCATACAGTCTAGGAGGGGGGAGACAGACATCAACAAGTAAGCAGGCATCAATATAAATACATATAATTATAGATATATACATGTCAAAACAAGTAAACAGGCATCAGTATAAATATAATTATAGATATGTGCATAGATCTTATATATATATAAGTGCTGTGGGGAGGGGAAAGGGGGGGTAGAGCAAAGGGAGCGAGTCATGGTAATGTGGAGGGGAGGGGGAGCTGAGGAAAAGGGGGGCTTCAGTAGGTGAGAGAAATATTATAGAAACCTAAACTATAAACTCACTGTGGACAGGGAAAGTGACTGCTAATTCTGTTGTATTCTCCCGAGCACATAATAATAATAATCATTTTGGTATTTGTTAAGCGCTTACTATGCGCCAAGCACTGTTCTAAGGGCTGGTTAGATACAGGGTAATCAGGTTGTCCCACGTGGTGCTCACAGTCTTCATCGCCATTTTACAGATGAGGGAACTGAGGCACCGAGAAGTTGAGTGACTTGCCCAAAGTCACACAGCTGATAAGTGGCGGAGTCGGAATTAGAACCCACGACCTCTGACTCCCAAGCCCGTGCTCTTTCCACTGAGCCACGCTGCTTCCCGTTCAGTGCTCTACACATAAGAGCTCAAAAAATTCTGTTGATTGGTATTAGTTCAACTATTACCCAAGTTGTATTTTACTGTTTCCTTAGAGATATTTTTTAAGAATATTAATAAAATTTTCCGATTTCAGTTTCCTCCCTGAAAGTCACTTTCTTGGCTGTTCTGCAAGTAACCACTGCAGTTCTACTTGGGATTTAAACTCGAATTGTTCCCATCTCTTTTATAAGAGCTGACAGAAGGAGATATTCCTCTCCACACAGCCCAACAGGGACAGCCCATTTGCTTAACCGTCTTTAATAATAATAATGTTGGTATTTGTTAAGCGCTTACTATGTGCAGAGCACTGTTCTAAGTGCTGGGGGAGATACAGGGTCATTAGATTGTCCCACATAGGCTCCCAGTCTTCATCCCCATTTTCCAGATGACGTCACTGAGGCACAGAGAAGTGAAATGACTTGCCCAAAGTGGCAGAGCCGGGATTCGAACGCGCTACCTCTGACTCCCAAGGCCGGGCTCTTTCCACGGAGCCACGCTGCTTCTCTAATCCAGGTTGGCCTAAGGACAAACTCAAACTTGCTTTTGTTGACCAATCCCAGGACTGTCCAGATCCCACCAGAGTCCAGGCCCTAGGGAGAAATCATTCCTGGGCCAGTATTCCCACCGCCCTTGGAAACCTCTGATACGCCCACCATGATGACCTCAGGGAACATCGGGAATAATAATCATAATAATAATGTTGGTATTTGGTAAGCGCTTACTATGTGCAGAGCACCGTTCTAAGCGCCGGGGGAGATACAGGGTCATCAGGTTGTCCCTCGTGGGGCTCACAGTCTTCATCCCCGTTTTACAGATGAGGGAACTGAGGTACAGAGAAGTGACTTGCCCAAAGTCACACAGCTGACAAGCAGCTGAGCGGGGATTTGAACCCACGACATCTGACTCCCAAGCCCGGGCTCTTGCCACGGAGCCACGCTGCTTCTCTTGGAATCACCACCAGTGGCTATCACACAGCCCACTGGATATTTGTTAACCAGGCCGCCCGAGGCCCAGTTGGCACTACGGGCAACAGCCCAGCCGGCTCAGCACCCAGAAGCCTCGCCAATTGAGCCAGGCCTGGGACTCAGAAGGACCTGGGTTCTAATCCCACTCCGTCACATGTCTGCTGTCTGACCTGGAGCAAGTCATTTTACTTTTCTGGGCCTCAGTCATCTCATGTGTAAAATGGGGATGAAGAGTGTGAAGCCTGTTTGGGACAGGGACCGTGTCCGACCTAACTTCAGCGCTTAGAACAGTGCTCGGCACATAGTAAGCGCTTAACAAGTACCATTATTGCAGCGTGGCTCAGTGGAAAGAGCACGGGCTGGGGAGTCAGAGGTCATGGGTTCAAATCCCCACTCAGCCGCTTGTTCAGCTGTGTGACTTTGGGCAAGTCACTTCACTTCTCTGTGCCTCAGTTCCCTCAACTGTCAAATGGGATGAAGACCGTGAGCCCCACGTGGGACAACCTGATCACCTTGTATCCTCCCCTGCGCTTAGAACAGCACAGAGTAAGTGCTTAACAAACGCCATCATCATTATTATTATTATTATTATTATTATTACACCAGCAGGAGTACCTCAGAAACGCTGTAGATTCAGCCCAGAGCGAACAGGGTTTGTCTTTCTAGGGTGAACGACAGTCCCGAAGCCGTGCTGGGGGAGGCTGTTCTCCGTGTGCCGAAGGCGGACTATTTGTCTACGATTCTTTATCCTCATCTTGCCTTGTCATTTCCCACTGGTCAATCGTAATTAATTTCCCCTTTGGCCTGGAAGAGCCCCTCCACCCTCTTTGGAGGGAAGGTTAAGGTGGGGGCTTTGTTCCTACTGTACATCAGGTAGGGTTCTGCTTGACCTTGGGGACCATTTGGCCTGATGATTGTCCATTCTCTGCCAAGTTTTAGCGTTGCTGGTTCGTGCCGATTTATATTGACCTCGTGAGCAGTAAACAACCTCCCCAGAATCCTCCGCTTTGCTTCGTGCCTTCCCTTATATCCATGAATGGTAATCCTGCTCTCTGAGGCTGAGAAATACTATTTATACCCAAGATTACTATGATGGGGCGGAAACTGCGTATGATGAAACTATCACCTCTCATTCTCTAAAGCCTCCCTTTCATCTTCCCTCTCTATCTTCCTTCCACCCATCAGTAGCCCATCTTAGAAATCGTTAACTGCGATTCCTGCCTCAGTGGCTTCCCCGGAAGGCCTTCTAATTTAGGGATCAGGCCAGACCCCTTCTCCCAGTCACTGGAACAAGAGTAAAGGTGTCATTAGCCTGATCATGTGAGAAGCAGCGTGGCTTAGTGGAAAGAGCCCGGGCTTTGGAGTCAGAGGTCATGAGTTCGGATCCCGGCTCTGCCACTTGTCAGCTGTGTGACTGTGGTCAAGTCAGTTAACTTCTCTGGGCCTCAGTTCCCTCATCTGGAAAATGGGGATTAACTGTGAGCCTCATGTGGGACAACCTGATTACCCTGTATCTATCCCAGCGCTTAGAACAGTGCTCTGCACATAGTAAGCGCTTAACAAATACCAACATTATTATATAGAAAGTGATATGAAAGCAAACTCAAACGTTCCCCTCCCACCCCCTCATTTTTTCACTTCAATAAATTTTTCAGACGTTAATGATTTCAGTGATCTGTATCACCCAGGCCACTGTCAGAAGTGCTAAGCATATGGAATTGATAAGCGACTGGAAAAGGAGTATTACCTTTGTGATAAAGCATGGGAGCCAGAGGATCTGGGTTCCAGTCCCTGCTACACCACTTGCCTGCTATGTAATAATAATAATAATAATAATGTTGGTATTTGTTCAGCGCTTACTATGTGCAGAACACTGTTCTAAGCGCTGGGGGAGACACAGGGGAATCAGGTTGTCCCACATGGGGCTCACAGTCATAATCCCCATTTTACAGATGAGGTAACTGAGGCCCAGAGAAGTTAAGTGACTTGCCCACAGTCACACAGCTGACAAGTGGCAGAGCTGGGATTCGAACTCATGACCTCTGACTCCAAAGCCCATGCTCTTTCCACTGAGCCACGCTGCTTCTCTATGTGATCTCGGGCAAGTTACTTGGCTTCTCTGTGCCTCAGTTCCCTCAACTGCAAAATGGGGATTCAATTCCTGTTCCCCCTAATACTTAGTCTGTGAGTGGGACAGGACTGTGTCCGATTTTGTATCTACCCCAGCACTTAGAACACAGAAAGTGCTGAACAAATGCCATTAAAAAATGTACCACAGAAAGTTGTTCAGTCAGGAAATAGAAGTAACTTTAAGAAAGGTGTAGAGACATTTTTAGGAGCCCCTAATGAACCCTTAGAGTCAAGGTTAGGGAGGTCAGGGTAAAACCATCTCCATGAGAATGGATGCCAGGAGGGACAACAATCTTTTTCTGGGAATTACTCTTCCGGCCATCCTTTATTTCCAGTTTTAGAAACAGTTCTGGACTGGATGAACCATTGGTCTGACCATTATGGCATAGTCACTTAGCTTATTCAGGTACTAAGCCTCTTCAGTGATTTAACCTAATTAGGCTAATCGGTCAATAGGATTTATTGAGGGTACAATAAAAACTCATGGTCCCAGCCCACAAGGATATTACAATCTAGCCAGAGGTACAGACGTTAAAATAAAGTACAGTTGGAGAAATAGTAAAGGCTACGGCTAAATGGTGAGAATCCCAACACATTTAGTACATTGAAAATAAATTTACTCCCCGCAAGTGGTATGTGAAGTAGAACAGTGCTGCTGAGGAGGTGAATAGAGATCATCGGTTCCGTGGCCTCAGATGGTATCCTTAGCTTCAGTTAGCCATCTCACAGTGCAGGCTAAGAGACCGGACAACAGTCTGAATGGAGTAGTAAAGCCCATCATGGATAGGAAAAATCCACACAGCATGTTTCTTCCTCATGGTGGGATAACTTAAAAGTTACTTGAAGTAGGCAGTTTCATGTACTGAATGGTTAGTAGGCAGCCCTTCATTATCCATCTGGGAGCAGAAAATGATATAAGAGGTGCCTTAAAACTTGTCTGCCTTTACTTCTTACTGAGCTCTTCAGAAGGTCTATGAGTGGTAAGCTTCTGCTCTGCAGTGTAAAAGCTGTTAGAAAAATAACTAAATACTGTACTGGGATCATTATGGCAACTGGCAAAATTAAAACATGGCCAGGCGTGGCAAAAGTAAATACAATTAAAACATGGCCAAGCATGGCAAAAGTAAATAAAATTAAAACATGGCCAGGCATGGCAAAAGTAAATACAATCGCCCATCAGAGGGTGACTTGTATTACTGCACTCCCACTCCAGACTGTAAGTTCCTTGAGGGCAGGGATCAGGTCTACCAACTCTGTTGAATTATACTCTCCTTAGTGCTTAGTACAATAAATACCACTGATTGATTGCACAGTGGAAGATCATTTCAGTTCTTCGGTCGCTAGACTCATGTAGATAAAACCTTAATATCAGTAATCTCGTCTTCCAACCGGAAAGACCTCTGTAGATAAACAGTGGAAAAAATGTCTCCTTGAATTCATAGTGCTTCGAGGAACTTGACCTACCTGTCTCACTAGTCTATTTACCAGTCGAATTCCCATAATACAAGCTAATTTATTATTTTCCCGCTTCTACAGATTTTCGAGAGACCCGTCCTTTATTATATCCACTGCCTGGAACCAACTCTGTCTCTTTTCATTGCCTCCTATTAGTAGCTGCTAATCACTCCAGTTCTAGGGAACTTAAACATGAATATAAGATGTTCGTAGCACATGCCTGGCAAGAGAAATGGATAAAATCAACAACTAAAACTAGTGAAAATTCCTCTTACTGTATTTAACGGAGGCTAAATTCCTTGGGGATCACTTTAAATCTAGTCAATTTAGTTTATGTCAAAAAGTCTCTGAATCTATGTGTCATGACAAAAAAAATCATGATGATGGATTGACTTCAGGGGTTGAGGAGAAATTACTGTGAAGCAGAATGGGAATTTAATTGAATGCCGGCCATTTCTGCTTTCAACAGTCCTAATTAATCCCTATTCCCTATGATTTGGATATTAAGTCTTACTAGGGCAGGAGGAGGCAGGAGAGGAGGAAGAAGTGGACTAGGCGTTTTCTATTCCAGATTCTTAACGTGTTTAAAATTAGGCTTGAGAAAGAAAAGATAAGCCCAGAAGAGGACTTGAAAGATGGTACTTAAGACTTTAAGTCAAAGTGTTGTAAATATTGTAAATGGGAACTTGTTGCCTGAACGAATTTGAATACTCGATTCTTACTAATAAGATATTCTGATTTATTAATCAGAATTGGGCACTCAATTATAGGTGAGTAATACAGCCAAATGCATTTATTTCTATAAAGTCAGAAAGGTTGCATGAGAAGGTAGCTGACTTCTACTTAAATGAAGTCAAATGGAGGTGCTGACTCTGGCAATCACGCCCACCCTACCCACAGCCTTCCGCTCTGGAGGTTCCAGGGGTAGATGAAGAGGACTACAGCTGGGAAGGAGCCTGGCAGGGCTCTGAGAAAAGCATGGATATATTGTTTTAAAAAAAAAATCAGCAAGCATTGGGCAAGGAGAGAAAAGGGAGCTGTGGGGAAGGGCTGTGAATTCAAGAGCAAGGATGAAGGTGGGCACCCAGAGACTGCCAGCAAGCAATTTCGGGGGGGAAGAGGAGAAAAGGGATTTTTGTAGAGAGGGAGGGAGAGTGGAGGAGATGCTGGGGGTTGGGGAGGAAAGCAGGCAGTCACCCAGGAGGATCAACATGGGAAGCAACGTGATCTAGTGAAAAGAGCACGGACCAGAGAGACAGAAGACCTGGGTTCTAATCCCAGCTCTGCCATTTACCTGTTGTGTGATCTTGGCAAGTCACTTAACTTCTCTGTGCCTCTGTTTTCTCAACTTAAACAAGGGGATTCAATTCTCCTTCCTACTTAACTGTGAACCCTATGAGGGACAGGGACCGTATAATAATAATATTATTATGGTATTTGTTAAGCACTTATAATAATGATGGTGCCGTCATTAAGCACTTGTAAGCACTTACTATGTGCAAAGCACTGTTCTAAGCACTGGGAGGATACAAGGTGATCAGGTTGTCCCACGTGGGGCTCACAGTCTTAATTCCCATTTTACAGATGAGGTAACTGAGGCACAGAGAAGTTAAGTGGCTTCCCCAAAGTCACACAACTGACAAGTGGTGGAGCTGGGATTAGAACCCACAGCAAAGCAAAATCAATGGCATTAATCAATCAGTGGTATTTATTGAGTGCTTATTGTGGGCAGAGCACCAGACTAAGTGCTTGGGAGAGTACAATATAACAGAATTGGTAGACACAATCCCTGCCCACAGTGATCTTATAGCGTATAGGAGGAGACAGACATTAAAAACAGATTAGAGATGGGGAGTAGTTTATAATGCTGTTTACATGAGTATTGTGGGGTTGTACAAAATGCTTAAGGGTTATACAACCAACTTCAGAATCAGTGCAGAGGGGAGAGCAGATGAGGGTTTAGGGAAGGCTTCTTGGAGGAGATGTGATTTTGAAGGATTTTGAAGGGTGGGGAGAGTGGAGGATGATTGGATCTGAAGCTGGAGGGAGTTCCAGGCCTGAGGGAGGGAGGGCTGAGGGAGAACATGGGCAAGGGATGGGAGGTGGGATGGATGAGAGCAAGATGCAGAGTAGGTGGGTGTTAGAGGAATAAATAAGACTAAATAAAATGGGTCCATTTTGCACACACAAACACACATACGCACACACCCATAATAGAAAGGGAAAGCTGGTAACAGATGGCTATAAAGCGACATAGGCTTTTAATAGTTTTTTCATCAGTGGCTTTTGAAAAAGTTCAAAAGCAATCAGTTATCCAAAGCGAATGCCACTCGGAATAGGTGGACAGAAGCCAAACTGGGACAGAAAAATAAATGATTGAAAAATTTCCTAAAAAGAAAGAGGATGTAGTCTAATCAACAAGAAATGAATCTTAGGACGTTGAAGAAATTAGCAGATGTGATTGTAGAACCATTAGTTAATATTTTTGAGAACCCATTGGTGAGACCAGAAGACCACTCATCTGCTGTGTGACCTTTGGCAAGTCAATTAAACTCTTTGTGCCTCAGTTACCTCATCTGTAAAATGGGTATCAAGACTGTGAGCACCTTGTGGGACCTGGACTGTGTCCAAACTATTTAGCTTGTATCTACTCCAGCACTTAGTACAGTGCCTGGCACAAAGTAAGCACTTAAATTCCATTTAAAAAAAAAAGACTGGAAAAGGACAAATGTAGTGCCCGTATTTCAAGATGGAAAAAATGATGGCTTTGAAATGGTAGACATAATTTAATACAAGCCTTTCCACCATATAGCCATAATAGGTTGCTCTAAAATTTGGCTTTACTGTGAACAGCCATATGGAAGGTAATGTTTTTCCATAGATTTGTGAACAATTAGTTAGGTTCTGTTCCAGAACCAGTCCCGACATGTTGACCAGGCACTGGAGGTAAGTAAAAAATGACGCTGAAAAGCCTTCCCCGTCGTCCACCTCTCCACTCATTTATTCCCCTCTCTTGTTCCCTTGGGTACCACGTGCCTCAAAGTCAAGCCACCCCTCATTTATCTCCCCACACGTACACTCCTGTATTTTATTCATTTTTTTTTTGAACATCATCAATAATAGCAGCTCTAGCAACCATAATCCCATCCCTCCTCATCTCCCAGCCCCAGTCAGGGGGAGGAGAGGGAAAGAGAGAGGGAAATTATAAAGCCTACATAGCAACAGCTCTGGCCCGCATCCTGCCCCACCCCGATTCCCACTCTCCATTAAAGTTTCAGACCACTTAAATTTCTTTCTATGGAAGGCAGAGATGAACGCTCCCCAGACGTAGGAGGGATTTGGGGGAGAAAGAAGAGTTGTCCTCTACCGTATTCTAATCATCGAGTTCAGAAGATGTTATGTAGACTAGTGACTTCCAAATTGTTTGGACAGTTTCCTCTATTTTCATGACCCACTTCGCCGTTATCTTTTATACTGACTGAAATATTACTATTAAGAATAGTAACAATAATAATGGTCATATCTGTCAAATGCTTACTATGTGCCAGACACTGTACCGAGTGCTGGGGTGGATGCAAACTAATCAGGTTGGACACAGTTCCTGTCTCTCACAGGGCTCACAGTCTAAATCCCCATTTTATAGATGAGGTAACTGAGGCACACAGAAGTGGAGTGACTTGCCCAAGGTCACAGAGCAGACAAGTGGTGGAACCGGGATTAGAAACCAGGTCCTTCTGGTTCGTGCTGTATCCATTAGACCACTGATGAATTGTATGAATTGTATGTATTCATGTATGTATGTATGAATTGTATCTATTTCAGTTAGATGTGGAAGTATAACTTGCCAAACCAGGGTTCGTGCTGTATCCATTAGACCACTGATGAATTGTATGTATTTCAGTTAGATGTGGAAGTATAACTTGCCAACTGCTCATGGTCGTTCTTTACGAAGGTTCAGGATGAGTAGACGCTGTTGCCGTAAATACATTTTAAAGAAAGATTTGTATTCAAACAATTTGCAAAATCACTTGCTCTGTGCCCAAAGGCAAATCTAGGCAAACCACCAAGAAAGCTTTTTCTTGTGCACGGTTAAGTAACTAAGCTTTATCCCCACCAGCTTGATTGACAGGCTGTTACCCTAAATTTGCAGGTATCTACAGGGCCCTAGGTTCCAATTATTTTAGATAAATGTCACTTGGCTGTTGCTCTGACATTGAGTTCTACCAGCATAGTTTAAATGTCTGGCCAAGGTGAATCAATAGAAGTGCATTTTACTTGCTTAGGACAGGAGCCAAGGAGATGTAAGAGATTCATTTGTTGTAAATTGTTATAGCAGTAGGTGTAAATTTTCATTATAAGGCCTTGCTCATGTGGATTGTAGTTACAATCTGTGAATACTAAATGTAGGAGAACTCAAGCCTAATGACAAAGAATCCGAGATCTTCTGTCATAAACATTATTTTAGCCATGGATTTCCCTCTTGGAGCTCCTTGGGGTTGGGAAGCTCAGATGAAAACAATAATAATATTTATTAAACACTTAACTATGTGTCAAGCATTCTACTAAGAGCTGGGGTAGATAAAAGATCATCAGGTCCCACATGGGGATCACAGTCAAAGTAGGAGGAAGAACAAGTATTGAATCTCCATTTTGCAGAAGAACTGAGGCACAAAGAAGTGAAGTGACTTTCTCAGGTCACAAAACTGACAGATGGCAGAACCAAGATTAGAACCCAGGTCCTCTGACTCCTAGGCCCAGGCTCTTTCCACTAGGCCGCATTGATGGAAAAGGTGTGGAAGCTCAGGTGATTGCATGGGGCTGGGATGGTTAGACCAATTGCCCATGTGGGAATGAGGCGTGGGTAGAATCTTTTTTGACTTCTAAGGAGCTGGGCCATCACCTGCTGAAATGTCAGAGCCTCTCTCTCTCTCATACTCATCTGGTGCCTGTCTTGATAGAATGTGGACAAAGATTCAGCACATTAATATTTTAAGCCAATCGTATTTTGGAGCCCTTCCCCCTTCTCTTCCCTCATTTTGGCATCAAACGCAGTTCAGTCCCAGAAAAATTCCGGCTGAGGTTGCCATTTTAAGAGGTTGTTGGTTCTGAGGTAAAAGTGCATTGGATCCTAGGGGAAATTCAACCAGGGCTAAGTAATGTTACGCTGCCTATGGCCAAGTGATGATGTTCATTCATTCGTATTTATTAAACACTTACTGTTTATCAAAGCACTGTACTGAGCACTTGGGAGCATGTAAATCAAGTCTTGTTTGCATCAACTGCTGAATCCCGCCAATTCTTTTCGCCAAATATTTCCCTGACCCTCCTCTTCCTCTCCTCCAAAACAATTCAAATTCTCATCACATCACAGTTAGACATCTGTGTCAGCCTCCTCACTAGCCTTTTCCTAGATCATCTTCCTGTAATGTTGCTCGGCATGTCTCTTCTCTCCGCAGAAAATCTCCAATTACCGCCTCGCACATCAAACAAAAGCTCCTTCAAGGCTTTCTAACAGATTTTTCCACTTTACACATGGGCTCTTTTTTTTTTCACCCACTACTCCCCAACTCAAACTGTTCCCTCCTCTCAAGCTTACCCTCTAACTGAATCTGGCTTTCGATCTGCAGTCCTACCAACCCTTCCCTCAAGCCATTCCCTTGTCCCGGAATCCTCTCCCTGCAAAATTCACCAGACCATACCCCTCCCCAACTTCAAAGCCCTCCTAAATCTCGCCTCCTTCAGCAAGCCTTTCCCGATTAATTCCCAACACCTTGAGTCAGAGCCCCTCTTAGTACGGTTGTATTTGGAGAAACAGCGTGGGCCAGTGGAAAGAGAACGGGCCTGGGAGTCAGAGGACGTGGGTTCTAATCCTGCCTCTGTCAGGTGTCTGCTGTGTGACATTGGGCAAATCACTTCACTTCTCTGTGCCTTTGTTACCTCATCTGTAAAATGGGGACTAAGACTGTGAACCCCGCGTAGGACCTGATTACCTTGTATCTACCCCAGGGCTTACAGCAGCGCTTGGCACATAGTAAGTGCTTAACAAATACCATTGTTATTATTATTATACCAGTCTTCAATACTTGTACAATACACAATTGTAAATTTAATTATTCTGATATTTCATATATCAGAATATATGTACATATATATTCAATTGTAAATTCAATTATTTTGATATTTCATCAGAGCATATTTGCTCTACTGATTTCAACCTTGTCTTGCTCCTGCTCCCAGTATTTATAAATTTTATGCCTGCCTCTCCCATTAGATTGTAAATTTGCTAGGCAAAGGGAATGCATGCTTTATTTCTTTCGTACTTTCCCAAGCCCTTCAAACAATGCTTTGCACTCAGTAGATTCTCAATTAATATGATTGATTGATATGATAAATGTAGACAAAACCATTCCTGCCCCTGAATACCTCCCAGTCTAATGGACTTTTTATATTTTTAATTTTCAATGACTTTAAGCCCAAAGGTGCCAGGACTATGAACTGTTAATCCCCAGGGTGCCAGAACTAAATCATTTAATACAAATTAGCCCATGCTCCTATGTGAATCTACCTAGAACATCCTACACTTAAATCCAGTTTTAACTAAAATATTGATCGGGTATGTAACATCTCACATTAACTAGATGGACAGAAAGTATTCAGTAAGATAAATTTAGTGTTCATTTATCCGTATCCCAATCCATCATACTTAGCCCAATTCATTTGACTGGCAATTCTGACTTGGCACTGGACTAGACTAACTAAAGTGATGCAGAGACAGAGCTGTGAATGGAAACAAGGTCAGGATCTACTACTTTTGTGGTCATTAAATTTTGGTAATTTTAAGGCAACAATTTCCAGGACACCATCAGGCAAGTACTGCTCCGAGAACACTTTTGATGCTCAATAAATGTAGAAACACAATAATAGGAGCAGACAACATCTCTGCAAGTTTTTATATCACCACTCCTGAAAGTATTAAAAAATTCCACCACCCCCGACCCCAATGTCCGACCACGACAGAAGCAAGCAGGCTTTTGGGGGGAGGCCGAGGAGAGCAGCCAGACACTAAAGAAGACGCTGCGATTTCAGCCCGGGCCTCGGTTAAAGTACGATGAGGGAGGCGGGACCGCTTGCCTGCTGGCAACCAAAGACACGACAGGGACTGTTAGCTCGTTGTGGGTTGGGAATGCATCGGTTATATTGTTGTATAACTCAACCAAGTGCTTCATATACAGTAAGCGCCCAATAATAATAATAGTGATGGTATTTAAACGTTTAGTATGTGCCGAGCACTGTTCTAAGCACTGAGAACTGTTCTAAGCCCTGAAAAATAATTATGGTATTTGTTAAGTGCTTACTATGTGCCAAACACTATACTAGCACTGGGGTGGATACAAGGAAATCAGATTGGACACTGTCCCTGTCCCACATGGGGCTCACATTCTCAATCCCCGTTTTACAGGTGAGGGAACTGAGGCACAGAGAAGTGAAGTAACTTGTCCAATGTCACACAGCAGGCAAGTGGTGGAGCTGGGATTAGAACCCATGACCTTCTGACTCCCAGGCCCGTGCTCCATCCACTATGCCATGCTGCTTCTCGGTAAATACTACTGACTGACTGGAGTCAGGGCCGGTCAGCAGAACCCCTCCCCAACGCGGCCCAGCTCCCTGCCTTTCCCACTGCCCCAGAACGACCACTCCAGAATTTTCTTATACCAGAGTATAATTCAGGCAGGTTAAATCCTGTACTGTCTATAATGCTGTGAAAGTCAAAATATATTTTAAAATTCCTCAGTAGAGCACTGCGTTCTAAGCCGGCACACTTGAAGAATATCAATGAAGTGATAAGCAATTTTAATTTGGCTCGACCTTTAGTCCTGACTTGTTTACCCATAGTCTCTCTTTAGTTTTCCATAAATCATGGAAATAACGGGAAGGCCAAAGTGCATTGCTCTAGTGCAGACTGATATAAACTCCATGTTTACTTTTTGGATGTAACTGCTTCAGAAATGAAAGAAACTGGGAAGCAGCGTGGCCTAATGGAGAGAGCACAGGTCTGGGAGTCAGAGGACCTGGGTTCTAATCCCGATTCCTCCACTTGTCTGTTGTGAGACCTTGGGCAACTCACTTAACTTCTCTGTGCCTCAGTTACCTCATCGATAAAATGGGGATTAAGACTCAAGTCCTCTATGGGAACAGGAATGATGATTTTATATCAACCCAGTGCTTAGTTTGGTGCCTGGAACATAAGTGCTTAACAAATACCATTAAAAAAAAAAAACTGCCACAGATTAAATGTTCTGAAATGTACTTTTAGCTATTGTAGGTGTTCAGCTTTAGAAACCTACCTTAGGTGGCATCTACAAAGGAACATTAGCAATTAAATATCTCCTTTGATTGAGGGTTAGTTTACTTTTATCCTTTGTCTGTCTGGTTCCCAAGCTTTCTTTCCCCTCTGCCATCTGCTGGTTTGGTCTCCATCAGGCATCCACACTGCTCATCCTGTCAGACAGTCCTTCATATGTGCCAGTTTGGGTCCTGAGTGGCTGCTAGCTATTCTTTTACTTCCGTCACAAGTTCTACTTGGCTCGGGCTGCGGACTTTGCCTCAGAGCCAAGTAGGGGAAGAGGGCCGCGCAGCTATAAAGGAATCCTCACTCCTCAAACCCCACCCACGCTCTCTAGTCTGATGCTGAAGGACCTGTAATCCAGTCTGGCTCTAAGACTCCAACACCCTTAATCCAGCAGCCCCTGGCCCCTACCATCCTCTCTGCTTTCTGTCCTCACAGTTTCTTTCCCTCCCACTTTCTTTGATGACTACTAGACGTTCCCCTCCCAACGCGTGTGTGTTTTTCATACGTCAGTGGCCTCTTGCACCCACCACTCTTGGCCCTTTTTTGAATGATTCGGCTGCTTTCTTTCACAGCTGGCTCCTTTCCTTCACAAGACAACCATGGAGAGATGGTCTTGCCTATTAGCGATATAGACTTACCTCTAGGAGAAAAGTAGTTTAAACTGTAGATTCTAGACTGTAAACTCCCGGTGGGCAGAGATTGTATCAACCAACTCTAGAGTATTATACTTTCCCAAGCTAATGCTAATGACTTCTGACTCCCAGGCCATACTCTCTCCACTAGCCCCTTCTGCACTTGGATTTATTGGTTTTATTCACTCCGTCCTCAGCCCTACCGCACTTATCTACATAGCTGTAGTTTAAATTAGTGTCTGCCTCCCCCTCTAGACTGTAAGCTCTCTGTGGGCAGGGAGTTTATCAACCCGGTGATATTGTACAAGTGCTTAGTAAAGTGCTCTGCACAGAGTGTGTGCTCAGTACATATGATTGATAAATTACAGGTACGGGAGAGCAACAGAGTTTAGAGAGATGTATATAACTGCTGGAAGGTGGGATGAGTACCCAAGTGCTCAGTCCAAACAGAAGTCATGAAGGAGCAAGAGGAGGTAAATAAGGTGGGCAGAAGAGAGATTAATCTAGCTTTGCAGATACCAGGAACTGAAGCTGCCATATTCTTTTATGTGGATTCACCAGATGTTACCAAAGCATAAATATGTCATATAATCAATCAGTGGTATTTGAGCACTTACTGTGTGCAGAGCGCTGTACTAAGCTCTTGGGAAGCACAGTATAATAAGGCACAAATGTCTTGGATCAAGGATTAATGCCACAAGAATAAACAATTGAAGAGCCTCAAGTTAATAAGAAATACATTGGAAAAATGATCAGAAATCTTTAATAATAATGTTTGCTAAATATTTATTTTGCACTAAGCACTGGGGTAGAAACAAGATAATCAGTTCGAACGGTCTCTGCCCTACATTGGGTTCATAGTCTAAGTAGGAGGCAAAACAGATACAGATGACTATAAAAGCATATGGACTCGTTGAGCTAGTATTTCTAATGTCTGACTGGGACCTAGGCTTGGCCAGCCTTTTTTTCTTCCATGTGCCAGCCTGCTCTCTGAATGCCTGTCAACTCAACTCACAGGGAAATTTTTCCTATTGTCCTAAATTCAGCATTTCTAAGACAGCATTACAGAAGGATGTCTCCCAGTTTCCTTGGTATCATCCTAACAGGGTAAACCGTGCCTCTACTATAGTTCCAACAGAACCACCAAGCCTGTGGGGCAGAATTGACAGGACCAGAGCCAAACCCAGTCCGATTAAAGAGGGCTCAGACAGAGGACTCCCCTCCATTTTACAGTCTGCGCCCAACAGCAAACTGCACAGAGAGGAGATGGAAAATTCCTAAATAGCCATTTAAAATATTCTCCTTCGTGTGGATGAACAATTAACTCTGCATTTTTCTAACTTCCAAGTGCTTTTTTTTTTCTTTTTTTTTTCTGGGGCTATCACTGCTGGAACCAAGATTACAGTTCTTGCATTCCTCACAGAGATGGAAAGTGGCCAGAGTCTTTAACATAGGAAGTCTTTAACATGTTTAACCCTTTAACATAGGAAGTATCATGGCCTAGTGGAAGGAATCAGAAGGACCTGGGTTCTATTCCCAGCTCCACCACTTGTCTGCTATGGGACCTTGGACAAGTCACTTTACTTCTCTGTGCCTCAGTTACCTGTAAATCATCTGTAATATGGAGATTAAGATAGTGAGCCCCATGTGGGACAGGGACTTTGTCCAACCTGATTATCTTGTGTCTACCCTAGTGCTTACAACAGTGCCTGGAACAAAGTAAGCACTTAACAAATACCATTAAAAAAAAAAAGAGCATGGACCGAGGAGTCCCAGCTATGCCACTTGCCACTTGGGCAAGTTACAACTTATCTGGGCCTCAGTTTCCTCAGCTCTAAAATGGGAATCCAATACCTGTTCTTCCTCCTACTTAGACTATGAGCCCCATATGTCCCACCTGATTCACTATCTTCCCCAGCACTTAGAACAGTTCTTAATAAATGCCATAATTAATTAATGTCTGTCCTCTGCCAGCAAATGTTAAAAAGAATCAGGGTTCTGTGCAACCGTTTCCTCAGCCCAGGTTAAACCCTGAAAATCCAGCCTGTGCAGATCACTGGCCCGAACAACTAAAGATTTTACTGCAAATTTACATCTCAGTTGATTCCAGAAAAACCCTAATCCAAGTTGCCTGTTTCTGAGTTTCCCAAAGGAATAAAAAGTCACCAGAAAGTATGGATGTTGGCAAAAATAGTGAGATTTAGTACCTTTACTGACTTGACATCTCTGATTTTTAAGAACAAAGTAGTTTGAAGTTATGTGTTCTTTCCTCAGCCCAGTCATTTGTGACCTAAATAGGATTCATATTGGAAAAATGTAGGCAGAGTTATTCTTTGTCCAGTATAGGTTCAGCAAACCCTTTCAAACCATGGGTTTAAAACAACAAAAACAGAACATATTCCCCTTTGATTTGAGGTGGGGACTGGCGAGGAAAGAAAAGGTAAAGAGCCTTTTTGGTTCAGTTCTCTCCCTGAAAAAATAAAATCAAACTGTAGATAAGGATGAAAAGCTGTAAATATTGAACATGTAAATCCAAATGTGGGAGAAAATTAATGATGAAAAATGATTTAATCTTCCCATCTGCTCCATACTGATAGATGATGTTAGGTAACCACCATGCTTATGGAGTCCCATACTTAGTCCTGATGGGGACCCTGATGGTGTGATATATTTTTTATATTAATATCTGTCTCCCCTTCTAGACTCTTAGCTCATTATCAGCAGGGAAAGTGTCTACCAACTCTGATATACTCTCCCAAGTACTTAGCACAATGCTCTGCACACAGTAAGTGCTCAATAAATATGATTGATTGATTGATTAACTATGATTGATTGCTCTATACACCTTAAGTGCTTAATAAATGCAATTGATTGTAAGGTCTTTATGGGCTGGAAATTTGTCTGCTAATTCTGTTGTATTGTACTCTCCCAAGTGCTTTGTACAGTGCTCTGCACATAGTAAGCACTCAAAAATGCAATTAATAATAATTATGGTATTAGTTAAGCATTTACTATGTGCCAGACACTGAACTAAGCACTGGGGTGGAAACAAGCAAATTGGATTGGACAGAGTCTCCTTCCCATATGAGGCTCCCAGTCTCAATCCCCATTTTACAGATGAGATCACTGAGGCACAGAGCAGTAAAGTGACTTGCCCAAGGCCACGCAGCAAACAAGTGTCAGAGCCTGGATTAGAACCCATGACCTTCTGACTCCCAGGTCTGTGCTCTGTTGGACTGTGACACCACTTGCCTTCCCTGATGTCTCCACGAAAAATATATTTAAAAATCTCTTTTATGTTTGTATCTGTGACATTAAGTGTTTTCTGGGTGCTAATCCTTTATTAAGCCCTGGGATAAATACAAGATAATCAATTAAGACACTCTCCCTGGCCCACAAAGGGAGTGGGAGAAGACAATCATGTGGAACACATAAGAATAAATTACTAAAAGTAATGTTACAAGCAGTAATAAGAACCAATTAAAAGATTAAACAATACCAGTTAAAAACATTAAAGCGGTAGTTTATTATTATCCTTAAAAGAGTACTCAGGATCCGCTCCACCCCAGCAGTGGCCCTTGGATCCAAACCCCTGCACCCTTCATTCATTCATTCACTCAGTCATATTTATTGAGCACTTACCTTGTGCAAAGCACTGTACTAAGCACTCCGGAGAGGACAATATAACAATAAACAGATGCATTCCCTCCCCACTACGAGCTTAGTTCCCAACGCTGTAGATATCAGGACGGCTGGCTTCACTCCCCCTGTGTCCGGCAGGGAGAGGAAGGCTGCCCTGACTATCAGGTGGGGACTGTGGAACTCCTCAATCAATCAATCAAGAATAATAATAATAATAATAATAATGTTGGTATTTGTTAAGCGCTTACTATGTGCAGAGCACTGTTCTAAGCGCTGGGGTAGATACAGGGTAATCAGGTTGTCCCATGTGGGGCTCACAGTCTTCATCCCCATTTTACAGATGAGATAACTGAGGCCCAGAGAAGTTAAATAACTTGCCCACAGTCACTCAACTGACCAGTGGCAGAGTCGGGATTTGAACCCAGGACCTCTGACTCCCCAGCCAGGGCTCTTTCCACTGAGCCACACTAGTATCAATAGTAGTTATTGAGCACATCAGTGCTCTGCACATAGTAAGTGCTCAATAAATACTATTGAATGAATACTGTGTGCAGAGCACTGCACTAAACCGCTTGGGAGAGACAATAAAAAAGAGTTGGTAGACCCACTCCCTGCATATAATAAGCTTACAGTCTTGAGGGAAGGCAGACATTAATATAAATAAATATAGTCCCCTGATATTGTGGAGAATTGTTTGTTCTAGTAGGTATTGGACTAATCTATAATTTACTTTTTTTTTGCCATCAGGATAGATCTAGAAGGAGAAAATACATACCCATCGATATGTTTTAGCGTTCCGGGTTTTAAAAGGATTGACTATTCTCATTCACTTCTAAGAGGCTTTAGAAGAAAATGTCTGGGAAAGTATTATTAGTTAAATAATGATCTGCCCTTGTAGTTCATAAACTGGAATGTAATAGATCAAATGATTCTGTAGTATCATTGAATGTGTTCTTTTACCATTGCAAGATAATGCTAATAAAATATTTCCATTTTAATGCATGGTGAAACATACTAACTGTGAGGCTTCTGTCAGAAACAGGCATTTCATGGGATTCTTTTCATACTCCTTTTAAAAATTACATTTTGAATGAGTACCCATCTGCCAATATCTCTCCAACCCTCCTCTTTCTTCTTTTCCCTCTCCCCCTCTCCCACAGCACACGCAGAATTCTGTGTAGTGTGGTTGTTTTGAAATATGAATTATTGAACTGTCAGGGCACAGATGCTTCATTGCAACTGTGTGAGGGCTTTCTATGTATTTTGGACAATTATTCCAAAACAATCACAGATTTAGTAAATAACACGGGCTAATAATGAATAAATAAATTATGTCGCTGTAATTTAGAAAAGCAAAGTCCTTTCCCAGTGCATCTTCCAAATAGAAGGGACTTACTCGGCTGAGCCTTTGGCCTCCCGATAGATGTTTTGTTTAGTTATTCACCCAAGGACAGTGTCTATTCCTTCTGAAAAGACGATCTCTTGGGTTAGAGGATCTCCAACTTTGACTTAAAGAACGAAACAGCCCTGGCATAGACCTCGAAGAGTGTTCTTACTCTTGCCCATCCAAACTCTCTTACTGTGATTTAATCCTTTAGAATCTTATGTCCCTTCAATATAGAAAATACTTTAAATAAAATAGGCATTTTATTTATTTATGTGTGACCAGATGACAATACTTTAAGCCTGTCTAGAATTTTCACCTTTTTTAGGAAATGTACCTTTGAAATATCCAGACTTGCTCTTCTCCCCCACTATTTACCTAATAATAATAACTGTGGTATTTGTTAAATGCTTACTATGTGCCAGGCACTGTACTAAGCGTTGGGGTGGATACAAGCTAATCAGGTTGAACACAGTGTGTGTCTCACATGGGCCTCACGGTCTCAATCTCCATTTTACAGATGAGGTAACTGAGGCACAGAGAAGTGAAGTGACTTGCCTATGGTCACACAGCAGACAGGTGGTGGAGTCAGGATTAGAACCCATGACCTTCTCACTCCCAGACCCATATTCTATCCACTGGGCCATGCTGTTTCATATATGCCTCTCATGCAGAAGCAACAAGAACAGGCCCCAAAAGGAAACACCTCCTGAATGTACTAAGTGCCCTTCAAACAGGTCTCTCATTATCAGTCACTCTGCCCTTTGTTTTCAGGTATTCATAAAGCAAAAGACCTTTTGTTGTTACTGGAAATCCTCCATTTCACTTCATTTTGAGTATGACTCTCCTTGGAAAAAGGGTTACTGTCACATAAGAGAGGCTCTCATCTTATTCGTGGACTTTAAACGGTGTTTGAAGAAGCTTCTTGGATACATGAAATTCCTAAGACACCCCAGTAGGAGCAAAGTCCCTTTGTCAAAATGATTCCTTAGTCTGCCCACCCTCTGCATTTTTACAGCCTGTAAAACTGATTGACCTAACATTATTGCCAACAGTCTCCAGCTGAATAGGCAGCTCCCACTTAAAACTTCGCATGGGTCTGTCTGCCTTATTTTGGAATTCCCGGTTGGGGAATGGTGGTTTAAAATTAATATAATTGAAATGAATTATTAAGCCCTCTTCCTACTTAAATGGAAGTTGGCTGAACATTTTATCACATTAAGTATGATAGAATTTGAAGTGGTTTTTGGTTTAGCAGGTTTTAAAAATTTGACAGTGAAGGAAAGTGAAAATGAGGTACTTTTTCATTTTCAATTGTTTATACTTAAGAGATAAATGTCTACTCTCCCACCTGATACTGTCATTTCAATTATGACACTGCAACTCAGTGCTGCTCTTTTAAATCATTTGGTACTCCATCCCCACCCACTCATCTATTTCTAGGCTTAATTTAAAAATGTGTTTGTTTAAAATAACCTTTTCCTCCCTTTTTTAATTCCAGAATATAGGGAGAAAATAGACAAGGCTTAGTTTTTCTCAAATTTGTCATGGGCAAGTCCTGACATCTTTCTCTGCTTTTTATTTGGGTTAATAACACAGTAGCCATGCTCAACCAAGGCTAGTCAATTTTTGAAACAAATACCATAATAATAATAATAATAATTGAAAAGTTAATTTATAAAAATCCCTCTTGGGCTCTAATCTGCTCAGGGCTAGCCTAATCTTATGTGCCAACCCAACATTAATGTGGACACAAAGATCATGCTTTCCAAAGCAGCAAGCCACAAATTCCATCACTAAACTCCCTCCAGGGACCCTTTTTTTTATGTTATCTGTTAAGCACTTACTATGTGCCAGGCACTGTACTAAGTGCTGATTAGGTAGGGTACAATCCCTGTCCCACATGGGGCTCACAGTCTTACTGCCCATTTTACAGATGAGGTAACTGAGGCACAGACAAGTTAAGGGACTTGCAGATAAATGGCAGATCTAGGATTAGAACCCAAGTCCATTTGACTCCTAGGCCCATTCTCTATCCGTTAGGCCATTTTGCTTCTCAATAGTTGGCATATACTCATGACTGCTTGTTTTGTTTTGTTCTGTTTTGCTTTGCTGTCTGTCTCCCCGATTTAGACTGTGAGCCCGTTACTGGGCAGGGATTGTCTCTGTTGCCAAATTGTACACTCCAAGCGCTTAGTACAGTGCTCTGCACATAGTAAGTGCTCAGTAAATACTAATGAATGAATTTTTAGTGCCATTAAGTATAACCTTTAATTGGGTTTGCCTAATAGGAGCATGCTTGCTCAGAGAGATCATATACCTTCAGTCTGACTCACTATGCTTATCTTAAAAAGGATTTTCCCTGAACATAGCTAGCCTGAAACCCATTCAGTGGAATCCACTTATATCTGGATGAGTAGAAACAAGTGCATTCAATAATCCAGATGCCCATGTACTGGGGATTTAGTAATGAGATGCTGTCCCATCACCCTTCTCCTTTCTCCATTAGTTCCCAAGTGTCTTCACCAAATAAATGCTCAGAATTGCAAGTGATTCCAAACTGGAAATATTCAGTCACCCATGTACTTCTTTTAAGAGACAGGACTTCATATTTCTAGGTTTGTGCTTTACAGGGGCAAACACTGAAATTAGGAGGATAAATGGATGGCACGGGGATTTATTTATTGTCTACTGAGAACCCATGTGATCACCAAACAGATTCTGGCCTTGTCCACCAGGACAAAGAGAGTCTTAATAGCAGAAGCACAATAGTAAGATATAAAAGATCGAGTATGAAGTCTTGCATACATTTCCTGGATTCTGTTTTGTGGCAAATTCATGAACTTTCAGGCTTTTTTGACATAGAAACTTTGAGGTAGAAAAGACCTAATTCTGCTGTATGTATCTGATTTATGTGACTTTGATTACTTTTCTTATGAAGCAATTATAGAACCTTGTAGATGCTAGTCTCACTGTAGAGATGTTGCTTTACACCTGGAGATAGAAGGAACCAGAACATAAATAGGCTAGGGGGATCCAGGCGGACTAGGGCTGTGATCCCTAAAAACATAAAAATATAAAGAGAATATAAGAGAAGCAGTGTGGCTCAGTGGAAGGAGTAGGCGCTTGGGAGTCAGAGTTCATGGGTTCTAATCCCGGCTCCGCCACTTATCAGCTGTGTGACTTTGGGCAAGTCACTTAATTTCTCTGTGCCTCAGTTACCTCATCTGGAAAATGGGGATTAAGACTGTGAGCCCTAATAATAATAATAATAATGTTGGTATTTGTTAAGCGCTTACTATGTGCCGAGCACTGTTCTAAGTGCTGGGGTAGACATAGGGGAATCAGGTTGTCCCACGTGGGGCTCACAGTCTTAATCCCCATTTTACAGATGAGGGAACTGAGACGCAGAGAAGTGAAGTAACTCGCCCACAGTCACACAGCTGACAAGTGGCAGAGCTGGGATTCGAACTCATGAGCCCTGACTCCAAAGCCCGTGCTCTTTCCACTGAGCCACGCTGCTTGTCCCTACGTGGGACAACCTGTTCTACCCAGTGGTTAGAATAATAATAATAATGTTGGTATTTGTTAAGCGCTTACTATGTGCAGAGCACTGTTCTAAGCGCTGGCGTAGATACAGGGTAATCAGGTTGTCCCACATGAGGCTCACAGTTAATCCCCATTTTACAGATGAGGTAACTGAGGCACCGGGAAGTGAAGTGACTTGCCCACCATCACACAGCTGACAAGTGGCAGAGAAATTCAAATCCATGACCTCTGACTCCAAAGCCCAGGGTCTTTCCACTAAGCCACGCTGCTTCTCTAGAACAGTACTTGGCACATAGTAAACCCTTAAAAAATACCAAAATTAAATTAATATAAAAATGTCATTCTTGGAAAGACCCAAGACATCTCAGAAAGACATCTTGGCCTGCGTTCTCGTTCTGCCAGAGGCAACAGAATACTTGAAAGAACCAGCATGGAAAAATGTTGCCTAGTGGAAAGATCACAGGTCTGGGTGTCAGAGGACCTGGGTTCTAATTTGGCTCCGCCTCTTGTCTGCTGTGTGAGAGTGGACAAATCACTTAACTTCTCTATGCCTCAGTTCCCTCGTCTATAAAATGGGTTTGAGAGTGTGAGCCCCATGTGGGACATGGAATGTGTCCAACCTGATTTAGCTTGTATCTAATCCAGGGCTTAGTACAGTACCTGGCACACGGTAAGCACTTAACAAAAAACCTTTTTTAAAAAATGGGATAACTGCCCTCCTGGATATTGATGTTT
This sequence comes from Ornithorhynchus anatinus, assembly GCF_004115215.2. Lineage (NCBI taxonomy): Eukaryota > Metazoa > Chordata > Mammalia > Monotremata > Ornithorhynchidae > Ornithorhynchus > Ornithorhynchus anatinus. The sequence continues at coordinate 87,328,170 of NC_041730.1, read as the reverse complement.
ACACTGTGTGTTTATATATATAAATGTCAATGTTTATGTGTTAACATTTAAGTATGTTTACTCAGGCACTTAGTACAGTGCCAAGTGCTTAGTACAGTGCTCTGCACATAGTAAGCGCTCAATAAATACTATTGAATGAATAAATGTAGTTTTAACTTGTACAATTATAGGAAGCTTTGGGCTCATTTAAATCTGATAGGGTAGTAACAACCAACTAACAGAAAGCTTCCTATAATTGTGTAACAGGATAATTAAAATTAACAAAAATTGTGGGTTTTATTAAGCGCAGTGTACCAGACACTATACCAAGCACTGGGATAGAAACTAGCAAATTGGTTTGTCCCACATAGGGCTCACAGTTTTAATCCCCATTTTGCAGATGGGGCACAGAGAAGTTAAATGACTTGCCCAAGGTCACACAGCAGACAAGTGGCAGAGCTGAAATTAGAACCCAGGACCTTCTGACTCCCAGGCCCATGCTCTATCCATTAGACCATGCTGCTAAACCTCCATTTAATAACAATACCAAATCCATTCTTCTACCCAAGATTTTTAAAAATCCTAATTTTTGCAATCTCTCATCTCATGAATTTGCTGCCACTTTCAATCATCTCCCTGACCTTCACGTGACCTATCTCCCATACTTGCATTACAATTTTTGTACAAAACTGGAAAAATACTAAGCATCACTGTAAGCTACCTTGTTTGAAATAATTTTAGAATATGGTTTTCCTTCTAATACCTTATTTTTGATAAGATAATCATATTCAATACAGTATCTGCTTTAAGGTCACTGTCCACTGAGAAGACCCCTTTGAGTCATTCTTAGATTCTCTTCAATACTCTTCCTTTTATCTGATCCAAAGTTTCAACAGAATACTGTTTTTGTTGTTGAACATATTTCCCATTAAGAGTGCACCAATTTCAGAGTGCCTCACAAGGTCATCTAGGCTTCTTCAAAATTATTATTTTTTTTTCAGATCCTGCCAAACTTGACAAATAGGTGCATGCGTATTTTGTTGTTGTTTTTCATAAAATCTGCAACTTTCATAAATAAAAGTGAGTTACCTCCTTAGCTCTAACTTCACTGTGCTGAAGAGTTGACCTCTGGACATTCTGATGTTACTGACATTCTGAAATTTCAGCCCACGTCAAGCCTTGCTTTACAGAGAATGAATTCAATCTGCCTTTAGCAGACAGATGGTACTTTTACATGATAGCATCTAGTCTATATTCATTGAAGTATCTGATAAGATAGATCCTTCTTCTGTTGTCTTAAAAGTATTCAAAAATATGCAAGCTAAATTGCGGGATTACTCAAGAAGATCTGATGAATCATGTTTGATCTTAACAGTTTTATTAATCAACACTAATCATTTCAAAAGACAAGCTCAATTAGCCAAATTATATTTGTTCAAATAACTTAAATCAAATAAGTCATAGAAATTAGAAATACCTCGCAGCAGAAACACTCTCAAGCATTCTTCTTCCCCTCCCCCCCCCGCATATTTCCACTGATGCAAGATAGTTTACATTGCTATTTGTAAGTATGTTTCAGGATGTCTTGCTGGGTCTCAGGACACACTGAGCCTCCTATCACTGCCATTTTTCTGGGGGCAACTCAATTTTCTTCTCAAATCAATGACTCTGTTATTCATTCATTCATTCAATCGTATTTATTGAGCGCTTACTATGTACAGAGCACTGTGCTAAGCACCTGGAATGTACAATTTGGCAACAGATAGAGACAATCCTTGCCCAATAATGGGCTCACAGTCTATCTCACTACTGTAGTCTGTAAAGACACTTACAGCCCTATTATTCCACAGATATCTGATCAATCAATCCTATTTATTGAGCAGTCACTAAGACCAGAGCACTGTACTAAGGGCTACGGAGAGTAATCGATCACATTTATTAAGCACTTACTGTGTGCAGAGCACTATACTAACTGCTTGGGAGAATACAATATAACAATATAATAGACACATTCCCTCCTACAATGAGTCTAGAGTGGGAGACAGACATCAATATAAATTAAGAATATGTACGTAAGTGCTGTGGGGCTGGGTGTGGGGGAGGTGAATAAAGGGAGCAAGACAAGGCGATGCAGAAGGGAGTGAGAGAGGAGGAAAGGAGGGCTTAGTCAGGGAAGGCCTCTTGGAGGAGATGCACCTTCAGTAAGGCTTTGAAGATGGGGAAGAGTCATTGTCAGTAGGATTTGAGGAGAGAGGGAGTGCCAGGCCAGAGGCAGGATGTGGGCGAGAGGTCGGTTGCAAGATAGACAAGATCGAGGCACAGTGAGTTAGGTTGGCATTTAGAGAAGAGTACAATACAACAGTGAGCTTATAATCTAGAGGAAAAGGCAGACATTAAATAATTTATACTATATAATGTACAAAAGAACTGTAGGGTTGAAAGTGGGGCAAATAGATGCCCAAAGGTCACAGATTAAAGTATATCAAGGACACAAAGGAGAATGACCCAGAGAGAAGAGGGCTTAATGCAGGAAGGGCTTTGGGAGAAGATGAGAGCTTAATAATACTTTGAGGGTGGGGAATATATGGAAGGGGGTTCGTTCCAGGCTAAAGGGAGGATGTGAGAAAGGGGTTGGCAGCAAGATAGGGGTCAGGGCACGATGAGTAAACTGGTGCTAGAGAAGTATAATGTGCAGACTGGGCTGTAGTAGAAGATAGGTAAGATGAGGTAGGAAGGGATGAGCTGATTGAGTGCTTTAAAGCCAATGATCAGGAGGTGCATCTGTTTGAGGCACACACCTGCTCTCAATCCCAATTTTTCTTTCTTTTTCAGCACTGTGCCGGGTTGAGTAAGGGCCAGGTGTCAGCAAGCTGAGTAGAAGAGAACGGCAAGATGTCGGGCCGAAGTGGGAAGAAGAAAATGTCCAAGCTGTCCCGCTCTGCCCGGGCAGGAGTCATCTTTCCAGTGGGGAGAATGATGCGCTACCTGAAGAAAGGAACGTTCAAGTACCGGATAAGTGTTGGAGCCCCGGTCTATATGGCAGCTGTCATCGAATATTTAGCAGGTAAGGCAAAAATGGAAGGGAAAATAAAAATGTGGTGCCTTGAGTTGATTTGATTTCTTCATCTTTGAACTGCCATAGGCTCAAATCAGTTTGTATCACTCCTAATAGAAAGAGAGAGGACCTGGTTCTAATCCTGGCTCTGCTTGTCTACTGTGTGATGTTGGGCAAGTCATTTCACTTTTCTGTGACTTGATTCCTTCATCTGTAAAACAGGGATTTAATCCTTCTCTCTCTGACTTAGACTATGAGCTTCATGTGGCATAGGGACTGTGTCTAACCTGATCATATTGTATCTACCTTGGTACTTAGAGCAGTGCTTAGCCCATAAGGATTTAAATACTATAATCAAAACCCCTCTGGCTAATTAAGGGATAGTGTCAATAGACCTAAAAGATATAATTTCTGCCACTTTTTTCATAACTAAAGACATTTTTGTGGCTTGAATAAAGGGTAGAGAAGAGGATTAAGATGCATCTAGAATAAAGAGAAGCATAGGCCTGGGAGTCAGAGAATGTGGGTTCTAATCCCAGCCCCACCACATGTGTGCTCAACCTTGGGCAAGTCACTTAACTTCTCTGTGCCTCAATTATCTCATAAAATGAGCCCCATGTGGGGCAGGGAGTATGTCCAATCTGATTACCTCGTATCTCCCCCAGCACTTAGAACAGTGCTTGGCACATAATGTTTAACAAATACCATTATTATTAAAGTGTACATTCTCATCATTAAGTATTTGTGTTCCAACTTGGGTTTAAAAGGAGTTTGAGATTACCTACATCAGTACCAATCTATAGTGAAAGCTGGTGCTTTCCTCTGATGCTCAGGATTTAATTCTCCTCCACCACCACCACCAACAAAAAAAATAGATTAGCATTGTATATTTGGCCCTTTCTTTTTTCTTCCTTTTGGTCAAGGTAGATAATTGGTGTAGGGAAACTGAAAACTCAAGGATGCATTTTTGTCATCTGGATAACTCATTAAAGATCCTACCTCCTGCAGGTTGTTTTTCTTTATTCAACGGCAAATCAAAAGGCCCTGGCCCTATTAAAGAGTTAATTATTTTGTTCAGAAGGCTGGAGAGAGAAGAGTGCTTGAGGGTGCTTAACTGAGTTAATTATCAAATGCCGTCTCGTCGTTTCCGACCCAAGTCTACTTCATGGTCATGTCTTCACCAGAACTTCCCATCTTCATCTGTAGTTGTTTGGGTATACAATTCATAGATTTTTCTTAGTTAAAAAATAAGTGGTTTTAACAGTGCCTTTTTCCGCACAGTAAAAAATTTGAGTCTCTGCAGCTGTCTTTGATCAACATTTTGATCACTTGATCGTCCACCTTCGCCACTTTCCCAGCACAGGTGAATCAACTTTGATGCTTCTGCTTAGACCTTTCCATTATGGGTAACCCTGACGAGAGAATCTCTCTCACTTGCCTAGCTCTAAGCTTCATCAATGTATGCAAACTCTCCTACCACGATAAAGCTGTTGATTTGTAGGAGAGAACTGGGTTAATTAGGCTTAAAAGCAGACTAGAAAGGGAGTAAGCACTTAAATACCAGAAAAAAAGTAAAAGCAAAAAATAAATGTCCAGAGTATACCAGCTAGCCTAACTTCGATTGGGCCCGGATCCTCTGCAGGAAGGGAAACTTCTTTTTTGTGGTTTTGTTTTCTAGTAGCAAGAAGGCTGCATGTTCAGGAAAAAAAGTGAAGGTGTTCCCTTTCTCACCGGGGGTTAAACTTTAGGCTCTATTCAGGTTACTTAACTGGGGCAAAATTTTTTTTTCCCCTTGCTATTGAGCATTTACTGAGTGCATAATAGCACTGCATTAAACACTTGGGAGAATGCAATACAACAAACATATTCCTTGCCCGCAGTGAACTTAATCTAGAGGGGAAGGCAGATATTAATATTAATATAAATATAAGTTGTGGGGCTGGAAGGGGGGAATGCATGAAGGGAGGATGTCTGGGTGAAGCATAAGGGAGTGGGAGAAGAGGTAAGGAAGGTTTAGTCAGGGAAGGCTTCTTGGAGGTGATGTCTTGAATAAGAGTTTGAAGCGATGGAAAGTCATTGTTTGTCAAATATGATGAGGGAGGGCATTCCAGGCCAGAGACAGGCTTCCAGGCCAGAGACAGGATGTAGAACTGCACTAGGCATTTGGGATATAGAAAAGTGATATTTTTCCTGCCTGTAACAAGCTTACTCTCTAATTCCTAGACTGTAAAATCACTGTGGCAGGGAATGTGTCTGTTCATTGTTATATTCTTCCAAACCCTTGATATAGTGCTCTGCACACAGTGCAGAAATACAATTGAGTGGTAAGGGGGAAACAGACAAAAGTATTTAACGCTGTCAAAATAAATGAATTGAGCAGACATATAAGCTCACCGTGGTCAGGGAACGTGTCAAACCCTTGGGACTGCATGGGGAAGGAATCGCCAACCCACCACACCTCCGTTCACCCCCAAAGTAATAATAATATTGGTATTTAAGCGCTTAATAAGTGCCAAGCACTGTTCTAAGCACTGAGGGAGATACAAGCTCATCAGCTTGTCCCACTTAGGGCTCACAGTCTTCATCCCTATTTTACAGATGAGGTAAGTGAGGCACAGAGAAGTTAAGTGACTTGTCCAAGGTCACATCTATTTATTGTGATAATGTTGTCTTGTTTTTGTTTTGTTCTGCCATCTGTCTCCCCCGATTAGACTGTGCGCCCGTCATTGGGCAGGGATTGTCTCTATCTGTTGCTGAATTGTACATACCAAGCGCGTAGTACAGTGCTGGACACATAGTATTCATTCAATAGTATTTATTGAGCACTTACTATGTGCAGAGCACTGTACTAAGCGCTCAAATACGATTGAATGAATGAACAAGCGGCGGATTTGGGATTCGAACCCATGACCTCTCACTCCCAAGCCTGGGCTCTTTCCACTTAGCCATGATGCTTAGCAGGACAACGACTCGGCAAGGAGTTAACAATGTTTAAACAAGCAGCCATCAACAACTAAGGATTAGCGCTTGCCCATTTAACTCCAGAAAGATGTTTAATGATGCACTAATTGCAGTTCACAACTTGTGGATTCCCCCAGCTGGGAGCTGTTGAGTCGCCACCTACTAGAGGCACCTGCCCCAGGCCACTGGTTCTACAGATCAGCGGCTGCAGGTCTGGACTTTCTCTTTTTATGCCCTATGTCTACCATAATAATTATAGTATTTGTTAAGCGCTTACTATGTGCCAGGCACAGTACTAAGCTCTGGGGTGGATGTAAGCAAGTCAGATTGGACACAGTGCCTTATCCCACGTGGAACTCGGACTCAAACCCATTTTACAGATGAGGTAAGTGAGGCACAGTTAAGTGACTTGCCCAAAGTCACACAGGAGGCAGAGTGGAATTAGAACCCATAACCTTCTCACTCCTAGGCCCGTGCTGTATCCACTGCATTATGCTTGTACTCCATGTACTTCCAGTCCCCTCCCCACCCCATTCTCCATCCATCCCTGTCATCCTGTCCCAGTTTTCCCCCTCCCCAAGGCCTCAGCCTCTTGTGACCTGTGGAACCCCCACTCCCTCATGGGGAAGTTTCCCTTCATTATTGACCTGATCCAGTCACTGCTTCTCCTCGCCATCGCTAAAACCTGGCTTTCCCCAGTGACACAGTCACCCTTGCTGCTCTCTCCAGAATGGGGGCCTCTTCTTCTCCCACTCCCCCAGACTCACTGGGAAACGGGGAGGAGATGGCCCCATCCCATCTTCCCCCATCCCCCTCTTTCACTTCCTTTGCTCATATCATCTGCCTTTACTTCCCACTCCAAATACTAGTCACGGTCATCTACCACTCCCCAGGCCCCACCTCCAACTTTCTCAACTACTTTGATCCCTTTCTCACATACCTTCTCTCATTCCCAATTCCTCCACTGCTCCTTGGGGACTTCAGTATTCGTGTGGATGGCCCCAGGGATCCTGCCATTGTCCGCTTCCTCTCAACTCCTTTACTCCAATGAACTGGGGCTCCAATCCATCTCATACACCCACCAATTTGGGCACACACTTGGATTTTATCATCTTCAGTAACTGTTCAATTTCTACCCTCACCAGTTCTGAAATTCCTCTATCTGACCACAGTCTCTTCATCTGCTTTCTTTCCCCTACACCCACCCCCTGCAAATCTTGCCTTTTTCTCCAGAGACCTTCCATTCTTTTGATGCCCCCCTCCAGTATTCTACAGCCATATTCTACCCCATTTAGTCTCCATAACTAAACTAACTTCTGATGCACAAATTGACCCATTCATCACCATCTTCTCCACTGAGCTACCCTGTCCCTTCGCCAGTCTCGTACCACTAACCAGCAACCCTGAGTCACCTCCCCAGTAGGCTTCCTCCGCATCTATGCTCGAGCTGCAGATCGTTGCTGGAGGAAATCCAGAAATCTCTGACCTTGTCCACCTTTAAATTCATCCTATCTGCTTCGATTCAGTCCTCTAAGCTGCCCAAGAACAATACTTCTCCTTCCTAATTCACTCCCGTACCCCCACCAGTTGTTCCAAGCCCTTAACTCCCTTCTCAACCTCCTGTCCCCCCCATCTCCACCATCAATTTCCCCTAGACCTGACTACCTACTTCGTCAACAAAATTGAAACCATCACGTGTTACCTCCCTAGAATCTCTCCTGCTCCTCTTCAGTCCACCCTCGTTGACTCTCTCTATGTTCCCTGCAGTAACTCAAGATGAGATCTCTCACTTCCTCTGTAAATCTTCCACCTCCACCTGTGCTTCTGCCCTCATCCCTTTTACACTGTTTTAAAACACTTGCCCTGTCTCTTCTCCCTCCTTGACTGCTATCTTCAACTGTTCTCTTTTTAACGGCTTCTTCCTCACACTTTCAAACATGCCTACGTATCCCCTAACCTAAAAAAAAAAACCCACACACCCTCCCTTGACCCCAGGGTTCCCTCCAGTTTATCGCCTCATCTCCCTCCTAGCATTTCTCTGCAAACTTCTTGAGACAGCTGTTTACTCCCACTGTCTCCACTTCCTATTTTGCAATTCTCTCCTAGTTCCCCTCCAATCTTCACTCCACAGAGACAGCCCTCTAAAGTAACCTATGACCACCTTCTGGGCAAATCTGAAGCGTTTGGGAAGGTGTGATGTAGAGATAGTAGATGTGAGCCTTGTCCACAAGGAGCTTACAGTCTGCAAGGGGAGATAGACAAAAAAAAAATATAGTTTGGGGAAGTAGTAGTTATAAGGATAATTTACAGAGGTGTTGTGGGGCAGGAGTGAGTGGCAAACAAATTAACATTAACAAATATAATAATTCTACTAAAGACAACTCAGTACTTTGATATGAGAGGATTTCTTAGAGCCTTATGTGATACCAGGGTAGACAAATCATGTTTTGTAAGAATAATAGCTTGACTTTGTATTCATGCTTAGTTTTCCAAAGAACACTCATATCCATTATCTCATTTTATCCTCCCACTAACTCTTTAAGGTAGGGAGGAGCGCATCTTTATAGATGAAGAAGCTGAAGCACAGAGAGGTGAAGTAATTTGCTTGCGGCTAAACAGCAGACCGGTGGCAAGTCCAGGACTAGAACCCAAGTCTCTGGATTCTTGGGCCTGTGCTTTTTTTCCCATTACTCCATCCTGCATCTCAGAACTTGCAGTGTGGTGACCCGGCCCTCATCCTCCATCCCACACTACCTCAGCAAGGGAAAGGTGGTATATGTCAATTATTTGTTCCCACAGATGCCCCGGCAAGGTGAAAGAACTGTCTACTAACTCTCTTTATATTGCACTCTCCCTGAATATGGTGGTGAGGCAGCAGTGGGGGAAAGGGTCCATGTTGAGGAGATGGTTAACTACTGCATGCCTTTCTTCTCCATCACAGAGTGGAAATGGCCTCAGTTCTAGCATCTCCTAAAATTAAATGGGGCTGAGACATGACCCTGGGGCCTACTTGGAGAGAATTGTTTTCCCTCTTCCCTGTTCTTTATTATCCAGTAATTAGACTGTGAGCCCCATTTAGGACAGGGACTGTATCTGACTTAACTTGCACCTACTCCAGCGCTTAGAACAGTGTTTGACACATAATAAGCACTTAAATATCATAAAATAACCTGCCAGGAATACTTGACCGGCGAGGATGGAAAAAAAAGTTTTGAACCGGGACAAAGTGGGGAGAATTAACTCTTATGGGCTACCTAGTGAGTTTATATTGGATTTAGGTGCAGTGAGACACTGCAGCCAAATGCCAGCAACTGCATGTGTGGTAATCTCTATAATTCTTCCAAACTAAAGGGAATGTGATCTACTGTAGTGGTAATGGACAGTGCCAGTGGGCAAGAAGGTAAATAAAAGAATGAGAACTATTAAAAATATAAATTCTATAAAGAAAAGACACAACAAATACCATTCAAATCTTTTAGACTGAATCACAGCAGGGCTGAGTGAAGAGCACGGGCCTGAGAGAGAACCTGGGTTCTAATCCTGTCTCTACCAATTGCTTGCTGAATGACCTTGGACAAGTCACTAAACTTCTTTGTGCCTCAGTTTCTTTGACTGTAAATGGGATTAAACTGTGTTCTCCCTCCTAAGAATGTAAACCCCAAATCAGACAGGGACTCTGTCCAACCCTATTAACTTGTATCTAACCCACTGCTTAGAACAATGCTTGACACAAAATAAGAGCTCAACAAATATCATAATTCTACGCAAGACTAAAGCAATAGCTCACACAAGTTCTGTAGTTAAAGCCTCACATTATTCTACTGACAATGAAACAATAATCATTCATCTTCTTAAAGTCTCCTAATAAAAGAAGCACACCAAAAGCCTGGCCAGGTCTATCAGCTTTGCTCAGGTGACATTGGCAATCTTTCTCATCTTGAGTGTTTTAGGATTTTATTCCAATAGGGGTTCCCTGTCTTAGTTCTGCACCCTGAAAGATGCTCAGATCATCCATGTAGCCATTCTTGCATAACAAAAATTCAAGTTTCTTATGTCATTTGCCAAATATATGTAAGCTCAATATGGGCAAGGAACTTGTCTACCACCTCTGTTATTTTGTACCTTCCCAAGCACTTAGTACAGTGTACTGTGTATAATATGACCTCAAATTTGATAAAATTTTATATTGTCATTCCCCAATTATTGCTACATTCCCGGAGATTAGTCATATCAGAAGAATTGCTACCTGGAGGAGGTGGGATTTCAGAAGAACTTCGAAGATGGGAAAAGGTTGGGTCTGGGGAATTTGAAGTGGGAAGAAGCTCCAGTCCTCAAGAAGAAGAGCAGGAGCAAAGGGTTGGCATCGTTTTTCTATGACCTTGCAGATGTCTGTGCTTTCATAGATGTGTTCTGTTCTTAGGTTTAGAGCTTAAAATTTGACCTCCTCTATTCAATCGCTTCTGTAGCACCAGAGTGAGCACAACATTATTTTGTCTAAAGTTATATAAAGTAGTCCTTTGTTCTATTCTCAGTTGAGATGTTGGGGGTGCTGAGAGGTTGGGGGTGGAGGGGGTTCTTCCTCTTCTGTTAAAGAAAGTCTTCGAGCTAATCCAATAAGGATTTTTGGTGATTATCTATTTAAAACTAATAATAGTAATTGTGGCATTTAAGCACATTAGGTGTCAGGCACTATACTAAGCGCTGGGGCAGTTACAAGCCAATTGGGTTGGACATAATTCCTGTCCCATGTGGGGCTCACAGTCTCAATCCCCATTTTACATATGAGGTTACTGAGGCACAGAGAAGTGAAGCAACTTGCCCAAGGTCACACAGCAGAAAAGTGGCAGAACAGGGATTAGAACCCATGATCTTCTGACTCCCAGGTGGGGGTTCCATTAACTACACCATGCTGCTTAATCAGAAGGTCATGAGTTCTAATCCCGGCTCTACCACCTCTCTGCTGTGTGACATTGGGCAAATCGCTTCACTTCTCTGTGCCACAGTGATGTCATCTGTTTGTACATTCTGAGCGCTTAGTACAGTGCTCTGCACATAGTAAGTGCTCAATAAATACTAATGAATGAATGAAAATGGGGATTAAAGCTGTAAGCCCCCCAAAGGACAACCTGATTACTTTGTATCCACCCCAGCACATAGAACAGTGCTTAGCACATGGTACGTACGTAAATGCTGTTATTATGTTTACTGTTATTACTAAGCGCTTAATACCACAATTATTCTCCTGAAACAAAGGGTTACAGGAAAATGTCTGAGAGAAATGGGCCCATGACAGTGTGAAAGGGCCTAGTGACAGGTTTCTGTCCATTTCTCCCTTGATTAGACCGTAAGCCCGTCAAAGGGCAGGGACTGTCTCTATCTGTTACCGATTTGTATATTCCAAGCGCTCAGTACAGCGCTCTGCACATGGTAAGCGCTCAATAAATACTACTGAATGAACTTCTCCCTCCACTGATGTTCTTGGAACAGTGGGGGAAGCAGGAGAAGTCAGCTCAGGGTTTGTCTCCGTCCCAGAGTTTTTGGCAGGTCATGAAGAATAAGGTAGTGGCTTTTCCCAGAGGGACAGCTCCCCTCCAGGCTCTCCTCCTCTCAGCCTCCCCCTCCTCCCAACACCTTCTCTTCCCAGTCCCCTCCTTCACCCCTAAATCTCAGGAAGCCGCAATCCCCATTCCAACTTCTGTTACTGTGGCTGAGGTTGTAAGGCAGCTTGTCAGAGATGTTTCTGCCAGGGAATCTGCCTTCAAGAGGCATAAACCAGCCCCGCGGAATGCGGGCTGATAATGTGGGAAAACTAACAATTTTAGAAGCCCGTGAATAGTTTCCCATCGTTCCCAACCTTGCCAGTATTGTATTGTCAGTGCAGTGTATGACAAGAAGTATGTGAACACTCAGGTCTTTCATAATGTGTGCTTTCACATGTAGAGAAGCAGCGTGGCTCAGTGGAAGGAGCCTGGGCTTGGGAGTCAGAGGTCATGGGTTTGAATCCCAGCTCTGCCACTTGTCAGCTGTGTGACTGTGGGCAAGTCACTTCACTTCTCTGTGCCTGTTACCTCATCTGTAAAATGGGGATGAAGACTGTGAGCCTCACGTGCCATTGTTCTTGTCTGTCCCTCTCCCCCGATTAGACTGTAAGCCCATCAAACGGCAGGGACTGTCTCTATCTGTTGCCGACCTGTTCATCCCAAGCGCTTAGTACAGTGCTCTGCACATAGTAAGCGCTCAATAAATACTATTGAATGAATGAATGAACGTGGGACAACCTGATTACCCTGTATCTACCCCAGTGCGTAGAACAGTGCTCAGCATATAGTAAACGCTTAACAAATACATTATTATTATGTTTGGAGAACACCTTTGGGATTAGAGAACATTCTTCTGATGATGTGTGTCAATCTTGGTGCGATGTGATGCTGTTGGAAGAAAAGGTTGGGCATGGTAGAAAAGCAGGGTGACCTAGTGGAAAGAGCATGGGCCTGGGAGTCAGGGTACCTGGGCTCTAATCCCACCTCCTTCACTTATCTGCTGTGTGACCTTGGACAAGTCACTTTGCTTCTCTGTGCTTCAGTTACCTCATCTGTGAAATGGGGATTAAGATTTTAAGCCCCATATGTGACAGGGACTGTGTCCAACCTGATTGTCTTATATCTACCCCAGTGCTTAGTGGAGTGCCTGGCACATAGTAAGCACTTAACAGACACCATTATTTTAAAAAAGGGCAAGCGTTCCATATTGTGAGTTTTCCTTAATGTGGGGTTTAAGAATGTAGCTCCCATTTTAATCAGAGAATTGAGGGTAAGTACAGTGTCATTTCAACAATGTACATATCAGTAAATTATTACTTGTCTCCAGATCCTCTGGATCTTTGGCTTAAACAGATTTGAATGAAAATCTGATTATGGCCTCAGGCCCCCAAAAGAAAGCTTGACAGGAAAGGAATACTGGCACTGGTGGTTCTTCGGCACAGTCATTCAGTCGTATTTATTGAGTGCATATTGTGTGCAGAGCAGTGTACTATGATACAGTGCATTGTATTGTATTGAGAGTACAATATAATAATAAACAGACACATTCCTGTCCACAAGGAGTTTGCAGTCTAGAGGGGGACTGTAAGGGCACCTATCAGCCCTTGTAGCTTAGCGGAAAGAGCACGGGCTTGGGAGTCTGGCTCTGCCACTTGTCTATGTGACCTTGGGCCAGCCACTTAACATCTCTATGCCTCAGTTACTTCATCTGTAAAATGGGGATGAAGACTGTGAGCCCCACATGGGACAACCTGATTACCTTGTATCTATCCCAGCACTTAGAACAGTGCTGGGCACATAGTAAGTGCTTAACAAATACCAACATTATTATTATTATCTGCCATTTAGCAGCCCTTAGATACCAAGTTGCTTCCTCCTCCTTATCACTTATTGTAATGTCTGCCTTTCCCACCAGATTGTAAGCCCCTCGAGGACAGGATTCATGTCTCGCAGCTCTGTTGTCCCAAGTGATTAAGTTCAGTGCTCTGCACAAACTGTGTGCTCAATAATATTGATTGATTGCAAGCTTGGCCTTTTCACTGATGCTTCTTGTTTTGTGCCATTGTATTTACAGCTGAAATTCTAGAACTGGCTGGGAATGCAGCAAGGGACAACAAAAAGGCAAGAATTGCTCCCAGACACATCCTCCTGGCAGTCGCTAATGATGAGGAACTGAACCAGGTATGCCCAGAGCGTTCAAACTTATGGGGAACGGGGCAGTTTTATTGGACTGATCCACGCTGCTTGTTCTATTCTCTGATCCTCCATGGTCTCTTTGGATAAAAGGAAACTCTGCTAATGTCATAGGAATGGGCTAACGTATCCTAGCTCCACAACGATTCAGGTATAAAAATAAAATATCATTTTTTCAAGGACCGATGGCACGCACACCTTGTTTTCCCATCTCTGAAACCTTGTTATTCATCTGGAGTCTAACAGGTGTTATCAGGTGAGAGTGAAAACCCATTATTAAGGGCACTTAGAAAGCCAATCTTAAGACTAATTTGGGCAAGAGAATTTTTAAGACAAATCCAAGCAGACTCTACCAAATCTATGGCAGTGTATTCTAGTGTATTGTATGCTTAGTACATTGCTCTGCACACAGGAGAGTGCTTAATAAATTTACCTGGGACAATTCAGATCTTTTCCACATGAATCTGTACCCTTTAAGCACTTAATATAATATTATCCACCCCACCCTCAACCCCAGAGCACTTATGTACATATCTGAAATTTATTTACTCAAATTAATGTCTGCCTCCCCCTCTAGACTGAAAGCTCCTTGTGGGCAGGGAACATGCCTACTAACTCTGTGGTGTTGTACTCTCCCAAGTGCTTACCACTGTGCCCCTCATAGTGTAGATGCTCAATAAATATGATTGATTTAACCCAGAGCTAAATTTGGCTGTTCCTAGTCGGGCACTTCCAGCCTTTGAGGTCATATCGAATTGAAAGAAGTAAAATTACATAATCTTTTAGTCACTGCACCTCCTTTGGTGCCGTTTAAACTCTGGGTTCACTATAACTAAAGTTCTCTGAAATCCACATGGGTATTCATTTCATTGCAATGCACTGCCACTAATCAGTTTTGGGAATCTACTTTTATGGTTTTTCGCTGTGGATTTAGGGACAAAGTTCTCAACCTTCTGTCACATCTGTCGTTCTACAGCCCGAGTCGTCATTTTTAGTTTCATTCTTTTCAACCTCATTGTTTAGCCTTGGATTAAGGCTTTCAAAATATCTTGAAGCCTGCATGAAAACTTTCTGTAAAAGTCGAAGAGGAAAAAAATGCATGTAAAGCGCACATTGTTGATGTGTGCAATTAAAGCTCCTGGGTAAAGCAAAGAAATCGCTTGGGAGCATTGTTTTTGGCTATGAATTCACATTCTTTTGAGAAAACTGGGGTTGGAGAAGTCTCAATCGATCAAGCATATTTATTGAGCATTTACTGTGTGCAGAGCACTGTACTAAGTGGAAGAGTTCAAAGTGGGTAGACACATCTCCTGCCACAGGGAGCTTGCAGTCTAGTGGGGAGACAGACATTAATATAAATAAATGTTACAGATAGGTACATAAATGCTGTGGTGCAGAGGGTGAAGTGAATTAAGCGTGCAAATCCAAGTGCAAGGATGATGGAGGGAGTGGAGAAGGAGGAGATGAAGACTCAACTGGGGAAGGAGGAGATGTGATCTTCATATGGCTTTGTAGGCGGGGAGAGCGACGGTCAGTCGGATATGAAGAGGGAGGGGATTTTAGGCCAAAGGAAGGGCATGGGCTTGGGGTCAGCGACGAAATAAATAAAATCGAGGTCCAGCGAGTAGGTTGACATTAGAGGACCGAAGTGTAGGAGGAGAGCGGCGAGGTAAGATTGCAAGGGGGAAGTCTCAGTCTCTCTCGCTTTGTCCCATCAGCTGCTAAAAGGAGTGACCATAGCAAGCGGAGGCGTCCTGCCCAGAATTCACCCCGAACTGCTGGCTAAAAAACGAGGTGCCAAAGGCAAGTCTGAAACTATCCTTTCCCCTCCCCCAGAGAAAAGAGGGAGGAAATCTATGTCAAGCAAAAAGGGTGGAAAGAAAGGAAAGGCTGCCAAACCCCGGACATCCAAAAAGGTAAGTGGACTCCGAACTTTGTCAGTGGAGGCAACTAGTAGAATTCATGGAAAATATTAGGAGGAACAAAAGGTGAAAACCTTGCCAACTTTTCTGAAAGATGGATGAACAGCCAGGAATGGGAAGAAAGTGACAAAGATTAGTAAGTAGGGAAACGCAGCGTGGCTCAGTGGAAAGAGCACGGGCTTCGGAGTCAGAGGTCATGGGTTTGAATCCCGGCTCAGCCGCTAATCAGCTGCGTGACTTTGGGCAAGTCACTTAACTTCTCGGTGCCTCAGTTCCCTCATCTGTAAAATGGGGATGAAGACTGTGAGCCCCACGTGGGACAACCTGATTCCCCTGTGTCTACCCCAGCGCTTAGAACAGTGCTCGGCACATAGTAAGCGCTTAACAAATACCAACATTATTAAACGCGTGATGAGTCACAATCCATCACAGAGAAACTGTTGAACCCCAAACATTGACCGTCATCAAGGTTTCCATATTCCCCTCCAAACATTAAAGTACAGTAGAAGTGCCAGGATTTATCGAGCACCCACGTGGTGCAGTGTCTTTTAATAGGTCCTCAGGATAACCAAGTGACACATTCTGTGCCTTAAAGGAGCTTACTCTTTAATGACTATATCCTAGACCCAAACTCTCCCTTGCCCTCTCTTTTCCAAAGGTTTAAGTTTCCCACAGAAAACCATAATAGAACAGATGGTATGGCACTTAAAATACCTCCTTAGGCACTAGGGGCAAAGAGAAATCCTGGCAGGGGAACGGCCGAGTTCTCCCTGCCCTGACGCTGATTTTGTGAGATTATCTCCATTCCCAGGAGACAACCTGAAACTGAGCTTTGAACAGTGGCAGGTCAGTTAGCCCCTAGGAGCTAGATCATATTGTAATAACTAATAATGATGATGTTTAAGTGCTTACTATGCGCCAGGCACTGTTCTAAGTGCTGGGGTGGTTACAAGCAGATCGGGTTGAACAAAGTCCCTGTCCCACATGGGGTTCACAGTCTTAATCCCCATTTTAGATGAGGGAACTGAGGCACAGAGAAATTAAGTGACTTGCCCAGGGTTGCACAGCAGGCAAGTGGTGGAGCCGAGATTAGAACCCAGGTCCTTCCGACTCCCAGGCCCGGATTCTATCCACTAGGCCACGTGGCTTTTTTCCGTCAAACCTAAGCAGATCCCAGGTGTCACACACCTTCTCCACCCAGCTTTAAGACTTAGTCCCAGGGCTCATAGCACAACGGGGAGGGTTCCTCCTTGCCTGAGAATGGTGACTTGGTCCATGCCCACTTGTAATAATAATTATAATAGTATAATTATATTATAATTATGCTGTTTGTTAAGCGCTTTCTATGTGCCAAGCACTCTAGTAAGCACTAGGGTGCATACAAGCAAATCAGGTTGGACGGTTCCTGTCCAACGTGGGGCTCCCAATCTCAATCGCCATTTTCAGATGAGGTAACTGAGGCCCAGAGAAGTGAAGTGACTTGTCCAAGGTCACACGGCAGACAATTGGCGGAGCTGGGATTAGAACCCATGACTTTCTGACTCCCAGGTCCATGCTCTATCCTTGTACTTCCCCTTGTACCAAAGCAATGCTGGAACTTGAAATCCCAGCAGCCCCTGAGACAACTGTGTGTGCTCAGCAGGGCTCCTTTCCCTCACTTCCTGGAAGCAAAACCTGAGCTTCTTGCCATCCCAACTGGACCTGTACACGAGAGTCCCTAGACTTGTCCCGTGCGGGGCTCTAAAATGAAGGTGTAAGGGGGATAGAAGACCTTGGAAAGCCAGATTTCAGAAACTTTCTGATGAAACTCCTTGACGTGGTTCTGCTCAGTGATAGGAATCATTCATTCATTCAATAGTATTTCTTGAGCGCTTACTCTATGCAGAGCACTGTACTAAGCGCTTGGAATGGACAAATCGGTAACAGATACAGTCCCTGACCTTTGATGGGCTTACAGTCTAATCGGAGGAGAGAGACAGACAAGAACGATGGCAATAAATAGAATCAAGAGGAATCATCTGTTTGCTCCTCTCCAAAAAGTAACATCCTAGCATAAGTCTCCCTTACATACCCAACTATTCTTCATTTTATTTAATAATAATTGTGGCGTTTGTTACGTGTTTACTATGAGTCAGCACTGATCTAAGTACTAGGGTGGATACAAGTTAATTTGTAATGGATCTAATCAATCAACCAGGGTTACTCTTTGCAGAGCACTTGTCTAAGCGCTTGGGAGAGTACACTACAGCCCTACCTTTCCAGACACACTACCCTCCTCATCCCGTGTGGCCAGCTGTACTACTATTGCTTGTTTAAATTAAAGTAAAACTCAGGAGCATACACCAAATTGTAAAGTATAATAATAATGATGTTGATTAAGCACTTACTATGTGCCAAGTACTGTTCTAAACACTGAGGTAGATAATGTTGGTATTTGTTAAGCACTTACTATGTGCAGAGCACCGTTCTAAGCGCTGGGGGAGATACAGGGTCATCAGGTCGTCCCCCGTGAGGCTCACAGTTAATCCCCATTTTACAGATGAGGTCACTGAGGAACAGAGAAGTTAAGTGACTAGCCCACAGTCACACAGCTGACAAGTGGCAGAGCTGGAATTCGAACCCATGACCTCTGACTCCCAAGCCTGGGCTCTTTCCACTGAGCCACACTGCTCCCTGATTAGATACAAGCTAATCAGGCTGGACACAGTCCCTGTCCCACATGGGGCTCTCAGTCTTAATCCCCGTTTTATAGATGAGGTAATTGAGGCACAGACATGTTAAGTAACTTGCCCGAGGTCACACAGCAACATGGCATAGTGGATAGCACACTATGGGCACCAAGGCATGGGTTCTAATCCCGGGTCTCTTACTTGTCTGGAGTGTGACCTTAGGCAACTCACTTCACTTCTCTGGGCCTCAGTGAACTCATCTGTAAAATGGGGATTAAGACTGTGAGCTCCATGCGGGACAGAGACTGTGTCCACCCCGATTTGCCTGTATCTACCCCAGCGCTTAGTACAGTGCCTTACACAGAGTGAGTGCTATACAAATACTACAATTTTTACGTCGTGGAGCCAGGATCGGAACCCAGATCCTTCCAATTCCCAGGCCTCTGCTCTGTCCATTAGGCCATGCTGCTTGGAGTGTAGAGTAGGGATCCAGGGCTTAGAACATAGTAAGCACTTAAATACCATCATTATTATCCACATATTCTGCACTTAGGCAGGCTTCACTGTAGTTGTAGTGGTATTTATGATGCACCCACTAGGTGCGATGCACTGTATTAAGCTGTTTGGGAAGAATAAACAAGTTCGATTAAAATAAAATAAGTTCGATTAGACTGTAAGCCCGTCAAACGGCAGGGACCGTCTCTATCTGTTGCCGACTTGTTCATCCCAAGCGCTTAGTACAGTGCTCGGCACATAGTAAGCGCTCAATAAATACTATTGAATGAATAAAACAAATAAATGACACAGCCCCTACCCACAAGGAGATTACACCTAAAGGGGATAGACAGATAAGAAGATATTTACAAGTAGAATAATGAAAGTGATTGGATTTACAACTGAGTAGCATATTTACAGGGCATGGGCCTGAGAGTCAGAGGACCTGGGTTCTAACCCCAGTTCTGTCACTTGTCTGCCGAGTGACCTTGGGCAAGTCACTTAACTTCTCTAGGCCTCAGTTCCCTCATCTGCAAAATGGGGATTCAATACCGTTCTCCCTTCTACTTAAACTGGGAGACCTGATGTGGGACCTGATTATTTTGCGTCTACCCCTGCGTTTAGTCCAGTGTTTGACAGATAGTAAGTGCTCTATCAAACGCCACAGCCGTCATTATTAATAAAGGTGTGAAAGAGGGGCAGAAATAAGTACTGAAGTGCTGAAGTAAGTCTGTAGGACTCAGCTAGTTCCACAGGGCATCCTGGCTGGGCATCCCTCACTTCCTTTCCAGTGTCCCCAACTGCATTCTTACCGAGAGAAGACAAGGGAGACAACCCCCAGTCCAGAGCCCATTCTTCCAGACGGGGCCATAACACCTTCCCTCTTAATAATCATGCGGAGAGAGGACGGGTCCAGACCCGTTCTAGAAATGGGGTCAACAGATGGCACATACCCCTGTCTCTCCCCCAGCCAGACCTGGGAGCAGCAGAGGGCAAGTGAGTCAATTGTATTTATTGAGCGTTACTGTGTGCTAAGCGCTTGGGAGAGTGCAATGCAACAATAAACAGACACATTCCCCGCTCACATTATGGTTAGAGGGCAGAGAGTGCAGCAAGAGGAGTGCAACAGGAAAGCCGGAGCCCAAGCTGGGGGCTAGTGGTCTTCTGTGATGATACCTCAGCCCAATCGGGCAGACACACAATTATTCTTCCCTCTAGACTGGAAGCTCACTGTGGGCAGGGAATGTGTCTGTTTATTGTTGCATTCTCCCAAGCGACTGGTACAATGACCCCCCTCCCCACAGTAAGCGCTCAGTAAATACGATTAAATGAATGAACATGGATCAAAGCATTAAATTATTTTCCTATAGATGGGCAAGGCTGGAAATAGTTTCCTTGCTTGCCCCTCTCTAGTCCCACAAATTGGTAGGAATTGTCAGCTGTTGATGATGGTAAAAATTTTTATTACTTGTGAAGCACTCTGTCTTCTAAAAGAAAAGCTTTCCGAGTTTCCTTTTGCGGATCATTTCTAGCTTGTCTCTTTCCTTTGTGTCAACAGTCCAAGCCAAAGGATAATGATAAAGAAGGAACCTCAAATTCTACATCTGAAGATGGGCCCGGGGATGGATTCACCATCTTATCTTCCAAGAGCTTAGTTCTGGGGCAGAAGGTAACAAAGTCGTCATAGTATGCTGCAGTAAAATCCAATTATATCAACCTGTCTTTCTAGACCTGTAATCTCTTAACTTTTTTTTTCAAAGAGCTTCACATTATAATCTCTAAAATCTAGAAGTAATTGGATGTTCATTCCAATAAGTAGAAACCATTAAGACGTAAGAAGTGAATAAATGTAGTGAGTTTTCAATTTACCACCCATTTCCTCATCCTACCCTCTCCCTGCCCCCGAGTATCAGGGAAAATCAAGTCCAAGGAACTACAAAATAATAATTATTCATGTCAGACATAGTCCCTATCCCACATGGGACTCACGGTCCAAGTAGGAGGAACAATGGCTATTTGGTCCTCATTTTACAGATGAGGAAACTGAGCCACAGAGACAGTAAGAGACTTGACCAAGGTCACACAGTAGGCAAGGGGCAGAGCCAGGATTAGAACCTAGCTCCTCTGGCTCCCAGGCCTGTGCTTTTTCCACTGGGCCATACTTCTTTCCATTAAGAAGTCAAAATTGGATTCTGGTGCTCAACATCCACCCTTGGCATTTTTGCTTTTAAATTTCCATTGTGAAAAGGGTTGAAGTAATTCATGATGTGTTCATTTGGATTGAATCTTTTTTCTTATTTTCCACCGTGCAGCTGTCCTTAACCCAGAGTGACATCAGCCATATTGGCTCCATGAGAGTAGAAGGTATCGTCCACCCGACCACAGCAGAAATCGACCTCAAAGAAGACATAGGTAAGACTCTGGAAGGAGAAACCGGGGGTGGGGGTGAGGGGAAGGATCGTCCTGGGACCATTTGGGGAATGAGGGAAATTTCGATCTCCTTCCATGGAGCTCTTTGAAGATAGCAAAGGCAGAAATCTGTCTAGGATGCTGAAGGGCAGTGCTGCTCAGGAGAGGGAGAAGGAGGGAGAAGAGCCACACCAGACTTACCACTCCAGGTTCTTGGAATGCTGTGGCCAGTGAACTATTTACAGACTCTTCCCCCAAATATACAGGAACAGGGCTAAGACCCCCGTTCACTGCCAGTTGGCACTGCCAGCGTGGAGAGAGGGTGCAGAGTTGGTGGGGGGCAAACACATTGTTGTCCAAATAGACTAAGTGTGGAGACTTTTTTGTTTTTGATTTTTCCTGGTGGGGACCTACATTTGGCTCTTCTGGGATAATATAGGACTAAAAAAGGAGAGTAAATAATTTAGACGATTTTCTGGCCATGCTTGTGGGAGATGTAGAAGCAGCATGGCCTAGGAGTTAAAAGGATCTGAGCTCTAATCCTGGCTCCACTGCTTGTCTGCTGTGTGACTTTGGGCAAGTCACTTCCCTTCTCTGTGCCTCAGTTACCTCTTCTGTAAAATGGGGATTAAGACTGTGAGCCCCATGTGGGACATAGACTGTGTCCAATCTGACACAGTCTTTACCCCACCATTTAGTACAGTGCCTAGCACATAGTGTTTAATAAATATCATTTAAAAAAAAAAAGGTAATCTCTGCAGACTACTTCCCATTCTTGTGGCAGTGATAATAATAACTATAGTAATTATGGTATTTAAGCGCTTACTATGTGCCAAGCATTGTTCTAAGTGCTGGGGTAGATATAAAGCAATCAGGCTGTCCCATGTGAGGCTGTGATGCACGGTAGTACTTTGTGTTTCTGCACTGGATATGTTGCTGGTGATTTTTATGGAATTTTTAATTTCACCTATCTCATATTTAACAATATGGTATTTAATTGCTTACTATATGTCAAGAACTGTACTAAGCTCTGGGGTAGAGTCAAGATAATTGGATGCAGTCCCCTATCCCCCATGGGACTCGCAGTCTACGTAGAAGGGAGTAGGATTTAATCCCCATTTTACAGATGATAAAATTGAGGCACAGAGAAACTAAGTGAACTTCCTAAAGTGGTACAGTGGGCAAAATGGCAGGGGCATGTTTAAAGTCCAGGTCCTCTGACTGCTGACCCATGGTCTTTCCCCATCTATGGAATATCGGAATATTTAATCTATGGAAACTTTTGGTTGACTCAACCTGCTTTTAGAATATTCCTGTTTACCAAAGATCAATTCAGAATATGATTCTAAATTCTCTGGTAGCAAGTTTTGAAGAGTATAAAAGTATAAGAGAGTTAAGAACCTCCTCCCACAACATTTGTTTCCAAATAGCTTGTTGTTGGCAGGGAATGTGTCTGTTTATTGTTCTATTGTATTCTCCTAAGTGCTTAATAGAAGAGAAGCAGCGAGGTCTAGTGGACTCCCCGGGAGGGGAGTCGGAAGGTCCGGCTTCTAATCCTGACTCCAGAATTTATCTGCTGTGTGGCCTTGGGCATCCCACTTGGCTTCTCTGTGCTTCAGTTACCTCATCTGTAAAATGGGGATTAAGACTGTGAGCCCCACGCAGGACTGGGACTGCGTCCAGCCCGATTTGCTTGTATTCACCCCAGGGCTTAGTACAGTGCCTCGCATATAGTGTTTAGTAAGTGCTTAAATACCATAATTATTACTATTAGTAGGAGTACAGTGCTTTACACATAGTAAATAAATAGGATTGAATGAAAGAATGGATGACATCAGAACAGTAAAAAAATCTTACAGTAAAAACAGTGTGACAACAGGCCGACTTTTTTTTGGTGTTTGTTAAGCGCTTACTATGTGCAGAGCACTGTTCTAAGCGCTGGGGTAGACATGGGAATCAGGTTGTCCCACGTGGGGCTCACAGTCTTAATCCCCATTTTACAGATGAGGTAACTGAGGCACAGAGAAGTTAAGTGACTCGCCCACAGTCACACTGCTGACAAGTGGCAGAGCCGGGATTCGAACCCATGACCTCTGACTCCAAAGCCCGTGCTCTTTCCACTGAGCCACGCTGACTTCATTCTCCTCCAGGTTCTCAGGACCAAGCTGAACCTGGAGAAATAATCCCCTGGATCGTCCAGATCTTTGGCACCCCAAAGAGACCCAAGGAGTCACACTGCCAACGCTGGCATCTATGAGTGCCCCTCCCTGCCTATGCCACCTCAACCAGAGGCATGGGCCGTGAGCCTCCCACACTGTCCCCCAGATCCATGGAGATGTCTCTGGCTGAGGAGAGTTGGGGTTAGGAGGAATGGTGTGGAATCCTGCAGATCCATGTGGTCGGGGCTCTGACACGTGCAGATTTGTTGTAACCTTTCTCTGTGGGCAAGGAGTTTACTTTGTCCTTCTCTTTTTCATTGAGAAAAATACAACTAGGTTTTCTGTGAATGAATAAAATGAGCAATTCCTTTTTTCCTTCTGCAGGTAAAGCCCTGGAAAAGGCAGGTGGGAGAGAGTTCCTGGACACGGTGAAGGAACTCCGTAAATCTCAAGGACCCTTGGAAGTTGCTGAAGGTAAAAGGAGGGAGATGGGTGGAATGAGCAATATTTCCAGTTATTGCATTCAAGGGTTCAAGATGTCCCTCTCTCCCAGCAACCCAAATTTGGGGTCTGATTTCCCCTTTAGGACACTGTTCCACCTGCAAACATTAATAAAAGGAAGCTCCCCCTGGGCAGAGAACACGTCTGCCGACTTATATTGCACTCTCCCAAGTGCTTAGTAAAGTGATCTGCGTTCAGTAAGCGTTCAATAAATACCACTGATCGATTGAAGGTAATCAGGGGACTGTTCATCTAGAATCTGTACTTTCCCTTGAGACTGTAAGCTCTTCTATTTGACTGTCCTCTCCTTGAGAGCAAGCACGACCTAGTGGAAAGAACAGGGACCTGAGAGTCAGAGGACCTAGGTTCTAATCCTGGCTCTGCCACTTATCTGTTGCATAACCTTGGGTGAGTCACTTAATGCCTCTGTGCCTCAGTTCTCTCATTTGTAAAATGGAGATTAAGACTTCAAGCGCCATGTCAGACAGGAACTGTGTCCAATCATCTTGTATCTATCCATAGTACAGTGCCTAGCAAGTAATAAGTGCTTAACAAATACCATGAAAAAACACTTAATACAGCCATTTGCACACAACTGCTCCGTAAATACCACTGATTGATTTGACTATGGATGATTCCACTGGAAAGAGATGCAAAAATTCCATGGAGACCTGCTTTCAGAGCTGAAAAATCCCACATCCGTGGGACCTCATATTGCTAGGTGGATCCAAATCCATCTGTGTGTCCAAAACAATGTGAGGTCTTTCAAGTATAAATTTGAAAAGTTGCTACTGCATGAAGTTTTTCTTTTCGGGTAAATATGGATCTGAAGGGTGAGGTTTGCTAATATAGATACAACTCAGAGCTGTGGATGAGGGTATGGTCGAGAGAAATGTTTTTCCATTAGAATAATTCTAGACATGAATAATTTAACTATTTGCACTTATATACCTTTTGGGTCGCTTAATGACTCCCCTCGAAGTTGTGAAGGACAAGTGACCAAGATCTCGCAATTCTGCAACCAAAATTTTCTTAATTGTAACCTCCATAGAGTTAGAGTGCACTTCTTTAGACCTCCGATTTTCCTAGGAGGATGTGGCTTTATAAAAAGCTGAGACTCAAGCTCTCGGGACCCATTCCAATAAAGTGAAATGAAAGCAAGCATTTGATGTTGTGTTGCAAGTTTCTTGATCCTTAGGCTGTTACTTGCAACTTTAATGCATGTACATTTGGAATTCTGTCTACCCAACTATATTATACTGTACTCTCCCAAGTGCTTAGCCCAGTGCCCTGTACGCAGTAAGTGCTCAATAAATACGACTGATTGATTGTCCCGTTCCCAGATCCATGGCGTGACCCTCCCCTCCCCCAACCAAGCACTTTATTCATTTCCAAGGAGATAACTCAGCTTAGGGGAGACCTTCTGTTAAGGTTATAATTTAGGAATAAAATGTTTCAGCCCCAGAGGGCAGCTGGATAGCACAGAATGCAAATTACTGTGGGCAGGGAACATGTCTACCAACTCTGTTATATAGTACTCTCCCAGGTGCTTAATGTAGTGCTCTGCACACAGTAAGTGCTCAATAAATATGATTGTATATTACTAAAAAAAGCAAAGTATTTTGAGTGGGTAAAAACTAATGATTATGAGGAAGAGGCAAGGATGAGCTCTGTGTCTGCATGAGCAATAGAAAATTGAAGCATTTATTATGAGTCCATCTACAAGAATATTGCTCATTCATTCATCGTCCTATTTACTAAGCGCTTACTGCGTGCAGAGCACTGTACTAAGTGCTTGAAAGAATTCAATATAACAATAAGTAGACACAGTCCCTTTTCACAGTGAACTTACAGCTTAGAGGGAGCGTCACAGTGCTACAGAGGGAGTTAGACCCAGTCCCAGGGGCTTGGGAGCTTCCAATCTAAACAGTGATACCACTGTGGAGAAACAAATTAAGGACCCTCAGATACTTGGTTATGTGAACCTCCAAACTTCATTTGACACACAGAGGGCCTTCCATCATGTGGGCCTGAAGAAACAGCATGGCCTAGTGGATAGAGCACGGGCCTGGGAGTTAGATGGACCCAGCTCCATCACTTGTCTGCTCTGTGACTTTGAGCAAGTCATAAACTTCCTGTGCCTCAGTTACCTCATCTGTAAAATAGGGATTAATACTGCAAGGTGTCCAACCCGAGTAGCTTGTATCTATCACAACACTTAATACAGTGCCTGACACAGTAAGCACTTAAATATTAAAAGAGAAATGAACCAAGTCCTGAGGTTGCTAGAAAATAGGTTCGGATAACCCCGGATGGGAAGAGTTTAGCTAGAGGGGAATAAATGAAAGGGTCCGGGCAAATACATAGCGCTAACCACTGCCGCCTTCTCTGTCTCAGCCGCTATCAGCCAGTCCAGTGGGCTAGCAGCCAAGTTTGTCATCCACTGTCACATCCCTCAGTGGGGTTCAGACAAGTGTGAAGAACAACTTGAAGAGACCATCAAGAACTGCTTATCAGCCGCAGAAGATAAGAAACTGAAGTCTGTGGCTTTCCCACCTTTCCCCAGTGGCAGGTAAGTCAGCCGGCCAAGTTGCTTAATATGACATCTTTGTCCACTTTTCAACCCCCGTCGGATGCTGTTCCTAACAGGGCCTATTTGCAAGAGAACTTCAGATAACTCAGTTCTCTTCCTGTACCATCTACAGAGAGAAAATGACTCCTCTCCTTAAAAATTGGGCCCTGGTGGAAGGAGCCCAGGCCTAGGGGTCAGAGGACCTGGATTCTAATCACACCTCTACCGTATGCCCGCTGTGTGACCTTGGGCAAGTCACATAACTTCCATGTGCCTCAGTTAGCTTGCCTGTAAAATGAGGATTAAGACCTTGAGCCTTATGTGGGACAGGTACTGTGTCCAATCTGATTAGCTTTTATCTACCCCAGTGCTTAGTACAGTGCCTGGCACATAGTGCTTAAACACCATCAAAAAAAAAAAATTAGGACCAAGTCTTTCATTCTAAGAGGATAAAAATCTCTGCCCTTTCTTAGCCCAGGAATCCTGGCATTGTTGAACAGTTCACCTTCCCCCTAAATGGTTTTAGGGCCAGGAGGGACTAAGATGGAGATTCTGTCACAGTTCTTGGTGTCAGAAGTCTGTAAGTATCGGGGTGGTAATAATAATGATGATGATGGTATTTGGTAGTCCTTGGTTCTGTGAAATAAGGATGGCACGGAGAGTCGGGAGGACCAGGTTCTAGCCCTAGCTCTGCCATTTTCCTGCTGTGTGAACTTGGGGAAGCCACTTAACTTCTGTGCCTCAGTTTCTTTTAACTGTAAGATATCTTCTTCTTACTCTGGGAACCCTTTGTGGGACCAGGACTGTGTCCAATCTGATTATCTTGTATAATGATAAATGTGGTATTTAAGTGTTTACTATGTGCCAGGCACTAAGCACTGGGTAGATACAAGCAAATCAGGCTAGACACCCAAAGGTTTAGCTTAGGCCACCTAAAAACGCTCAATGCGTTTTTAATAATAAGATTTTAATAATAAGAATCCACCAGTACTTGGGTATGGGAGAGAGTTTGCAGGTCAAACCACTTTCAGGTGTGATTGTTAATCAAACGTTTTTGAAATCAATTTTTTCTTTTAAATCATCAACACCAACCAACCTCATCCAGGCTGACCCCTCTCTCCTGTCTTAGTCAATGATCCAGGATGAATAAGTAGAGGAGCAGCATGGCCCGGTGGAAAGAGTGAGGGTTTGAGAGTCAGAGGATCTGGGTTCTAATCCTAGCGCCACAGGTGTCTGCTGTGTATCTTTGGGCGAGTCGCTTAACTTCTCTGAGCCTGTTACCTCGTCTATAAATAGGGATTCAATACCTGTTCTCCTTCCTACTTAAACTGTGAGCCCCGTGTGGGGCAGGGACTGTGTCCGGCCTGATTATCCTGTATCTTCGCCAATGCTTAGAAAAGTGTTTGACACATAGTAAGTGCTTAACAAATATTATTATTATTATTTTATTACGATTATCAGCCAGTGGGTCTCTCTGACCTGCTCTGTCTCTTTATAAGGGAAAATCTGGGAACTGGGAGACGAGGTCTTCCCTGGGGTTGGAACCCTGACTCTCCCTTCCCAGACCAACACAGCTGAGACTGTCCCCACAAAGTCAAAGCAGAGGCTGCAAAGGAGCCTGGTTCCCTTCCCTAGAATCCCCTGCAGCCCACTGGGCTCCTATTCAGGTGGAGGGGCCCAGACTCTTCATGCTCTCTCCCTGAAGTGGTGTTGAATTGGAGAGAGGAAAGGGAAAAGGTCAGGATGGGAGGGAAATCTAGAGACAAATGAGATGCACAAGGAGGAAGAGGAGGCCAAAATGAAACAAGCACTGGTGAGAGACCAAAAAGGAGAATAATTCAGGATAAGAAACACCCAGGAGAACCAGCCATAGAGAAAAATAAAAGGATGCAAAGGAGAGTGCAGCAACTGGTAAAGAAAAGAGGATGGAGGAGTGGGGAGACAGTAAGTAGGATTGGGTTGGGTAGAGAGTGTAAAGGTGGGTTTTTCTGAATTTTAGAATCATTTCTTGATCCTCAATATATATAAACATATGTACCTTAGTGGAGGCAGCATGGGCTAATCCAAGAGCAAGGGTCTGGAAGTTGAGAGCCCTGGGTTTTAATCCTAGGCTTGCTTTTGTCTTACTGGGTGGTCACTTAAGCTCTCTGCGCCGTTCTTCTCATTTGTAAAATAGGCTTAATAGCTGCCTCTCCCTGCCTCACAAGGATGTGAGGATAAAGTGATATCATGGGAAGGTGCTTTGGGAAAATTAAAGTGTCTTTTGGAGTCAAGGTGTTATTAATCTCCCTACCTTGAAGGCAGACCCTCACTAGCCCCACTCTCTGGTAGCCTCAAGACCACCAAAAGCAATGTGACCTAGTGGATAGAGCACAGCCCTTGAAGTCAGAAGTACCTGGCTTCTAATCCTGACTCTGCCACTTGTCTGCTATATGATCCTGGGCAAGTCGCTTAACTTCTCTGTGCCTCAGTTACCTCATCTGTAAAATGAGGATCAAAACTGTGAGCCCCAAGTGGGACAGGGACTCTTCAACTCAATTTGCTTCTATCCACCCCAGTACTTAGTACAGTGCCTGCCACACAGTAAGCGCTTAAAGCCACAGTTATTACTATTATTATTACCTGATTTACAATCCCTGAATTTTGCCCAAAGAAAAGCACTTATGCCAGATAACGGCATGGTCATTGGGAAGTTAAGAACGAGGGGAAGGAGGGTCTTGTAAGGAAACCAGGAGCACGAAGAAGCAACGATCTGCTAATGCGTCTATTATATTGTGCTGAACTCTCCCAAGCGCCTAGTACAGTGCCCTGCACTTGTAAGTGCTCCAATATGATTGATTGTTACCTGGGTTTACAAGCAGAACTAATTTAACGCTGAAGGGCTGGTAAACCAACACAGCCTCAAGTCTTTCCTTTTCACTGTAATGCCTGAGTCACCCGATTCGATATGGCAGTGGCAACTTTCTCTTTTTCTTTTTGCCCAGGAACTGCTTTCCCAAACAGACGGCAGCCCAGGTGACACTCAAAGCCATCTCGGCCCACTTCGACGACTCCAGCTCTTCGTCGCTGAAGAATGTTTACTTCTTGCTCTTTGACAGCGAGAGCATTGGCATCTACGTGCAAGAAATGGCCAAGCTTGACACCAAGTAGACCAAGCAGCCAAATCAGCTTTATTTTTCAACCAGAGTTTGAAAAGGATTGACAATAGAGCGAGAGTAGGTTTTATTTTTGGAAGGCGCGAGCACTAAAGCGGTCCGATTTAGTGGAGCGAAGAGAGGTAGGGCTGAGGCTGTGAAAAATGTCCACCTTTGTGAAAGGCGCCCTCTCCCTTTTATACCACCTTAAGAAGTAATTAGCCAGCTCCCTGCAAGAATTTGTTTTAAACGTGTTTCCTTCTTGCTATTTTAGAACTTTTGAAAGGACAAACCTCATTTTAGATTTGTAGCATTGACCTTTTGCACAAAAAAAAATTTCAAAATTCTTAAATCCTTTGTTCCTCTTTCTTTTCCGAGAGGGGAGGGCGTAGCGTGATTTTGGTTGGCTTGTTCGTTGTCTAGTCTGTGTCGGAGGAAGACTCAAAGACATTTCACTTGGTGCTTTTCTCAAATATGTTTACCCCGTAATAATCTCTGTAACTTCTGAAAGTGTTTCTCTTTGGGTTTGTTTGTTTTTTAAGGAAAAAGAAAAAGGAAAAAAAAGTTCAGCGTACTTCTTACCTCAAACTCAACTTTATTGCAACACCCATCTTCCACTGTGGGCAGACATGGTTCTGCGGTGGGATGAGAAGGTACGGCCGTAGCCCGGCCCCGGGGGAGGAGGGAGAATGGTGGGCCCACAGGGGTGCTTCAGGGTAGGTGGGCCTCTGGGCTGGGCACCTTAGGGAAGTAGGTCCGTTTAGGGATACGGGCTTGTCTTTCCCTTTACTAAACCTCAAGTGAAGTAACAGGAGTGGGTTGGGTACAGGGGGAAGAGAGAAGGAGAAGACACAGAGAGAGAGAGACAAAGAGGTGAGCGAGTAAGAAAGAGGGGAGAGACACAGAGAGAGTGGGGAGAGAAAGGGGGGAGAGAGAGACAGAGGGAGGAGAGAAAGATAGGGAGCAAGATGGGGGAGAGAGAAAGAGAGAGAATGGGAGGGAGGGGAGAGAGAGGGAGAGAGAGAATGAACCTGCAAAGTGTCTGGCCCTCATCTACATGTGGCAAAGTTACAGGGGTCACGTCTTTAGGGCTTTGATGAGAGTTCAAATAAGTTTCGTGGAGTGGAGTGACGCAGGGCAAGATTGCCTTACAGCACTTTAAGGGACTGCCATACCGCCCTCCATTTTGTTTTTTCCCACTTCCTGGTTTGTCCCTGGCCCTCACTCTTCTGCCCAGAGGAGGAGAGATGGCAGGGAAGACCCAGGAAGGCAGAGCGGGCAGCCACCTATACTCCAAGAGGAGAAACTGGTGTGGGCGGGGCGACTGCCTATCCGCAGTGGAGGCCTGCACCTTACCTAACCCAGCGGTAAGTGGATTTTCTCTGCAGTCAAGAAGTGGGTAAGGTTGATGGGGGGGAAATCTGAGACGCTAAGAGATAATCCTCAAGCAGATCTCTGCTCTGAGAGTGCTCCTCCTTTACAGAGCTGGGCGGTAGAGAGCCAGGTTGAGCATCTCTCTCCACGGTCAATCCAGATCCGCAGCCCTAAGCCAAGCAAGAGGGCGGGAAGCAATATGTGGATGTAGGCATACGCAGCAGTCTGGGCCTGAATTTCAGGTAAAGGTCTTGGGTGTCCTGCAGCTAGGTAACCCTTACCTAGAGTGGATCAACACTATCACAGTTTGGATGGATAATGGATAATAGTTTCAAACTTAAGAAGCAGCGTGGCCCAGTGGAAAGAGCAGGAGGCTGGAAGTAAAAAGGAGTTTGGTTCTCATTGCAACTAGGTCACTTGTCTGCTGTGTGACTTTGGGCAGTTCACTTAACTTCTTTGTGACTCAGCTACACCTCATCTATAAAATGGGGATTTAGACTCTGAGCCCTATGTGGAATGAGGTCTGTAGCCAACTTGATTGTCTTATACCTACCGCAGCACTTAGAGTGCCTGGCACCTAGTAAGTGCTTAAATATTTACCATAAAAAATAACCTTTCTTCAAACAAAGTACCTGATGAAGGAAGTCATAAATACAGTACTGAATCAAGTAGATTTGTAATTTACAATAAGTTGGACTATGGGTCCTGCCAAAGAAAAATGACAATTGCTAAAGTTGTACTGATCATACTAAAGCTAAAAATTACAGTCATGGATATAGTACAGGTCAGCATTGAATTGTGACTAGTAAATTTCCCCAGCCTAAGCAGGCTTTAGGTAAGAAAAACCTCTGTCCCTCTAACTGCTCAAGGGAATCGCTCTAGTGCTGGATCATGTCCCAGGGGAATGAACAGTATAGTTCGATTAGCAGCTCCGGAGCTGATCACCGGGGAATTTAGAGAGAGCCGTATCTGAAGACACTAGTATAAAAGGGTTTGCTAGTAACTACTTCAGCTGGTTAATAATAATCATAATTTTGGTTTTTGGTAAATGCTGTGTGCCAAGCACTACACTAAGTACTGGGGTAGATAAGATAATCAGGCCTCACATGGGGCTCACAGTCTAAGTAGGAGGAAGAACAGGTATTGAATCCCCATTTGGCAGATGAGGGAACTGAGGCCCAGAGAAGTTAAGTTCTTCTCTAAGTTAAGTTCTTCTCTAAGTTAAGTTCTAAGAAGTTTGGCCCACAGAAGGCCAAGTGGCAGAGCTGGGATTAGAACCCAAGTTCTCTGACTCCCAGGCCTGGGTTCTTTCCACTAGACCTAACTGCTTCTCAGTAGGCCACAAAAGTTAAAGGGTTTTGTGAACAGCTTGGGTTCAGCTTCCATTCTAGCGTATGGAAAGAAGCACAGGGTTCTGCTCTAGCTCATCCCCAAGAGGATAATTACCGATTCTGTCTCTAGGTTTAAGATTCTAAGCTTATTAGCGGGAAGGGGCGGGGAGAGGTTTGTTCCTGAGAGGTTCATACACATCCAACAGGAAACAAATTGCTGCCATTGCCCTCCAGCATAATGTCCTTTCCTGGTAGACTCGGAGCAGACACTGTCCCATTCTGCTCCAAACAGCCCGCTTGGGATTGACAGGACCTCTTTCCCAGGTGGGTGAAGTGGAAAAAGGAAGAAGGGGGTGGCCTAGAACTACTGAGGTTGTTAAACAATCACTCCACTCTCCTTTCACTTCCTCCTCTTTTCCTCATTCCTCCCACCCTCCCAAACTTTAGAGAGACAGGACTGCCCCAAAGGTGACTAGGGTCAAGAGAGAATCTTCCGCTCCCACAGCTTCAAGACTGACTTTACCTTGGGATTAATCTAGTGAGTATTTTTTGTTCCATCTTCATCCATTTTCACAGTTGGTTCTGGATAAATGGGATCAGCTGGTGGCTGTTCTAGCTGCACCCTGGACTCACTGGCCCTGGCAGCTTTCCTATGGATGGAAGTGTTCCCTTATGGTATTTTATCCATCAGAGAAGCAGCAAGGTCTAGTGGGTAGAGCACGGGCCAGGGAGTTGGAAGGTCAGGGGTTCTAATCCCTGCTCTGCCACTTGTCTGCTGTATGACTTTAGGCAAGTCACTTCACTTCTCTTTGCCTCAGTTCCCTCATCTGTAAAATGGGGACAGGAACTGTGCCCAACCTAATTACCTTGTATCTACCCCAGCACTTAGAACAGTGCCTGGCACATAATAAGCATTTAACAAATACCATATTATTATTATTATTATTATATTCTTGCCCACCTCTTGACAATCCAGTGCTCGATTTCTTTTGTCATTTTTTCTTCTGCCCCTCTTCATTAGGGCGGAGTCTGCCCCATAGTTTTCCAGCTTGTAGAAATGAACAGGTCACGGCTTTTGGCCAACCTAACCATAAGTCGCCCGACATAGAACCCACTGATCTGGCCCACGCCATCATTTCTACCCATGGACAGGAGGAAGGTCAGTGCTCCTAGAAGAGGGAGACAGACACACCGATTATTGATTAGCATGCTTGGGCACCCAAAAAAGTAAATCTCTTCTCTGTGCTTGTTCCTTACAGTGACAGAGCTGTATACAAGCACTCTTCATTCCCTCACCCCCTGCCTCAAATCATTGTGTTGTCAGTCCAAGGGAATGGGAGAACCATCCACTACCTTAAAATGTTCCCTTCCCTTCTCTCAGCTGACCTTCAAACTCATCACCTCTACAATCAGAAAATTAGGATGTTTGCAGTTTGGGAAGTGAAAGAGTCTGACCCTCTGAAGATTCAGTGAACTCTAATCTCTTCATGGGCTTGTATCTTGGTAGGGTCAGCACTACAAGAGGGAAAGAGGTCATTCTTTCTTCCTAAATAGTAGCTCTGCACCAAAACCCACCTCCTCTACACATCACCGCTGGTTAGGAAGCTGACTTTTTGGAAGTCTGGTTGAAAACTATCAGAGGACAGATTCCGTTTAGGAGTTGGGGCAGCAGTAACAAGTGGAGGAACAGCAGTAAAGAGAAAAGTTGTTCTCGCTGCCGCAAAAGGAGTCGGTGGAGTGTGCGACCCTTTCCAGGGGTCAAAGGAAGCCAACAAGAGGCCTCCTGGCAATAAGAGGCAAGGTCCCTGGGGGTGACTGTCAACCTCAAACTCATCCAGTAGTCATTTCATCCATTCCCTTAGTTCCAGGAAGTGTTCTGGGTGGAGGGTGGGGGTACCGAGAGGAAGAAATCTTGAGGCCTGAGGGCACCGTTTATGAAATGTTAGAAATCATTTGTCTAGCCGAAAGCTAAGAATCATCCCAAAGAGGTATTTCTCAACTGAAGCTTATCGTGAAAGGTCTTTCTTTGAGGGCAATCATTTAGCAAAGCCCAGTTTCTGTCAAGCTTCTATAATTCCTTAGATTCATCACAGATAAATAGGACAACAAGCGTGACATTTACACAGAGTACCGTACCCGCTGGAGCTTTTATGTTAGGTGGGGAGAGGGTCAACTTATCCAAGTCATGGGGAAATCTTGTTGCAACTAAAGGGTTTATTGTGATATTGAATTCCTAGTGCACTGCGCTTTCCCAGTGGTTAAAAAGACTAAAGAGAACCGCAGTTAGCATTTCAATCCCCCAACAAACTTGTCTTTCCGGTAGTTTGTCAAAATTGGACTGAAGGTGTACTAATAAAATGACCCATGGGTAAGATTCCCATGGGTAAAGATTAGTGGATCCTCTAAACAATTCAGGGTAACTACAGTTTGGACCTGAAGAAAAAGAAAAGAAAAATTTGGTATCACTTTGCCAAAGGTAGAGGAGCAGCATGGTCTAGTGGATAATGCACAAACGGAGTCAGAAGGACCTGGGTTCTAAATCCAGCTCTGCCCCTTGTCTACTCTATGACCTTGTGCAATTCACTTAATTTCTCTATGCCTTAGTTACCTCATTTTAAAATGGAGATTAAGACTATGAGCCCTATGTGGGACAGGGACTATATCCAACCAGATTTCCCCAGTGCTTAGAACAGTGCCTGGCACATACTAAGTGCTTAAATACCATTTAAAAAAAAAAGGTATAGGTAGGAGGAGTAAACTTCAGACACAGATGGTTCTAATCTCCCATAGACTTGGAAATGAGACTAGAAATTAGCAGGTCACTTCTTCAGGATAGTTCCATTGTTAGCAAAGGCTCTTGAAGAAGGAAAGTACAGTGCATAGCACTGTACTAAGCACTTGGGGGAGTACAATACAATGGAATTAGAAGAAGTGTTCCCTCCCCATGGTGTGAATCGGTTCCATCCACACAATCCATTTTAACTCATCTGGTGCCTTGGCTCCGGCGCCTTTTCTTACCTGGCCGGTAGCTTTGGAGCGGCTTTTGTTTCATACTGTTGACAATGTTGGCCACCACAACATTGGCATGGAGGCCAGCGTGATAGGCCATCTTGGGTTCCTTTACATCAGCACAGTCACCGATGGCATAGATCTGATCAAACCCTTCCACCTGGAGATGCTCATTGACCCTCAAGGCCCCATTAGTCGCCAGTTTGTCAGCTGTTGGACAAAAATAAAAATAAAAAACCTCACAAATCTACTCATTTCCAGACATAACTCAGATTGAACTCACCTAAACTCTGATCAAGAGTACCCCTGTCAACCATTCTCTCCAAAACCATCTGTTTCCCCACTAATTTGATTGCCTTGCCTAAGCGAAAGTGTTGAGCTAAGTATTGAGCCAAGCGAATTGGTTCCCTGAAGGAAAGCTTCGTTGAAAGGAGGCAGTAGATTTAACAAGAATCTGATAGAACTGGCCACTTTTGAAATTTTCTGAAAATGCTGTGTTAAGAAAAGGCCTGCCCACAATAGTTACTTAACTTCTCTATGCCTCAGTTCCCTCATCTGTAAAACGGAGATTAAAGACTCTGAGCCCCATGTGGGACAACCTGATTACCCTGTATCTACCCCAGTGCTTAGAAGCATGCTTGGCACATAGTAAGCACTTAACAAATACCATCATTATGCATCGGGTTCATGAATTAGAATCATTAGGAGTCATTTGGACCAACTCTGAGTTAATGCACCAATCATATCGTTATACTGTACTCTCCTAAGCGCTGCACACAGTAAGCATTCAATAAATACAACTGAATTAATAGTTACTGAGCACTTCTGTGAGCAGATCACTATACCAAGCCCTTGGGAGAGTAAAATGGTCTAGTTCTCCTTCTTCCTGCAGTATTCCTATCTGCAACCCAAATCTTTAAGTGAGAAGCTGATGCTATGTTCCTTTTAGGTCTGGATTTGTCTTCCCCAGTAGAAAGGCCAAGAAACCTATTTGAGAGATTCATTTTAGGGGGATGTTTGTCTAGAACATTCCACCCTAGTCCAGCCCAACCACAATTTCCAGTGCCAGATGGCCCCTTAGGGTAGCTGATGCCAGAAGGGCCTAAATTTTCTAGCAGCAGCAAGGGGGAAGAAAGAGGCTTATTCTCTTCCTTCTAACGGACCACCAGAAGGCCAGCTATTTCTTTAAAAAGCCCGTGGGGTCAAGCTAACTGGTCTGGACAAGCTGTTCTCTTCTGCCACCACAGCTTGAAAACAACTCTTGTTTAATTTGGGACCCACTAGCTTTTCCTGCTTGCGGTCAGCTTCGTCCAACCCTGGGGTTTGAACTTACCAAACGCACTGCTGTAGGCAGAGGAGTTGATCTTTATCCCCGTGCAGAGGATCA
The DNA here is from genome assembly GCF_004115215.2 of Ornithorhynchus anatinus. Classification (NCBI taxonomy): domain Eukaryota; kingdom Metazoa; phylum Chordata; class Mammalia; order Monotremata; family Ornithorhynchidae; genus Ornithorhynchus; species Ornithorhynchus anatinus. The sequence continues at coordinate 87,291,480 of NC_041730.1, read as the reverse complement.
CCAGGTTTGTGTCCACCTCCGTCCCTTTGTCAGTCTTCACTAGGATGTGCTCCTGGGATTCATTCAGAGGCAGCTGGTCCAGGTTACTGACTCGTTCGCCTGATCAAAAAAGCAGGAGACAGGCCTCAGGGAGGTTCTTACCCTCTCCAGATCAAATCTATCGATAGCATTTACTGAACACCTACTGTGAGCAAAGATCAAAACCAAGAGAATTAGTGGACATGATCCCTGCCCTCCTAGTGGGAGGAAAATACCACCATCATCATCAGTATTTACCAAGCACTCACTGTGTGCAGAGCGCTAAACCAAATGCTTGAGTAAGTGCAACAGAGTTAGTAGACACTTTCCCTGCCCACTACAAGGTTACAGTCTAGAGGGGGTTGGGGGATTTGCAGAATCAACTGGGAATTAATTCACTCATTGGTTACCTTGTCGTGTCTTAAACTATCGAGTCATCTCCCACCTATAAGGACTTCATGGAAGCAGCGTGGCTCAGTGGAAAGAGCCCGGGCTTGAGAGTCAGAGGTCATGGGTTCGAATCCCGGCTCTGCCATTTGGCAGTTGTGTGACTGTGGGCCAGTCACTTCTCCGTGCCTCAGTTACCTCATCTGTAAAACGGGGATTAACTGTGAGCCTCACGTGGGACAACGTGATCACCCTGTCTCTACCCTAGCGCTTAGAACAGTGCTCTGCACATAGTAAGCGCTTAACAAATACCAACATTATTATTATTATCTCTCCCAGAACACCCCACCTCCATCTGCAATCCTTCCGGTGGTATATCCAAAGAGTTTTCTTGGTAAAAATACAGAAGTGGTTTATCATCGCCTTCTTCCGTGACATAAACTTAAGTCTCCGCCCTCCACTCTCTCCCTTACCACTGCTGCCCGGCACAGGTGAGTTTTGACTTGTAGCAGATTGCCTTCCCTTCGCTAGCTACTGCCCGAGCTAGGAATGCAACGGGTATGCCTCTCTCCCATAGCTGAGACTGGTAGAGTACTGGAAACTCCCCGAGTGCGGTCCTCGGAGGGGTGATTCAGCCACAGTAATCTGGCCTGTGCCCATTGCCCTCCGGCTAAGGGGAAACTAAGCTGGGCCTAATTGCCCAGAGGGCAGGGGAGAATGGAAGACACGCCCTTCTAGACTCTGATCTTGGTAAGCCGTACTCCTCGCCATTGGAGGCTACACCATTGCTCTACTGGCTCAGGCAGCAAGGAGCAGGGATTAAAACCAGCAGACGGAACGATTCACAGGCTGCAAGGTGGGAGCTGATGAGGCCCTAAATGAGCAGCTTCAATTTGTTCTATTTCTAAACCCCCGAATCCTGCTCTTGCCCCACAGTCTGAGATACCAATAGCGGCAAGGTTAGAAACGGGTCTCTCATCCACTTTGGTTGAGAAATTCCACAAGCCGCTTTGGAACACCGGAATGCACCATGCAGTATTCCTGCTCAGATTATATGACTGCAAGGGGTGGACCTCCTTACCAGGAATTGATTACACAAATATAAACCCAGGAAAGCCACAACTTTAATTCTCAAATGAAATATCTTGGCGGGTTCCTTGATCCGTGTAATAATAATAATAATGACGATGATAATATCTGTTGAGGACTTACTATGTGCCAAGCACTGTTCCAGGCACTGGAGTAGTTACAGGATAATAATGTTGGTATTTGTTAAGCGCTTACTATGTGCAGAGCACTGTTCTAAGCGCTGGGGTAGATACAGGGTAATCGGGTTGTCCCACGTGAGGCTCACAGTCTTAATCCCCATTTTCCAGATGAGGGAACTGAGGCCCAGAGAAGTTTAGTGACTTGCCCACAGTCAAACAGCTGCCAAGTGGCAGAGCCGGGATTCAAACCTATGACCTCTGACTCCCAAGCCCGGGCTCTTTCCACTGTTGTACCAGGTGGGACTCACAGTATCAATCCCAGTTTTCCAGATGAGGTAACTGAGGCACAGAGAAGTTAAGTGATTTACCCAAAGTCCCCAAACTGACAAGTGGCAGAGCTGGGATTAGAACCCACGACCTCTGACTCCCAAGCCCGGGCTCTTTCCACTAAACCACACTGCTTCTCCTAAATATAGCATTTAGGGATTAGACAACCTACCACACTGGCTCACGGCTCTTACCCTCCGAGCTTTTTAAATCCAGCTCTGTGTCCTAAGCTCCAAAAAAAGGAGCAAGCCTAGAGAGTCCATCCTAAACTAAAAGTGGTGGACCACTGGTGGGATCTTCTTAAACAAAACTCTAAGGACAGAGTTCCCAAAAGGCATAGGATGGGAGAAAAGTAGCCTAGTGGAAAGAACACAGGCCTAGGAGTCAGAGGATTTGGGTTCTAATCCCAGCTCTGCCACGTATCTGCTGTGTGACCTTGGGCAAGTCACTTCACTTCTCTGCACCTCATCTATTAAATGGGGATTAAGACTGTGAACCCCATGTGGGACAAGGACTATGTTCGACATGATCACTTGTCAACACCTCAGCGCTTAGAACAGTGCTTGACACATAGAGTTTACCAAATACCACAATTATTATTATTATAAGAAAACTGACAGAGACCTCTTCCCCCATAACTCTTACGAGTTAATCATATTTATCGAGAGCTTACTGTGTGCTGAGCACTATACTAAGCATTGGGAGAGTATAGTATAACAGAGTTGGTAGACACACAGAGGGGGGGTCTAGAGAGGGAGGCAGACGGATAAGTTACGGATATGTACATAAGAGCTCCCCTCTCAGGGTCGCATCTGGAGAGTTTCCAGTACTCTACCGGTCTCGACTGTGGGTGGGAGAGTCAAGCAGAGGCATATCCAGTTCATTCCTAGCTTGAGCAGTGGCTAGCGAGTAGAAGGCAATCGGCTACATGTCAAAACTCACCCGTGCTAGAAAGCAGCGACATGGGAGAGAGTCGAGGACAGACTTAAGCTTACTGTGCGGAAGGAGGCAATGGTAAAGCGTGGCTCAGTGGAAAAAGCATGGGATTAGCAGTCAGAGGTCATGGGTTCTAATCCTGGCTCCGCCACCTGTCAGCTGTGTGACTTTGGGCAAGTCACTTCACTTCTCTGTGCCTCAGATACCTCATCTGTAAAATGGGGATGAAGACTGTGAGCCCCACGTGGGACAACCTGATTGTCTTGTATCTCCCCCAGTGCTTAGAACAATGTACGTAGTAAAAAACAAAGAACAAAGTAAAAAGTAAAGAACAAAGCACATAGTAAGCGCTTAACAAATACCAACATTATTATTATTATTATTATTATTATTAAACCGCTTCTGGATTTTACCAAGAAAACTCTCTGGATCCACTACCAGAATGACTGCAGGTGGAGGTGAGGCTTTCTGGGAGAGATGTGCCCATGGGGTCATTCGGCAACAACTGTTGCCAAATTGTACATTCAAGCGCTTAGTACAGTGCTCTGGACATAGTAAGCGCTCAATAAATACTATTGAGTGGGGTCGCTATGGGTCGGAAACGACTCGACGGCATAAGACAAGACATAAGTGCTTTGGGACTCAGTACGGGGTGAATAAAGGGTACAAATCCATGCGCAAGGGCAACTCAGAAGGGTGTAGGAGAAGAAGCAATGAGGGCCTAATTGGGGTAGGCCTCTTCATCACCGCCATCATCAAGGGTATTTATTAAGCACTTGCTGTGTGCAGAGCACTGTAGTAAGTGCTAGGGAGAGTACAACAGAGCTGGCAGACGTTCCCTGCCCACAGTGAGCTTGCAGTCTAGACGGAGCTTGAGGAGATGTGATTTTAATAAGGCTTTCAAGGTAGAGAGAGTGACCGTCTGTCAGATATGAAGGGGGCGGGAGTTCCATTAACCTCCTTCTGTCTATAATTCTAATGTTACCCCCCCGTTAAACTGTACGCTCCTTGAGGGCAGGGATCAGGGTTACTAATTTTACCATACTCTTCCAAGTTCTCAGTACAGAGCTCTGCACACAGGTGACGTTCAATAAATACCACAGAGGAAGTGGAGAGTTCAGGCCTCTGGCACGGAGGAACAGGAAGGACATACTCAGCACAAGCTTCACGCCCTTGCGGAGCAGGATCTCTTTCACCTCCTGCCGGACACAAGGGAGGAGCTCCACGTCGGCCAGTGCGACTTGAGAATGAATGAGGATGACCTGTAAACAGAAAAAAGGGGTTTACTGTTGAGGAAAGGGGAGGAACATCCACAAACACGTTCCCATGAAGGGGGAACCCCTCATCTCTTTAGACTCTAGACCCTCTAGACCATAAACTCCATGTGGGCAAAAAACACATCTAGCAACTCTGTTGAACTGTACTCTCCCAAGCGCTCTGTACACAGTAAGTGCTCAATAAATGCGATTGATCTCTACCCTCCCCATCTCCTCCCATGACTTAGATACAAGTGAACAGGCTCCTTTTCTGCCACTGAAATCAAGGTAGGCGTCTCTCAAGTTTTTGATTTGCCAGTTGGCGTTTGCTAGAAATTGAAATTATACCGGCAGGGCCATTAACCACGGATGACGTGCCAAGGAGAGCGAATGTTAATTGCATTTACTTTACAGTCTGTAAAAGAGTGTGAAAAATAGACTGGGGAAAGGAGAATATTAAATACTTTCTGGTCTTTAAATTGCTTTATTTCCTTAGAAAGCTGATTTATACTAGAACTTGGGAGGCAGAGAAAGACTGACTGAGGAGTATTTCTGGGAGAGGCCAATTTAGCTGGGAACAGCCTTGCTTCCCCCAAGGAGGAGGAAGGGATGTGGTAGAACAGTCTAGCTGGCATCCGGCACAGAGAGGATGCGTCTGGAGAAGCTTGGAGGACAAAGATCAAGAAGAACAGATCGTTAACCCCAACAGAGCCAGAGATGGAAGCTGTAGGCTGAGAAGCAGCATGGCGTAATGGATAGAGCACGGTCCTGGGCGTCAGAAGGTCATGGGTTCTAATCCCCACTCTGCCACTTGTCTTTTGTGTGACCTTGGGCAACTTACTTCACTTCTCTGGGCCTCAGTTACCTCATCTGTAAAATGGGGATTGAGATTGCGAGCCCCACATGGAACAGGGACCGTGTCCAACCCAATTTGCTTGTATTCACCCCAGCGCTTAATACGGTGCCTGGTACATAGCAAGCACCTAATAAATACCGTTATTATTGTTATTACTAGTAGCAGTATTATTATTAGCCTGCTCCCTCCTCTCTCTCAGGCCTGCCAGACTCCCCTTGTTATAACACGATGGGTTCTAGGTCAGACCAGCCCCCTACAAGGAAACTGATCATCCATTTTACTCAGGACACCTGTCTACACCGTAGGATTCTTGGACTAACAGCTCTCCATAAGGACTCACATATACCAGCATTTGCTGACAATTTCTACTACCCCAGTCTTCTAAATTTTTACAGTCTAATATTTTTTTAACTGGCTCAAATTTCCCTACTGACTCACACCTCCAGGAACACAAATTAGATCACCCTTTTTGTTGTGTTGACTCCATTGCATAATTGTGCCACCTCCATTTTTGAGAAGGAAATAGGTGGTTATTTTTTGGTACCTTGGAACCGTACGTAGAGATAAATCTGGGCCCAAGAAGTAGCAGAAGGGTAAGAACAGGTATCATGGTGGAGGGGGATAGTGAGGTAGGAAGAGTTAAATCATTGAGTGCCTATTATATGCAGCACTCCGAGGACTGCAGGAGAAGTAAGAGACAGTCTTGAGTGTCATCTTACCTTTCTCCTCACTTTACTGCTAGATTTAACTCTTATAATCCAAGGAATAGCCTCACCCTGCTTTTAATGTTACAAAATTATGTGAAGTGTTTGACGGTGACGCAATGAAATGCAGATAGGCAAGTGAAATGAAAGACTAAAGGATGCCCCGCATTCCCCCACACCGGTCCCCATTCACACCTAACAATTTTGTCTGGGTCTTCCTGTTAACATCTGTGGTGGATGCCCAACTCAGATAAAGGCACAAGGTCTCATTCAATCCTAACCTCCCGATTTCACTCTAATTTGTCTGGCTACATGACTTCCCTGAAAGACACCCTCGCTGTAGTTGTTTGTCATTCTTCAGCTCTACCCACTCCTGCCTTGGCAAGTCATTTAACTTCCCTGTGCCTCAGTTACATCATCTGTGAAATGGGGATTAAGACAGCGAGCTCCAAGGGAGACATGGACTGAGTCCCACCTGACCAGCTTGTACTTACCCCAGCACTCAGTACAGTGCCTGGCACATAGTAAGCACTTAATACCATTAAGAAGGAAAAAAATGTGCAACCGCTCCCATCGCTACCACAGACTATTTTTGGCATCTCCCTCCCGTTTAGCAATGTTAATAGGTGGGAATCTTAAGAAAACGCCCCCTCCCCTCGTAATTCAAGCAAGATCTGAATCTCATACCTCTTTCTCAGGATAATCTGTTTTAATCTCTGCCGCCATCTCGACTCCAGCTGAGCCTCCTCCCACCACCACAATGTGCTGAGACTTTTGGACCTAGAAGAGAAACGGACCCGTTTCCGAACAAGTCTACCGCAGAGAAGGCCTTCTGAGGCCCAGCTTCTCCTAACTTCTCTCCTCCTAAACTCCCAGCTCAGGCTGGAGAAGAAAACGGGCCTCACTGACCTACAGCGGCCATGAAAGGGTCAGTGTGGTGCAACAGTCCTTTTGCCTAGAGTGCAGGAAGTCGGATTGTCGTCCACACCCCTTGGCTTCTGTCCCGTTCCACCCCAGGCCTGCTTTAAGCAGCTCGTGGCTTGGGAAACCCTCAGACGGAGCACCATTCTCCTGATGAGCTCTGCTCATGCTTAGGGGAAGAAATGAAGGCAGGCAGACTTTTCCACTGTCAGTGAAAACTCTGGAGAATCGGGACTGAAGTTCTTTACTCAGATGGGCCATCAACCGTGGGGAAAGTCTTCTGGAGTGTGGCTCTGATCCACCTCCCTCTTCCTCCAACCACTCTGCCCAGACCTTCCCAGCCCTTCTTCCTGCCCAGATTTTGTCAAGACTGGATCTCTGATCTCTTCTCTTGCCGGCCCCTTCCCACTCTTTCTGTCCTTCCCCGCTGGGAGGGTTCTTTTACAGGGTGAGGTCAGTCTCTCACCTGCTTCACCATCACTTCGTAACTCTGGATGGCCGTTTCCATGTTGGACAGCTGGTTGAACTTCCCTGGGAAGGGGCCATCGCTGCCAGTGGCCAGGATGAGATGAGAGAAGGAGAGGGCCTAAGGGGAGGACAGAGGAGAAAAGGCTGGGTTCCATCAGTCATAGTACAGAGCACTATACTAAGCTCTTGAGAGAGCAGAATATAGCAGAGTTGGAAGACATATTCCCTGCCTACAAGGAGCTTACAGTGTAAAGGAAGTTGTTCCATTCTGGGGCAACTTTGCCCCTCTTACACTGAAACCCAGGATCTTCCCAGTTCTCCCATTATCCTTCCTGCCCTTTGGCTTGGCCATTCAATAGAAGGGCCCACTGGCCTAAGAGCAGCGGATTCCTGACATCCCTCTGGTTCTGGCAGGGTCAGGGAGGAGGAGGAAGAAGAAGAGTGGTCAGAACCCAGGGACTCTCCCACAGACGTGGATCCGCTCTTTGGACCTACCTCACCATCTTGGAGCAGGACTCTCTGCTTCTGCAGGTCGATCCCCACCACCAGGCCTTGACGGAAATTGTCCTTGAAGGTCACAGTGTAAGAAATGAAAGTTTTCTTGGCAAAGCCTGTGGGACCAAACACTAGGTTAATGATGTGGCTGGAGTACCTGAGGGAGATTGTTTTTTTGACAGCATATATGCATCTTGAGGGTGGGGATTTCACCTTTGAGCTTTCAGTTTATTGTCTAACCTGCATGGTTTCCACACAGAACTATGGTTTCCATTCTGCCCAGAAGGAGAAGCAGAGAGACTGGGTCCAGAGAGGGGTTTCTTGCCCTAATAGTTATCTCCTGCCTGATTCCTTGGCCAGAAAAGGAAGAATTCAGGGCCAGGATCTTTTCTAGTTCACGACTTCGGTGGCTCATGTCACGCCGAAAAGCAGCACGGCCTAGTGAATAGAGCACGGGCCTGAGAGTCAGAGGGACCTAGGTTCTAATCCTGGCTCTGGCATCGGTCTGCTGTGTGACCTTAGGCAAGTCACAACTTCCCTGTGCCTCAGTTCCCTCAACTGTATAATGGAGATTAAGACTGTGAGCCCCATGTGGGACAGGGACTCTGTCCAACCCGATTTGCTTGTATCCACCCCAGTGCTTAGCACAGTGCCTGGCAAATAGTAAGCCCTTAATTACCACAACAATAATAATAGCAATTATCATTATTATTATTGCCAGGGCCTGCCCATGGGAGGGCAGAGCAGAACAGAAGCATCCTCTGCTGGGTTGCCAGCTGCTTATGCCTGAGGAGGTGCCAGCCTCCCCCCCTGGGGGAGCAGGGGCCAGGCCAGGGAATTACCTTTCTCTACGGAGGCACGCAGGGCCGCAACGTTGTGGTGGAAGGCGTCTCGCATGTCCACCAGAGTGAAGGGGATACCCCAGGACTTCAGCTGGCTGGCCGCCGCGATCCCACCAAAACCACCTCCAACGATCACCACCTGCACAGAGTTGTCCACCGAGAGCTGGGACCCCATCTTGATCCTGGCGCTCCTGCGAGGAGGGGAGAGAAAGCTGGAGAATCTGGCCTCGAGTTCTTTACTCAGATGGGCCATCAACCGTGGGGAAAGTCTTCTGGCGGGTGTGGCTCTCACCTAGCTCCCTCTTCCTCCATCCATTCTGCCCAGACCTGCCCAGCCCTCCTTCCTGCCCAGATCCTGTCAAGACCGGATCTCTGATCTCCTCTCTTGGGCACTGCCAGCCCCGTCCCAGTCTTCGATGGGGAGAGGGGAGAAAGACAGACAGCCAGAAGGACAGAAGATAAGCTGCTGGTCTGGGCCACTCCACCTCTCCCTGCGGTCTGCGAAGACCCCCTGTGGAAGTAGATTTCAACTCTTTTGTTTGATCAAGAAGCCAGTAAAGGGAAGCAGCATGGACTAGAGAAGCAGGGTGGCGCAGTGGAAAGAGCACGGGCTTTGGAGTCAGGGCTCATGAGTTCGAATCCCAGCTCTACCACTTGTCAGCTGTGTGACTGTGGGCAAGTCACTTCACTTCTCTGGGCCTCAGTTCCCTCATCTGTAAAATGGGGATTAAGACTGTGAGCCCCACGTGGGACAACCTGATTCCCCTGTGTTTACCCCAGCGCTTAGAACAGTGCTCTGCACATAGTAAGCGCTTAACAAATACCAACATTATTATTATTATTATTACTAGTGGCTAGAGCATGGGCCTAGGAGTCAGAAGGACCTGGGTTCTAATCCCAGCTCCGCCACTTCTCTGCCTTGTGACCTTGGGCAAGTCACATCACTCCTCTGCGCCTCAGTTACCTCATCTGTAAAATGGGGATTAAGAGGGTGAGCCCCACGTGGGACAACGAGTGTGCCCGACCTGATTAACTTGTCTACCCCAGTGTTTAGAACAGTGCTTGGCAAATAGTAAATGCTTAACAAGTACCATTTTTATTATTACTATTATCCTGGACGGAACCCAACGGCTATCCCGCCGGGTAGTGGAGAGGCTGTGCCGGAAACGAGGGGAGCAGGGGGCAAGAGTAGTGGTGGCCAGTCTGATCGACATCCAACCACAGCAGGTCTCAAGGCATCATCATCATCACTGTGGTATCTGTTAAGCGCTTACTGAGTTCCAGGCACTGTTCTAAGCCCTGAGGTGGATACAAGCAAATCAGGATGGATGCAATCCCCGTCTCACGTAGGGCTCACAGTCCTAATCCCCATTTTACAGATTAGATAACTGAGACACTGAGAAGTGACTTGACTTGCCCGAAGTCTCACAGCAGACAAGTGGCAGAGACGGGCAAGTCACTGAACTTCTCTGTGACTCGGTTTCTTCATCAGTAAGGGGATTCAAAACCTTTTCTCCCTTCCCTTTAGACTGGGAGTCCCCTATGGGACAGGGACCGTCTGACCTGACAAAGTACACACTCCAGTGCTTAGCACAATGTTTGGCACATAGTAAATGCCTAGAGAAGCAGCGTGGCCTAGTGGAAGGAGATGGGCCAAGTAGTCAGAAGACCTGGGTTCTAATCCTGCTCCACCATTATTTTGATGGGTTTTTTTTTTTGGTAATTGTTAAGCACTTACTCTGTGCCAGGCACTGTACTTGCCTGCTGTGTGACCTTGGGCAAGTCACTGAACTTCTCTGTGCCTCAGTTCCCTCATCTGCAAAATGGGGATTCAACACCTGTTCCCTCTCCTACTTAGACTGTGAGTCCCAAGTGGGATCCGATGATCTTGTATTTACTTTAGTGCTTGGCACATAATAAGGACTTAACAAAAACCACAGTTATTATTTATTATTACCAAATCCCCAAATTACTATTATCATGATTTATGTGGGTGAAAGTCCTTCTTTAGCCAGCCCGGTCTCTTTCTGGCCCAGCCCAGCAGGTATCACAGCATGTCCCACGATTGAGAAGCCTCGGGACGCTTTCGTCTTGGTTTCACTCTGCCTCCTCCACCCAGGCCCCGCGGTCCGATGGGTCCAAGCTGGCCGCTCACCAACCAGAACGCCCAGCTCCCCACGGGACCCACAAACCAAGCCCGAGCCGGCCCGGGTACCCGCTATCGCTCAGCTGACCAGACCTCCCAGCTAGGACACAGGATAAATGTTCAGAATTTCCAACAGCCGCCGGGTACCAAGAACACACCGTGTAAGCAGCCTGACGGAGACGGAGCAGCAAAACCGTGCCCGGAGAGGACACTACCGGAGATTAGGGACCAAAGAGAAAGAGAGAGGTTCCTGCCTGACTGAGCCAATAAGAATCAATCATATGTATTGGGTGCAAAGAACTATACTAAGTAAGCATCTGTCTTATGCTGTCGAGTTGTCCGCGACCCATAGCGACTCCACCGATACATCTCTCCCAGAACGCTCCGTCTCCATCAGCAATCGTTCTGGTAGTGGATCCATAGAGTCTTCTTGGTAAAAATATGGAAGTGGTTTACGACTGCCTTCCTCTGTAAACTTGGGTCTCTGCCCTCGATTCTCTCCCGTGCCGCTGCTGCCCAGCACAGGTGAGTTTTGACTTGTGGCAGGTTGCCTTCCACTCGCTAGCCGCTGACCAAGCTAGGAATGGAATGGGTAGGCCTCTGCTTCACTCTCCCTCCCTTAGCCAAGACGGGGAGAGTACTGGTGTGATGCTGAGAGGGCAAAGTAGCATCTGGGAGAGTACAATATTACAAAATTGGTAGACACATTCCCTGCCCACACAAGCTTTCAGTTTAGAGGGGGAGACAGACATTAACGTAAATACAGATATGTACATAAATGCTGTATACGCACATAAGTGCCGTGGACGTACATACGAAGATGTAGGTCCTGGTTATTAATCTGGCCCTGACTTTCCAGGGGGCCTGACCCTCCCTCAGAAGCTGCAAAACCTCTGGCCCAAGGCGCAACAGCGTGGCCTAGTGAGTCAGTAGGACCTGAGTTCTAATTCCAGCTCCGCCACTGGTCTACTGTGAGACCTTGGGCAAGTCACTTCACTTCTCTGGGCTTCAGTTACCTCATCTATAACACGGGGATGAAAACTGTGAGCCCCATGTGAGAGCTGAACTGTGTCCAAGCTGATTTGCTGGTATCTACCCCAACGCTTCGTACAGTGCACGGTACATAATAAGCACTTAACAAATACCATAAAAAGAAAAAGACAGGAAGGAGGAGAGGCTGGCGGGAGCTGCGTGGCTGATGTACTCACTGACTTCCCCTGATGGTAAAGCATCGACCCTCCACCCGCTAGGTCCTCAGGCCTGCCCTGGGCTTTGCAGACAACACTTATGTCACGATTCCCAGTGAACACAGTTGGCTGCATCAGCGGGTTGAGAAAAGCACTTTAGCCCAGATTTGGCTCCACTTCCTTCACTACACGAGCGATGTTTGATCTTCTGGGGTCCTTGGGAAGGTGTTCCTTCTGGGTGCTGGGGCAGGGCTCCTGGCCTTAACCGCTCTCGTCCTCCTCCACATCCCCTGGATCCTCCTGGCTCCTCTCGAGCACGGCTCAGGGCAGTGCCCAGCTGGCTGGCAAAGCCCCCACGGTCCGCACTCCAGGCCCAGGCCTGAGTCGAGCCAGCCAGGACTGATTGTCTGCCTCCCCAACTAAGGGGTGAACTCCCTGTGAACAGCAAACCTGGCTACCTCCTGTACTGCACTCTTCCAAGCGCTCAGTGGAGTGCTCTGCACATAGTAAGCACGCGATAATTATCATCGACTGACTGAATGAACCAGGACCATCCGCTCCTCGGTCTGATCCCATTCTAACCTCCATTTGACCTAGGCAGGCCTCAGCAGGGCCATCCAAATCCTCAACTCTCCCCGGATGGCAGCTCTTTATGGGGGGGCTAATCTGTTCATTATTCTATCGTACTCTCCCAAGTGCTTAGCACAGTGCTCCGCACACAGTAAGCACTCGATAAATTCAATCGAATGAATGAATGAATCCAATAATGGGGGAGGTGGGGAAGGGAGAGGTCACTGAGCCAGGGAAGAGGCCTAGCTGTGGAACCTTAATTCAGTCAGCCTCTCTCTGAGCCAGAGACCTCCATAAGATATCTGCCACTTGTCAGCTGTGTGACTGTGGGCAAGTCACTTCACTTCTCTGGGCCTCAGTTCCCTCATCTGTAAAATGGGGATTAACTGTGAGCCTCACGTGGGACAACCTGATTACCCTGTATCTACCCCATCGCTTAGAACGGTGCTCTGCACATAGTAAGCGCTTAATAAATACCAACATTATCATCATATCACTCAACGGTGTTTATTGGGCATTTGCTTTGTGCAGAGCACTGTACTAAGTGCTTGGGAGAGTACAACATAATATAACAGAGTTGATAGACATGTTCCAACCCACAACAAGCTCACAGTCTAGAGGGGGAAACAGACATTAATATAAACAATGGGTATGCACATAAGTGCAGTGGGACAGAGGAAGGGGTGAATAAAGGAGGTAATTCCAAATATAGGGGTGACGCAGAGGGAGTGGGCGAAGAGGAAATGAAGGCTTAGTCAGGGAAGGTTTCTTGGAGGAAATGTGCCTTCATTAAGGCTTTGAAGATGGGGAGAGTGATCCATCGTCAGCAATGGAGAGGGCATTCCGGGTCAGAGGCAGGATGTAGGCGAGAGGTCGGCAACGAGATGGGCGAGATGGAGGTATAGGAAGCAGCGTGGCTCAGTGGAAAGAGCCCGGGCTTGGGAGTCAGAGGTCGTGGGTTCGAATCCCGGCTCTGCCACCTGTAAGCTGTGTGACTGTGGGCAAGTCACTTCGCTTCTCTGGGCCTCAGTTACCTCATCTGTAAAATGGGGATGAAGACTGTGAGCCTCACATGGGACAACCTGATTACTCTGTATCCACCCAGAGCTTAGAACAGTGCTCTGCACATAGTAAGCGCTTAACGAATCCCAACATTATTATTATTAAGTAGGTTAGCACTAGAGGAGCGCACTGCGCAGGCAGGGGTTGTAGTAAAAGAGCAACTAAGTAGGTTAAAAACTCCTCACTCTTGGCTTCCAAGCTGTCCATCCCCTTGCCCCCTCCTACCTCACCTCCCTTCTCTCCTCCAGCGCAGCCACACACTCCACTCCTCTGCCACCGCTCACCTCCTCACGGTCCCTCGTTCTCACCTGTCCCTCCAGCGACCCCTGGCCCACGCCCTACCTCTGGCCTGGAACGCCCTCCCTCCTCACCTCCGCCAAACTAACTCTCTTCTCCTCTGCAAAACCCTACTGAGAGCTCACCTCCTCCAGGAGGCCTTCCCAGACTAAGCCCTCCCTTTCCTCTGCTCCTCCTCCCCTCCCCATCACCCCGACTCCCTCCCTCTGCTCTATCCCCCTCCCCGCCCCACAGCACTTGTGTATATATGTATATATTTATTATTCTACTTATTTTATTAATGATGTGAATATGTCTATAATTCTATTTATTTATACTGATGCTATTGATGCCTGTTTACTTGTTTTGATGTCTGTCTCCCCCCTTCTAGACTGTGAGCGTTTTGGGTAGGGATTGTCTCTATTTGTTGCTGAACCGTACTTTCCAGCACTTAGTACAGTGCTCTACACGCAGTAAGCGCTCAATAAATATGATTGAAGGAATAAATGAATGAAAAGGTAGGAGGGGGCAAGGTGATTGAGCCTTTTAAAGACTCCATCGATTGATAATGGAGTCTTGGTGTGATCTAATGGAAGAGGGTCCAGGTCTATATGTTGGGACAACTGGGGTTCTAGTTCCAGCTCTGCCCAGCCTGTTGCGTGACCTCAAGCAGGCTGCTTAACCTCTCTGGGCCTCAGCTTCCTCATCTGTAAAATGGGCATAATAATATCACCTCTCCCTACCTCAGAGGGACGATGTGAGGATAAAACAAACTAATGGGTGTTAAGGCGGTTTAAAAAAAAAAAAAGTAGCGTTAGAGGAAGCATGCTTTGCCACGGGAACATTTCTATATTGCTTACTTTAAAAAATTCAAAAATCCACCTATTTCTAGACCATTGCTGTTAATGGACGATACCCCTAAAAGCCTCCAGGCTATCTGGAGATACCACTTGAAGGTCAGAGATTATTTTTATGCCTATTTTACAGGAATAATAGCCTCTTTATTGACGGATTTCACTTTATATCCCACACCCATCCCCTCGGCCCCTTCATCCAAAATGTAATGATTTCTTTTAACATGGAAAATTATTATTATTATTATTATCATTGTACTTATTAAGCGTTTACTATGTGCCAAGTACAGTTCTAAGTGCTGCAGTAGATACAAGTCAACCAGTTTGGACACAGTCCCTGTCCCACCTGGGGTTCACACTCTTATCCCTATTTTACAGACGAGGTCTCTGAGGCACAGAGAAATGAAGTGACTTGCTCGAGGTCACAGAGCAGACACGTGGCAGACCCGGGGCTAGAACCCAGGTCCTTCTGACTTCCAGGCCTGTGCTCTATCCACTAAGCCACGCCGCTTCTCGGTGGCATTTGTGCCAAGTGGCATTTGTGCTTATTTCAACACCAATGTTTCAACAGCTGCTTTTCCACATACTGGAATGTGCACACACACACGTATGCACTCCAGACCTTTAGAGCAGAGGGCATACTGGAGGCATAGCTGAATGATCACATTTCCAATTTAGCAACATTATCTCTAAAGACTAACAAGACGGCAGGTTAGGACTGAGATCACCTTTTTTAAATACATGGGATGAAAAAACACATCTTAATTTCGTCCAACTGCAATTCTCCTCGCTCTCCGCACAGCCAAGGCTCAACAGCAACCAGAATCGATCGTACTTAATGAGCACTTACTGTGTGCGGGACACTGTACTAAGTGCTCGGGAGAGTACGGCAATATAACAGACATTCCCCACCCACAACAAGCTTACGGTCTAGAGGGAGAGGCAGACATTAATATATATTTGGTCTAGAGGGAGAGGCAGACATTAATATATATACGGTCTAGAGGGAGAGTCAGACATTAATATATATATATATAAATTATGGATACGTACATAAGTGCTATGGGGGTAGGGTGTGAATAAAGGGAGTGACTCAGGGCGATGCAGAAGGAGTGGGAGAAAAGAAAATAAGGGCATAGAAAAATTTAGACCAACCCCTGGATAAGAGGCAGGGCCTTGCCATAATAATTGTGGTATTTATTAGTAGTAGTAGTAATAATAATAATAATGATGATGGCATTTGTTAAGCACTCACTATGTGCAAGGCACTGCACTAATCCCTGGGATGAATACAAGCAATTTGGGTTGAACACAATCCCTGTCCCACATGGGGCTCACAGTCTCAAAGCACAGTAGTTAGCGCTGAGGTAGATAATCAGGTCAGACCTGACCTGACCTGACCTGAGATAATCAGGTCAGACACCACCCCGCTCTCATCGTCTCTAGAAGAGAGAACAAGTATTTAATCCCCACTTTCCAGATGTGGAACTGAGGCCCAGAGAAGTTAAGTGTCTTGCCCAAGGTCAGATGGCAGGCAAAGTTGTGGAGCTGGTAGCAGAACTCAGATCTTCTGACTACCAGGCCTGGGCTGTTTCCACTAAGCCTCGCTGTTTTCTGATCCCAGGTAATAACCGTGCCAGGCTATAGACCGTGAGCCCGTTGTTGGGCAGGGATCGTCTCTATCTGTTGCCGAATTGTACATTCCAAGCGCTTAGTCCAGTGCTCTGCACACAGTAAGCGCTCAATAAATACGATTGAATGAACGAATGAATATTCAGTCTTGGAAACAGACCCCACCCTTACCTCCCCAGGATGGGGGACATGTTAATGCCAGGCAAACGGCAAAAGTTTGGCTTTCCTTCCGTTTGTCTGAAGACCTACAAAGGAGAGAGACCTCAACCTCATCTATCTCATCTATCTCGCCCGCGCCCTGCCTCTGGCCTGGAATGCCCCCCTCTTCATATCAATCATATTTAACTGAGTGCTTATGTGCAGACCACCGCACTAAGCCCTTGGGAGAGTACAACAGAATTAGCAATTATGTTCGCTGCCCATAACGAGCTTACAGTCTAGAGGAGGAGACAGACATTAACATGAATAAATCATTTATATCCTATAATTTAAAGATATGGATATAAGTGCTCTGGAGTTGGGGGTAGAGCAAATATCAAATATCACATCCGACAGTCCATCACACTCCGCACCATCGAAGCCTTGTTGAAGGCATACCTCCTCCACCAGGCTTTCCCTAAGCCCCTCCTTTTCTCTCCTCCCACTCCTTTCTGCATCACCTTGTTTTACTCCCTTTATTCATCCCTCCCTCAGCCCCACAGCACTAATGTACATACCTGTGATTTATCTACATTAATGTCTATCTCCTCCACTAAACTCGTAGCGGGCAGGGAACGCTCCTACCGACTCTGTTACACTGTACTCTCCCAAGCGTTTAGTATTGCACTAAGTGCTCAAAAGATGCGATTGATCGAGAGTATTCTGATCCTTATTTACAAGCCTGAGTTATAAAACTAGGCTCAGGAGAGAAGGGGCAGAGGACAGCTGTTCTGAAAACAGGCCTGTGTGTCCATTACCCAGCCTGTGACACCAAAGCCCTATAGCACAGTGACCCTGGGCTTCTTGCAGAAGCAGCCAGGGTGTAGGAGGCAGAATATTTTATTCCCCGTGACACGTCATCCTTATTTTCTTAGGCTTCCTCCCTAAGTAAGTCCCACTCTGCCCAATTTTAATGCAACGAGACTCATCGGCTATTTTTAAAATACATGAAAATTCAAAGAAACAGCATTAAACTCACCCAGGACAAGGGTGAGATGAAGTACTAGGAATCAAACCCCCAGATACCAGCCAGGGAAAAACTGGCTAGGCTCAAACCCAGTTGAAATGAGCCCGATGGTCATAGTGGACCACAAGCAAAATAGGTAACCGTGATATAACAGCATTATTAAAGAAGCCACTTTACCCCAGCCCCCAGACTTTATTAAACGCTGAGTTCAGGGCTGGTCTCCATATTTTAAGAAGGATGGAGAGAAACTGGAGTAGGATTAGGGAAGAGGAATGAAATCATTCAAACGGTGGATGAAAAGGCATAGTAGAAAAGCTTCATATTGCTGGAAGGGAGAGAAAGGGAGAGAGTCAAGGGAGTTTCCTGAAGAAGAACAGATGGAGAGCCTACAACTGTCTACTGACCTGCTCTCCTTGGCCACTATAAACAAGAGGCTGAGAGAAAATGGGTTTACAATGGGTTGGACAAAATCGCTGGTGTGCACCTCCCCACGGGAGGGAGGGAGAGTCTGGAGTTTCCATCCCTGGAGCTCTCTGTGGGCAGGGAAGGGTGGGGCGAATCAATCCATCATTCGTATTTATTGTACAATGTGTACACAGCACTGCACTAAAAGCTTGGAAGAGTACAATATAACGGAGCGGGTAGACGCATTCCCTGCCCAGAGTGAGTTTACAGTCTAGAGAGGGAGGCAGCTGTTATCGTAAATTAAATTACATGTATGTACACAGGTGCCAAAAAAAAATCTATTGCAAATGATTTTAGTCACTCACATTCCTGGGGACAGGGGGATGGACCAGATGGGCACTTGAGGCCTCTCAGCTCCATTCTAAGATTTTATCTGAACAGAATAATCCAGTGCAAAGGTTAAGGACACAAAACAAAACCTTCAATCACCAACAAATGCCCTTTTGTGAGGAGCTAAACTGTCACAGGCCCATGAATATCATTTCTATTAATCATTAGCTTCTAGAATAGAGGGAAGTTAAATTCACCACTTCATTATCCAGAGGTGACAAATCAGTTTGGGGATTTTCCAAACTTTTATCACTCCTCCTCCTCTTCCTCCTCCTCCCTGACATCGGAACCCCATCCACTGGTGCTGCTTCAAGGGGTGATGATGAGATAAACCCTCTGTACAGCCTTTTTTTTTTTAACGGCATTCGTTAAGCGCTTACTACATGTCCAGCACTTTTCTAGTCACTGGTATAGATACAAATTAATCAGGTCAGACACAATTTGGGCCCCACATGGGGCCCACAGTCTAAGTAGGAAGGAGAACAGGATTTGAATCCCCATTTTACATTTGAGCAGATACAGAGAGGTTCAGTGGCTTGCCCAAGGTCACACAGCAAGCCAGTGGCGGGGTTGGGATCAGTACTCTGGTCCTCTGACTTCCAGGCCCGTGGCTCTTTCCACTAGGCCATGCTGCTTCCTGCATCCTTCACCCCTTCCAGTCTTAACTCCTAGCTGGGCCACACTCTCTTCTCACCCACCTCCGACTCCTCACTCCTACTGATTCCCCCACATGGAATTCCCTCCCGCTGGAAAATCGGCCAGGCCACAGTACTCCCCATCTTCAAAACCCTCAATATCCCCACAAGTCCCCGAATGTCTTCCCCAATTCATTTCCAACACCCCAAATCAGCAGCTTGGCTCAGCGGAAAGAGCATGGGCTTGGGAGTCAGCGGTCATGGGTCCTAATCCCGGCTCTGCCACTTGGCAGCTGTGTGACCGTGAACAAGTCACTTCACTTCTCTGGGCCTCAGTGACCTCATCTGTAAAATGGGGATGAAGACTGGGAGCCTCACGTGGGCCAACCTGATGAACCTGTATCTACCCCAGCGCTTAGAACAGTGCTCTGCACATAGTAAGCGCTTAACAAATACCAACATCATTATTTCAGCAACCAACGGTCACCCTTAGCACTTTCATACTCAAACCTGCCCTAAGCACACATTGCTTTCTCTAATACATATATGTACGCATATGTGAGTGTGTGTGTGTATATATATATACACACCGATCAATGGTACTTATTGATCACTATGTGCAGAGCACTGTACTAAGCGCTTGGGAGGGTACAACAGAATTAGCAGACATCCCCTGTCCATAACGAGCTTATTCTAATATTTCTTCCCACTATCTATTGATATCCTTGTTCTTCTGAGCAGAGAACCTGCCACTTTTTTCTTTCCTGAACCGCTCAAGCACCTTGAACAGTGCCGACATACCAAGTGGGCGCTCAGTAGATGCCGATTCGATGACTGTTCCCAGGATTTGTAAATCGTTTTCGTCTGCCCTTCCCCACTTGGATGGTAAACTACTCAGGGGTAGGGATCCTGTGCTTTGTTTCTGGGGTAAAATATTTTGTCTTCCGAGATGCTCATTAAATACCGTTGATAAATACCGTTGACGGAGCAGGGCCTGGGGCAAGGGCTTTAATCCCTGCCTGGCGACCCTGTGGCAGACTCACGCAGAAGTGACAATGTTTACTGAGCACTTAGTATAGCATCTAAATAATACATAATATCTCGCCTTCAGTAAGTACAACAGAAACCCAAAACATGTCCCCTATCCACAAGAAGCTTACCATTTAGCGGAGGCGGCAGACCTATTTTTTTTCATTTACACTAGAGAGAGCGGGGGGAATAAACACAGACCAAATGGGGGCTTAACAAATACACCAAGAATCCAGCATCGCACGTACACATAGGCTGAAGAAGCATTTGAGAAGCAGCGTGGCTCGGCGGAAAGAGCCCGGGCTTGGGAGTCGGAGGTCATGGGTTCCAATTCCGGCTCTGCCACTTGGCAGCTGGGTGACTGTGGGCAAGTCACTGCTCTGTGCCTCAGTTCCCTCATCTGCAAAATGGGGATGAAGACTGTGAGCCTCACGTGGGACAACCTGATGACCCTGTCTCTCCCCCAGCCCTTAGAACAGTGCACATAGTAAGTGCTTAAATACCAACATTATTATTATTACACCCTCAATTCAGCCCTCCTTCAGCCCCAGGCGTACAGATGTACACATCTGTTATTTATTATATAATATTATGGCTCTCTCCCCCTCTAGACTGTAAGCTGCTGACAGCGGTAGGCAGCTGTCGAGCTTGGTTTGCGCTTAGGACTAGCGTTACGCTGCTGGCAGAGCGACGACCTGACCGCCGCGGCCTCCCGGCACTGGTTACGACGCCCCCGTCGTGCTAACCTACTCCGGGGGGACCGACATACACCACCCCATCTCTTCATTTATCCATCTGTCCATTGATTCGTCTTCCATTCACCTCTCTCTCCCCCTCTAGACTGTAAGCTCCTTGTGGCCAGGGAATGGGCCCTGTTTATTGTGATTCTGAACTCTCCTGAGCGCTCAGTACAGTGCTCTGCAGGCAGTAAGCGCTCAATAAATACGATTAAATGGAGATGGCGTGGTCCGCCCTGCGGGGAGCTTACAGTCCAGCCCTCTAGAATGGAAACTCGTTGTGGTTGTACTTTCGCAGCGCTTGGTACAGTGCTCTGCACACAGTAAGCGCTCAATAAATACGATTGAATGAATGTGTCTTTGTTGTTATAGTGTACTTTCCCAAGGGCTTAAAACAGTGCTCTGCATAAAGTAAGTGCTCAATAAATACAAATGAATACCAAATGCTATATTGCACTCATCCAAGCGCTTAGTACAGTGCTCTGCAAAAAGTAAGCACTCAAATACGCTTGAATGAATGTCTTAGTTGTTATAGTGTATTTTCCCAAGCGCTTAGTACGGTGGTCTGCACACCGCAAGCGCTCAATAAATATGATTAAATGAATGAATGTCTTTGTTATAGTGTACTTTCCCAAGCGCTTAGTACAGTGCTCTGCACAAAGTAAGCACTCAATAAATACAAATGAATACCAACTGTTATATTGCACTCATCCAAGCGCTTAGTACAGTGCTCTGCACAAAGTAAGCACTCAATAAATACAAATGAATACCAACTGTTATATTGCACGCACCCAAGCGCTTAGTACAGTGCTCTGCACAAAGCGCTCAATAAATACAAACGAATGAATACCAACTGCTATATTGCACTCATCCAAGTGCTTAGTACAGTGCTCTGCACAAAGTAGGCACTCAATAAATACAAATGAATACCAACTGTTATATTGCACTCATCCAGGCGCTTAGTACAGTGCTCCACACAAAACGATCAATAAATACAAATGAATGAATACCAAATGCTATATTGCACTCATCCAAGCGCTTAGTACAGTGCTCTGCACAAAGTAGGCACTCGATAAATACAAATGAATACCAACTCTTATATTGCACTCATCCATGCTCTTAGTACAGTGCTCCACACAAAGCGATCAATAAATACAAACGAATGAATACCAAATGCTATATTGCACCCATCTCTATTGCACCCATCCAAGCGCTCAGTACAGTGCTCTGCACAAAGTAAGCACTCAATAAATACAAATGAATACCAACCGTTATATTGCACTCACCCAAACGCTTAGTACGGTGCTCTGCACAAAGTAAGCGCCCAGTACAAATGAATGAATACCAAATGCTATAGTGCACCCATCCAAGCGCTTAGTACAGTGCTCTGTACACAGTAAGCGCTCAATAAATACGATTAAATGAATGAATGTCTCTGTTGTTATAGTGGACTCTCCCCAGCGTTGAGTCCAGCGCTCCGCACACAGTCAGCAATCAATAAATACAAATGAATAAATGCGAATAAACACCAACCGTTACACTGCACTCATCCAAGCGCTCAGGACAGAGTTCTACCTACAGGGCTCTACGGAAAGTGTTCAATCAATACCATTGATTGATTGATTGGAGGCAGCTTTGCTAGGACTCAAGGGGGGGGATCCTGGGAAGGCTTGCTGGAGGAGGAGGGAGGCTTTGGAAAATGCATCCAGCTGAGGCCTGGTGGATCTGGGGAGGGGAAGCTATCGACCCCCTGCTCATTCTTTCATTGAGCCATATGTACTGAGTGCTTCCTCTGCGCAGAACACTGCGCGAAGCGCTTGGAATGCCAATTATTCCTCTTTGCAATTAGTTTCCTTTCCTAATACTGTGAACCCTTCACTGGGCAGGGATGGTCTCTAGCTGTTGCCGAGTTGGCCATTCCAATGCTCTGCACATAGCGCTCAATAAATAATAATAACAGCAATGTTGGTATTTGTTAAGCGCTTACTATGGGCCAAGCACTGTTCTAAGCGCTGGGGGAGATACAAGATCATCAGGTTGTCCCACGTGGGGCTCCCAGTCTTCATCCCCATTTTCCAGATGAGGGAACTGAGGCCCGGGGAAGGGCCTTGCCTAAAGTCACACAACTGATAAGGGGCAGAGCCGGGATTGGAACCCACGACCTCTGACTCCCCAGCCCGGGCTCTTTCTAATAAATACGATTGAATGAAAAATCATGTTGGTATTTGTTAGCACATAGTAAGCGCTTAACAAATACCAACATTATTAGTAGTATTATTAAGCGCTTACTATGTGCCGAGCACTGTTTTAAGCGCTGGGGGAGATCCAGGATCATCAGATTGTCCCACGTGGGGCTCCCAGTCTTCATCCCCATTTTAGTAAGAATAATAATAATAATGTTGGTATTTGTTAAGCGCTTACTATGTGCAGAGCACTGTTCTAAGCGCTGGGGGAGAGACAGGGTCATCGGGTTGTCCCATATGAGGCTCCCAGTCTTCATCCCCATTTTAATAATAATACTAATAATGTTGGCATTCGTTAAGCGCTTGCTACGTGCAGAGCACTGTTCTAAGCGCTGGGGGAGATCCGGGGTCATCGGATTGTTCATTCAATAGTATTTATTGAGCGCTTACTATGTCTTACTATGTCTTCATCCCCATTTTCCAGATGAGGGAACTGAGGCCCAGGGCAGGGACTTGCCTAAAGTCACACAGCTGATAAGGGGCAGAGCCGGAATTAGAACCCACGACCTCTGACTCCCCAGCCCGGGCTCTTTCTAATAAATACGATTGAATGAAAAATCATGTTGGTATTTGTTGGCGCTTAGAACAGTGCTCGGCACATAGGAAGCGCTTAACAAATACCAACATTATTATTATTATTATTAAGCGCTTCCTATGTGCCGAGCACTGTTCTAGGCACTGATCTATCGGTTCCCAGTCTTCCCTTTTCCCGATGAGAGAACCGAGAAGTGAAGCGACTCTGGCCCCCAATCACCCAGCTGCCCAGCGGCGGGGCGGGGATTCGAACCCGTGACCTCGGGGTAACAGCTCTTTTCGCTGGCGGCTCCGGACTGGGGTTAGGGGAAGGCCCCCCGCCCCCGACTCACCTGCAGCCTCCAGGAGGGGATGGCGATGAGACTGTCAACGGGCAGGGACTGTCTCTATCTGTATTGAATGAATGATTTGGCCATTCCAAGCGCTTAGCACAGTGCTCTGCACCTAGGAAGCGCTCAGTAAACACGATCGAAGGAATGAACGGCGGCCAGTCCCCAGGTCCGGCCCCCAGAGGGGTGGGCTGGAGGGTGGAGGGACCGGACCCACCCCCTGGGCGTGGAGAGGGGAGGCCCCAGCCCTGCCCTCCTCCCCTGCCCGCCCCAGGGCTGCCAACACCCCCACGGGGCACATTCACTAGTAGTTTTCATTCATTCAGTAGTATTTATTAATAATAATAATAATAATGTTGGTATTTGTTAATTTGGGTATCGTTGGTATTGTTAATTTGTTGGTATTCCCCTGTGTCTACCCCAGCGCTTAGAACGGTGCTCTGCACAGAGGAAGCGCTTAACAAATACCAACATTGTTCTTATTAAGCGCTTCCTCTGTGCAGAGCACCGTTCTAAGCGCTGGGGGAGATCCAGGGTCATCAGTCTTCATCCCCCTTTGACAGATGAGGGAAGTGAGGCCCAGAGAAGTGAAGCGACTTGCCCACGGTCACCCAGCTGACCAGTGGCGGAGCCGGGATTCGAACCCGTGACCTCTGACTCCCAAGCCCGGGCTCTTGCCACCGAGCCACGCTGCTGAGGTCACCGAGGCCCAGAGAGGTGAAGTGACTTGCCCACAGTCACACAGCTGACAAGGGGCAGAGACGGGAGTCGAACCCATGATCTCTGACTCCCAAGCCCGGGCTCTTGCCACTGAGCCACGCTGTGCTTACTATGTGCAGGGCACTGGACTAAGCGCTTGGAATGGACCGCTTACCTTCGCCCTACGACACTGCCTGCCGTACAGCCCTCCACCACCCCCGCTTATAATAATAATAAGGACAGCGGTATTTGTGAAGCCCTTAGTTACGTCCCCCAGCGCTTAGAACAGTGCTCTGCACAGAGTAAGCGCTGGGGGAGAGGCGGGGGCATCAGGTGGTCCCACCTGAGGCTCCCTGGCTTCAGCCCCATTTTAGAGATGAGGTCACTGAGGCCCAGAGAAGTGAAGGGACGGGCCCACACACAGCTGACAAGGGGCAGAGCCGGGATTATTATTAATAATAATGATAATGTTGGCATTTGTTAAGCGCTTACTATGTTCAGAGCGCTGGGGGAGATACAGGGTCATCAGGTTGGACCACGTGAGGCCCCCCCACTCCTCATCCCCATTTTAATAAGAATAATAATAATGTTGGTATTTGTTAAGCGCTTACTATGGGCGAGCACCGTTCTAAGTGCTGGGGGAGATTCAGGGTGGTGAGGTTGTCCCACGTGAGGCTCACAGTCTTCATCCCCAAAATAGTAAAAATAATGTTGGTATTTGTTAAACGCTTGCTATGTGCCGAGCACTGTTCTAAGCGCTGGGGGAGAGACAGGGTCATCGGGTTGGCCCACGTGAGGCTCCCAATCTTCATCCCCGTTTTGCAGATGAGGTCACTGAGGCCCAGAGAAGTGAAGTGACTCGCCCACAGTCACACAGCTGACAAGTGGCAGAGCCAGATTATTATTAATAATAATAATAATGTTGGTATTTGTTAAGCGCTTACTATGTGCCGAGCACTGTTCTAAGCACTGGGGGAGATACGGTGGCATCAGGTTGTCCCATGTGAGGCTCACAGTCTTCATCCCCATTTTAATAATGATAATGATAAGCGCTTAGTACAGTGCTCTGCATACAGTAAGCACTCAATAAATACTATTGAATGAATAATGTTGGTATTTGTTAAGCACTTACTATGTGCAGAGCACTGTTCTAAGCGCTGGGGGAGATACAGGGTCATCAGGTTGTGCCACGTGAGGCTCACAGTCTTCATCCCCATTTTAATAATAATAATGTTGGTATTGTTAAGCGCTTACTATGTGCCAAGCACCGATCTAAGAGCTGGATAATATTAATAATGATGTGGGTATTTGTTAAGTGCTTACTATGTGCCAAGCAGTGTTCTAAGCGCTGGGTAATAATAACAATAATAATAATAATAAAATGTGGGTATTTGTTAAGCACTTACTATACGCCAAGCACTCTTCTAAGTACTGGGTAATAATAAAAATAATGTTGGTATTTGTTAAGCGCTTACTATGTGCCGAGCACTGTTCTAAGTGCTGGGGTAGACACAGGGGAATCAGGTCGTCCCACGTGGGGCTCACAGTCTTAATCCCCATTTGACAGATGAGGTCACTGAGGCACAGAGAAGTGAAGTGACTTGCCCAGTCACACAGTTGACAAGTGGCGGGGCCGGGATTCGAACCCATGACCTCTGACTCCAAAGCCCATGCTCTTTCCACTGAGCCACGTTAAGCGCTTACTATGTCCTAAGCAGTGTTCTAAGTGCTGGGTGATAATAATAATAATAATGTGGATATTTGTTAAGCGCTTACTATGTGCCAAGCACTGTTCTAAGAGCTGGGTAATAATAATAATGTGGGTATTTGTTAAGCACTTACTATGTGCCAAGCACTGTTCTAAGCCCTTTATATTATTGTCTGTTTCCCCCTCTAATAATAATAATTTTGGTACTTGTTAAGCACTTACTATGTGCCTAGCACTGTTCTAAGCTCTGGGTAATAATAATAGTAATAATGTAGGTATTTGTTAAGCGCTTACTATGTGCCAAGCACTGTTCTAAGCGCTGGGGTAGATACAAGGTCATCAGGTTGTCCCACGTGGAGCTCATAGTCTTCATCCATCCCCATTTTCCAGATGAGGTCACTGAGGCCCAGAGAAGTGAAGTGACTTGCCCACAGTCACCCAGCTGCTAAGTGGCGGAGCCGGGATTAGAACCCACGACCTCTGACTCCCAACCCCGGGCTCTTTCCACTGAGCCACGCTGCTTCTCGGACTGTAAGGTCGTTGAGGGCAGGGAATAGGCCTGTTTATTGTTATGCTGTACTCTCCCAAGCGCTTAGTACAGGGCTCCGCACAAAGAAAGCACTCGATAAGTACGATTGACTGACCGACTGAGGTGAGTCGGCTCACCCTCCAGGATGCTCTCTCCCACCCGCTGGTTGGGCAGTGGAGAAACTTGACTTAATAATAATAATAATGATAATAATAGTAATAATGTTGGTATCTCTTAAGCGCTTACTATGTGCAGAGCACTGTTCAAAGCGCTGGGGTAGATCCAGGGTCATCAGGTTGTCCCACGTGAGGCTCACAGTTAATCCCCATTTTACAGATGAGGTCACTGAGGCACAGAGAAGTGAAGTGACTTACCCACAGTCACACAGCTAAGCGGCAGATCTGGGAGTCGAACCCATGACCCAGGGCAGGGTGAAGCCGGCCCCTTGGTCCGTCCTCTTCCCGGTTTCCCCACAAAGGCAAGGAGCAAAAGTGGAGAATGAGAAGCACCTTCCTGCCCGTGAGGCTTGGGGCGTCTGTAAGTCTCTGCAGCGAGACCACTGACCATCCCGGGCCTCCCCCCGACCACCCCGGGCCTCCCCCAGTCACCCAGGGGCCTCCGCCAACTGCCCCGGGCCTCCACTGACTGCCCCAGACCTCCCCTGACCATCCTGGGCCTCCCCCGACCACCCCGGCCCCCCCTCAATGGCCCAGGGGCCTCCACCGACTGCCCCGGGCCTCCACTGACTGACCCAGACCTCCCTTGACCATCCTGGGCTTCCCCTGACCACCCCAGGACACCCCCAATCGCCCAGGGGCCTCTGCCAACTGCCCCGGGCCTCCACCAATTGCCCCAGGCCTCCCCTGACCATCCTGGGCCTCCCCCGACCACCCCGGGCCTCCCCCAATCGCCCAGGGGCCTCCACCGACTGCCCCGGGCCTCCACTGACTGACCCAGGACTCCTCTGACCATCCTGGGCCTCCCCCGACCACCCCGGGCCTCCCCCAATCGCCCAGGGGCCTCCACTGACTGCCCCAGACCTCCCCTGACCATCCCGGGCCTCCTCTGACTGCCCCAGATTTCCACCGACCGCCCCGGACCTCCACCAATCACCCTGAGCCTCCACTCAGTCTGGAAGTCCCACAGTCCTGCAGCTGGTGGTCTTTTCTGGAGTTTGTCTCTGCCCAAGGACCTTTGTCTCTGCCCAAGGACCCTGTCCTTCCCCCAGTCGCTTTGCTGGCTGAGAAAACTTCCAGACATACCTGATCCACGCATGGGCATGTGTGCACACCCACAGACACAGAGACACCCCCCACAGAAATCCCAAAATTGGGGTTAGGATGTGACAGGGCCCTCGCGGATGCAGACCTCATACAAGAAATCTGCCCCCTCCAGCAGATAGTCAGGGAAGGAGTGTGGCCTAGTGAAAAGAGCACAGGCCTGGGAATAAGAGAACTTGGGTTCTACTCCTGGCCCTGACACTTGGTTAGTGTGTCATCTTGGGCGATTAATCAATCAATTGTATTTATTGAGCACTTCCCGGGCAGATCACTCTACCGAGCGCTCGGGAGAGTACAATGCAGCAGAAATGGGAGGCATGTTCCCTGCCCACAACCAACTTAGTCTGGAGGTGTAGGCTAAGACACTTAACTTCTCTGGGCTTCAGTTTCCTCATCTGAAAATGGAGATTCGACACCTGTCTTTCCTCCTTCTTAGATTGCGAGAGGCCTTAGGTGGGGCCAGGTTTCGGTTTGGTTTATTATCGCCATCAGGAGTGTTCCCCCTTAAAACCTCCCCTGTGCCTCTACAATCTCTCCCTGCTCCTGCTCTGGATTTGACTCTCCCATCTTTCCCAGCAGTTTCTAAAGGTCTCCTCTCAAAATCGATTTCCTCCACCTGGGCCTCCAATCCCAACCCTCCGTCTTTATCAAAACACTTGCCCCCTTCCTACTTCCCTCCCTGTCTTTCATCTTCAACCGTTCCTTTTCCAGTCACTCCTTGCCCACTGCTTTCACATATGCTTATCCATCAGTGGTATTTATTGAGCACTTATTATATGCGGAGCGTACTAAGTGCTTGGGAGAGTATCCTCTATCCTAAAAGAATCCCTCCCTTCCCTCATGACTCCCTCGTGTCATCATCCCAGCTCCCTCCTGCTTTTCCTCGCCCAAATCCTCGAGTTGTCTACAACCTTCGTCTCCAGTTCTTTGACCCTCTCCAATCTGGCTACCTCCTCCTTCGCTACATGGAAATTATCCTCTTTAAGGTCACCAGTGACCTCCTTCTTGCAACTTCAACGGCCTCTAATCCTTTTCAACGGCTTTTGATACCGTGGACAACCCCCTACTCCTAGAAACATTAGCTAACTGTGGCTTCCTTGACCCCGTCCTCTCCTGCTTCTCTTCCTACCTCTCTGGCCGCTCCTCAGTCTCTTTCGCAGGCTTCTCCTCTGCCCCTCTGGGAGAGTCCCGTAAGACTCAGTTCTGGGCCCCCTTCTATTTTCTCACCTCCTCCACTGGAAAATACCTGCATTCCCACGGCTTCAATTACCACCTCTCTGTGGGTGATTCCCAAATCTCTCTCTCCAGCCCTGACGTCTCGCCTTCTCTGCCATCTCACATTTCCTCCTGCCTTCAAGACACGCCTACTCGGATATCCTGTGCCACCTCAAATCCAACACGTCCAAAACAAAACTCCCACGAACTCCCATTTGCCCAAAGGGATTATTTGGATCAGGTGAGTAGAAAAGAACGCGCTCTCATTCTTTCCCCTGCTGGATTCCAAGGGATCCGTTTTTCCGGAGGTCAGAGCCGGACACGCCTCCGATGTCGTCGCTTATTGTCAAGTCTGGCCTGCAGCAGCACCACAAACATCAGGACTATGGCTGGGATTCTAGGGCTTGGTCCTGGGCGCCCTCCTCCTCGTCTTCCTTCCCTACCTCTCCCCCTCTCCCAGGTCACTGGCTCAATGGTTAGAGCCCCCAGGCTGATGCTGCTCCTCTTACCGGGTGCTTCCCCTCTGTGGGGGAAAGCAGGGAAGTATGAGGAGGTTGCTGCCCAGAGACCTTTACCAGGCGGCTGAATGCATTCTAGAGGCCCTTCAGAAAAGATTAATAACAATAACTGTGGCATTTGTTAAGCGCTTGCTATGTTCCAGGCACTGTACTAAGCACTGGGGTGGCCACAAGTAAATGGGGTTGGACACAGCCCTTGTCCCAGATGGGGCTCACAGTCTCCATCCCCATTTTACAGATAACTGAGGCCCAGTGAAGTGATTTGCCCAAGGTCACACAGCAGACAAGTGGCAGAGCCAGGATTAGAACCCATGACCTTCTGACTCCCAGTCCTGTGCTCTATCCACTATGCCATGCTGCTCCTCATGGGAGCAGACTACTATGGGCTCCCAGAGAAGATATGGGGCAGAGGCCCCCTTCACGGGGGAGGGGAAAAGGAGAGAAAGCGCTAAACCATAGTGCTGATCGTCTAATCAGTTCCAGCCCCAGCTCACCCTCCCTTCCCCCAGTCCTAGAGTTTCAAAAAGAGAAAGATCCCAAGGCCTCCAAGGAAGGTGGTCCCTCAACCGGCCCAGGCCTCTGGGAAAGGAGGGTCTCCATCCATCCATCCTCCTTTGGCAGCCATTCCGGTTCATCCCGAGCCCTGAACCTGACCCTCCTGCTGCAGTTTAAGCCCGTTCCCTCTCGGGTCTCAGTGGAGATGATCACCAACTCTGTAAGAGACCCCTCCCCTCTCCCGCTCTTTCTCGCTCAGTCGCCGGCCTCAGCGGGAGGAAGGAGCCCAGGTCGGTTCCCGGCTGGGGCTAACCCCCGGCTACCTCGGCCCGCCAGCCGCCCGTCACGTCGGTCCCTCGTCGTCCTCCGGCCTGTGGGCAACCGTCTAGGCTAGAAATAACCTGAAGCCACAGGGCGATGTGGCCCCAAGGACTTGGGGCAGGAGATGCCTCTGGCCACGGGCCTCATCTGTTTTTCTCATCTCTCTGATCTCACCTTTCCAGTTTCCCTTCTCATTTCCTGATGAAAACTTCTGAAGCATTTAGTCCTGTTTATTCACTTGGGGGCCATGTCGTCGTCGGAAGGGTGCGTGTTCGTATCACGGGGAGAGGGGAAGGGTGGAGAACCGTGGACCATAACCGTATCCAGCCAGGGAGAGGTGGGCGTCCAGGCTGGAGAATCATCTCGTTATAATAATAATAATGTTGGTATTTGTTAAGCGCTTACTATGTGCCGAGCACTGTTCTAAGCGCTGGGGTAGACACAGGGGAATCAGGTTGTCCCACGTGGGGCTCACAGTCTTCATCCCCATTTTACAGATGAGGGAACTGAGGCACAGAGAAGTTAAGTGACTTGCCCACAGTCACACAGCTGACAAGTGGCAGAGCTGGGATTCGAACTCATGAGCCCTGACTCCAAAGCCCGTGCTCTTTCCAATGAGCCACGCTGCTTCTCTTATGCTAATTCTGTTGTGTTCTCCCAAGCGTTTAGTGCTCGGCACATAGTAAACGCTCAGGAAATATGATTCAAGTACCCAGGCCGGGCTCCAGAGAGTCCTGTTCCTCCTTGGAGGGGAGAGGGCCGTGAGGAGCGGGCTCGGAGTGTCAGCTGTGTGACTGTGGGCAAGTCACTTCACTTCTCTGTGCCTCAGTGACCTCATCTGTAAAATGGGGATTAACTGTGAGCCTCATGTGGGACAACCTGATGACCCTGTATCTACCCCAGCGCTTAGAACAGTGCTCGGCACGTAGTAAGCGCTTAACAAATACCAACATTATTAAAATGGGAGGCTTGCAGGGGTGGGGGTGATCTCCTAGGGGTTAAGGATTGTGGGCCGAGGAAATTCTCCCTCTGCATTCGGTCCCAACAAGAGGGAGGGCCCCAGAAGTTTCCGGCACCCGGAAGGAGCCAGGCTGCCTGCTGACCTGCCCGCTTGCTCACCAGCCCCAGGGGGGTGATGCGAGGGTGGTGAAATATAGTATGAGGGCTTCCCTCTCTGAGTTCCTGGCTTGACCCACCCCCACTCTCTGTTCGGCTCAGCGACTGCTTCTGCTCTTCTCCGCTCTAGACTATAAGCTCACTGTGGGCAGGGAATGTCCCTGTTACACCGTTGTATCTCACTCCCCCGAACACTAAGTACAGTCCTCTGCACACAGTAAGCACTCCTTAAATATGATTAACTGATTCTACCCTCCCCCTACATCAGGTGAGGCCAGGGGAAAATTGAGGGCCAAGGGAGTCACAGGGTCTCAGCACCAAACCAGCACTGGATACTGACCCTCGGCGACCACAACCAGCAAGCTCAGAGAAGCCGCCACGTGGCCTGGACGACAGAGCCCAGGACTGGGATTCAGGAGACCTGAGTTCTAATCCCCACCCTGTCCCTCATCTGCTGTGTCACCTTGGGCCCCCGTTCCCTCAGCTGAAAAAGGGAGATTTAGACAGCGAGCCCCGTCTGGGGCATGGACTGTGTCCAGACTGTTGATATTGTATCTACCCCAGGGCTTGACACACGAGAAGCACAATAAGAAAATACCACAATTATATTATAGGGTCAGCTGGGACTTAACTCGGTTTTTCAAAGAGGGGCGGCAACAAGAGGTAGAACGCTTGTGGGGGAGACTTTCGGGGTCCAGAAAAGCTTCACCTAACACTAATTGCACTCCTGGAAAACACTGCATCTCCTGAAATCGTGTGTTCTGAGGCACTGAGTCGATGAAAAGACGGAGGGGCTAATAATAATAATGTTGGTATTTGTTAAGCGCTTACTGTGGGCCGAGCACTGTTCTAAGCGCTGGGGGAGATACAGGGTAATCAGGTTGTCCCACGTGAGGCTCACGGTCTTATTCCCCATTTTACAGATGAGGGAACTGAGGCACAGAGAAGTTAAGTGACTTGCCCAAAGTCACACAGTTAGATCCCACAGTTTCACAATTTAAAAAAACAAAAACACAGGGTAAAGGCAATGGCCTAGTGGATAGAGCAGGGGCCTGGGGGTCAGAAGGACCTGGGTTCTAATCCTTGCTCCGTCCCTTGTCTGCTGTGTGACTTTGGGCAAGCCACTTCATTTCTCTGTGCCTCAGCTAGTTCCTCTATAAAATAGGGATTAAGACTGTGAACCCCACGTGGGACCGGGACTGGGCCCAACCTCATTAGTTTATATTTAGCGCTTACAACAGAAGCGCTTAATACCATTATTATTATTACTGTTAAGGAAAGGCAGAAGGCAATGATTTGGGCATGGAGTTATGTTACCTCGATAAGGAAACCCCCACAGGTTGGGATGAGATTTTGTTGAAGCCGAACTTTCTTCTAGCCTCTTCACAAGAGGTTCTCCCGTATTTTGCTGGTGTCAGTGAGAGGACTTTACCCTGAAGATCCTGCCCTTGTCCCCAGCCAAACCTAAATCTCCTGGCTGAGGATTCGAGAACGAGTATATTGATGGAGAAACAGCAGCAACAAAGGGGAGTGACTAAGAAGCCCTTTGGTTCCTGGGTATTTTACAGGCAAACATAAGGTTCCTGGGGCTTTTCTCCACTCTACACTGGGAAACTGAGGCACAGGAAGGGGAGGCCGGGTGAGCAGCATGGCCTAGTGGATAGAACAGGGGCCCGGGAGTCGGAAGGACCTGGGTTCTAATCCCGGCTCCGCCTCTAGTCGGCCGTGTGACCTCGGGCAAGTCACTTCACTTCCCTGCCTCCGTTCTCTCATCAGCTCACCACCCCGCTGCCCATAGCCATCTAGGGGCCCTGCCCTCCCGCAAAGGAACGGGGCAGGGCCGCGCCGGAGCGGCAGCAGGCCAGGGACCCGTTCCTCCCGCTGTCCCGCTTCTGGCTCGGGTTCCTTGACCCAGGTCATGCGGCATCAGCAAAGACTGGAGAAGAACAGACCCCAGCGGCTTGGGGCGACCGGTAAGGCGGGGAGACGCAGAGATGGCCGGCAGACTGGGGTCTGCTGTTGCCCTTTTTCTGCCTCTCTGGATCTCCTCTGAAAGGAGGCATGATAAGCAGGCAGGTTGGCCCGCTGAGAAGATAGTAGTCACGGCTGTTGGATGCCCGAGCGGCGAAGAGCCCGGGCCCCTCCCCGCCACGTGCTGGGGTTTTAAAAGTATTCACTGTTGGTCCCGACCGCTCGTCTCCTTTTGCTGCGGTGCTGCAACCTTCCCTTGTGTGTCCGTTATCAATCCCTCCCCCCACAACCCCTTAGACCCAGTGCTCCGCACACGGTACACGCTCAATAAATACCATTGATCGACTGCCCCAAAATGCATTTTCATCCCTTTCAGTGCTCGACCCACAGTACGGGCTCAATAAACGCTACTGGCTAATCTGCCCCTCCCTCCCCATGCTCTGCTAACGCCACGTCTCTTCCCTTCGCCGTATACTCCCAAGTGTTTAGTACAGTGCTCTGTCCAGAGTACTTTTTTAAAAATGGAATTTGTTAAGCGTTTATTAGATGCCAGACGCTGTACTAAGTGCTGGGGTGAATACAAGATAATCAGGTTGGTCACAGTCCACGTCTCACATGGTGCTCACAGTCTTAATCCCCGGTTTTACCGATGAGGTAACAGGCACGGAGAAGTTCCCAAGGTCATATAGAAGACAAATGGTGCATTCAGGATTAGAACTCGGGTCCTTCTGACTTCCAGGCCTGTGCTCTCTCCACTAGATCACACTGCTTCTCTCAGTAGGTACTCAGTAAATACTGAAGACATTTGATCTTTCTGGCCAGCATGAAAAATTCTGTTCAAACTCCAAACTTTATTACGCCCGAGTAACAAGAACCAAAGTTGTAAAGGGACGCAATCCCTTTAAAAGGCCACTGCTGCAGCAAAAATACCACAGGGAAGGTAAAAGTTACCGATTCCACGTTCTCCTCGGTTGCGGCTTTACCACTCGCTCAGCTGGGGGAAACAGAGTCAAAACCAGAAGCAGAGTTAAAGAAGCGTTGAGTCCCCTTCCCCTCCGCCACCGGAATACCTTGAGCTGTGAGGCGGGGGGAGGAGTTCCGGCCCGCCAAGACCCGACTGGCTTGGATTCATCCTGACCCGCACGCCCAGTCAGGCAGGGTTTCAGCCTTTGGCCTGGGACCTGCCCCTCGTTGCCCCCAGCCCGGTTCCCAGTGGGCTCACCCGCCCCCGGCGCCGGGCGGAACAGGCCAAGCCCTGGGGCAGGGATGCTGGGGTCCAGGCAAGCCGGCAATAATCCTCCCCGAATCTCCCTCCCTGGGCTTCTTCTTCCTCCAACCTTCACAGACAGGTCCTAATCCCAGTTTTCTCCCACATGCTGGGAACTCCCGGGAGATCACAGGCTCTTTGAGGGGAGCAGAGGGCCCGGGTGACCCCGATCACGTGTTGATTGAAGACCAGAGCACAGAGGCTTCGGGTGATCAGTAAGGCGGGGAGACAGAGAGATAGCCGACAACCTTGGGGCCTGCGGTTGCCCTTTTTTCGCTTCTCTGGATCTCCACTGAAAGGAGGCACGATGAGCACTCGGGAAGAGGGGACAGGGAGCGCTAAAGTGGCTTCAGGCTAGGTGGAAAGAAGGCCCCGGGTGTAAGGCTGACAACCGAGTGGCTCCAGGGGGGTGCAGCTCTTTGGGGGAGGGGGCCCTCTTGCCCCCACCAACCTCCCGGTGGTCAGGGAGCAGCAGCAGAGAAGCGCTTCCGTGGTCCCCAGATGGGCCAACGTCGTCACAGGAATCAACTCAGAAGAGGGCGAGATTTCCCGTCACACCCTCGGCTGCATGCCTAGTCAGCCGGGGCTGCCGGAATCCCAGCCTCCAGCCCCGCTCTAGGCCAGGACCTTCGCCCCGGCCCTCGCGGGTGCCTACTCAGAGCCTGCTACGGGGTCGACTGGCCGCAGCCTTCTGCAGCCTCCAGACCCTCCGGACCTGTTCGTCGGCCCGATTCAGCCGATCCAGACTGCCCGGGTCTCCGGTCCGGATGTATTCCCTCAGGGCCGGCTGCAGCACGGTGATGGGGATGCTGAAGTTGAGGTGCGGGTAGGTAGTGCCAGTGCTGTTGTCCCTGGTGTTGCTGGCCACGATGCCTGCCGGGGGAGGGAGGGGGAGATGGCCCGTGAACTCTCCGGCCGGAGAGAGGAGAGGGCAGGGCGCTAAGGGAGGGGAGGGAAAGGCACAGGAAAGAAGCCAAACTTTGCCGAGCCGGCGGGGGTTTCAGAGACCCTACAGGGTCGAGCCATGTCCTTGGGGTGTTATTCACCCGGACTCAGAGAACTGGTTGGGGAGGAAGAAGGGAAAGATGAGAAAGGAGGCAGAGGAGGAGAAGACAGAGGAGGAAAAGGAGACAGGAGGAGGCGGAGGAGGAGAAGAAAAGGAGGAGGACAAAAAGGCGGCGGCAGAGGAGACAGAAGATGAGGAGGAGAAAGAGGAAGACACAGAGGAGACAGAGGGGCAGGAAGAGTACTCCTAAGCGCTCAGTACAGTGCTCTCCACATAGTAAGTGCTCAATAAACACGACTGACTGACTGAAGAGGAAGGAAAAGGGAAGGACCAGATGGGAGTTGACGAAAAGAGAGAAGGGAGGAAGAGGGTCGGAGAGAGCGAGCAAGGAAGAGGATGAGGAGAAGCGGCGTGGCTCGGTGGATAGAGCCTGGGCTTAGGAGTCAGAGGTCATGGGTTCTAATCCCAGCTCCGCCGCTTGTCAGCCGGGTGACTTTGGGCAAGTCACTTCAATGCTCGGTGCCTCAGTTTCCTCATCTGTAAAATGGGGATGAAGACTGGCGAGCCCCACGTGGGACAACCTGATCACCTTGTATCCCCCCCCAGCCCTTAGAACAGTGCTTTGCACATAGTAAGCGCTTAACAAACACCGCCGTTATTATTACTATGAGGAGGGAGGGGAGAGGTGAAGGGGCATTACCGAGAAGCTGGCCGGAGTTGGTGGAGAACACCGGCCCCCCGCTGGAGCCTCTGTGGACAGCACAGGTGGTCTGAAGCATCACCGGTTCGTCGTCCACAGTAACCACGGCGGACAGGATCCCCGCGGTCACCGAGGGCCCGCACGCCTGGCCGAACACCCCAAAGCCCACGACGTTCACTTCCTCACCTGGAAAGACGGGGATGCGGGGTGAGGGCGGGCGGATGGGGAGGGGAGGGGAGAGGAGGAGAGGGGAGGGTGTGACACTTGGCCCCCTTGGCCCCCTCCACCCCCACATACCCGCAGGCCACAGCTTTTGTTATTCCGTCTCACTAAAACTAACATTTGCAGGCTTCCTTTTGGCAAGCATTTCTTCCTCAGTTGCCTACAGTGTTCTGCACATAGGAAGCGCTCAATAAATACTATTGAATGAATGCTCTCTAGACGGTAAGCTCGCTGTGGGCAGGGAATGTGTCCGTTTACTGTTGTACTGTACTCTCCCAAGCGCTCAGTACAGTGCTTTGCCCTCAGTAAGCACTCAGTTCATTCAATCATATTTATTGAGCGCTTACTGTGTGCAGAGCACTGTTCTACGTGCTTGGAAAGTCTAATTCAGCCTCAAAGAGAGGCAATCCCTGCCCACAGTGGCCTCACCGTCTAGAAGGGCTCAATAAATACGATTGATCGATGAGTCTTTCGGAGGGAGTCACTCTGGGAATCGGGAGTCGGGAGGCTCGGGTTCTTGCCTCACCTCTGCTAGTGGCCTGGGGTGCAGCCCGGGGCAAGTCATTTAACTTCTCTGGACTTTAGCTCGTCGCGGGCAGGGAACGTGCCTACCAACTCTGTTATATCACTACAGCGTTCTGCACAGGCTAAGCACTCGGTAAATACGATTGATTCCGTTTCCTCATCTGTAAAATGGGGAAAAGCCACCTGCTCCCCCTACCTCTTAATAATAATAATGTTGGTATTTGTTAAGCGCTTACTACGTGCAGAGCACCGTTCTAAGCGCTGGGAGAGACACAGGGTGATCAGATTGTCCCACGTGAGGCTCACAGTCTTCATCCCCATTTTACAGATTACGAATCTAGTGGAGGACAGGGCCTGGGGCTGATCGGATCACCTGGCATGAGGGGTAATAAAAATGATAATAATGATGATCATAGTAACGACGATAATAGTGGCATTTGTAAAGCGCTTACTATGTGTCAAGGACTGTAACTAAGCGCTTGGGTAGATCATCAGGTCCCACACAGGACTCTCAATCTGATTAGGAGAACAGGGATCGAATCCCCATTTTGCAGAGGAGGGAACGGAGGCACAGAGAAGCAGAGTGATAAGGACTGGATCTGGTTGCATTGTATACACCCCAGAGCTCAGCACACAGTTATCGCCTATTAATAATAAGGATGTGAAGGAGAATTTGGCGGGAGAGACACCCTAAGGATGCTATCCGAGTGGGTGCGCTGGCCTGTGGCAACAAAGCCAAGTAACCCATGCCTCGTCCAGGCCCGGGCGGCCCCCCGAAGCCCCCCCGAGTCCTGGCCCAACCCTGCTCCAAAGAAGGACACCCCGCCTCCAGGCCGAGGGGCGAGGCTGGCGAATCCGAGGACCACAGCTCGGCAAGCCCTCCCCTCGCAGATGCCGGCCTCACCAGTTGCTCACTTTCTACCTTCGTTAGTTACCTCAGTTATCGCCCAACTAACTCTCTTCCCCTCTTCAAAGCCCTACCGAGAGCTCACCTCCTCCAGGAGGCCTTCCCAGACTGAGCTCGCCCTTTTCCCTCTGCTCCCCCTCCGCCCCCTCCCCTTTCCCCCCTTCACCTCCCCTCAGCTAAGCCCCCTTTCCCTCTGCTCCTCCTCTCCCTTCCTCTCCCCTCAGCCCTGTGCTCATTTGTATATACTTTTATTACCCTATTTACTTTGTTAATGAGGTGTCCATCCCCTTGATTGTATTCATCGAGATTACGTTGTCTAGTTGTCTTGTTTTTGCCCATCCGTCTCCCCAGATTAGACCGTGAGCCCGTCACTGGGCAGCGATTGTCTCTTATCTGTTGCCGACTTGTACATTCCGAGCGCTTAGTACAGTGCTCTGCACATAGTAAGCGCTCAATAAATACGACTGAATACCTTTGTGGAACCGGTCGGCCAGGATGGGCTCTGGGATCTCTGGCAAATCCTCTTCCAGCTGCAAGACGGCCACGTCGTAGGGGCACGTGTCCTGGGTGGCAAACACCACTCTTGCTTGGATCACCAAGCCCCTGGGAGCAAACAACAAACAGTGAGAGGCCCCAAGGGGCCCAGACCACTTCTTCACCAGCTCATAAAGACCTTTAATTTTTCTAAATGATCCTTGCTAAGCATTTATTAATAATTAATAATAATAACAATGGTATTTGTTAAGCGCTTACTGTGTGGTCTCTATCTGTTGCCGACCTGTCCATTCCAAGCGCTTAGTACCGTGCTCTACACATAGTAAGCGCTCAATAAATACTATTGAATGAATAAACGTGCCGAGCACGGTGCTAAACGCCGGAGTAGTTGCCAGCTAATCTGGTTTGGACACAGTCCATGTCCAAGAGACAGGGCTCACCATCTTAATCCCCATCAGACGCAGTTAAACTGTTTCCAAAAGAACCTTTACGACCACTCACATCCTCTATTTATATGTTTATTCAGAAGTAACTGAGGCACAGAGAAGTGAAGCAGTGTGGCTCAGTGGAAAGAGCCCGGGCTTGGGAGTCAGAGGTCATGGGTTCTAATCCCGGCTCAGCCACTTGTCAGCTGAGTGACTTGGGGCAAGTCACTTTGCTTCTCTGGACCTCAGTTCCCTCGTCTGGAAAATGGGGATTAAGACCGTGAGACCCCCCGTGGGACAACCTGATCACCTTGCATCCCCCCACAGCGCTTAGAACAATGCTTCACACATAGTAAGCACTTAACAAATACCATCATTGTTATTATTAAGTGAGCTGACTTGCCCAAAGTCACACGGCAGACAAGTGGTGGGGCTGGGATTAATAATAATTATTGTGGAATCTGTTAAGCACTTACTAGGTGCTAAGCACTGAAACAGTTACATTCAAAGCAGACACTTTCCCTGTCCCACAGGGATCCTTTCTCCGCCCCGCAGGGGCGAGAAAGCCCAAAAGTGCCATCCTAGGAGTTTGGCAGAAGAGAAGCCACCAACGAGCAACGACTCACAGGAGACCGGAACAGTGCTCAATCTGATCATCTTGTGTCCACCCCACCGCTTCGCCCAGTGCTTGACCCACACTAAGCGTTTAACGTATACCATCGTGATTAATTCCGAGGACAAGCGGGAGGCGAGAATGATCATCGGATGGATTCCTGAACCAATTCAAACGAGAAGCAGCGTGATCTAGAGGAAAGAACGCGGGCCTAGAAGTCAGAGGACCTGGGTTCTAATCCCCGCTCTCCACTAGTCTGCTGTGTGACGGTGGGCAAGTCACTTCACTTCTCTGGGCCTCAGTTACCTCATCGGTAACACGGGGACTGAACGTGAGTACCGTGTGGGACATGGATTGGGTCTGACCTGATTAGCTTGTATCTACCCCGGCGCTTCGAACAGTGCTTGGCACAGGGTCAGTGCTTAACAAATACCATTCCCCAAATTTTCAAATTAGAGTAAACTTCTCTGTGATCCCCCCGATAAATCGGGGGAGGAGAAGATTAGTCGTCTATACAGGGTCGGAGGGAAGTGAAGGCAGAGTGATTTTTATTTTCTTAGAGAATTCGCCTCTTTATCCACCCATTTTCTGCGGCCGGGAGGGGGTGCGTGCAGGCCCAAGAAGGACGGGGTGAGGAAACAGGATGCGGGCGAGCCCAATCTCTGCCAACCGCCCAAAGCGCTACCCCATGTCCAAAACTTTCAGGTTAAACTGGGGCAACAGGGGGAGAACTGACACGGGGTGGAAAAGCAAGAGGGCAGAAGTGGAGGGAGGAAGCCAACAGAAGGGAGAAAAATAAACAAACACCCGATGTTGCTGTGGGCAGGGAACTTGTCCGCCAATTCTGTTGTACTCTATTCTCCCTAGCGCTCAGGACAGTGTTTTGCATGTAGTAAGTGCTCAAGAATAATAATAATAATTATGGCATTTGTTAAGCGATTCCTATTCTCTTAGAATCGTATTCTGTTGGAAAATAAAAATCACTCGGCCTTCATTTCCCTCAGACCCTGTTTAAAAGAGGGTCTCTCCCCCCCAGTCTACCAGGGGATCACAGAGAAATTTTACTCCAATTTGAAATTTTTTAAAATGGTATTTGTGAAGCGCTTACTCGGTGCCAAGCACTGTTCTAAGCACTGGGGTAAACACAAGGTAATGAGGTTGTCCCTCGTGGGGCTCCCAGTCTTCACCCCCCAGTTGACAGATGAGGTCACTGAGGCCCAGAGAAGTGAAATGCCTTGCCCAAGGTCACACAGCAGGCAAGTGGCAGAGCCACGATTAGAACCCACGTCCTCTGACTCCCAAATCCGTGCTCTTTCCACTACGTCACGCCGCTTCTCAATAAACCCCAGTGACGATGCCAATGTAGTAGGGTAAAATAATAATAATAATACTGTTGGTATTTGTTAAGGGCTTACTATGTGCAGAGCACTGTTCTAAGCGCTGGGGGAGATACAGGGTCATCAGGTTGTCCCTCGTGAGGCTCCCAGTCTTCATCCCCATTTTCCAGATGAGGTCACTGAGGCCCAGAGAAGTGAAGTGACTTGCCCACAGTCACACAGCTGACAAGTGGCATTGCTGGGATTCGAACCCATGATCCCTGACTCCCAAACCCGGACTTGGTGAAACAGGGAGATGTTTCAGTAAAATGCCACGAGGCAAAGAGAAATCAACAGGGCAGCTAATCTGGGCCCATTAGCCCCATGTGGCACCTCCCCCGGCTTAGACTGTAAACTCACTGTGGGCAGAGAAAATGTCCACCCGCTCGGTTGTAATAATAATGTTGGTATTTGTGAGGCGCTTACTCTGTGCCAAGTACTGTTTTAAGCACTGGGGTATTCATTCATTCATTCAATAGTATTTATTGAGCGCTTACTCTGTGCAGAGCACTGTTCTAAGCGCTGGGGTAGATACAGGGTCATCAGGTTTGCCCACGTGAGGCTCCCAGTCTTCACCCCCATTTTCCAGATGAGGTCACTGAGGCCCCGAGAAGAGAAGTGACTTGCCCACAGTCGCACAGCTGACAAGTGGCAGAGCTGGGATTCGAACCCACGATCTCTGACTCCCAAGACCGGACTCGGTGAAACAGGGAGATGTTTCAGTAAAATGCCACGAGGCAAAGAGAAATCAACAGGGCAGCTAATCTGGGCCCATAAGCCCCTTGTGGCACCTCCCACGGCTTAGACTGCAAGCTCATTGCGGGCAGAGAAAATGTCCACCCCCTCGGTTGTAATAAAAAGGTTGGTATTTGTGAGGCGCTTACTCTGTGCCAAGCACTGTTTTAAGCACTGGGGTATTCATTCATTCATTCAATAGTATTTATTGAGCGCTTACTCTGTGCAGAGCACTGTTCTAAGCACTGGGGTAGATACAGGGTCATCAGGTTGGCCCACGTGAGGCTCCCAGTCTTCAACCCCATTTTCCAGATGAGGTCACTGAGACCCAGAGAAGAGAAGTGACTTGCCCACAGTCGCACAGCTGACAAGTGGCAGAGCTGGGATTCGAACCCATGATCTCTGACTCCCAAGACCGGACTCGGTGAAACAGGGAGATGTTTCATTAAAATGCCACGAGGCAAAGAGAAATCAACAGGGCAGCTAATCTGGGCCCATTAGCCCCGTGTGGCACCTCCCGCGGCTTAGATTGAAAGCTCATCACCTTGGTTGTAATAATAATGTTGGTATTTGTTAGGCGCTTACTCTGTGCCGAGCACTGTTCTAAGCGCTGGGGTATTCATTCAATAATATTCATTGAGCGTTTACTATGTGCAGAGCACTGTACTAAGCGCTTGGAATGTCCCGATTCGGCAACAGATAGAGACAATCCCGGCCCAATGTCGGGCTCACGGTCTAAACGACGGGCTCACGTACAAGGGAATCAGGTTGGCCCACGTGAGGCTCCCAGTCTTCATTCCCATTTTCCAGATGAGGTCACTGAGGCACCGAGAAGTGAAGTGCCTTGCCCAAAGTCACGCAGCTGATGGGGGGGGCGGAGCCGGGATTGGAACCCAAGACCCCTGACTCTTAACCCCGGGCTCTTTCCACTGAGCCACGCTGCTTCTCAAGCGGCTTGCTCGTGATGCGCCCTCCCGAGTACGGTGGTCTGCCCACAGTACGTACTCAATAAATACCATGGATTAGTTGATTGATTAGAGGAGCGCGGGGCCAGGAAATCGTTATCCACATTTACTGCCATCCCCCAGCTGCCCTCAACCCGGTCCCGCCTGCTAATAATAATAATAATGTTGGTATTTGTTAAGCGCTTACTATGTGCAGAGCACTGTTCTAAGCGCTGGGGTTGATCCAGGGTAATCAGGTCGGCCCACGTGAGGCTCACAGTTAATCCCCATTTTGCAGAGGAGGTAACTGAGGCCCAGAGAAGTGAAGTGACTTGCCCACGGTCACACAGCTGACAAGTGGCAGAGCTGGGATTCGAACCCATGACCTCTGACTCCGAAGCCCCGGCTCCTTCCACTGAGCCACGTCGCTTCCCTAAGCGGCGCAAAGACACCACGGGGCTGCTGAGGGCCTCAAAAACTTTTCCCAAGCCTCCTCTGGCTCCGGGGTAAATCAAAAATCGGGTGTGGGGTCGTGGGGTTGATGAGCTGGGAAAACCTTTTAGAAATTCCCCTATGTGTAATATAATTATTTGTATTAACGTCTGTCTCCCCTTCTAGGCTGTAAACTCGTGGTGGGCAGGGCATGTGTCTCTTAATAGTAATCATCATAATGTTGGTATTTGTTAAGCGCTTACTACGTGCAGAGCACTGTTCTAAGCGCTGGGGGGGATACAAGGTGATCAGGTTGTCCCACACGGGGCTCCCAGTCTTCATCGCCATTTTATTAATAATAGTGATGTTGGTATTTGTTAAGCGCTTACTATGTGCAGAGCACTGTTCTCAGCGCTGGGGGAGAGACAGGGTCATCAGGTTGTCCCGCAAGAAGCTAATAATAATGTTGGTATTTGTTAAGCGCTTACTATGTGCCGAGCACTGTTCTAAGCGCTGGGGTAGACACAGGGGAATCAGGTTGTCCCACGTGGGGCTCACCGTCTGAATCCCCCTTTGACAGATGAGGGAACTGAGGCCCAGAGAAGTGAAGTGACTTGCCCACAGTCACACAGCTGACAAATGGCCGAGCCGGGATTTGAACCCATGAGTTCTGACTCCAAAGCCCATGCTCTTTCCACTGAGCCACGCTGCTTCTTAATCCCCATTTTACAGATGAGGGAACTGAGGCCCAGAGAAGTGAAGTGACTTGCCCACAGTCACCCAGCTGACCAGTGGCGGAGCCGGGATTCGAACACAATCATTAGAGTCAGCGCTGAACAAATACCACGGTGACTATTATTAATAAACCCGACCGGAGAAGCAGCAGGCCTGTGAGTCGGAAGGTCATGGGTTCTAATCCTGGCTCCGCCACTTGCCCGCCGTGTGACCTTGGGCAAGTCACCTCACTTCTCTGAGCCTCAGTTCCCTCATCTGTAAAATGGGGATGGAGACTGAGAGCCCCGGGTGAGACAGGGACTGCGTCCAACCCAATCTGCTTGCACCCACCTCAGTGCTTAGTACAGTGCCCGACCCGTAGTAAGCACTTCACCAACCCCATAATGATGATAGTAAGCGCTTCACCAACGCCATGATGACAGTAAACGCTTCACCAACGCCATGATTTTAGTAAGCCCTTAACCAACGCCATAATGATTACAGTAAGCATTTAACCAA
This sequence comes from Ornithorhynchus anatinus, assembly GCF_004115215.2. Classification (NCBI taxonomy): domain Eukaryota; kingdom Metazoa; phylum Chordata; class Mammalia; order Monotremata; family Ornithorhynchidae; genus Ornithorhynchus; species Ornithorhynchus anatinus. The sequence goes on along the minus strand of NC_041730.1, from coordinate 87,247,136 downwards.
TCCATAAGGATTATAGTAAGCGCTTCATAAATGCCATAAAGCTTATAGTAAGCACTTTGACCGACACCCTGATTTTAGTAAGCACTTAATCAACGCCATAATGATTATCGTAAACATCGAACCAATGCATAAGGATTATAGTAAGCGGCTCCTAAATGCCATAAAGCTTATAGTAAGCACTTGACCGACACCCTGATTTTAGTAAGCACTTAACCAACGCCATAACGATGATAGTGAGCATTTAACCAATGCATAAGGATTATAGTAAGCGCTTCATAAATGCCAGAAAGGTTATAGTAAGCACTTGACCAATGCCGTGATTTCAGTAAGCCCTTAATCAACGCCATAATGATGATAGTACGCGCTTCATAAATGCCATAAAGGTTACAGAAAGTACTTGACCAACGCCATGATTTTAGTAAGCCCTTAACCAACGCCATAATGACCAGAGTAAGCATTTATCCAATGCATACTGATTATACTAGGCGCTTCATAAAGGACATGAAGGTTATAGTAAGTACTTGACCAACACCATGATTTTAGTAAGCCCTTAATCAACGCCACAGTGATCACGGTAAGCATTGAACCAATGCATAAGGATTATAGTAAGCGGCTCCTAAATGCCATAAAGGTGATAGTAAGCATTTGACCAACGCCATGATTTTCGGAAGCCCTTAACCAACACCAGAACGATTATAGCAACGATTTAACCAATGCATACTGATTATACTAAGCGCTTCAAAAAGGCCATAAAGGTTATAGTGAGTACTTGACCAACACCATGATTTTAGTAAGCCCTTAACCAACGCCATAATGATTATAGTGAGCATTTAACCGATGCATAAGGATTATAGTAAGCGCTTCATAAATGCCCGAAAGGTTATAGTAAGCACTTGACCAATGCCATGATTTTAGTAAGCACTTAACGCCATAATGGTGACAGTAAGCGCTTCATAAATGCCATAAAGGTTATAGTAGGCACTCGACTAATGCCATGAGTTTAGTAAGCACTTAATCAACGCCATAATGACTATGGTAAGCATTGAACCAATGCGTAAGGATTATAGTAAGCGGCTCATAAATGTCATAAAGGTTATAGTAAGCACTTGACCAACGCCATGATTTTAGTAAGCACTTAATCAACGCCATAATAATAGTAAGCATTTATCCAATGCATACTGATTATACTAAGCGCTTCATAAAGGCCATAAAGGTTATAGTAAGTACTTGACCAACACCATGACTTTAGTAAGCCCTTAACCAACGCCATAATGATTATAGTGAGCATTTAACCAATGCATAAGGATTATAGTAAGCGACTCATAAATGTCATAAAGGTTATAGTAAGCACTTGACCAATGCCATTATTTTAGTAAACACTTAATCAATGCCATAATGATGATAGTAAGCGCTTCATAAATGCCACAAAGGTTATAGTAAGCACTTGACCAATGCCATGATTATAGTAAGCCCTTAACCAACGCCATAATGATTATAGTAAGCATCTAACCAATGCATAAGGATTATAATAAGCACTTCATAAATGCCATAAAGGTTATAGTAAGCACTTGACCAACGCCATGATTTTTGGAAGCCCTTAACCACCACCAGAATGATTACAGTGAGCATTTAACCAATGCATACCGATTATAGTAAGCGCTTCATAAATGCCATAGTAAGCCCTTGACCAACACCATGATTTTTGTAAGCCCTTAATCAACACCAGAATGATGATAGTAAGCGTTTAACCAATGCGTAATGATTATAGTAAGCGCTTCGCCAGCGCCATAATGGTTGTAGTAAGCATCTGACCAACGCCGTGATTTTCGGAAGCCCTTAACCAAGCCCAGCATGATCATGGTAAGCCCTTAACCAATGCATACCGATTATACTAAGCGCTTCGTAAATGCCATAAAGGTCGTAGTGAGCACTTGACCAACGTCGTGATTTTAGTAAGCCCTTAACCAAACACCGTAATGATCATCGTAAGCATTCAACCAATGCATAATACGGATTACAGTAAGCGCCTCATAAATGCCATAAAGGTTAAAGTGAGCACTTGACCAACACTGTGATTTTAGTAAGCATTTAACCAACGCCGTAATGATTATAGTAAGCATTTAACCAATGCATGAGGATGATAGTAAGCGCTTCATAAATGACATAAAGCTTATATAGTCAGCGCTCGACCAACGCCGTGATTTTCGGAAGCCCTTAACCAACACCAGAACGATTACGGTAAGCATTTAACCAATGCATACTGATTATGCTAAGCGCTTCATAAAGGTTATAGTAAGCCCTTGACCAACGCCATGATTTTAATAAGCACTTCACGCCAGAACGACGATAGCAAGCGTTTAACCAATGCGTAACGATTATAGTAAGCGCTTCGCCAATGCCATAATGGTCACAGTAAGCACTCGATCAACACCGCAATGATTACAGACGTGCATCATCAACACCGTAATGATCAGAGTAAGCGCTTAACCAATGCCATATGATTACACTGAGCGCTATAGTAAGCGCTTAGTAATAATAGTAGTAATAATAACCGTGGCATTTGCGAAGCGCACACGGTGCGCCAGGCATCGTACAAAAACGATTCATTCATCCCATCACATTTATCGAGCGCTTATTTAGCGCAGTGTGCGCTCATTAAATGCGATTCATTCAATCCATCGTGTTTATTGGGCGCTCACTGCACGCAGAGCGCTGTCCTAAGCGCTTGGAAAGTATAATCGGGCAGTCTGGGAAGGCCTCCTGGAGGAGGTGAGCTCTCAGTAGGGATTTCATTCAATACTATTTGAGTGCTTACTATGTGCACAGCACTATCCTAAGCGCTCGGGAGAGGACAAGCGGGCCAGAGATTGAGACAGTCCCTGCCCAACAGGGGGATCACAGACTTTGAAGAGGGGAAGAGAGCAAGCGGTTATGACGGTGATTGAGGAGGACGATCGACTGAATGATTGGTTGAATGGTGGGGGGGTGAGGGCGGGCCTTAATTGGGGTGGTATGATTGATTGGTCAGGCTTTAATTGGGGCGGTATGACTGATTGACAGATTGATTGGTCAATTGGTGGGATGGGCCTTACTTGGGGTGGTATGATTGATTGATTGGACTTGGGGTGGGGGGTGAGGACAGGCCTTTCTTGGGGTGGTATGATTGATTGATTGGTGGGGGGGGTGAGGGTGGGCCAGACCTGGGGTGCTATGTTAGGTAGATTGATATTGATTGGTTGGGGGTGGGGGGGACACGGGCCTTACTTGGGGTGGTGTGATGATTGGTAGATTGATTCGTCTGGGGGCGGGGTGAGAACGGGCCTTACTTGGGGTGGTGTGATGAGTGATTGATTGGTCTGAGGGGAGGTGGGTGAGGGCAGGTCTTACTTGGGGTGCTATGATTGGTTGATTGATCGATTGGGGGGGGGTGTAAGGACGGGCCTTACTTGGGGTGGTATAATGATTACTTGATTGATTGATCTTGGGGGGGTGAGGACGGGCCTTACTCGGGGTGGTATGATGATTGATCGACCGGTCTGGGGGAGGGGTGGGAAGAGGACGAGCATTAATTGGGGCGGTATGATTGATTGCTTGGTCAGTGGGGTGAGAGGGGGGTGAGGATGGGCCTTACTTGGGGTGCTATGAAGACTGGTAGATTGATTGGTCGGGGGGGGGGGGGGGGGCTGAGGTGAGGGGGAGTGGGGTGAGGACGAGCCTTAATTGGGGTGCTAGGATTGATCGATTGATGGGGGGTGAGGACGGTCCTTACTTGGGGTGGTATGATTGACTGACTGGTGGTGGGGAGGGGTGAGGATGGGCCTTGCTTGGGGTGTCATGATTGATTGATTGGTCTGGGGGGATGGGGTGAGGATGGGCCTTACTTGGGGTGGTCTGATTGATCGGCTGGGGGGGGGGGGGGTGAGGATGAGCCCTACTTGGGGTGGTATGACTGATTGGTTGGTCTGGGGGGGGGGGAGAGGCCGAGCCTCACTCGGGGTGCTACGATTGACCGGTCGAGGGGGCGGGGAGAGGCCGGGGGGCCTCCCCGGGGTGGGGGGGGGGGGGTACGCTAGAACGGCGGGGGTGGCGGCCGGTCCTTACTTGGGGCGCTGCGGCTTGACTCGCACTGGGTGCCCGTGGGCCACCACGTGCCTGCAGGTGACGACGAGGCGGCGGCCCCAGCCGAGTCCCGACCCCCAGGCGGACCCCGCGTCCACCAGCACGGCCCGGGCCCAGGCCGGGGGGCTCGGGGGGCTCGGGGGGCTCGGGGGGCTCCGGGGGCTCCGGAGTCCGGGCCCGGGGGGCGGGGAGGCGGGCGGCAGCAGGGCTCGGAGCGCCCGGGCGTCGGGGCCGTCCAGGCCGGGGCCGCGGAGGGCGGCGCGGAGCAGCGGGCGGGCGGCGCAGAGGAGGGCCAGGCCCAGCGGGCCGTCCGGGCCGTGCAGGGGGGCGGCCACCAGGGCCACCAGCCGCCCGGGCCTCCGGCCGTCCCACACGCCGCCGCCCTCGGCGCCGGGCAGGCAGCGGGCGTCGCCGAGCAGCAGCGGGCCGCGCCGGTTGCACAGCACGCCGGCGCTCAGCGTGTTGAGGAACAGGCCGTCCCGGCGGCCGCCGAAGGGGCAGGCGCACACCAGCAGCGGGGACCCCCGGGGCGGAGGCGCCCCCACGGCCCGCGCCGCGCCGCCCGCCCCCGCCCCCGCCCCCACCCGCACGAGGGCGAACAGGCCGGCGGCGGCCTCCGGGGCGGAGGCCCGCACGTCCCCGGCCCGCAGCAGGCGGGCGGCGGGGGCGGCGAAGGCGGGGCAGCGCAGCAGCCCCAGCAGACGCGCCGGGACGGCGGGGCCCGGGCCCCGGCGCACCCGCAGCTCGGGCTCCCGCGCCAGGCGGAGCCGCGCGGCCGGCACGAAGGCGCCGGGAGGCGGCGGCCGCGGCAGGCGGGACGCCAGCGCGCCGCCGTGGCACAGGACCAGCCCCGGACGCGCGCTCAGGGCCACGCCGCTGCAGCTCCACGGGACGCCCGGGCCCGAGGCGCTCACCACGCAGCCCGCGCTCAGCGCGCAGGACACCCAGGGGGACGCCTCCCGCTCCGCGCCCATCGCGCCGCCGCCGTCCCCGCCGCCGGGACCGGCCGCTCCGACGCACGCCATTGGTCGCTCGCCCGCCCGGCCCCTGCCGCCATTGGCTGACGCCCGCTCGGCGGCGACGCTCATTGGCTGCTCGCGCGGACGCCGCCGGGCGCGTCGCTTGGGCTCCCGGGGCCGGCTGCTGCCTCTCACGCGCTCATTCCGTGGTATTTATTGAGCGCCGAGGGCGGAGGTCCGAACGGAGCGCTCCGAGTGGGCGACTCGGCTCGCCGGACCCGCCCCGGCAGGCCATTGGTCGCTCGCCCGCCGCCCCCTGTCGCCATTGGCTGACGCCCGCTCGGCGGCGACGCTCATTGGCTGCTCGCGCGGACGCCGCCGGGCGCGTCGCTTGGGCTCCCGGCGCCGGCTGCTGCCCCTCACGCGCTCATTCCGTGGTATTTATTGAGCGCCGAGGGCGGAGGTCCGAACGGAGCGCTCCGAGTGGGCGACTCGGCTCGCCGGACACGCCCCGGCAGGCCATTGGTCGCTCGCCCGCCCGGCCCCTGCCGCCATTGGCTGACGCCCGCTCGGCGGCGACGCTCATTGGCTGCTCGCGCGGACGCCGCCGGGCGCGTCGCTTGGGCTCCCGGCGCCGGCTGCTGCCCCTCACGCGCTCATTCCGTGGTATTTATTGAGCGCCGAGGGCGGAGGTCCGAACGGAGCGCTCCGAGTGGGCGATTCGGCTCGCCGGACCCGCCCCGGCAGGCCATTGGTCGCTCGCCCGCCGCCCCCTGTCGCCATTGGCTGACGCCCGTCGGCGGCGACGCTCATTGGCTGCTCGCGCGGACGCCGCCGGGCGCGTCGCTTGGGCTCCCGGCGCCGGCTGCTGCCCCTCACGCGCTCATTCCGTACTATTTATTGAGCGCCGAGGGCGGAGGTCCGAACGGAGCGCTCCGAGTGGGCGATTCGGCTCGCCGGACCCGCCCCGGCAGGCCATTGGTCGCTCGCCCGCCGCCCCCTGTCGCCATTGGCTGACGCCCGCTCGGCGGCGACGCTCATTGGCTGCTCGCGCGGACGCCGCCGGGCGCGTCGCTTGGGCTCCCGGCGCCGGCTGCTGCCCCTCACGCACTCATTCCGTGGTATTTATTGAGCGCCGAGGGCGGAGGTCCGAACGGAGCGCTCCGAGTGGGCGATTCGGCTCGCCGGACCCGCCCCGGCAGGCCATTGGTCGCTCGCCCCCGGCCCTCTGTCGCCATTGGCTGACGCCCGCTCGGCGGCGACGCTCATTGGCTGCTCGCGCGGCCGCCTCCAGACCCGTCGCCTGCCGTTGCCATTCATTCATTCATGTTTCTTGAACGTTTACTGTGTGCACAGCACTGTAATAAGCGCTTGGAAAGTACAATTCAACAACAAGGATAATCCCTGCCCAACAACGGGCTCACGGGACCCTCCGCCGCACGCCATTGGTCGCTCGCTCGCCGGGCCCCTGCCGCCATTGGCTGCCGCCCGCTCGGCGGCGACGCTCATTGGCTGCTCGCGCGGCCCCCTCCAGCCACGCCACTTGGGTCCCTGCGCCTGCTGCTGTCATTCATTCATTCATTCATTCAATCAATCGTGTTTTTTGAACGTTTACTGTGTTCAGAGCACTGGACTGAGCGCTTGGAAACTACAGTTCGGCAACAGAGACAATCTCTGCCCAACAACGGGCTCAAAGGCCCGCCCAGGACCCCCCGGCAGACCATTGGTCGCTCGCCCGCCTCCCCCTGCCGCCATTGGCTACCGCCCACTCAGCGGCGGCGCTCATTGGCTGCTCGCGCGGCCGCCTCCAGGCCCGCCGCTTGGGACCCTGCGCTTGCTGCAGCCACTCATTCATTCATTCATTCAATCGTGTCGTGTTTCTTGAACGTTTACTGTGTGCAGAGCACTGTAATAAGCGCTTGGAAAGTACGATTCAGCAACAAGGACAATCGCTGCCCAACAACGGGCTCTCAGTCCCGCCCAGAACCCCTCCCGGCAGGCCATTGGCTGCTCGCCCACCGCCCCCTGCCGCCATTGGCTGCCGCCACACAGCGGCGACGCCCATTGGCTGCCGCCACCCAGCGGCGACGCTCATTGGCTGCTCGCGCGGCCGCCTCCAGCCCCGCCATTCGGGCTCCTGTGCCTGCTGTAGTTACTCATTCATTCATGGCTCAGTGGAAAGAGCCTGGGCTTTGAAGTCAGGGGTCATGAGTTCGAATCCCAGCTCTGCCACTTGTCAGCTGGATGACTGTGGGCAAGTCACTTCACCTCTCTGTGCCTCAGGTACCTCATCTGTAAAATGGGGATGAAGACTGGGAGCCCCACGTGGGGCAACCTGATTCCCCTGTGTCTACCCCAGCGCTTAGAACAGGGCTTGGCACATAGTAAGCGCTTAACAAATACCAACATTATTATTATTATTGTTATTCAAATGGGGATGAAGACTGTGAGCCCCACGTGATTCCCCTGCATCTCCCCCAGTGCTCTGCACATAGTAAGAGCTTAACAAATACCATTATTAGTATTTGTTGAGCGCTTACTATGTGCAGAACACTGGACTAAGCGCTTGGAGTGTACAGTTCCATTCAATCGTGTTTATTGAGCGCTCACCATGTGCAGAGCACTGGACTAAGCCCTTGGAAGGTACAACTCGGCAACAGAGAGAGACCATCCCTGCCCAATAACGGGCTCACGGCCTACTCGGACACCTCACCCGGACGTCCCCCCTAATAATGAGGGCATTTGTTAAGCGCTTACGATGTGCCGAGCACTGAACTAAGCGCTTGGAAAGTACAATTCAGCCATAATAATAATAATGGGGCATTTGTTAAGCCCTTACGATGTGCAGAGCGCTGGACTAAGCGCTTGGAAAGCACAGTTTGGCAATAATAATAATAATAATAATAATAATGAGGGCATTTGTTAAGTGCTTACTATGTGCAGAGCGCTGGACTAAGCGCTTGGAAAGCACAGTTTGACAATAATAATAATAATAATGAGGGCATTTGTTAAGTGCTTACTATGTGCAGAGCACTGAAGCAGCGTGGCTCAGTGGAAAGAGCCCAGGCTTGGGAGTCAGAGGTCATGGGTTCGACTCCCGGCTCTGCCCCTTGTCAGCTGTGTGACACTTCACTTCTCTGGGCCTCAGTTACCTCCTCTGGAAAATGGGGATTAACTCTGAGCCTCACGTGGGACAGCCTGATGACCCTGTATCTCCCCCAGCGCTTAGAACAGGGCTCTGCACATCGTAAGCGCTTAACAAATACCAACATTATGACAGTCTAAGCACTTGGAATGGTCACACAGCTGACCAGTGGCGGAGGCGGCATTAGAACCCGTGACCTCGGACTCCCAAGCCCGGGTTCTTTCCACTGAGCCGGGCCGCTTCTCACCCGGGACCGGCCACCTCACCTTGCCCTCCCCCGCTCTGCCTCTTCTCAGTCCCTCAGTCATCCCATCGTATTTACTGAGCGCTTACTGTGTGCAGAGAGCACTGGACTAAGCGCTTGGAATGGACAAATCAGCCATAATAATAATGCAGCAGTAATAATAATAATAATAGGAGAAGCAGCGTGGCGCAGTGGAAAGAGCACGGGCTTTGGAGTCAGGGCTCATGAGTTCGAATCCCAGCTCTGCCACTTGTCAGCTGTGTGACTGTGGGCAAGTCACTTAACTTCTCTGTGCCTCAGTCCCTCATCTGTAAAATGGGGATGAAGACTGTGAGCCCCACGTGGGACAACCTGATTCCCCTGTGTTTACCCCAGCGCTTAGAACAGTGCTCTGCACATCGTAAGCGCTTAACAAATACCAACATTATTAATAATAATAATAATGAGGGCGTTTACGATGTGCAGAGCGCTGGACTAAGCGCTGGGAAGGTACAATTCGGCAATTATAATAATAATGAGGGCATCTGCTAAGCGCTTACTATGGGCTAAGCGCTGGGGGAGATGCAAGGGAATCAGGTTGTCCCACCTGGGGCTCACAGTCTTCATCCCCATTTGACAGACGAGGGAACCCAGGCCCAGAGAAGTGAAGTGACTTGTCCAAGGTCACACGGCTGACCAGCGGCGGAGTCGGGATTAGAACCCACGACCTCGGACTCCCAAGCCCGGGCTCTTTCCACTGAGCCGGGCCGCCTCTCACCCGGGACCGGCCACCTCACCTTGCCCTTCCCCCGCTCTGCCTCTTCTCAGTCCCTCAGTCATCCCATCGTATTTACTGAGCGCTTACTGTGTGCAGAGAGCACTGGACTAAGCGCTTGGAATGGACAAATCAGCCATAATAATAATAATGAGGGCATCTGTCAAGCGCTTACTATGTGCCGAGCGCTGGGGAGGGTACTCGGTCATCAGGTTGCCCCCCGGGGGGCTCACAGTCTTCCTCCCATTTTCCAGATGAGGGAACTGAGGCCCAGAGAAGTCAAGCGACTTGCCCAGACTCACACAGCTGAGCGGTGATGGGGCCGGGATTAGAACCCACGACTTCTGACTCCCAAGCCCGGGTTCTTTCCACGGAGGCCCGCTGCTGGCACCAGATAGACACCACCCCGACCCAACAACGGGCTCACCCTCTAGAGAAGCGGCGTGGCTCGGTGGAAAGACCCTGGGCTTGGGAATCAGAGGTCGTGGGTTCGAATTACGGCTCTGCCACTTGGCAGCTGGGTCACTGTGGGCAAGTCGTCAATTCACTTCACCGTGCCTCAGTTCCCTCATCTGTAAAATGGGGATTAACTGTGAGCCTCACGTGGGTCAACCTGATGACCCTGTATCACCCCCCCCAGCGCTTAGAACAGTGCTTGGCACATAGTAAGCGCTTAACAAATACCAACGTCATTATTATTATTAGAAGGGGAAGACAGACCCCAAAACCAAACAAGTAGGCGGGCATCAATAGTATCAAAATAGATCGATAGAATTATAGATATAATCACCTTATCCCTCTCATCCTCCCCTTCCACCTCCCTCAACCCGCCCATCCCGAGCATCTCGGCCCATCAAGAGCCCGGGCTTGGGAGTCGGAGGTCGTGGGTTCGAATCCCGGCTCTGCCACGTGTCAGCTGCGTGACTGTGGGCCAGTCACTTCACTTCTCGGTGCCTCAGTTCCCTCATCTGTCAAATGGGGATGAAGACTGTGAGCCTCACGTGGGACAACCTGATCACCCTGTCTCTCCCCCAGCGCTTAGAACAGTGCTCTGCACATAGTGAGCGCTTAACAAATACCAACGTCATTATTATTTTTATTATTATTATCACCTCCCTCTTCTCCTCCCCGACACCTGCTCCTCAATAATGATAATGTCATTTGTTAAGCGCTTCCTATGTGCCGGGCACTGCGCCAAGCGTTGGGGCTCTTAGTCTCCCCTACCTTCTCCCTCTACCCCCCAAAACCAGGGGGAAAGGGAAAGGGTCACCTGATCCTCCCCCCCCCGACCCCCAAAGCCACTTTTTAAAAACATGGTATTTAAATACTTATTCATTCAGTTGTATTTATTGAGCGCTTACTGTGTGCCGAGCACTGTACTAAGCGCTTGGGAGAGGACAGTGCAACCATAAACAGACCCATTCCCTGCCCACCAAGAGCTTAAGCATCCCAATAATTATTATTATGGTACTTGTTAAGCGCTTACTGTGTGCCAAACACTTTTAAGCCCCGGGATAGAGACAAGTTCATTCATTCACTCAATCGTATCTGTTGAGCGCTTACTCTGTGCAGAGCACTGTACTAAGCGCTTGGAGTGGGCAAATCGGCAACAGGTAGAGACCGTCCCCGCCCAATGTCCCAGTCTAAAGGGGGGAGGCAGACAACAGAACAAGGTTGGACACAGTCCCCGTCCCACAGAGCGTTCTTAGTCTTAATCCCGACTCTGCCCCTTGTCAGCTGTGTGACTGTGGGCAAGTCGCTTCACTTCTCTGGGCCTCGGTTCCCTCATCTGGAAAATGGAGGTGAAGACTGTGAGCCTCACGTGGGACAACCTCATTCCCCTGGATCTCCCCCAGCGCTTAGAACGGTGCTCTGCACGTAGTAAGCGCTTACCAACCTTATTAATCCTTACAGAGGAAGCAACTGAGGCCCAGAGAAGTGAAGTGACTTGCCCACAGTCACACAGCTGACAAGGGGCAGAGCCAGGATGAGAACCCCTGACCTTCGGACTTCCAGGCCCGTGCTCCATCCGCCAAGCCACGTGGACCGGAGCACTGAGCCCAATAAGTGCTACTTAATAAATGGGATCGATTATCTATTAGAGGCCATTATCCTTCTCATTCCAATTTAAAAAAAACACCCCCCTTAAAACCAAGTTTCGGATTAGTGCAGAAGTCCGAGGAAAATGAAACAAGGAAGCAGCATGGCTCAGTGGAAAAGAGCCCGGCCTTGGGAGTCAGAGGTCATGAGTTCGAATCCCGCCTCTGCCCCTTGTCAGCTGTGTGACCGTGGGCAAGTCACTTCACTTCTCTGTGCCTCAGTTCCCTCATCTGGAAAATGGCGATGAACTGTGAGCCTCACGGGGGACCACCTGATGACCCTGTATCTCCCCCAGCGCTTAGAACAGTGCTCTGCGCATAGTAAGCGCTTAACAAATACCAACATTATTATTATTATTCAACCTTAACGTGTGCGCCAACAGGGAGCTGTGAGTGCATCTGTAGTATGTGTAGTAGAGAAGCAGCGTGGCTCAGTGGAAAGAGCCCGGGCTTTGGAATCAGAGGTCATGGGTTCGAATCCCAGCTCTGCCACTTGTCAGCTGGGTGCCTGTGGGCAAGTCACTTCACTTCTCTGGGCCTCAGTTCCCTCATCTGGAAAATGGGGGTGAAGACCGTGAGCCCCACGTGGGACAACCTCATTCCCCTTGTGTCTTCCCCAGCGCTCAGAACAGCGCTCTGCACAAAGTAAGCGCTTAACAAATACCAACATCATTATTAGTATCAGAAAGGAGGAGCGTTGCCAAAAGAACACTGATCCCACAAAAGCTGGGGGGGAACCTCACAAATAAAAGCCAAAAATCGTTTCAGAGCAACACCAGACCATCGGATCTTCTGCACTAGGGAAAGAAGGGCTTCCATCTCTGACTTTTGGCGCACCGCCGTTCATTCGGCTTTCAGATTTTACAAACCCAACAATAATTTATTTTTTACGGTGGAGGAGCCGTCGTCCTTGAAAGAACTCAGCCGTGGCCCGCTGGGCTCTCTGTTGTCCCGTACTCTCCCAAGCGCTCAGTACAGCGCTCTGCACACAGCAAGTGCTCAATAAAGACGATCGATAACGCCGTGAGTGAGGTGTCTAGATTTCAGAGGCAGGTTGGTTACTTGGTTTCAGATAGAGGTTGAACTTTGGACCCAGAACGAAAATAAATACATAAAAAATCAGGGTTGACAAGGTGGTGTGCATCACAGGCAAACGCCCTAGCCATGCCAACTCCCTACCAATTGTTATTACTACTAATAATAAGCAGCGTGGCTCCGTGGAAAGAGTCGGAGGTCATGGGTTCGAATCCCGGCTCGACCACTTGGCAGCTGGGTGACTGTGGGCAAGTCATTTCACTTCTCTGGGCCTCAGTTACCTCATCTGTCAAATGGGGATGAAGACTGTGAGCCCCACGTGGGACAACCTGATCACCATGTAATAATAATGTTGGTATTTGTTAAGCGCTTACTATGTGCCAAGCACTGTTCTAAGCGCTGGGGTAGACACAGGGGAATCAGGTTGTCCCACGTGGGGCTCACAGTCTTCATCCCCATTTTACAGATGAGCTCACTGAGGCACAGAGAAGTGAAGTGACTTGCCCAAAGTCACACAGCTGACAAGAGGCCGAGCCGGGATTCGAACCCATGAACTCTGACTCCAAAGCCCGTGCTCTTTCCACTGAGCCACGATGTATCCCCCCCAGCGCTTAGTACAGTACTTGGCACATAGTAAGCGCTAAACAAATACCACCATTATTGTTATTGCTAATAATAATAATAACCGCATTTCTTAAGGGCTTACTATGTGACAGGCACTGTACTAGATGCCGGGGTGGATATAAGCAAATAGGGTTGGACACAGTCCCTGTCCTACATGGGGCTCGCCGTCTCCATCCCCATTTTACAGAAGAGGGCACTGAGGCCCAGACAAGTGAAGTGACTAGCCCAAGGTCACACAGCAGACTAGTGGCAGAGCTGGGATTAGAACCCAGGTCCTTCTGACTCCCAAGCCCATGCTCTATCCACTAGGCCACGCCGCCCCCATCTGTACCGCTCCCCTCCCCTGCTCTATCAGCCTCCATCCATTATAGAGAAGCAGCGTGGCTCAGTGGAAAGAGCCCGGGCTTGGGAGTCAGAGGTCATGGGTTCGAGTCCAGGTTCTGCAAACTTGTCAGCTGGGTGACTGTGGGCAAGTCACTGAACTTCCCTGGGCCTCAGTTCCCTCATCTGTAAAATGGGGATGAAACTGCGAGCCTCATGTGGGACAACCTGATGACCCTGTCTCTACCCCACCACTTAGAACAGTGCTCTGCACATAGTAAGTGCTTAACAAATACCAGCATCATTATTATTATTATTAGTGATCTTACACCACTTCTCCTCCCTTGATGGTGTGGAAGACCACCAGGTCACAGGGGCTGTTGTAAGGGTGGAGCTGTGTGACCGTGGGCAAGTCACTTAACTTCTCTGGGCCTCAGTGACCTCCTCTGTAAAATGAGGATGAAGACTGGGAGCCTCACGTGGGACGACCTGATGACCCTGTATCTACCCCAGGGCTTAGATCAGTGCTCTGCACAGAGTAAGCGCTTAACAAATACCAACATTATTATTATTATTATTATTATCCCTCCCCCCGCAGCACTTTGAGCTTCCCCAGGCCTGGGGGGCGGGGGGGCAGGGCCCTCCATGGGACAGGTGTGTTTCTGAGGAAGAACTTTCAGAAACGGATAAAATCTGCCCAGACTAGCTTTCCTCTATTTTTTCTGTGGTACTCGTTAAGGGCTTACTACGTTGCCGGCCACTGCCCCAAGCGCCGGGCCCGATTCAAGCTAACCAAGTCGGACCCGATGCCTGGGGGGGCTCACGGTCTCATCCCCCTTTTGCAGATGAGGTGACGGAGGTGCGGAGCGGTGAGGTGACTTGCCCACGGGCACCCAGCGGGCAAGTGGCAGAGCCGGGATTAGAATCCAGGTCCTTCTGTCTCTCGCCCTACACATCGGCGATGGGAGGCTGGGCCGGCGCGGCCCAGCCCTGGCGGCGTGGAAGATCTGGGCTCCCTTCTGCCCTGGGAGTCCCGTGCGGGAACCCTGAAGCGCAGACCCCTGGCACCGTCTGACGCCGTCCATTTGCACACGCGGGATTCGGCTTCACCACGCCCGTCCCGCTCTACGAGCACAGCCGGCCATCTTTCAGCCCTGAACTGTAGCGGAGAGCACGGTGGCACGTCGTTCTTCTTTGGCCCATCGTCTCGTGGCTTGGGGCCCTGAGGTTCTGGGGCCTTGTTGAAGGCGCATCTTCCTCCGAGAGGCCTTCCCTGACGGAGCCCTCCTTTCCTCTTCTCCTTTTGCGTCGTCCTTGCACTTGGATTTGCTCCCTTTTTTCACCCTCCGCACTTCCGTACACATCCTTAATTAGCTTAATGTCTGCCTCCCCCTCTAGACTCACTGAGGGTAGGGAACTTGTCTACCAACTCTGTTATAGTTATATTGTACTCTCTCAAGCACTTAGTAGAGTGCTCTGCAATCAATCAAGATTATTTATCGAATGCTACGTGCAGAGCACCATACTAAGCACTTAGAGGAGAATGAACACACATCCCCTGCCCACAAGAAGCCTTACGGTCGCACAGTAAGCACTCAATAAATACGATTCATTACTGTGTGCAGAGCACTGGACTAAGCGCTTGGATTTGGCAACAAATTCGCCAGGGCATCAGATCTGATTTGGGTAGCCCCGATCTGACCGTTGCTAAGCTGACCCCGGGAACTGCCCCTCCACCCCGAAACTTGGCCCCTGTGGTTTCCAGAGGATTTGAGAAGCTCTGTAAGTCCTCTGGTTTAATCCCCTCTGGGTCCAGGATGAACAGTCTCCGCTGCACCCACCTCACCATAAATTGGCGAGTTGAATATAACAATAATATTAATTACGGTACTTATTGAGCACTGCGTACCATTCGTCCATCCAAGCACCGTTCTAAGCACTGGGATGGATACAAGTTAATCAGATTGGACACAGTCCCTGCCCCACACTGGGCACCCGCTTGGGAAAGCAGCGTGGCTCAGTGGAAAGAGCCTGGGCTTCGGAGTCAGAGGTCATGGGTTCGACTCCCAGCTCTGCCACTTGTCAGCTGTGTGACGGTGGGCAAGTCACTTCTCTGTGCCTCAGTGACCTCATCTGTAAAATGGGGATTAACTGTGAGCCTCACATGGGACAAGCTGATGACCCTGTCTCTCCCCCAGCGCTTAGAACAGTGCTCTGCACATAGTAAGCGCTTAACAAATACCAACATTATTATTATTCCTTTTTTATTTTATAACAGATGAGGTAACTGAGGCACAGACAAGTGAAGTGACCTGCCCAAGGTCATACAGCAGACAGGTGGTGGAGCTGGGATTAGAACCCATGATCTTCTGACTCCCCGGCTTGAGCTATAATAATAATAATGGTGGTAGTTTAGCACTACGTGACAAGCACTGATCTAAGCGCTGGGGGAGATACAAGGTCATCAGTTTGTCCCACGTGGGGCTCACAGTCTTCATCCCCGTTTTCCAGATGAGGCAGAGAGAAGTGACTTGTCCAAGGTCACACAGACGACAAGTGGCAGAGGTGGGTTTCGAACCCACACCTCGGACTCTCAAGCCCGGGCTCTTTCCATTGAGCCACACTGCTTCTCTGCTATATCCACTACACCATGCCAGAGGCCACAAGAGCTCTCCTTTGCAAGAGTATCGCGCTGGCAGAGGAGCCTTCAGCACAAATGATAGACCACGGTCACGAGGCCGCTGGGCGATTTAGCTTCCAAATCCATTTTATGATGAAAATCACACCCGCTTGAAGCCGACCTCTGAATCGCCGCCCCCGCTTGCTCAGACAAGATCCTCCCCAAATGGTCTAGAGGAACACGCACAGACGGGTTGGCCGGTGTTTTCAGATCCGCTCCACCACCAGCCCCAACGCTCTCGTTCGCCCCGACCTCGAGTCACCCCGTCTCCCAAGGAATCGGCCGAAAGGGGACAGAAATCAGTTACCGGACAAAACTCATCCTCCATTCCCGCCCTGCCTTCTAAACAGCTTTTCTTCCATGAACTACACTTCCTTCCGGGGCTCCTACCCACTTCACCCTCCTCTTCCCAACACCCGCTGGGGACCCATAGTGGGAAGGCCCGATTTTCCTAACTCAAAAGGGCGCAAAGCCGGGTGAATAATAACGGCGGTATTTGTTGAGCGCTTACTATGTGCAGAGCACTGTTCTAAGCGCTGGGGGAGAGACAGGGTCATCAGGTTGGCCCACGTGAGGCTCACAGTTAATCCCCATTTTACGGATGAGGGAACTGAGGCACAGAGAAGTGAAGTGGAGAAGCAGCGTGGCTCAGTGGAAAGAGCCTGGGCTTCGGAGTCAGAGGTCATGAGTTCGACTCCCGGCTCTGCCACTTGTCAGCTGTGTGACGGTGGGCAAGTCACTTCTCTGTGCCTCAGTTCCCTCATCTGTAAAATAGGGATTAAAAGTGTGTGAGCCCCACGTGGGACAACCTGATTACCCTGTATCTCCCCCAGCGCTTAGAACAGTGCTCGGCACCTAGTAAGCGCTCAACAAATACCAACATTATTGAGTTGCTCACAGTCACACAGCTGCCAAGTGGCAGAGCCGGGATTCGAACCCATGACCTCTGACTCCCAAGCCCGGGCTCTATTCACTGTAGTCCTGGGCCAGGGAAGGTCCGAGAAGCTCCCTCCAACCTGAAGCCATCTCCCGAAGCCCAGAATCGGTTTCCCAGGAGGCTCAACCGCTCACAGGTCCATTAGTATCGATGAAACCCGCAAACCCGACTTGCTGTGAAGAGCTATTTTGAACCAGGGGTTTTCGTTTGGGGCCTCCGAGATGACCCCGAGTCAGCCTGGAATCAAGCCTATTTGTTGAGCGCTTTCAGAGCGCACTGCACTAAGTACTTGGGAGAGTACGCTATCACAGGATCGGTAGAATAATCTGTTCTTTCCGGGATCCTTGACTTCAACCCCTCATCGGCCTCCCCACTGGTCATCCGGAGCTGCCCCGAAGGCTCACTCTGAAGATCAGCTTCCCTGGAGGGGCCATGGAGTGAATTAGGTGAATGAAGTGAAACTATGTAATATTTCACTCCCTTCTGTCCAATTTCAGGAGAGTCACACACGAGACTCTATCTTCCTCTACTGAGAGCTCACCTCACCTCCAGGAGGCCTTCCCACAGTGAGCCCTCCCTTCCCCTCTGCCCCTCTTCCCTGCCCCACAGCACTTGTGCATATTTGTATTACTCTATTTTATTAATAATGTGTCTATATTTTTCTATTTTGATGCTAGTGACGCCTGTCTACTTGTTTTGCTGTCTCCCCGTTTTAGACTGTGAGCCCGTTGTCGGGCAGGGATTCTCTCTGTTGCTCAACTGTACATTCTAAGCACTTAGTACAGTGCTCTGCAGACAGTAAGTGCTCAACAAATACAACTGATCTAGTCTCAAACTGGCAGGGATATGGACTGGGGCCAGACCTGTGGGATCCAAGATTTGCTGGTGGGTTTATCATACGTGTTGCATTTTCTTTTTGGTTTCAAGTTGCTTTTCGGGTTATCTGGACTCGGGGCCACTCGATATTCACCCCACCCTCAGCCCCACAGTACTTACGTATTCTACAAGCTGTTTATAATGAATGTCTCTCCCTCTAGACTGAAAGTTCAAGGGCTTCTCCCAAGCCCTTACTTCAGTGCTCTGTAGTACTAAAATAGTGGTGTTTGTGAAGCACTTACTAAGCGCTGGGGTGGATTCAAGCACCTGTACACAAGTAAACTGTACAGTGGTGCTCAATAAGTACCATTGATATTTACTGTAGCGACTTAACTACACGGCCTAAAGTTCAGAGGGATCCTCTCACTTCGTGCTAGGGCAGTTACTTGACTCCTTTAAACGAGCGCTGGCCAAAGTGACGGGATAAACGTCAGGCGGCTGGGCGTCGTTCAGATTGCCCTGCTCAGTCAACCCTCTCCGTGCATTTATTCTGCATTTTCACGCACTTAATACCTCCTGCCTAAACACTCACTGATGCCCGCCCACTCTTCCAAAGCTCCGCCGCTTGCCAGCTGAGTGACTTTGGGCAAGTCACCTAACTTCTCTGTGCCTCAGTTCACTCATCCGTAAAATGGGGATTAAAAACTGTGAGCCCCACGTGGGACAACCTGTTCACCTTGTATCCCCCCAGTGCTTAGAACAGTGCTTTGCACATAGTAAGCGCTTAAATACCACCATTATTATATAATCACAAACTCAAGGAGTGAGTCATCGCCACACAACTCGAGATCCATTTCCACCCCTGTGGGGGGTACATTAACTGGCTCTCTCACGGCAGAGCACTGATTCCACGTGACTCCTCACTGCGACTCCAATATAAAAGCTTCGTTTCCTTCATCGTAAGAGGGTCCGCCGCTCTGCTGCACAGTTCAATCGGTAGTCTCAGTGCAACCGCCCCCCGACCCTGTCTCGAAGAAGAGCTACCGAGCTGTTTTTAACTTTTTATTAAAATGCTTAGGATACAGATTGACCTTCTTTTGCAAAAGATTGTTTTCCAGAGATGGGAACTTTTAAGCACTTGGACAAAAAAACAGAATGAAAGGTTTCAATTCACCGGAGCTCTTGTGTCAAGAGCGCTGCCTCCTGGCTGGTGTATTCAAAGGCTGCGTTAACTTCTAACGGCAGTATCTTCCCATCCTTAGGACTTCTTTTCAGGAACACTGTGGGGCGGGCAACAGGGCGAGGTCACTCACTTTAAACCCCCTCTTTCTCCAGTAGTGACAACACACCACTTTCACAAAAGGCATTGGCTTGGCTAGCGCGCTACAAATGCTCGAAAGGCTGAAAAATATAAAGGAAGTGGTAGAGTTAACCTGATGCTGAAAATTAGGACTGAACCAACTGCTGAGGGGGTCCCTCAAACCCATCTGAAGAGAGTCAGCGGGACGGTCCGACAGCAGTTTCTCGCAACCAGGGGTCTTCGCCGGCTAAGGTTTCTTCCGGACGGACACGGGGTTTTCGTTGTGGCTTCTGCCTTCTTAGGATACACCCGGGGAATGATTTGGGGAAAAATACGGAGACATCAAGAGAGGCATCGGGCATCAAGTTGGGACGAGGAAAGGTCTTTTCCACCCTGGGCCTTCTACCACAAGGGAGCAAAGTAGCATTCCGGCAAACCGCAACACTAAGAACCTGTGACCGGTCTGACGGAGTAACGAAGAAATGTTTCTCCCCCTTCATCCTTGGGTAGGAAGCCACCCCCTATTAACGCAAGTCCCAGGCTTCGCTGCCTTCAAGGACCGGTTAAAACACTGGAAATCCGACCTCGCTTGGCAATGGAGCCAGGTGATGCAATCAAACCACCCACACAAACGCAGCTCAGCGAGGCTAATGCGATTACCCCACAGGTCGGATTTAGTGGGTGAAGCCGGTTCAAGGTGAGCAGCTCCACGGAAACTTTTGGAATAAGTGTTCGACCGGCCCCTTTCGAGGCTGAGGGAGAGGAAGGCTGTCCAACCGACGGTTGGGAAAGAAAGGGCTCCGGTAACATTCGCTTGAAAATCCACAAAGGACGGCCCGTCTGGTTCCATTTCGTAACGAGGGAAGAGAGTTGGGGTCGCAGACAGCGCAGGATCGGCTCAGTTACCGTGTCGGAGCGGTGAGAGTCTCCCCGAAGGCCATCGTTTCTGAAATCACCCACAACCCTCAGAATCCAAGACTGCCAGGATCTGCTTTCTGTCTCTCGAGGTCCCAGGTGAACGAAATTCTTCCCGGAGAACCTGACAGCCCGAGAGCTCTGGAGGTGGCCCCTTAACCCCCATCTACTCTTCCCTACTCCGATGCCTTTTCTCTAACCTAGACGTTTAGGAGACAAGTAAACAGACACGACTATTCACTGTTGACGTGGTCTCCATTTTCTCTTCCAGAGGGAGCCGATCAGCTGGTTTCTCAAACGGAAACCAGGACACGGGAGTTCTGCTCGGGAATGAAATTTCATAAGAGGCTGGATGCAAAGAAACCGGCTTCATCCGTAACCGGGAGTCAGAGTTAAAGGCTCCGGAAAACCCAAAAGGTCTATTTTGTGATTTACTGTTCACTCGGGGGGAATCGTACAGAACCATTCCCTGACCCAGAACGACGGCCGTACTTTCGGCAGCCTGCTGACGAACGTGATCGAGACTGCTTATTCCTTGGTTCTCGCTCTTCTAAGGCGAACAGAGTCTCCTTCTAAGGGAGCCTCCCTCGCTGTGACGGAGTTAGAGAAGAGTCAGCTGAGTCTTCTCGTGCCCCACTCCAATCCGCGTTCCCGTGACTCAAGAACAGCCTCAGAGAGCCTCCTTCGGCATCAGCCTCCAAGATCAGAACCAAGTCACCCTGCAGAGCGGGCGCGCCCAAATCTAGGTTTACTGTCGACCTCTAATAGCGTGATATCGGTTCGGTATTCTGTGAAACATCTAAATGCCATTAAATAGATTAAAAATAAACCCCAATAATAGTAGAGACTCCGGACCAAACGAGATGAATGTTAAACTAAGAAGAACTAGAAGGGACGCCATTCCCCCTGGCAACGTTTGCTTTAAAAAATAGAATCGCTTTCTTTTTTCCAATCAATTGGCCACAGTGGTGAGACGCGTTATGCTTTTCGGCGACCAGGACATCAGTCTTGCATGGCGGAGGGGAGGGGCTGGGCCCCTTAGCGACCGGAAAGCCAGGCGGCCCCGGTATCCGGGATCGTTTACCTCCCGACGGTGTGGAAAAGAGCGAGTGTCACCACTGTGCAATGAGAGTTGACCGAGATTCCTGGTAGCGGGACCAGGCTGTGGCTGGAGAGCTTTCCGGGTTTCGAAGAGAAAAGTCCGGGAGGAAGCTTGTGAACAGGATCAGTCCAGAGGAGTAAAACTCTTTTATTTTCACTGTCCGTCTATCAGTCAATGTACTGAGATAGCCAGCGGAACCCTTCTCCGTAGCCTTGCCTCTTGAGCACGCTGCACATGAACACTTCCATGGGGCGGGCGTTCAAGTCCCTCAGTGGTACGTTTCCCTAAGGGAGGCAGAAGAGGAAAGTCATTACGGCCTTGACGGTCCAGCTGAGAGATCGCCGTTTTCCGCCCACCGCGCACCAGCTAAGGCCTACCGGCTCCCCTTCGGACGCGATTCTCCCCCTTTCCAAAATGGACACCCTCCAAAACCCCCCAGCCGGACCCTACAATTAAAGGGATTCCCTTCAACTTTTCTGGAAGGAACGGCAACCCAGGGGAGCGATTGCTGTGGACGCCTCGGCAAAGTCAAAGGAGCGAGTGGGGAAAAAGCTGACCCCGACCTTGGTAACTGAATCCCTTCAAGGAGAGTCGGGGAGCTTAAATAAGCCATTGGAAAATGCATCTGCAATCAAGCTCCATGCCAGTGAAATTCAGGGCCCAGACTCTCCGGCGAACCCTCAGGCTAAAAGGAGAGCAGTGAAACCGCAGGCCTCAGAAGGGGAAAGAAAGGGGAGGGGGAAAGAAAGGGGAGGTGATCTGACAAGGCAAGGGAAAGGAGAGACTGTGTGAGAGTTGATAGCAGCAGGGAAGGGGTAATGATTTACACAGAACAAAATTCGGATCCGTGTCAAAGGGTATCCTTAGCACAGAAGATCTGGGGCAACTGCTGCTCCGGAACACCTGTTCTACAAATTTCTCTCTCTCTCTCTCTCTCTCTGCATACCTGTTTGGACGTCCTTCCAACTGGAGGTAGCATGGCCTACTGATCTGAACATGGGCCTGGGAATCAGGAACGCTTGTGTACTAATCCTGGTTCTTTCAATGACTTGCTGTGCAGACAACTCATTTAACTTCTGAGGGAGAGTTTCCTCATCTGCGAATGGGGATAATGATTCTAGCCTTTCCCACAGGAGAAACAGGAGGATGAACTCAGTACTTTCAAGGTCCACAGCTGGGAAGGACTGGTTAAATATTATCGCTGCTGCTTTGCTACGAATCAAAATGTAATTTACCGAGTCTAGCCAGGCAGGCAAGCACGGGAGCTTCTGATTCGGTTGGAAAAGAACCCAGGAATCCCTCAAAACAAACAAAATAGCTAATCTATCAGCTTTACCTTCTCGTTCAGATTAGGGAGCAAATACTTCCTACATTGCCAGAGCACCCCGGACTGGGTTCTGAAGAAGAGGCAGATGGCTGTAGGTGCCGTGGCCGGGACCAGGGCCAACCGCGTCTGGCCCCAGATTTGGGGGCCAGGCAGGGCTCCACCCAGTGAACCCCGGAAAGTCAGAATTTCAATTTCTACTGTTTTTAAAGGATAACTGTGAGAAACCCAGATTTTTCAAATGATCCCACCAGCGGCTCATGTTCCAGATCTTCCCGCCTTACCTTGCCTGTGGTCTGCCCATAAAGCCCAAATATCTCACGCAGTTTTTCCTCACTGATGGCCTCTGGTCTGTCAATTTTGTTCCCCAAGATAAGGATTGGCACATTGGATATTGTCTCGTCTGTCATTAATGCCTGAAAGGAAAACACAAACAAGATTCTCAGGTGATCCCCAAAGGGTTCAGATGTTGGGCCCGAGTGTGATCTGTCTTCACTTCTGCTCTGACTTTTCTCCTTTTTAAAGTTCTCTTCTGCACACTGGAACCATGTAAAATCCACGTGTCAGTTATTCGGCAGAAGTTAGGACTTTGGCCTAGCGGAAGAGAACAGAGTGGGGAGTCAAGAGGACTGGGGTTCTGATAGCTCCACCACTTGCCTGCCTCACGACCTTGGGGAAATCACTTCACCTCAGTTCTCGCATCAGAAAAATGGGGAATTCAGTTCTCCTTCCTTCTTAGACTGTGAGCCCCTGTGGAACAGGGACTATGTCTGATCTGATTATCCGGTGTCTACCCCAGTGCTTAGTGCAAAAATACCCCAACTATTACCAAATTTTATACTGAAATACTAAACTACTGAAGATCTTTTATTCAGAGGCCCCAATATGTCAAATCACTACAGTCCTTTAAGGATTTTCCTTGCCAAAATTAAAAAAAATTGCCTACAACAACCATACCTTCTTAAGAATGCTAAATCAGAATATAAAACTTGAAGGAGAACCTTTAAAAAAAGATCTCATATTATTAGTTCCCCTAAAGATGTTATGCAAACAAGCAAGTTCTCACATATCAACTATTAAAGCACACTCACCACTCCTTAAAGTAATGATCTTCCTCCTAGCCCTCAAATCCACACACACCCCACCCCCTCAAAAAAACTTGGGCCAGGATATGCAGAAAACGCTAGACAAAGGAGATAAATCAGGATGGAAAATGGTGTGGCCGGGTGGAAAGAGCAAAGACCTGGGAACCAGAGGACCAAGGTTCCAATCCCAGCTCCATCACTCGACTGCTGTACCATGTTGGGCAAGTCACAACTTCTCTGTGCCTGTTTCCTCATCTGTAAAATGGGAATTCCACAGCTGTTCTCCCTCCTTAGACCCCATGTGGCTCTGGCCTGATTAAGCCGCCTCTACCCCAGCATTAAGAACACTGCTTGACTCGATGGAAACACTTAATATCATTTTTTTAAAAAATGGGTAAAGTTTAAACCTGACAGCGTCCGCATGTCGATTTAACACAGATCGAAAATGATCCGCAAAAACACAAAAGCCTCAAGGGAGGGTCGGAGGGGAAAAATGGGCTCATCGACACAAACGTACGTTAAGTTCGACTTTGGACTCCTGGAGGCGAGGGTGATCCGCACAGTCCACCAGAAAGACAATCCCATTAATTGCTGGTAGGTAGTTCTTCCAAACTCTGCGAGCTGAAGGGATGGAGGAAGGTAGTAATTAGGTACCTAAAAGCAGAACTTTGGCATCCTGGACCCCAGATTCGGAACATCCTACACTCTATTCCCTTTAATGGAATCACACTACAACAAACCCTTTGCCTTCACAATTGCAGTCTTCACGTGTGCAGCTCATTGACTGAATTAGCCCAGATAATGGACTTTTCAACAGAAACCTCTCCTTACCCAATCGGTACGGGCTTATCTCCACCAACCCTCATGATGCTGGCAAAGAGGCTCATCAGGAAGGCCCTCGGTGAGTGGCCACAGCTTTTCACGTGTCTAACACTCCCCGTTTGTTAGCTCTAAAAGTTCAGGAGGAAACTCGGAGGTGACTCTTAGCCGGGCCAGATGTAACTTGGGGTGGTTAAGCTTTGTACCAAGGAAAGGAGGAAGAAGGTTTTAGCCAAATGAAAGTGCAAGTTGGTGCCATATAAAAAGATGCTAAATTTAGATCAGAGTGGGTGGTGTCAGGGGGAAAGAGAAACCAGATATTTCCTACACCAAGTGCAGGGGAACGGCTATTTTTGCTCAAACGAAAAAAACCCACCAAACAATAAAAAACAATCCTACAACTGTCTAAAAGTATCTGTAATGGTCTAGGAGACAGCAGCTGGTCTTCCGCTACTGCTCTTCCCTGCCCTTCCGCCCAGTGCATCTCTTACCTTGCTCATGTCCACCAAGATCAAAGGTTGTGAAAGTCATTCCTGCAATTGTCAGCTCTTCTGAAGCTGGGAAACAGGAGAGAAGATGTCTTTAAAGAAGATGTCTTTACCTAGATGTGCTTATTAGGTAAAGGCAAAAAAAAAAAAAAAAAAAAGCTCTTCCATTAATCTAGATGACTATTACAGAGGACTTTGTTTTTTTCTTCAGCAAACTCTGGAGCTTAGAATTAGGTATTACAACCAACCTTCCCTTAATCCTGACAGGAAGTCTTTTCCCCAGGACCATTCTGGTTAGAGCACACAATGACACAAAAATGCCAGCAGAACAATCCGCTGGCGTTCTTATCTGACGCTTGGGTGGGTCCTACTGATTGGCTTCAGAGTGACTTCAATCTCTATAAATGTATGCTAATGAAATGCCATGCCAGCCGAAGCTCTCCCACCCAGACTGTACACGCACGATGATTAACAGCTCTCCTCTGGTCTTGTCAAACCTACTTGGATGTAGTGTTGGAACATGTTGGCCCAATCTGTCATCTTTGAGCATGTGCAGAAGAGTGGTTTTGCCTGCATTGTCCAGGCCCAAGAACACGAGTTTTCCAGATTTCTTATAAAGTCCTACAAAGGGAACGACAACAATAACAAAACAACTCAACTTCAACTACAAGCTATTGCGGACGGCAGCCTACTTCCTATTTTGGAAAGAGCTGCGCCGAGCTCTTAAGACACGGCGATGGTATTGCTTTACCTAGAAACTGTAGCACACTGCTGAAGCCATTGTAGATCCACTCAAAGATGAACGACATTATTGAAGCTGTTACCTATATAAAAATACAAAACATAACATGCATTAACCCCGAGAAGCCAAAGTTGAATTTTAACCTCTCTTGTTCCTTGGCTGAGATTTATTCCTAATTCTCGACGTACCAAAAATGGAGGTCAAAATAGCTATCCAGGGTGAGGAAGTAAGTCCATGGCCCCACAGTTCTATAGTCAGATAAAGTTGCACTGTTCTTTCTACAGACACCTCCAATCAATCATATTTTAGTTGTCTTGCTGTCTCCTCGCTTCTATACTGTGAGCCCGTTGTTGGGCAGGGATTGTCTCTATCTGTTGCCGAACTGTACTTTCCAAGAGCTTGGTATAGTGCTCTGCGTACAGTAAGCTCTCAATAAGTACGACTGAACGAATTTATTGAGCGCTTAATCTGTGCAGAGCACTGTACTGTGCCCTTGGAAAAATACAACCTAACAGTGTTTGGTGGACACACACCCTGCCCCCAAAAAGCTGTTTATCATCTCTTCTACTCATCTCCAAAGCACACACATCTGGAGCTCCCCACAGGCTACAAGTCAGCATCAAAAAGGACCAGAAAGGGAAAATAACATGCTTAAATCACTCTGGGTTATCCTATCTGCTCCCCGATTCCTTTCTGGTTCTGAAATTGTCTGGAGCTACGAATTATCATATGAGCTCCTCTTTTATGAAATTTAGTCAGGAGGCCTTGATTTTGGGGATTTCAAATCAATTCTTTCGCGTAAACTGGTCCGGAGATGTAAACGGCAAGGACAGCACTGTACACTTACCTTTCTCTGAAGAGGAAATTCAAGCGGACATTTGGGAGTGTGGGAAGTTTTCCAGAAACTCCACAAAAACAATCTAACATTGGACAGCTGTGTGTCAACACACTCTAAGCCCAGAACAGAAGCTTACCTTGAAAGTTAACTGCAATACTAAGGTTTAAATCAGTGGTGTGTAGGCTGATATACCTCTTTGTGTGTTAACATGCGACTGCACTTTCAAATAGAGTTGAAATAAATTGTTCTCCTACTTACTCTCAACTGGCTGTACTTCTTTATAAACTGCATATGTCATATCCATTTTTTGAGTACAAATGGATACACTGGGATTTTTAACTAGTAAAGAGAAATATGAGTAGTAACTTAATGGTCCTCAAATACATAGATATTATCCAACTTGGATAGGGGTAGATCATTTTCCATTTCCATGATTAACTGGGCTCTAGATTTTTAGCATAAGGGAGGTTCAGGTTTTTTGGGTTTTTTTAAGTTTCCTGAAATAGAAGATAAAGGTTTGAAGGTGGTTTGAACATTCTCTCCTTCAGATCCAGTCCTCTCTGAGAGGAGCACATGGGGAAGGTGACCTTATGGTCGTCTTTCAATCCTTGAACTCAAAAATTGAGCTTCAGATTTGAGATTGAGTTTGAATGCAGTGAAGATTCTCTCCTTCAATCGGTTTTCAGATCTTTACAATGAAGTAACCAGATTAAACCAGTTTAGCTTCCCAGCCTGCCTCCTACTCTTCAAAACCTTCCAACGGCCATCCATCCATCACTGCAGCCAACAGAAACTCCACGCCATTGGCTTTAGGGGATTCAAATCAGTTCTCTTCCCCACTATCTATCCTGGCTCCTCTCCCACTGCAACCCGGCCCACTTTAACCCCAACCTCCCCACTGTGCCTTCCTCATCCATCTCACCTCTGACCCCTTGCTCCCCCCCCTGCAACTCCCTCCCACTTTACATCTGACCTCCACTCTCCGCCCCTTCAGAGCCCTTCTAAAATCTCATCTCTACCGCAAAGTCTTCCCTCACTAATCTCTCAACTCCCCACCCTACTTTCCCTCCCTCCTTTGTCACCTATGAATTTAGGTAATCACCCCACCCCATCATTAAAGGAATTTAACTTTCGTTGCTTCCCCTACCAGTAACGTGTTTTAATGTCCGTTTCCCTCACTAGCTGAAAATTCCTTGAGGACAGGGATCATGCCTTCATGTTCCACTGTACTCTCTCAAGCGCTTAGTGCAGGGCTCTGCACCCGGTAATGCATGCTTCCCAACTCGGCGAGCTGCACGGTGACTCCAAGCGTGGACCAAATCCTGAGTCGGCCACGGAGACTCCAAGTGGCTTCAGGGGACCTACTTGGAGCACCGCTCGAGGGTGTTTGTAAAATCTCCCTACTCCCTCTGGGTGGTTAGGAGGGTTTGGGGAGCAGAGGGACCGAGAGGCAAAGAGAAGACTATTCCCAGAAGGATGCAACAGGAGCTTCAGCTCCTCCCAGATCACCCCAAAACAAAAAAAGGACCTGGAACCTCCTCAGTCTCACAAGGATCACAACCTGAGGCCCCCCCTGCAGCAGAATCCCCTACTTTCCACACCCAGATCGACCCAAACCTCTGGCAGTCCACAGTACTGGTGCTCCAGGGCTTGCAAACACTGGGTCAAAGGTCTGCTCCTTGACATTGCAGTTCTTGGCCCCAGTGCAGTTAAACATTGTTGCACTCTGGAATAGGCACAAAAATGGGTGAGAATTTCATGGTTCTGGGCATGGTGTACCTTGCCTTTGCACAGTTTTCTTCCTTCTTAGAGGCTGGCTTTCAAACATGGTACCAAGATATTTCTCAGAGGAAAAAGTTCCACACCTCAAACCCACAACCCAATGAACTATTAGATAACTACACTAGAAGGAACTCAAAGCAGAAACTACCGACCACGTGATGTCCATCGACAAATTGAGGAAAACCAAGAGAAAGGAAAACATACCAGGCCACATTTCCTAAAAATACCAATCCCACAAAATGAGTCTTCTGCACCTCTTTCCCCAGCTGTAACTCAGCTTGGGAGGTAAGGGACATCTTATATTTTCTCTTTCGATAGCATGAACTTCTGGTTTGAGTCAAACAGAATGCGCTACAAAGTTTGAGATTACTAAAAACAAAAATGCACCCGCGAAGCTTGCCAAGAACAGGCCCAGTACTGCAAAGTCATCACTACTGATTTCTAAAATGAGGAAATGGTCCGGGTGACCACTGTGCAGCCTGATTAAGATCCCTCAAAATGGCTTTACATTCTGGAACTCTAAAAAGTTCCGGCTTCCGAAACGTTCCGGTGACATTTGGGGGATCCGGAACTAGAGTTCACGTAAGAGAAACTATGTAACAAGTAGGAGGTTTTCAGCTCCCAAAAAACCTCTACTTTCTTAGCTGGGTGATGGGTTGAAGGTCAGCACCGTTCGCTCCCTCCCCAGGCCACAGCCACCAAAAGCACGACACAGCAGTGACCACGGCGCTTGGTGGGACAAAAAGACGGCTGGCTCTGGACAGGAACAGCGGGGCTCGGCGGAAAGAGCCCGGGCTTGGGAGTCAGAGGATGTGGGTTCTAATCCCGGCTCCACCTCTAGTCTGCTGTCTGACCTGGGCCAACCCACTTCACTTCTCTATGCTGCAGTTCCCTCCTCTGTAAAATGGGGATTAAAATTATTAGGCCCACGTGGGACAACCTGACGACCTCGTATCTCCCCCAGCACTTGGAATAACAATAATAATAATGGCATCTGTTAAGCACTTACTATGTACCATGCACTGTAATAAGCACTGAGGTGGCTACAAGCAAATCGGGTTGGACACGGACCCTGTCCCACATGGGACTTTCAATCTCAATCCCCATTTTACAGATGAGGGAACTGAGGCCCAGAGAAGTGACTTCCCCAAGGTCACACAGCAGACAAGTGGCAGAGCTGGGATTAGAACTCATGACCTTCTGACTTTCAAGCCGCTATCCACTGTGCCATGTGCTAGGCACATAGAGCTTAAATACCCTAATTACTATTATTCTATGCATAATACCAAATTAGGCACCAACCTGCCCGAGAAGCGGGGCAGGAAATCATCAAGAATCACCCGGGAGGGGGCGGGGTTAGGGACCTTTTTTTCAATTTTCTAAAAGGAGAAGGGAAAACTTTTCCAGGCAGGGAGGCGGGGACCCTCCCACGCACTTTCATTCAATTGTATTTACTGAGTCCTTAGTGTGTGCAGATGACTGTACTAAGCGCTTGGAGAGTACAATTCAGCAATAGAGAGAGACAAATCCCCGTCCACACCGGGCACACAGTCTAGAAGCCTGGCGAGAAGCAGCGTGGCTTAGTGGAAAGAGCCCGGGCTTGGGAGTCAGAGGACATGGGTTCTAATCCCAACTCTGCCACTTGTCTGCTGTGCGACCTTGGGCAGCAGCTTAACTTCTCTGTGCCTCTGTTACCTCATCTGTAAAATGGGGGATTAAGATGTGAGCCCCACGTGGGACAACCAGATTACCTTGCATCTACCCCAAAGTTTAGCATATAGTAAGAATGAGTAGATACCATCGTCATTATTCTTGGAATGGGGGAGACAGACATCAAAAGAAGTAAACAGGCGTCAACAGAAATAAATAGAATTACAGATATATACACATCAAAACAAAGAGACAAACATCAATAGAAATAAAATGACAGGTCCATTCACATCAAAAGAAGCAAACAAGCATCAATAGAAATAAACAGAATTATAGATGTATATATATCAAAAGAAATAACCAGGCAAGACAGTCTGCACGGACTGGCTCTGTTGCAGATTTTTTACTTCCCAAGCGCTTAGTACAGTGCTCTGCAAACAGTAAGCGTTCAATAAATACAACAATGAATGCATACAAATCAAAACAAGCAAACGGGCATCACTAGAAATAATAGTAAATAATAAAAATAGTATTTGTTAAGTGTTTACAATGTGCCAAGCACTGTTCTAAGTGTTGGGGGAGATGCAAGGTAATCAAGTAAGCAAATGGGCATCAATAGAAATAAATAGAATTATGGAAGTATACACATTAAAACAAGCAAACGGGCATCAACAGAAATAAACAGAATGATGGATGCATACACATCAAAAGAAGCCAACAGGCATCGATAGAAAAACAGAATGATGGATGCATACACATCAAAACAAGCAAACGGGCATCGCTAGAAATAAACAGAATGATAGTTATATACACATCAAAACAGGCAAACGCCATCAACAGAGATAAATAGAATGACAGATATATACACATCAAAAGAAGCAAACAGGCATCGATAGAAAAACAGAATGATGGATGCATACACATCAAAACTAGCAAATGGGTGTCAATAGAAATAAATAGAATGATAGGTATATATACATATCAGAACAAGCAAATGGGCATCAAGAGAAATAATTGGAATGATAATAGAGGTATACATACATATATATACAAAAGCAAATGAGCATCAGTAGAAATAAAAAGAATGATGACAGAGGCCTACACATCAAACCAGGCAAATGGACAGCGATAGGAATAAATACACACATATATACACATCAGAACAAGCAAATGGGCATCGATAGAAATAAATAGAATGATAGATATATATACACATGTATACACACATCAGAACAAGCAAAGGGGCATCGATAGAAATAAAAAGAATGATAAATACATACATGAGAACACGCCAATGAGCATCGATAGAAATAACCAGAGTGATGACAAAAGCCTACACAAACCAGGCAAACGGGCATCGAGAGGAATAAGTAAAATGATAGATATAGTTAAATACACATCAGAACGAGCAAATGGGTATTGATAGGCATAAACAGAATGCTATATATATAAAAAATATATATATATACACACACACACACACATCAGAACAAGCAAACGGGTATCGCTAGACACAAATAGAATGATATATATAAATATGTATATACACACATCAGAACAAGCAAACGGGCATCGACAGAAATAAACAGCATGATAGATATACACATCAGAACAAGCAAAGGGGCATCGACAGATACAAACAGCATGACAGATATACACATATATATACACACATCAGAACATGCAAAGAGGCATTGACAGAAATAAACAGAATGATAGGTAGATATAGGCATACATCAGAAGAAGCAAAGGGGCATCGATAGAAATAAACAGAAAGGTAGATATAGGCATACATCAGAAGAAGCCAAGGGGTATCGATAGAAATAAACTGAATGCTAGATATATGCATGCATCAGAAGAAGCCAAGGGGCATCGATAGATATAAGTAGAATGATAGATAGATCCATACATCAGAAGAAGCAAAGGGGCATCGACAGAAATAAATTGAAAGATAGATAGATCCATACATCAGAAGAAGCAAAGGAGCATCGACAAGAATAAATGGAATGACTGATAGATAGATCCCTACATCAGAAGCAGCAAACGGGCATCGATAGAAATAACCAGAGTGATGATAGAGGCCTACACATCCAACCAGGCAACCAGGCATCGAGAGGAATAAACAGAATGATAGATAGGTTGATTGACAGAGAGATAGGTAGGTAGATAGATAGGTAGGTAGGTAGATATACACACATGAACAAGCAAACGAGTATCGATAGATATAAATAGAATGATATAAATATATAGAGAATGATATAAACATACATAGAGAATGAAATATAACTATATATAGAATGAAATATAAACATACATAGAGAATGAAATATAAATATATATAGAATGAAATATAAACATACATAGAGAATGAAATATAAACATATATAGAATGATATAAATATATATAGAATGATATAAATATATATAGAATGATATAAATATATATAGAATGATATAAATATATAGAATGATATGAATATACATAGAATGATATGAATATACATAGAATGATATGAATACATAGAGAATGATATGAATATATAGAATGATATGTATACATAAAAGGATATAAATATATACAGAAGGATATATATACAGGATATAAATATATACATTAGGATATATATGCAGAAGGATATATATGCAGGATATATATGCAGAAGGATATATATACAGAAAGATATAAATACAGAAGGATATATATACAGAAAGATATAAATATATACAGAAGGATATATATACAGGACATATATACAGAAGGATATAAATATATACAGAAGGATATAAATATATACAGAAGGATATATATACAGAAGGATATAAATATATACAGAAGGATATATATACAGAAGGATATAAATATATACAGAAGGATATAAATATATACAGAAGGATATAAAAATACATATATATAAATATATACACACACACACACACACACACACACATGAGAAGAAGCAAAGGGGCATGGACAGACATGAAGAGAACGATGCTAGAGGCCTCCCCATCCAACCAGCCCGACGGGCATCGACGGAAATGAACAGACGGACAGACCCCTACCCAACCAGCGCTTAGCCCAGCGCTTGGCCCAGAGGCGGCGCGGACCGAATGCCGTGCGTCTGGCAATGACCCCAAAGAAGTCAGCGGGGCCCCGGGGCCCCCACCCCAGTCACGTGACGCGGGCCAGGGGCGCCCCCACCCCAGTCACGTGACGCGGGGCGGGCGAGGCTGCCATGGGGGGGGGAAGGGCGGGGGGGGGGGTGCAGCCCCGCACCAACGGACGGCGTGTCACTTCCCCGCCCATCTTCCCCCTTCCCTCCCCGCCCGCCTCAAGCCCCGCGCGGGCCCTCACCTCTCCCCCACTCGCGGATCCGACTGAGGCGGCGGCTGAGGAGAACGAGGCGACGGGTCCGGCCCTCCCTCACAGAGGACACGGCGGCAGCCAGCTCCTCGCCGGAAATTCGTAGCGCGGGCGGGCGCGCGCGCACCGGGGCACTTCCGGCAGCGTGTGCCGCCGACGTCACCACGCACGCCACGCCGCCCGCCTCTCGTCGGCCTAACAGGGAGAAAAGGGCGCTCCGGCCCCGCCCCCCCTCCCGCCCTCGGCCGGAAGGCGCGAGACGTGGCAGTGGCTCGAGCGGGAGGGAGGGGCACCCGCTGCGCCGGGGCCCCCACCCCCCCCCCCCCCGAAGTGGCCGGTTCGAATCCCGCCTCGGGGCTGGTGGCCTCATTCATTTATTCAATAATAATAATTAGGGTATTTGTTAAGTGCTTACTATGTGCAGAGCACTGTTCTAAGCGCTGGGGTAGACACAAGGGAATCAGGTTATCCCACGTGGGGCTCACAGTCTTCATCCCCATTTTACAGATGAGGGAACTGAGGCACAGAGAAGTGAAATGACTTGCCCAAAGTCACACAGCTAAGTGGCAGAGCCGGGATTCGAACCCATGATCTCTGACTCCAAAGCCCGTGCTCTCTCCACTGAGCCACGCTGCTTCATTTAATAATAATAATAATAATGTTGGTATTTTACTCTGTGCAAAGGGCTGTACTAAGCGCTTGGAATGGACAAATCGGCAACAGAGACAGTCCCTGCCCCAGGGAGCCACCCACCCAAGGGATGATGAGGGGCTTTGTAATAATAATAATGATGCTGGTATTTGTTAAGCGCTTACTACGTGCAGAGCACTGTTCTAAGCGCTGGGGGAGATACAGGGTCATCAGGTTGTCCCACGTGAGGCTCACAGTCTTCATCCCCATTTTACAGACTAGATAACTGAGGCACAGAGAAGTAAAGTGACTTCCCCATGGTCACACAGCTGACAAGGGGCAGAACTGGGATTCGAACCCATGACCTCTGACTCCCAAGCCCACGCTCTTTCCACTGAGCCACGCTGTAGTGCAACCCTTCTGCCCTCCTGAGAGCTCACCTCCTCCAGGGGGCCTTCCCAGACTGAGCCCTCCCTGTCATTCCTTAATAATAACGTTGGTATTTATGAAGCGCTTACTCTGTGCAGAGCACTGTTCTAAGCGCTGGGGGAGATACAGGGTCATCAGGTTGGCCCACGTGAAGCTCCCAGTCTTCATCCCCATTTTACAGATGAGGGAACGGAGGCACCGAGAAGTAAAGTGACTCGCCCACAGTCACACAGCTGACAAGTGGCAGAGTCGGGATTCGAACCCATGCCCTCTGACTCTGAAGCCCGTGCTCTTTCCACTGAGCCATGCTGCTTCTCCTTGGCTTGCCCAAGGTCCCAGAGCAGACAAGTGGGGGAGTGAGGATTAGAATCCAGCTCCTCCTTTCTCCTAGTGCTCTATCCACGAGGCCTTGTTGCTTGCCTTCTATCTCTCCCTGAGCCCTCTCCAGCACTTCACCCTCAGCAGCGTGGCTAAGTGGAAAGAGGCCAGGCTTAGGAGTCAGAGGTCATGGGTTCGAATCCTGGCTCTGCCACTTGTCAACTGTGTGACTGTGGGCAAGTCACTTTACTTCTCGGTGCCTCAGTTCCCTCATCTGTAAAATGGGGATTAGCTGTGAGCCTCACGTGGGACAACCTGATTACCCTGTATCTACCCCAGCGCTTAGAACAGTGCTCGGCACATAGTAAGCGCTTAACAAATACCAACATTATTATGAAAAGCAGCGTGGCTCAGTGGAAAGAGCATGGGCTTTGGAGTCGGAGGTCATGGGTTCGAAACCCGGCTCGGCCACTTGTCAGCTGTGTGACTTTGGGCAAGTCACTTAACTTCTCGGTGTCTCAGTTACCTCATCTGTAAAATGGGGGATTAAAACCGTGAGCCCCACGTGGGACAACCTGATTCCCCTGTGTCTACCCCAGCGCTTAGAACAGTGCTCGGCACATAGTAAGCGCTTAACAAATACCGGCATTATTAAGCCATTTAACTTCTCTGGGCCTCCGTTATCCCATCTGTAAAACGGATATTAAGACTGGGAGCCCCACCTGGGGCCAGGACTGCGTCCAACCTGATTAGCTTGTATCTACTCCAGCGCTCAGAACGGTGCTTGATACATAGAAAGCGCTTAAAAACGTCATTAAAAAATAAAACTAAATGTCACAGTGATTATTATTATTCTTATTAGGTCACTTTCCCCCAGATGGAGTTTCCAGCTTGCAGTCAGGCTATCAGTCAATTCATCGGGATACTCCTGGCTCTCCTTGAGGCCATTTTACAACTCATTCAATTCAGAGAAGTCACTGACTCTTCTTGACCAGATTTTGGCCCAAATGACCTCTTACTCAGATAGAGATCTGGATTCCTAGAAAAGTCTCATAAGAACAAGGATCCCACCCATCCTCTTTCCCAACTCCTATCCTCAAAGGAGGCCTCGAGGCTCCGGCCTGGTCGCCAGCGGTCCTAACACGGAGAAGCAGTGTGGCCTAATGGGCTTGGGAGTCAGAGGATGTGGGTTCCAATCTCGGTTCCACCACTTATCTGCTGTACGATCTTGGGTGAGCCACTTCACTATTCTGGGCCTCCGTTACCTCATCTGGAAAATGGGGATTAAGACTGCGAGCCCCCTCGTGGGACAACCCATTTTGTATCTACCCCAGGATTTAGAAGCAGCGTGGCTCAGTGGAAAGAGCACGGGCTTGGGAGTCAGAGGTCGTGGGTTCGAATCCCGGCTCGACCACTTGTCAGCTGTGTGACTTTGGGCAAGTCACTTAACTTCTCGGCGCCTCAGTTACCTCCTCTGTAAAATGGGGATTAAGACTCTGAGCCCCACGTGGGACAACCTGATCCCCCTGTGTCTACCCCAGCGCTTAGAATAGTGCTTGGCACATAGTAAGCGCTAAACAAATACCAACATTATTATTATTATTAGAAGAGTGCTTGGCACTTAGTAAACACTTAACAAATACCATTATTATTATTATGAAAGCACAGGCCAGGACACAATCCATGTCACGCTTGGAGCTCCCAGACTTAATCCCCCTTTTACAGATGAGGTAACTGTGGCACAGAGAAGTGAAGTGGCCTGCCCAAGGTCACTCAGCAGACGAGTGAGAGATCCGGGATTAGAACCCAGCTCCTTCTGTCTCCCAGGCCCCCGTTCTATCCTCCAGCCTACGCTGCTTCTCAATCCGTGGTATTTACTGATGATGGATGGAAAGCAATCGGTTCCTTGATTGGTATTCTCTGAAGGGAATGGGTGGGGAGGGCAGGGAGAAGAAAGGACAGGGGTTGGAAGAGATGGAGAGACGGAGAGATCGGAGTCCCAACGTGTCGCAGAGTGGGCCTCCCTCACTAACCTACTTCCCTCACTAATGAGAGAAGCAGCGTGGCTCAGTGGAAAGAGCCCGGGCTTGGGAGTCTGAGGTCATGGGTTCGAATCCCGGCTCTGCCACTTGGCAGCTGGGTGACTGTGGGCAGGTCACTTCACTTCTCTGTGCCTCAGTTACCTCGGCTGGAAAATGGGGATGATGACTGTGAGCCTCAGGTGGGACAACCTGATTACCTTGTATCTCCCCCAGTGCTTAGAACAGTGCTCTGCACATAGTAAGCGCTTACCAAATACAAATATTATTATTATTATTATTATTAACCTCCCCCCTAATCTTGCCCATCAAGTTCAGTGTGTTCCCTTGAACAGCAGAGGGCCCCCTCCACCTGCGGATTAAAAATTAATTGGATTTTTAGGCAGAAGATTTCCTATAAAAACATGAATCAACACCTTATCATGGCAGGAGTTTGCCTACGCTAATAAAGCTATGCCATTGAGAGACATTCTCTCATCGGGGTTAATCATAATGATGATGATGATGGTATTTGTTAAGCACTTACTATGTGCCAAGCATTGTTTTAAGCGCTGGGGTAGATACAAGGTAATCAGGTTGTCCCACGTGGGGCTCTCAGTCTTAATCCCCATTTTACAGATGAGGTAACTGGGGCACAGAGAAGTCAAGTGACTTGCCCAAAGTCTCCCACCTAAGTGGAGG
Source organism: Ornithorhynchus anatinus (assembly GCF_004115215.2). Taxonomy (NCBI): domain Eukaryota; kingdom Metazoa; phylum Chordata; class Mammalia; order Monotremata; family Ornithorhynchidae; genus Ornithorhynchus; species Ornithorhynchus anatinus. Next base: position 87,209,900 of record NC_041730.1, on the reverse strand, counting down.
AGTCAGGATTAGAACCCATGACCTCTGACTCCCAAGCCCAGGCTCTTTCCACTGAGCCACGTTGTTTCCCTAATGGAAAGGTCTAAGACAAAGCGTCAAAGTTGACTCACCTGTGCTGGGCAGCAGCGGCATGGGAAGGGGTCATAGGTGGATGATCAAGTGATCAAGATGTTACTCAAAGACAAAGGCAGAGACTTGAGTTTTTACTGCACGGAAGAAGGCATCGGTAAACCACTTCTGTTATTTTTTTTTAGTAAGAAAGTTTTATGGATATACATACTAGAATGACTACAGATATGACCAAAGATAGGATGTTTGGAAGAAAATACATCCAGAGTTGCTACAGATCGGAAATGACGACGGCATTTGATGATGATGATGATGATAGAGATGACCGATTCGCAGGGACTCTTGGACACCTTCTATGCCAAAGGAATCGCAACATTGTAGATTTTTTTTAATGGCATTTGTTGAGCATTTACTATGTGTTAAGCTGTGTTCTAAATACCCACTAGATACATGTTAATCTCACTTGGACGCAGTCCCTGTCTCACTTGGGATTCACAGTCTAAATCAAAGGGAGGAGGGATTTAATCCCCACTTTCCAGCTGAGGAAACTGAGGCACAGAGAAGTTAAGTGACTTACCTACGGTCACACAGCCGACGAGAGGCAGTGTCAGGATTAGAACCTAAGCCCTCGGCCTCTCGGGGCCGTGTTCTATCCACTAGGCTAGGCTGCTTCCCCAAGATTTGCAGATCATCCTTCTTCGAAGTGGAAGCAGCATGGCCTACTGGGTAGAGCCCAGGTCTGGGAGTCAGAAGAGAAGCAGCGTGGCTCAGTGGAAAGAGCACGGGCTTTGGAGTCAGAGGTCATGGGTTCGAATCCCGGCTCAGCTGTGTGACTTTGGGCAAGTCACTTAACTTCTCGGTGCCTCAGTTACCTCATCTGGAAAATGGGGATTAAGACTGTGAGCCCCACGTGGGACAACCGGATTCCCCTGTGTCTACCCCAGCGCTTAGAACAGTGCTCGGCACACAGTAAGCGCTTAACAAATACCAACTTTATTATTATTAAGACCCAGATTTGAATCTTGGCTCCACCCCTTGTCTGCTGTGTGACCTTGGGCAAGTAATTTCACTTCCCTGTGCCTCGGTTACCTCATCTGTAAAACGGTGATTTAGACCGTGAGCCCCACTGTGGGACATACACTGTGCCCAAATTGATTAGCTTGTATTTAACCCAGTGTGGCATATAGTCAGCACTTAAATACCATAAAAAAGTGCTTCATGACAGTTTTCTCTTTTTCTCCCAATCCCGCCGCCGGCCCCCCCCACAAGCATTGTCTCTGATCCTGCTGGGAACATGTGGCTTAACTAATAAAATTCCGACATTCCATCCCTGGCCATTTTTCCCCCAGTTACAGGTCACTTAACAGCATACCCATCCCACGTCGGAGCACTGAGGAGGAGACCGCTGGGCCCGTTATGAACCTGAGCTCAGCAAGCTGGGACTGAAGAATCCCGGGGGGATGACCCCCTTGACCTAATTCTGTTGAAGTCAACTTGAACGTGCTGTCCCTGGTTCGAAAACGGGGCTGGGTGGGCCGGGCTGGACCCGCGGTCCTCCCAGGACAAGGACCTTCCCTGCCAGAATTCCAAATGGGAAGAAGGGGGCAGGAGGGAGTGTGATTTGCAGGGCTAGTGAGGGATGGGGGGGGAAGATGTGGTGCACACCCATTTTTATCATCACCCTTTGGGGGCAAAATTTACTGCTGCATTTTTTAAGGCATTATTATGTGCCCAGCAACGTTCTACATGCTGAAGTAGATACTAGTTCATCAGGTTGGATACAGTCCCTGTCCCACACTGGGCTCATATCTTTATGAAGTAAGGCGGGGCAGAGATTCTTTACCCCATTATATGGAGAGGAAAACAGACAAAGAGAGGTTGAGAGGTCACGGACTACGTCGGTGGTGAGGCCGAGACCGGAATTCACGTCTCCAGTCAAAACGTTGTACCCTAGCCCGAGTGACTATTTTGGTTTCCTTTGGAGACAGAAAGGCGGGAGAAAGGAGAGTCTCAAAACCACAAGCGAGGCGCTGGCTGGTCAGCTAGATCATGGGTATGTCCACTTCACCCAGGATGAATTGGGAGCCTCAGCTGGGGTGGGGTCGTTGCTTCTTCAGTCCTTTGGTTATTCGATCTGTTTAGTTCTGGTGCCACACTTTAAACCCTTCTTCAAAATCCAGGGCCCCGTTGTTTTGATCACACCCTGTCTGCAGAGGGGTTATGGCATCACCACCCAGCCAGTGGGGCAACAGGGAGGCGGCCTTGTCTCTAAGGAGTCAGCCTCATGTGTTCCAGCTGAGCCCTCGTAATTTATCTGCAGGTGGCCAGTGCTGGTCCCTTGTCTGTTTCCAACAGGAATGACTTGGGCAGGAGGTGGTGGGGGGTGGGTGTGAGGGCTGGCTTCAGGCGTGCCGGAGTCTGGACTAAAAAGACACTCCCCAACCCGATATTCCATAGGACAGCAATGGCATCAAACGCCACACACCTACCAAGTGGTGAAGCAGGGTGGCCTAGTAGACAGCATGGGGCCGGGACTCAGAAGGACCTGGGAGTTCCAATTAGGAAGATTGAGAGGGGGCAGAGCTGAGACTGTGAAGCCAGGTAATCAGAAGGTTGCTTGGGCGGAATGGAGAGAGATTTGGGGAGTAGAAGGTGAAGAGGGCAGGCGTGTAAGGAAAGGTGTTGGTGAAGAGGTCCAGTAAGAGTCAATTTTTGCTTTCACTCCCGGTAAAAAATTTCAAAGTGAAAAGACATAAAATGGGGCTTTTCTGATCTACTAGCTTTTGAAAACCTGCTAGGCACTCCCAATACATAGTCATTGGGGCATATAAGTTCTTACTATTGCCAAACGCTGTACTAAATGCTGGAGCACACACAAAATAGGCAGGTTCCATATGAGTGCACAGTCTAAGGAGGAGGGAGAACAGGTATTGAATCCCCATTTTGCAGTTAAAGTAACTGAGGTAGAAAGGAAGTGAAGTGATTTACCCAAGGGCTCACGGCAGGTAAGTGGCAGAATTAGAATCTGGGTTCTCTGACTAGCAGGCCGGTACCCTTTCCACTAGGCCAGGTCAAATATGGTACCTGTCTGACACAGGGCTCACAGTCTAAGGGGCAGGGAGAGCAGGTATTTAATCCCCATTTTCCAGAGGAGGAAAACGAGGCACAGAGAAGTTAAGGCACTGGCCAGTGGTCGCCCACTCCTGTCCATACACTACTTTGCTGCACGGATCACTTTTCTAAAAAAACAAAAAACAAAAACACTCAGTCTAAATCTCCCCTCTCCTCAAAAACCTCCAATGGTTACTCATCCACCTCAGCAAACTCCTTACTCTTGGCTTTATTTTCACCTGGAATGAGACTGAGCACTCAATTGGCTCTCTCCCGCTTACTTTACCTCACTGATTTCTTATTTCAACCCAACCCATAGACTTTGCTCCATATCAACCTATTCTAGATCTCAATCTCACCTTTCTCAACCCCCACCCCTTGCCCACATCCTTCTGGCCTGGAACTCCCTCCCCCTTCACATCCATCATCTCTCTCCCAGTCTTCAAAGACTCATTCCCCTCCGCCCCCAAAAAGAGTGACATCAAGACCCCTTTCCCCAGCTAAGCCCTCCCTGCTGGGTCTTTTTCCCTTACGCATTGATTTTCACCCCACTCCCCGAGCATTTATGTACATAGCCATCTGTAAAATTTATTTTAATGTCTGTTCCCCCTAGTGTCGTCTGTGCCGTGTCATTTCTAGGCTCCTTATGGGCCAGGCTCATTTATTCCCTCTTGTATGCTCCCAGCCCTTAGTACAATCACTACCCACAGTAAATGATCAATACCACTGCTTTTTTTTTTTTATATTTATTAGGTGCTTACTATGTGCCAGGCCCTGTACTAAGCACTAGGATAGATACAAACTATCAGGTTGTATTGACCTGGCACTTAACTATCATTTGGCACGTAACTAACATATATCCTGCATGTGTTGCTCAGACTAAGGTTGCCCTACGAGGGACAACCTGATTACCTTGTATCTCCCCCAGTGCTTGGCACATAGTAAGCGCTCAACAAATACCATCATTATTATATGTATTACTATATATACTGCTAAGTTCAAGGGTAGCCCTTTTATGAGGGGGAAAGCAACTCTGTCTAAAAAAGATGAAATGAACTTTGATGAATTCCTACCTGGCCCATTAAAGGCCCTTGGTTCAAAGCCCCTTGATTGTTTTTAAAATATTTGTTGTGGTGGGGGGAGGAGGGGGAATCATCCCTCCCCTAAGGACCATCTGCACTGACTGGACACAAGAGTAAGTCCTGCAAAGACCAAGGGTGAGTTTGTAAAATTAGATTGTCAATTTATAGGGGTAGAAATCACTTCCCCTTTTGCACTCTTCCTAGTGCTTAGCACAATAGTTGATCAGTGAATACTACTGAAGTTGGGAGGGGGCTCCCTTTCTGCAGCTCGCTGGGAGGCAAATAAACCACAGCAAAACAGCGGTCTGCCGAACTCCAGGAGTGGGAACTGCCTTGAGCTCAAAGGGTCCCGTTGTAAAGGCTTGCTGCTCCTTGTGTCTGTAGGCACTTAAACCGAAGCTTCCCCTGTGTAGATTGGAGGGTAAGTTATTGTTTTCTTCTGAAAAATCCTCTCCAGACCCCATACCCATCCCAACCAGACATCCCATGCTTCAGAGGCAGGCATAATTGCTGTCTCCTTTGCTCAATTCCATTTTTTTTTCTAATGGGGCACAGAATATCAGCAGTACATTTTGGAGTGCCTGATTGCAAGCAGCTGCGATTAGAGGACCGACTCAAAAATGACAAGATATTTTCAAAGGGTTTAAAGTGACAAAGATCTATTTAGTAAATTGCTACCCCATACACTGGCTCCTGCCTGCCAATCTTATTTCTCTTTCTTCCCCACTTCACCCGCTCTCCGATGATTTACGAAAATACTGTTTGAACCGTGCTGAAATTACAGTAATCGAGGGCCGGCACCTTATTTCAAACCAAATTCAGGTCAGAAAGCCCTCCCGTCCCCTTTAAATGTACCAGCAGTGTGGCCTATTCAGAAGAAAGGAGGCATTAGAAGCAACACGGCTTCATGGCAAGAACCCGCGCTTACGAGTCGGAGGACGTGGGTTCTAATCCCGCTCCGCCACTCATCCGCTTGTGTGGCCTTGGGCAAGCCGCTTCACTTCTCCGGGCCTCAATGCCCTCTTCTATAAAATGGGGGATTAAGACTATGAGCCCCACGTGGGACCACCTGATTATCTTGTATCTACCCCAGCGCTTAGAAGAGGGATTGGCACCTAAGAAGCGCTTAACAAATACCATAATTATTATAAAAGATATAGTAGGAAGTAAGAAAATCCAAATGGGAGGGAAGGTTGAATAAAAAGCTATCAAGTGGGATTTTAAAGGGAAAAAGGCAAAAAAAGAAAACTCAGATTCTATATTTGACAAAATGAATCCTACCTTGATGCAAATAGAAGAGTACATGTAAGTGCAAATTAGTTCCTGCCCTGGGGCTCCAAGCACTTTATCAATTCAGTTTATTCCAGCTCGGGAGAAAATCCATGATGGAAGAGTTACTTAGGTCATTACGGAATCGGCTCCTCGAGTGGAAAATAGTTCTTATTCTAGCTTTAGCAAGATCTAGGCCCATTAGTGAAGGGAGATGAGTGTAATTTGCCTACTGTATGTTTCACACTGCTTGCTCTGGGACAAAGTCAGAAGTGGGTTCTGAAGTCTGAACTTATGGTCTACTGTTAAAACCTCGGGCTTTCACTGTTCCTTCTCTGGAAAAAAAAAATGCATAACTACCCAGGTGACAGGTTCCCATACTTGGCGGACAAGAAGTGACAGCTCTGCTCTCATTCCAGGTGAAAATAAGCCCATCTCCCTGGGGTGTCATCTTGAAAATACACAGACCCTCAAGGTTCAATTTTGGGTCCCCTTCTATTCTCCATCTACACCCACTGCCTTGGAGAATTAATTCACTCCCACATCTTCAGCTGCCGTCTCTACGTGGATGATTCCCAAATCAATCAATCAACTGAATTGAACACTTACTGTGTGCCAAGCACTGCACTAAACTCTTGGGAGAGTACAATATAAAGAGTTGGTAGACATGTTCTCTGCCCATAAGGAGAGGGGGAAACAGACATTAATGTTATAGATACATAAGTGTTGTGAGGCTGAGGGTGGGGGTGAAAAGGGAATAAATTCAAGTGCAAGGGTGATGCCGAAGGGAGTGGGACCGGGGGAAAGGATAGGTTAGTCGGGAAGAGCCTCTTAGAGACTGACTTTAATAAGGCTTTGAAGGTGGGGAGATTAAATGTCTGTCGGATACGAAGAGGGAGGGCGTTCCAGGCCAGAGGCAGGATGTGGGCGCGGCATTGGCAGTGAAATAGGTACACTATACACAAATAGGATCGAGGTACAGAGTGCTGGGTGCTATTAATAATAATGATAATGTTGGTATTTGTTAAGCGCTATGTGCAGAGCACTGTTCTAAGCACTGGGTTAGATACAGGGTAATCAGGTTGTCCCACGTGAGGCTTACAGTTAATCCCCATTTTACAGATGAGAACTGAGGCACAGAGAAGTTAAGTGACTTGCCCACAGTCTCACAGCTGACAAGTGGGAGAGCCGGGATTCGAGCCCATGGCCTCCGACTCCCAAGCCCGGGCTCTTTCCACTGAGCCACGCTAGAATAGTGGAGTGTGTGGACCAGGTTGTAGTGGGAAACAGAGAAGGTAGGAGGTGGCAAGGCCAACGAGTGCTTTGCAGCAATGGTAATGGAGTTTCTGTTTTACGTGGAGGTGGATAAGCAACTGCAGGAGGTTTTTTGAGAACTTTTTTTTTTTTTTTTTTTTAGAAAAGTGATCCAGGCAGTAGGGTGAAGTATATGAGAAGCAGCATGGCTCAGTGGAAAGAGCCGGGGCTTGGGAGTCAGATGTCGTGGGTTCGAATCCCTGCTCTGCCACTTGTCAGCTGTGTGCCAGTAGTAAGCACTTAACAAATACCAACATTATTATTATTAGAATGGAGTGGGGAGGGTAGATCGGGAGGCAGAGAGGTCAGGAAGGAGGCTGATTGGTGCAGTAGTCAAGGTATTATAGGAAAACTGCTTGGATCAGCAAGGCAGCAGCTGGGATGGAGAGGAAAGGGAGGATTTTAAAGGGTCGTGAAGCCTGAACCAACAGGATTTGATGACAGATTGAATATGTGGGTTGAATGAGAGATGAGTTGAGGATAATGCTATGGTTACGGGCCTGGGAGACAGGATGGTGGCGCTTCTACAGAGATGCGAAAGTCTGGAGGAGGACGGGGTTTGGGTGGGAAGATGAGTTCTGTTGTGGACATGTTTAGCTTGAGGTGTCAGTGAGACATCCACTTAAGACATGTCCTGAAGGCAGGAGTAAACACTAGACTACAGAGAAGAAGAAAGATCAGGCCTGGAGATATAGATTTGAGGTGAAGCCATGGGAACAAATGAGTTCTCCAAAGGAATGGGTGCAGATGGAGAAAGGGATCCAGAACTGAGCCTTGAGAGATTCCCACAGGCAACCCTGATCTCTCTCCTCTGCAGTCTTACATGTCCTCCTAGCTTCAGGACATCTCTACTTGGATGTCCCCGCTGACCTCTCAAACTTAATGTGTCCAAAACAGAGCTCCTCATGTTCCCATCACTGTAGAAGACACCACTGTCCTCCTTGTCTTCCGTACCCCTAATCTTGGCATTATCCCCAACTTCTCTCTCTCCAACTCGTACACTCAATGTCACAAAATCCCTTGGAATCAATTTTCACATTAATATCTGCCCTTTCCTTTCCATCTACATTGCTACTATGCTGATCCAAGCGCTTATATCCCACCTTAATCTCGTCCAAGAGGCCTTCCCTGCCTACGCCCTCCTTTCATCCCACTCCAGTCTGCATCATTCTGACTTGCTCCCTTGATTCATCATCACCCACCCCTGCCCCGGGCAGGGAATGTGTCCCTCTGCTGCCCCTCTATCCCTGCTTTACCTCCCCTCAGCTAAGCCCTTTTCTCCCCCCTTTCCCTCTGCTCCTCCCTCTCTCCCTTCCCCTCCCCTCAGCACTGTGCTCGTTCACTCAACTGTATATATTTTCATTACCCTATTTATTTTGTTAATGAGATGTACATCACCTTGATTCTATTTATTGCTATTGTTTCTGTCTGTCTCCCCCGATTAGACTGTGAGCCCATCAATGGGCAGGGACTGTATCTGTTGCCGATTTGTACATTCCAAGCACTTAGTACAGTGCTCTGCACATAATAAACGCTCAATAAATACTATTGAATAAATGCTCCTCCAAATGCTTAGTATACTGCCCTGCGCACAGTAAGCACTCAAATACAATCGACTGACTACTGCATCAGCCTCCTTGCTAGCCTCCCTGCCTCCTGTCTCATTCCACTCCCGTCCTTACTTCCTCTGCTGCCTGGATCGCTTTTTCTTTTTAAAAGAAAAAAAGGGTGGGGGGAGGGGGAGTTCATGTTTCCGCACTCCTGAAGAACCTCCAATAGTTGCCCACCCACCTCTGCATCAAACAGAAGCTCCTTATCATCAACTTTAAAGCCCTCTGCATGCCTTTCTCCTCCATGCCGGCTCTGTTGTATGTTCAACAGTATGACTCAGTAACTGATTCCTTGAAATCAGCTGAGCAGGAGAAAAATGGAGTCTACTTAGTAAACTAAGGGAACAAGAATACCACAACTCTGTTAGCAAGAGAGGTAAGGGATAAAAGGCCTACCGTAGTGGTTGACACACCAAATCTTTTAAATCCACTTAAGGAACCCAAGGATCACTAACTCCTTTAGACACTACAGATTCACAATAAGTGGTGTCTCCTCCCCCATTCATACCAGTTCCCATATAATTTGCCATACCAAGGAGTTTAATTATCAATTTCTGCCCACTTCATTAAGTTTTGGGTGCTGCAGCATTCATCAAGAATGAAGAGATTTTGCCACGGACCGACAAGCTGTGTTGGGATACTCACAAAAATATATTCAACCCTTATGGAGTTTTTGTATTTTTAAAGAATGAAGCCCCCTTAATTAAAACTATGGATTATGGCACAACTTAAAACATGATCTTTCAAAAATCACTAGGAGCAACCGAAAAACATCCATCATTTTAATCTGCAGAATTACATAATTATCCTCAAACGAAGTGTCAACAAAATAATTTTATTTCCTAACCCACAGTAAACATATACATCCATTATGTACCCATTTTAGCACAACTATACATAAAACTTACTTTCAAATTATAACAACTATTGGGATATTTGAGGATGCAAGATGCTAATCTGATGTAGGAAAAATGTTTTTATACTGGCATCAAATTCTGAGCAATTGGTCAACATGGAATCTGCTTTAATTACGTTACCACTTCAAAGCTTTAAGTTCATAAAGCTACTACAGTTACAGCTAGTGTTCTTGATGAAAGCCACATAGCAATTTCAACTTGTACTCTGGAGCAGTTCTTTAGTTCTTCTGGTAATAGAACCACTTCTCCACTATATTGAGGGAAAAAAAAGAGACAGGAAGAGAGAAAGGGTTAGAACCTTTTCTGAGAAAAGTTCACCAGAACTCTGCTGGGCTCTATCTCTCTATATAAATCAGATGGCAAAGAACAAAAAAAAAATCAGGATTGTTTTTCGGTTAAAAACTTAGGAGACGCAGCTTCTTCACCCAAATGAGTATCCTAATGGATAATTCCTTCCCTTCTCTGCCCATCCCTGATTAAATAGTCCTGGCAGGAATGAGGTGTGAAAGGCACAAACAGAGATGCCCTGAAGAGAGGGAGAGAGTTGACTTTAACCAGTGTCCATGGCTTAAGATGTCATGAATAAGAAATGCAAGAAAGAAAGTGACCTCCAGCATATACACTACATTTCCTCCAGCTAACCAAGTTTCTTATACTTCGATGCATCACTTCCTTGACACTGGTCAGTACGGCAAAGGGAAATTTCACAGGTCTGCAGTGTTTTGAAAAACTCAATACTGTTTGAGTTAATCTGCATCTTGATCAAATTAATCAATTTCAATGCTTAAATACTGGAGGGCACCTCTCTGGAGACTTGTTTCCCATATCGCGTATGACACCATTCCTAGAAGTCTAAGATGAGCAAGCAGCCTCGCAACTAGCCATTTGCTAATGGAAACCATTTAATGTCAGGGCAATGAAAGAACGGTTAACTTCCAACATGTAGACCGCTCGTGGGGAGAGCAGGCTGGTTAAAAAGTCAAATTAAGGGTGAAGCTTCTGCAGCACTAGGTGTAACAACAGTCTTTCAAACAAATGCAGATAATTACAGAATAGCTCTGCCATAAATCATGAACCAGGTTGCAGGAGTACTCAGTTTTCCGAAAATGTACAACCGGATATTCCTGGACAGATTCCGACAGATTGAGGATGGAAACCCTGGCATTTCTAACCATGATAATTTGTAGTGAATGGCTTTTCTTCACATCAAATTTCCCACAACAATATAAAAAGAAGTCTTCAACTTTGAGACTAGGAAGGGAGTCTTACCATCTGCTGTTGGTACACAGGCAGATTCACAGGGTGGTGGTAACTGCAACAAAAGTTACATTAAAGGTGTTAGTTCAAATTTAAGTGCTTGGAAATCAAGGACTCTACTAACAACTACAGGATCCCTCCACTTTATGGCTTCCCAAGCACTCACTCAGTACAGTGCTCTGCACATAAGCACCTAAAAGGTATCGCTGATTGCTAGAGAGACAGTTTACAAGACAGGGGCATGCTGAATACTTTTCACTAAGCTACTTCTTTTAAGCCTGGCTTTTCCTTTCAAAGCATTCACCCCCATTTCAACCCTGACCCTCTGGGTCCAGGTAAATACTGGAACTCCAGAACAGAATGAGACCCATGTGGGGGAAAGACAAGAAACCTGATCAACTCTGGTCTTTTCCCTATCTGCACTGTCCCTTCTTGAAGCTCTTGGGTCCCCTATCACACAGAAGAGTCAAACCTCAATTATTTCACCCTCTTCAAAAAATCCTAGAGCTGAAAAGAATCAAGAGGTCACCTGAACTGGAAAAGTGGCAGCCAATTTTAAAACAGAACTGACCATTGTTGATGGGGATGATGATGAGAACAGAGAGGGGCAGAGACAGGAACCTATTTCTTGAGCCCTGCCCCCTCCAGAGCTCTTTGTATAATCCGTTCCTACATCATGTCCAAGGTTGGGTTTTAAATGGTTTATTCTGCTCTCCAAACTTGCATTCACTTACCTACTAGGACTTTATGAAACCAAAAAATCCCCTTTCTTTACCCTTCTTCCTATGATTATGCCAATCATCTCCCAACTTACCCTCAAAGTCGTCTGAGCCCTTAACCTCCCACCATTCATTTCTTCTTCCACTCATTATAAAAACAGGAGAGTTCTACTTACTGCATCCACAATGGCTTTAGCAGATTCTGGACTGCATTTATAAGGGCTGTCAGCTACAGTTGTATTTGTGCTTTAAAAATTAAAAAAAAATAAAACAGGTAATTTTCTACAGCATGTGTTAAGATGAAATAGATAAGCTCAAGAGAACATACAATGATGGAGTTTGAGCTCTACATAAAATTTTGGTTTGCTTGCTACTGGAAAGTTATATCATTCATTCACTTGTATTTATTAAATGCTTACTGTGGGCAGCGCACTACTCTAAGCAGTTGGGAGTGTACAAAACAACAGACACTTTCACTACCCACAACGAGTTTATAGTCTAAAGCTTACAGTCCTAACTGTTTCTTTCATTAAGTCAGCTTAAAATTGTCAGGACTTAAAAGTGACTGAAGTGAGAACCAGACTTCAAAAAGAATACACTAAAGTTTAGAGTTTTTCATAGGAGTTTTCCTCTACCAAATGCCACATTTAAAATGTTTTCAATGGGTCTATGAAAGGCTGGAAGATCAGTCTAAAAGCAGAGCTCCAAAATTATGTTATAAACTGAAGAGTGTCAGCATAGATGGATGCCTTTAAGGGTAAGAACTATGCCTTTTCCAAATTCCTGTGGTGCCCAATACTGGATACTGAATTAATTGATGATAACTTGTGAACCAGTGACTTTCATTCTAAAATGAATAGAATGAAGACTGACTAAAATAGACAGGAGCAATTTAACGTCAACATGCTTACAGTTCAAAAGGTAAGGTTAAAACCTACCAGTTGATTTCTCCTCCATCTGTCTTCTTGGTTACCAAAGTTTTCCAGTGATCATGAGTGTTTTTTATGACATCAATTGCAAAGTTCTGTAAGTTAGGAAGTAATATTTAGGTCACGAATAATTTTCCTGCTAGTTTATCAACCCTGGAGAATCACTTTGTCCAAAGCCTAACGTCTAATTTCAAAGTCACTCAAGGAGTAAGTAAAGTAGCAAATTGACTAGACAACCTATGCCCTACTCCTAAGGATGAACTAAATCTTAAATGTGTTTCATTCATCATTCAAGCACTTAGAACAGTGCTTGGCACAAAGTAAGTGCTTAACAAATACGATTATTATTATTCAAGATTATTTCTCTCTATCCTCTACAATCATGCCTTAAGAGTTACCTTTGATCTTCTTATTCACCCCTCCATAGCCCATGAGGCCAAATCTGCCAATTTTCCAACTCTCCCATACACTTAACTGTGTATCCTGATGTAGGAATAATGTCCCCCACTCTCAAGTGTACCCTCTTTAAAGAGGACAAGTCATACATAACCAATTAAAATACTTTGCTGTGAATTTCATAGCATTCCCAACTGGTTTCTTCAAACACTGTTTTCTACTCCTTGAGTGAACTTGCTCCCTCTCTCTCACATGTGATTTTCCCATCTGAGTCATGGCATACACCATTCCCGATCCTGAAAAGCTATTCCCTTTCTATTTTGCCAGACTGTGGCCCTTACCCACATCAATGGCACTGACTTGAGCCCCTGTGTGCAAAGCAGAGACAGTCTCTGCCTTTAAGAGGTTTAACACCTTCAGAGGGGTGAGGGAGTGGAGATGACAAGTGGAAACCCAAACCAAACATATTTGCTGTGCTTATTATGCACAGAGCATTATGTACTAAGTACTTGGGAGGGTACAATATAAGGTTTATATATACACTACATACTGCAGCCCGGAAGTCTTCCCAAGTGACCCCTTTCACTATCCTGCTGGTGCTGTCCACTCCAGCTACTGCCATACACCTCTGTACATCTTATCAATGTGCTAGTTTAACTGAATGCTTATTTTTCTGAGTTTGCCTGTCTACCAATTACCAAATCAATTATCTTCAGTGAGCACTTGTTGCATGCAGATCACTGTATTAAGTGCTTGGGAGAGTACAACAGAATTGGGAGACATTCCGAGCTTACAGTCTAGAGGACCGCTAGCTTCATTAGATTATAAAATTGAAGGCAAATAGCCCTGTTTTGTTTGTCCTTTGAAATTCCCCTTGGCACCTTGTACAAAGCTTTGCACAAAACGGGAGCTCAAATACTGATGAGGTTGTCCCTAAAAACCACTTATAATACATGTTAACATGTTACCTTATTTTTGAATTCTGCATTAAATGCAAACTGGTTCTCTGGTTTTCCATCAGGCACCTTATACCTTCTAAACCAGTCCACGGTTGCTTCTAGATATCCAGGTTTCAGCTCTCTGACATCATTGATATCTGAAAGGGGGGAAAAAAAAGACAAAGATATGCTTATGGATCTCCCAATATGCTGTGTTACATGCAAACCACATACTAGAGCCCAAATATTGTCTAGTTTTGCTGAGACCCTAGGTACTTTCACAGTAATATGGTGGTAATCACAGGCTTTGACTTCACGTTAACCTGAGTCTGTCCCACCCAGTAACTGTTGGTGCTTTCCCCAACCCTCTCTGCAGAACATTTGCTTCCGGGACCTCTACCAACCTCTGAGCCATCATAAGAGTCACATAAGTAAACAGTCCTGTCTTGGGCAAGGCTAGATAGCCCGATGGCTGCACTTGAGAATCACCACATTAAGGAAAGAGACGATTACATCAGTGACTTTCAATCGCTAATATGGTATAAAAACAAAGAAAAACTCAAAACACTGGAAGATGCATGGCAAAGGGGTCATGCTCTAGAGAAATGCGTGGTCTAGTTAAAAAAAATTTGTTTCCCATCACTTTCTCTGGTCACAGGATCCTCTACAGTGTAAGCTCGTTGTAGGCAGGGAACTCATTCAATTATATTTATTGAGTTCTGTGTGCAGAGCACTGTACTAAGCACTTGGGAAAGTAGAATACAGCAATAAATCTGTTAGCATTGTTATACTGTACTCTTCCAAGCACTTAATACTATGCTCTGCACACAGTAAGCGCTCAATAAATAAGACTGCCTGAATGAGCGGGTAGGCAAAGGAGCTGTGCCAACGGGGATGGGGCATACGTCTCTCCTTTACTCAATGAATCATTCCTGGGCTACTCCTGATTTGAGATCTCCTCAAGAATAAATTCATGCCCAGAAAAGTACAAATCAGATGATCTCTCTACTGGACAGCCAAGTGGTGCTCAGTCAGCTGAAAAGTACAATATGAAACTAACTACCAACTTGAGTGTCAAAAGAAGCTTGGGAAGAATTTAAATGGCACTTAAAGGTTACACTGTTCATCAGATGTGCGACAATATTGTTAAGCGGGTCGCTTGTTCAGGGTTTTACATTTAAAAGTTACGGCAAAAGGCTGGGGTGAAAAAAAAATTAACAGATCAGTCTAAACAGGATTCCAGGTTTATTGTGCACAGGATCTTGAACTAGGTGATTGGGATTTGGGTTTAATCACCTTTGACTGTCTTATGGAAAGTCGAAAGAGCTTTCATTTTAAAGTATTACCAGTAAGCTTTCAGAGTTCATCAATTTACAGCGCTGCTAGGGGGCACGTTTTTCTATTTGAGAGCTTGGCATACATTTGTCAAGTTAAGACTAATGACTCAATGAACCTTATTCTTTATAGGGCTTCCCAAGCAGAATTAGAGGGCAAATTACAGAATTTGCTATAAGTGTGCTATCGAAATCTGTTTGCAGAAGAGAGCCCAACTTTAAAGGAAGAGAAAAACTCTATTATCAGGCTGTTATTCTGCCAGACGGTTCTATCCTGTCCCTCATGGAACTCCCCAATTTTCCTTTGACTCACTAGTTCCAGGAAGTTCATCTCACCTGCACAGCTTGCTCATTATGTCAGGTAATATGCCTTGCTCTGAGAAGTTTTCAGTTTCTCTCCTCTCATCCCCTACAAACTACTGAAGGCACTGGAGTTGAAAGGATGTCCAAAAGAGGCTTCCTCGGGCCAAATTCTGACAGTTCCTCCACTTTCCTCACAGCCTTCTGTTGTGAACCAGAAGAGGGAAAGATAGTGGGGCAGGGGTAAAACTGATGCCAAGCATGTGTGGGAAGCAAAATGCTCTGCAGACAGTAAGCACTCAATATGACCAAGTGATTCCTGGCCTGGTGGGCCTTTTTTTTTTTTTTCCCATTTGTTAAGCACTTACAACGTGCCAGGCACTGTTCTGACAGAGTAGAAACAAGGATGGATGCCATCCATCTCCTACATGGGGTTCAAAGTTTTAATCTCCATTTTACAGATGAGGTAACTGAAGCCCAGAGAAGTGAAGTAACTTGCTCAAGGTCACACAGCAAACAGGTGGCAATGGCGGGAATACAACCTAGGTCCTCTGACTCCCGGGCCTGAATCCCGGCTCTTCCACTTGGCAGCTGTGTGACCGTGGGCAAGTCACTTAACTTCTCTGTGCCTCAGTTACCTCATCTGTAAAATGGGGATTAAGACTGTGAGCCTCATGTGGGACAACCTGATTACCCTGTATACCCCAGCGCTTAGAACAGTGCTCTGTACATAGTAAGCGCTTAACAAATACCAACATTACATTATTATTATTATTACTCTTTCCGCTACGCTATGCTGCTTCTCTTTGGCTCCCAGCAGCTCCCGAACACAGCACACAACTACCTGGCAGGGCCCGTTTCCAGTTTAATGCCAGAGCAGACACAGGACAAAGATGGTTACGTCCTACTTTTAAACAGAGGTTCTGGAAATGAAATGGGTTGCCTTTAAGTCATCTAATGTAGTTTCAGGTTTCAGGGCTCTTCCAAATACTTTTTTCTTTATTTACCATTATAATTGGCTGCTTCGGGATCTTCAACATTGATTGCAATGATTTTCCAATCAGTTTCACCCTCATCAATCAAAGCTAATGTACCCAGAATTTTCACTTTGATGACTTCTCCTCTTGCACACACCTGCAAAACAGAATATAACCCTAAGCCAAGACAAAATTAGACCTTCAAAAATACAGTTTTCGCTTCACAGGAAGTTCCCTTTGGCAAATTCAGGACCTCTGAATGAGTGAGTGCTTAGTTATAACCTCCAAAATATGGGGCCCCAAATAAGCTCTCCATGATGTCTTTGAAAGAACAAAAGTCACCAAAGCGGCATGCCAGGAGAGCTGAATTTGGGCTTTAAAACGTTCATTAGTCGTGCCAACGTGAAAATCGGTAATGGGTTTAAGTACATAAAAAGAAGTGAGATTGTGAAAGCCAATTTTGTATTCAACAGCCAGTAATGTGGCTAGGCTTTAGCAAGTCCTATTGTGGGGATGGGCAAAAAAATGTCAACAGTCAATTCCTTTAGGTTACATTTAACTATTGTTCTCTCCAGCCTGAGGAAGTCTGGCTACAAATGGTACCATCATTATTAGAGTTACTGGCTGAAATTACAAAGCTTCCATTTCAACTCTCAAAGCCAGCTCCTCAGAGAGAGGCATTTCAAACACCAAAGTGGATCAAGAAATTGCCCGCGAGACCAACAGATTTCTAAAAATTATTTAGAAATGCAGTTACCTTGTTTCCAATTTCACATACGTCAATGGGATCGTTATCGCCACAGCAGCCAGTATCTTTGTCTTTATGTCCTGGATCTTCCCAAGTCTAACATAAAACAAAACATTAGTCCCACACACAGGTTTTTAACTTTGCAAATACAAACACTCCACTTTGCCTAGAATAAGAGAACTGAATTTTCCAGCCAGGATGGCTTAACCACATTCAAAAGTTTCTTCGTCCACTACCAGGGACCTTAATAATTCCCACTCAAATCTGTTGGACCAAGCCCTCTAGGAATCCCCTCCCCAGGAGACAAATCGATTTCCTACATCCCACATCAGATCTTCCCAACAGCTTCCCCTAGCATACATAGTTTATATACTTTTTTAAAAAAATGAAAGATATATTCCACTTATACATTTCCCCCAAATCTGGATATTACCATTTCAATCTATGTTTTTAGTCCCCGTCCTACTTATTGACCACTTCTGTTCCCAAAGACTGTAAACCCGAGGACAGAAACCATAGCCTTCTAGTCTATAATCACTCGAGAGTACTTAGGTCAGTGTTTGGCACACAGTAAGTGCTCAATAAATAATACTACCCCGAGAAGTTCCCTAAGCAGTTAAGTGCTTGGTCATTTTAGCGTAAGCAGAAGAAAATACTCAAATGTAGTGCACGTTTTTCATTTTACAAAACGCTTAATAGTCAATATGGCTATTGGTTAGCATATGTTACCTACCGTGGTTTTGCACAAGTACTTTGAGATTCCATAATTCGAGTACACAGTGTACAACACTACAGTTCTCTTTTAAAGTCAAAGGGAAAACATCAACCCTGATGAAAGGGTAGAAAACCTCAAACTAGAAACTATTAGCTTCTA
Organism: Ornithorhynchus anatinus; assembly: GCF_004115215.2. NCBI lineage: Eukaryota > Metazoa > Chordata > Mammalia > Monotremata > Ornithorhynchidae > Ornithorhynchus > Ornithorhynchus anatinus. The sequence goes on along the minus strand of NC_041730.1, from coordinate 87,192,056 downwards.
GTGAGTTTAGTTATATCACCAATATGGGAGGTTGAGTCATCTTCCACTTTAATTTGGAGTGTGGGAGGCAGCTGGATGACTAAGTTACAGCTCTGTCAGCGATCCCAAATATTCGTTGAGCTTCTGATGTACCAAAGCACTACTTGAATGATGGGAACCCTCTTAGATTGTAAGGCCCGTAAGGGACATGGACCATGTCAAATCCCCACATATGTACTCTCTCCCAGCATCTATTATAGTACTTTGCACATAGTAGGGGCTTAATACTATTACTCCTGGGCTGGGAGAGGAAGGGAGAAAGCAGAAAAAAGTCTTAACTAAATGAAGAGGATAGGGTCTGAGAATCAAGTCATTAGGATGAAATCCTGCCCTTCTGGGGCGATGAAACAGACTATGGTTGGGAAAGGGGACTCCAGCTGGAAACTTCATGGGGATAGAGGAGAATCTGGGTTGAGAGACAGGAGTAGTGGTCAGCACAGCTCAATCATTTTGCAGTCCCTCCCCTTTAGGTATCTATTAAGCATTATCTTTGTCTCCAGCAACCTTCCAAGTGCTGGGGCAGACAAGTTCATCAGGTTGGACCCAGTCCCTGACTCACTGACTTCTCCTCTAGACTGTAAGCTCACTGTGGGCAGGGAACGTGTCTACCAACCGTTATATTCTCCCAAGGGTTTAGTACAGTTCTCTGCACACAATAATTGTTTTAATACAACTGATTGATTTAAGTAGGAGGGTTCTAGAACATGGACTGAATTCCCATTTTGTAGTTGAGGCAACAGGCAAAGAAACGTTAAATGACTTGCCCTTGCTCAGGCTGCGGGCAGAAGCTGAAGTTACTGTATTCCAGGAGCAAGGGCTGCCAGACTTGTGAGTCCCCTGAAGTAGCTTGCATCCCAAGGAAAGGAATGCCCCTAAGAGAACACCACTAAAGCACAGGGTTGAGGATCTAGTTCTTGAGAGAGATCTCCAAGAGTCCTAACTCCAACTAGACTGTAAGCGCTCATTGTGAGCAGGGAATGTGCCAGCGTGGCTCAGTGGAAAGAGCACGGGCTTTGGAGTCAGGGCTCATGAGTTCGAATCCCAGCTCTGCCACTTGTCGGCTGTGTGACTGTGGGCAAGTCACTTAACTTCTCTGCGCCTCAGTTCCCTCATCTGTAAAATGGGGATGAAAACTGTGAGCCCCACGTGGGACAACCTGATTCCCCTATGTCTACCCCAGCGCTTAGAACAGTGCTCGGCACATAGTAAGCGCTTAACAAATACCAACATTATTATTATTATTATTATTATTAATTTCTTGTGTGTATTGTACTCTCCCAAGTGCTTAGGGCAGTGGTCTGCATATAGTATGCACTCAGTAAATACCACTGTTTGAAATGCTATTTCAACTGATTGAAATTCATTGCACGGCCATGAATTTCTTGAACCACTGACTAATGCTTAGAACAAAGACATCCTATTCTTTCCAGAAAAGTTGAGCTGCATGAACTAAGCCAGTCAATACAGGATTAAAAGGTAGGGATTGGACTTAACGATTGACATTTTTCCTCCCCTTATAAATTCTTAAGGCTTCTTCAAAGCTATGTTGGAAAAGGTCCCTGCAACAAGCCTATAATTCTGTATCAAGTCCCATCAGGGGTACTTACTGAGCAGTTACTATGTGCAGAGTTGGTAAACACAGTCTGTGCTCTCAAAGAGCTTACAATCAAGAAACGGTTACACCCAGCCTAATGAAAGAAAATGATCCAGAGCTCCCACTCAGCAAATCTGTGACACAACCAATATGATGATGGAACCTAGGATGGCAGAGGAGCTTTTATGTTGCAATCTTTCTTTTTAAAAGTAAGTATCCCTAGAGAACAATTAGAAAATGTGTTAGATGTTCTTAACACTAACTGCACGCCTACCTTTCACTTTCTCTTGAGATGTGCTGTTCCACAGCAAACCCCCTAGTGAATACCTATCCTGGCTTGGGTTTTGTTTAAAATAAAGTCCAAGAGATTTTGAAAGTGTTTACAATTTTCAGCATTTTTTAAAACCAACTAGTATGGGAACATACCTGGGGGATGGCACCATAGTTCCAGATATAACCCTTATGAGGAAACACATTTGCAACATAACGGAGTTTCCCTTTCTTGACATCTTGCTTAATTGGGTTTAAAGGGTCCTTTGTTGCAATCTGAAAGATAAAATTTGTTCAAGTTGTGGTTATCCACTTCATTTTGAAACCCTATTCGAGTGTTTTAGTTCCCTTGATTCCATCTCTGAAACTGATAATAATAATAATAAATATAATAATCATGGTATTTGTTAAGCGCCTGCTATGTGCCAAGCAAAGTTCTAAGCGTTGGGATAAATACAAGGTAATCAGGTTGTCCCACGTGGGGCTCACAGTCTTACTCCCCATTTTACAGATGAGGGAACTGAGGCACAGAGAAGTTAAATGCCTTGCCCACAGCAAGCAAGTGGCGGAGCCAGGATTAGAACCCGCATCCTCTGACTCCCAAGCCCGGGCTCCTTCCACTAAGCCATGCTGCTTCTGTACTTTATCGTGAATCAAACTAATGTTGACCAGTCTAGTTTAACTAAGTCTCAATCCCCAGAAATTTCGAAGGGGAGTTCCCTCCAAGTATGAAGGAACAATGACTGATCAGAACACAGAATCCGTCTGAATCTATCCTCTCAAAATTATGAGAGGGGCGACAACGAGGTCACAACAACTGCCTTGCCTGATACTGCCCCTTTCAAGATTAAACAAAACCATTCAGATCTGAGTCGACCAGAGAAAAGAAACATTATTACCTCCATCTTTGCATTTGTCCAGCGAGGTACTTCCACAACCATGTGGAACACATTCTGAAAAAGCCAAGGAAAAAAAAAAGAAAAAAAAAACGGTGAACAGAAGCTACCGGGATTGAAAAAAGATAGGTGAACAGAAGCTACTGGGATTAAAACAGTCACTTCCTCACTCTGTTCTCTTGAGCAAATTGTAAGATTGCTTTATGTCTTTCATTTTCATTCTTGTTCTGGTCCCCTAAAAATAATTAGATTTTGAAAAGCACTTTCAGGCATTCAACTTAATACAGGCCATTCAAGTCAAGCCTATTCAGTTCTATTCTAATGGGTATTTTCATTAGGCCTTTCGGTTAGAAGTGTTTAGGGAACACGCATCAGACAACGTAAGACTGTAAGAAACAGCTTGTTCTCATGTGAGCATGCACGTGGAAATGGACAGGGGAGCATTACAGCACAAGTTGGCCTTAATGTGGGGTTTGGTGAGAACTCAATCCCTGTAGTATAGGAAGGCCTTGGCATTCCTACTTTGACACTAGCTTCCCCTACTCATTTCTGCAAGATGCGCACACATTACCTTTGGTAGGGTCAGAATACCATGAAAAAAGAAGGGATTAAAAGTTACCTTCTCAAGCTTTCTGTTTTTTGAATTCTTCAAAGTGGGTAAGAAAAAGCACCATTTAAGCAATAAAATAATAAGCTGACTGGATAGATCTGAATAAAAGGGAATTAGGCTTCATCTAATTTCTGCCAAACCAAAATTATGGTGCAATCGCCATTGACAAGGCAGTCACCCGTAGCATTATTTCCTTGCATCAAGCAGGAACAGTAGGCAGATCATCAGGGAGTCAATCTTTTGTTTACGGCAGACCTGCTCTGACACTGTAATTTCTCTACTCTTAATTAGCTTGGAAGGCAAAGAGACCTGCAGTTTTAAATACAGTAAAGCTTGCAAGTGCTAGTTTTTTAGTGCTTCCTTGCCAGATTAAAGCAAATGAAGTTAGATGCTGCATACTGATCAAGGCTACAAACCTTACACTAGAATAAAGGTAATTTGTGTAGAACAAGTTGTAATAAAAGCAAATAAATAGGTGAAGACTTACCACTGAGAAAAATTGGAAGTCTTTGGAGGTGATAACATTTGTTTTACACAATACCACTCAATTTAGCACCAGATAGCTATTCATGCCCCATGGCTACCATATCTAAAAAGTGACCAGTTTCCCTAAACAAATGAAATGAACAAAAAGGGAACAAAAATCTAGTATTTAAGAAGTTTAAGTAGTACCACTCCAACATTTCAGAAGGTTGGAGATAAACGAAGTTCATGAGGGGTACCTCGCTTCTGGGGAAAGGTACGGGCATGTAACTCTTTGGATGTGAGGATTTCAGTCAGTCAATCATGAAGTTAGAGAATCATAACTGAGATGGACCTGGGAGTTGTTGATATCTGCGGGGTGGGGGGTGTGTGTGGGGGGAACCCTACAGATAAGATTGATCACCCATTTTGGGGGCCAACACTGAACCAATAGTGGATCCTTTCTTGTGTGCCATTGGTGTATGCTTGCAAGAAAGCTTGCTGCAAAGACAGGTCGGTCAGCCCCAGATTCTCGCTAGATTCACAGTGATGATGACGATGACAGAGCTTCCGGTCAAAACCAAAGGATGAGCCTTGGTCCTGAGACTTCAGAACCGATGCAAGAAAGACTGTTAGTGGGTGTGCACGACGGTGGCTTGCACTGCACCACGAGCCCTCTCATTCCCGTAAGTCCAGGTGCCACTGGGGCCTAAAGTGCACTGAGCAAGTCGGCAGGCAGTGGGGGGTACCATGTTGCAAAGGGCACCCAAGGCCTTTACCCATGTTAGCCAGCCAAGGACAGAATGCCTCCCCTGAAAACTGGGATAAACGTGAATGAAACGTTTCCTTGGGAGGTCACCTAGAGTTACAGAACTCATGGCGACTCTAAGACCATTAGAACTAACTGAAAGCTTGCGAGCCCTGGCTCCCTGTGGCTCGGGCCTTCAGAATTGTATCAAGGTCTTAAAAGAGCCCATCATAAAGCAGGAAGATTCTGCTCGCTGGAAAGGTAGGGTTCCTGACTCTGTAAAATTGAACCCTTTTTTCACTCAGAAAGAAATAGTTTTCTACTAAATTTACTTAGCACACTGCAATTAAAATAAGATGAAGCAACCGTGTTGATCCCTATTTGTTTTCTGCAAATGACCAGCTCAGTAAACCACGTGAGCGTTGTTGGTTTTTTAAGCAAATAGAGATCCTCTCATTTTATCCTCCTCTAGCTCTTGATCAGGTAACCCTTTAATGCAAAGAGAAAGAAATTAGGGGGAAAAAATATTTTACAGATAAGGGGCACAACCAACTAAAGGACACACTTTTGCCTTGGGTTTACACTGCAAATACCTACCAATGTAGCTAGAGGCGGTCTTTTTAAAAAATTAATTTTTAACTCAATATTACAAGAGCCTGATGACGTTCAAAATAAGACTGCTGACCACTACGTAGCATCAGCCTACACTTGACTGATCTAAGGCATCAAGTGGAGAAAGACGATTTTTCAAGCACACCTCCAAATTTAGGTATGTTTTCAATGAGGTAGCTGATCCTGGGCCAGGTTTTGGAAACTCCCACACCCCTGCTATGCCATCTCAATCTTAACTAAACAAGGAGGCAGCTGACCAGCTGACCAAATACTCCTATCTGTGACTGATAAGGACAAAGACTAAGAATACTTAAGATGGATTTTCAGGCCTACTGGGCACTAAACTGTGGTCATTTAGTCCATTAAGAGAGGTCCAAGAAGTCCCAGCTGGCCCCAGACAGATCAGAGCAGAACAAGCAGCACCTGTTGAGGAACCAAAACACCCTGCCCTCCTTTGGTCTAGCAGATTCCCCGTAAATATCAGTAAGGGCCATCTGGATCCATATCCTCCGCTAGTTCACTTCAGGTCTGAGATTACTTTAAAAAAGCAGAAATACGGGCCAGTATTTTCACCCATCTTCCTTCATCAGTACAGAAAGGGAAAAGGTCTCAATTTCTCACCTTCCAACTCTGATAGCAAGACCAGACCCTTCCACTAAAGAACATCAAAAGCTTCCTTCTTAAGGACAAGAATCCAAGCCACATAAGTTCTCCACTGATTACGAAAAAACGGGGGCATGCGCCAGGGTTTTAAAATGTGGCTCTATTTGAGGCAAATTTAGTTCTTCCAATCAGCCACAGCACACGGAGCCCTTTATTCAGAGAGGAAACGAAACAGGAAAATATCACTGACATTGTTTGCCCTCTTCCTTCCCATGTGGTTTGTATAGCTCAAGGGAGCTAAAGGGCAAGTCTGTTCAAACGTCAGCTCCAAGTCTCCAGAGGTAGGACTCGATGCCCTCTTGCTCCTTCTAGCACCACATGGTAAAGAGCAAGGACTGAAGTTGGATTGAATTTTTCACAAGTACACGTACACTAGAGAATAAGCCGAAAGAACCATGACTCATTACTTTCAAGACACACATTGGATTTGGAACTCTGGTTTTGTTGAGACTACAAGTCACAGATTTAGCTTTGTATTATTGTCTTGCTGATGGAAGAAAAGCAGGTGTTCCAAACGCCTCGCTCCTCGATCTGTAATGGAGGGTAGTCTTCTCGTCTGAATACAACATTTACATAAGAGACCACCAAGTCACCTTAGAAATCAGTTCATAACTGTTACGTGGTTTTAGATTTGCCCTTCTGTGGCATGTTTTTGGTTTATTGATGTATTACTGGGTCTAAACAGAATATCCAGTTTAAGTGAAGAACTGTATTACTAATCTGTACAAGTTACTGGAAGGTACTTTCTCCAAATGTTTCAGAAAAATAGCACATTTGAGGAGCTAAAGGAAAGCAAGCACAGTTTTGCTTGCATGCTTTTTGAAATTTACAAGTGATTTTTTTTGGGGGGGGTGGGGGTGTGTTTGAGTTTTTTGGAAGAGAAAAGGAAAGGTGCCTTGTGTGTCTGATACTACAAGTGTTGGCCTGCAATGTAAAGTGACATTTGCCTGGTCTTTCCTTGTAGGTTTTCAAATCACATTACACTGAAAGATATGATGGTACTTCAGCACTTCTCAAATACTAGATAAATTTAACATTTTCCTCCTTATCTTACTATATAATTTGGTGACTAGAAAAACTAAGGACACACCACCTTCTACAAGAGAAGCACATTACCACCCTTGGGATCTTAGACATGCCAAAAGTGAGACACCTCCAGTGACTAGACCAAGTGGCTTTACCTTTTGCCCTAAGCTGAGGTTTTTAAAAAAGCTTGCACTGGATAGGCAGTGTAACTTTATGGAACGTGCCTGCAACAGAGAAAAACATCTAATAAACTCATTCATTCTTAACCAGGGACTATGTTGGCTTGTCCTCCATCCTCACAGCAGGAGGCGATTCAAGCTGGACCTATTGTCAGTGATTTCCAGTCTGAGGTCCTTCTTCCCCAGTAACTGTATCCATTTTCCTGCAAATTGCTGCCATTTTAAAGTCATTCCAGGGTCCATCAAAAGTCAATGGTATTTATTAAACACTATGTGCAGGGCACTGTACTAAGCGTTGGGGAGAGTACAACAGAATTAGCAGGCACATTCGTTCCCTGTCCATAATGAGCTTATAGTCTAGAGGACATATACATGGAAATGCAAAGACATGGAAATGCAAACCAGCTTAGTATTGTCTTTGAGCAAAGGAAAGGTGGGCATTAGGATGATGGTTGTTCTCCCTGGCTTCTAACTCCAATCCTGGATTCTTTTTCCCTCCACCATCCCATTACTGCTCACAGATCAATTTAAGTCCTTCTCCAGCTGATAGCAACCCTAACTTTCTCATCTGGAATGCTTTATCCCTAACCCATCTTGAACCTAATGGTAGTTTCTGCCTGCACAAGCTTACAAACCTAACTCTTTCAACCTTCAAAAGATGCGGGGAGACCAGATGAACAATTACTTCACCTCCTCCTTGACTGCACCCTTCTTGTAGATTTTAAATCACACCCCCTTGCTCATAGTCTCATCAAACTGGAATCCCTAGTCTTTTTCAGTCTATCACCATACGGAACTGGTCTCATCCCTTGATCGTTTTGCTTCCTTTGGTACCTTTTCCAGCTCTGCCATGTTTAGTTTATAGCTTACGCTATTATAGCTGTAAATCCAACTCTGCCAGGAGACATTTGGGGGAATATTTGTTTGAAAATCTGAGCCTGTTTGGAACCAGAATGCTGTGGTATCAGACATGGAACACCACGAAGCGAGTTTTCCTTAACATGGAGTTTTGTGAGAATGAGCCAGCCACCCGTGTTTTAGGAAACTGGTTGGTCTGTGGTTTTAGATATGGAGTGTAAAACTGTGCTCCTTGATTTCTACAGCCTTCTGAGAGATGGCCATAATTTTGCTGGCCTTTTTGGCTGCTGCAGTGAGCTAGATGCAGGAACAATCAGAATGGCTCCCAAACTGCCCCCACATCACAACTGATAACTCAGAGCCTATTAGCACACGGTTTCGATTATTTTTCCCAGGTGCCTATCTTGCATTTGCTCACCTGACATTCTTACTCCTGTTTATTTATCCCTCGCCCAGAATAACTGTCAACCAAAAACTTGGAGATTTCATTGCACACTCCCTTTGCCAAAAAGACCAATTGATATTTTTGACCTCCTACTGAGTGCACAGTATTGTGCCAAGCACTTAATACTACTGAATTGAAAGATACAATCTAATAGAGATAAGGGGGGGAAAAAAGATGAAGTGCTCAAGTAGACTAGATTGATAAGTATAAAAAAAAGTGTAATGAAAGGCAGTGAATATAAAATGTAAAAGTGTGACAAGGAAAAGGAGAGAATAAAAACTGAGGAAACCTCCCGAAGGTGGGATTTCAGCAGGGCTACATTATTTATGGAAAATATTAAATGCCAACATTGTTTTAAAATAATGAGGTGTTCATTAAAACTGGTGACAGCAAAACCGTATCTTAAGTTATATAAAAAATAAAATTGAGTTGAGAAACTTCATCACAGCCTTTTAGAAAAATATTCTTTTCCAGCTCTCCCCTATATACCTATTTGCCCCTTCAGAAGACTCAGGCAGGCAAATTAGGAAGGCATAGTTTCTCCCCTACAGGAAACCATATTTTCTTTCTCTCCAGGACAGGCTGTGCTTTTTTAAGTGGCTCACTAATCCTAAACCTCATTACTGACTTAGCCATCTTCCCAGATGTGACTAGTTTAATTTCTCACGTCACACATATCAAGTACTGCACTGGTGATCTACCAGGCCTCCAATACAGAGGCCAGTTGCAGAAACATCCCTAAATGGGGGGGTCTGGCAGGATTGGGTGGTAGTGGAAAGGGGAGAAATACTGTTTTCAACAATAAGCAGCATGGCCTAGTGGACACAGCACAGGCCCGGGAATCAGGAGGACAGAGTCAGAGACCCAGCTCTACCACTTGTCGACTGTGTGACCTAAGGCACAGAGAAGTCACAGAGAAGTGACTTGTCTAACTTACCTCGTCTGTAAAATGGGAATTAAGTCTGTAAGCCCCATTTGAGACATAGACTGTGTCCAACCTAATTACTTTTGATCTTCTTAGAAGAATACCTGGCAAATAGGTCTCCCTTCTAGACTGTGAGCCCATTGTTGGGAAGGGATCGTCTCTATCTGCTGCCGAATTGCACTTTCCAAGCACTTAATACAGTGTTCTGCACACAGTAAGCACTCAGTAAATACGATTGAATGAATAACAATTAAAACCTAATTGAAGCACAGTCCATAAATCTCTTAGGACTGAACTCCACTACTGCCTCCCTTCAGGAGGGGTTCTGGACAGCCCCAAACCACACCTAGACCCCATGCTAGAGGCAGCAAGACCACTGGTGGGATACCCGTGACTCAGACAACTGTTCAATCTGACCCTTGCCTAGGGAAGGCCTTGGACCTTACCTAGGACCTCTCGGGGAGAGAACACCCCGTCCTGATAATCGGTCCACTTCAAGTCTACTGGATTCTAACTAGGACATCCTGGGTCATCTTCACAACTTGATTCAGCTTTGCTGATCTGCTATTTAAAAAAACAACAACAACAACAACAAAACCCTCTACTGGAACTTCTCTAAATCTTCTCTCATTAAAGACCAAACTAAGGAATTCACTGAGCCCCCTAAGTGACAGGGACTGGTTCAGCCCCAGTGCTTGGCTCCCAGTAAGCACTTACATACCACTATTATCATTACTGAACCTCTTGACTATTTCTTCTGACCCTAAATGCACCATTTACACCACAATCATTCATTCATTCAATAGTATTTATTGAGCGCTTACTATGTGCAGAGCACTGTACTAAGTGCTTGGAATGAACAAGTCGGCAACAGAGAGAGACGGTCCCTGCCGTTTGACGGGCTTACGGTCTAATCGGGGGAGACGGACAGACAAGAACAATGGCAATAGAGTCAAGGGGAAGAACATCTCGTAAAAACAATGGCAACTAAATAGAATCGAGGCGATGTACAATTCATTAACAAAATAAATAGGGTAATGGAAATATATACAATCATCAAATGGCCATTCCGAATCCTTAACCACCTTGCTGCTTGGTATAAGTGAGAACTTATTTCTTTGCATGATACTCTTCTAATTCCTTTTTGATCTGTCTTCAATGCTGTTCCCGCCTAAACTACCACTCTTAAAATTAAAAAATAAATCACATCCTTTTGAGACTAGGAAAGCCCATTAAAGGATAACATTTATCCTGTGATGATTGACCCCTTTTACCATGCCAGTAAGGTTTCTATTTTAGATAGTCTTCTTTCCAGTTTGTGTCCCGATTTTACCTGAACTTTTAATACCACCGTCAGGCTTTAGCCACTCCTTTCCATTTTTAAACGAAGGGGTTTGGGTTTATTTTATTGTAGTTTTCTAAGACTAAAGCTTTTTTTTCTTAGCCTTCCCTCCAATCAATTGTATTTAATCGAGTGCTTACTGAGTGGAGAGCTTTGGGAGAGTACGATACAACAGATTTGGTAGACACATTCCATGCCCACAACGAACTCAGCCTGGAAAGGGAGACAGATATTAATACAATTATGGATATGTACTTACCTGATGTGGGGCTGAGAGAGAGGTGAAAAAAGGGAGCAAATCAGGGTGACGCAGAAGAGAGTGTGAAAAGAGGAAATGAGAGCTTAGTTAGGGTAGACCTCTCGAAGGAGACGTGTTTTCAATAAAGCTTTGAAGTTGGGAAGAGTAACTCTGTCGGATACCAAGAGGGAGCATGTTCCAGGTCAGAGGGAGGATGTGGGCAAGAGGTTGGCAGCAAGATAGATGATATCGAGATACAGTGAGTAGGTCGGCATTAGAGAAGCAAAGTCTGCAGGCTGGGTTGTAGTAGCAGAACAGTGAGGTGAAGTATGATGGGCCAGGTGATTGAGTGCTTTAAAGCCAATACGGAGTTTCTGTTTGATGCCAAGATAGGTGGGCAACCACTGGAGATTCTTGAGGAGTGGGGAAGACATGGACTGAACATTTTTGTAAAAAAATGATCTGGGCAGCAGAGTGAAATATGGACTGGAGTGGGGACAGACAGGAGTCAGGGAGGTCAGGAAGAAGGCTGATACAATAATCAAGGCAGAAGAGGATAAATGCTTGGATTAAAATGGTATCACTTTGACTCTCCAGGAAAGAAAAGGAAAGGATGGAGTTAAGCTGTGTTGTGAAGGTAGAACCTTCAGGATTTGGTTACAGAAGGAATATGTGGGATGAATGAGATCTGTGGTGATGGGAAAAATCAGCAGGGAAGACAGAGTTTCTGTGAGAAGATATGGAATTCTGTTTTGGACATATTAAGTTAGAAGTGTAAGCGGGACATCCAAGTAGAGGTGTCTTGAAGGCAGGAGAAAATGCAGGACTGCAGAGAGGGAGAGAGATCAGGGCTGGAAATGGAGATTTGGGAATCACACACAGAGGAGGTGGTTGAAGCCATGAAAGTGAATGAGTTCAAGGGAGTGGGTGTAAATAGAAAATAGAAGTAGACCCAGAACTGAGACTTGAGGGACTCCCCCAGTTACAGGATGGAAGGCAGAGGAGGAGCCAGTGAAAAGAGACTGAGAATAAACGGCCAAAGAGATAGGAAGAGAAAGAGGAAAGGACAGTGTCACTGAAGCTAAGGATGGATATTTGTATTTATTACTTCTTACTCTATTTTGTTAATGATGTGCCTATATCTATGATTCTATTTATCTTGATGATATTGATGTCAGACTACTTGTTTTGTTTTGTCTCCCCTGTTTAGACTGTGAGCCCATTGTTGGGCAGGGATTGTCTATTTGTTGCCGAATTGTATATTACAAGAGCTTAGTACAATGCTCTGCACACAGTCAACGCTCAATAAATACAACTGAATGACAATGAGTGGATGTTTCCAGGAGAAGGGGGTGATCAGGGTCAAAGGCAACTGAGAGGATGGAGGAGGAATAGGATGGAGTAGAGGCCACTGGATTTCGCGAGATGATCACCTGTGACCTTTGAGGGGATGGTTGCTGGGGATGGAAGCCAGATTGGAGAGGGTCAAAGAGAGAATTGGAGAAGAGGAAATTGAAATAGCAGGTGCAGAAAACTCTCACTAGGAATTCGGAGAGGGAGACGGGGCGATAACTGGAGAGAGCCATGGGATCAGAGGTGCTTTTTTTTTTTTAGGATGGGGAAACATGGGCATGTTTGAAAGCAGTGGGGAAGAAGCCAGTGGAGTGTGAGCAGTTGAAGATGGCAGAAAGGGAGGGAAGGGAAGTGTTGTCATAAACACTTGGGGTAGGAATATAAGAATGTAACATTCTAATGTGTACTACATTTTTCTCAACCAGGACCAGACTCCCAAAATTACATCCAATAATTTCTCTTTCCCTGGCATTCTAAGATGAGATGTTGCAGAAAGTTATTTATCCAATCCAAAACACTTATCCCAAAGAGTTACTTGGCCAAGCTATATAATGGAAACTGAAATTTTCTTGCTCACTTTCATCCAGATTATGGCACCGTGATGGTCTCTCAAAAGCTACAGAGGTGAGGTAGGAGGTGGGAGAAAAGCCTCAGAAGTTGAGAGACCAGATAGAAACTCACCCCTGAGGACTTCCTACCCACAAGGAATCTACTTTTCTGCATGTATCCTGAAACACATATTCATCTGGTTCAACCCCCTTAGCTTCTCTTGGGGAAATCTCAGATTTCAGATTCACCCCAAGTGGATTCCTTCCTTCAACATCTTTGGAGGCCAGGATTAAAGTGTGGCCAATAGACATGATCACTTTCACATTCTAGGGGCAGAATATTCGCTCCTCTAGATCCCAACCTGGAGAGCCCTTTTACAAGGATCATTCAGTCCAAACCAAAAAAAAAAGGTTGGGGGCGGGGGGAGCCCACAGGCAAGCATGCTAAGGCATCTCTCCGATATTAACTCTCCTTCTCTTTTCCCAATCCTCCCCTGTGATTGGTTGTTTTCCAGGTGGAGCCCCAGTCCAAATATCTGGTATTTAAGCAGATGAGCGGAAGTAGTATGGTCTAGTGGACAGAACCCAGGGCTGTGAGTCAGGAGATGTGAGTTCCAATCCTGCCTCTGCCCAAGGAAAATCACTACCTTCTTGGTCCCTCAATTTCCTCATCTGCAAAATGGGGATTAATTTATTCATTAGTAATAATAAAAGGGGGATGAAAGTGGTCCCAATGTATCGACAGGGAAGAGAATTCACTGAACGGATCACTGTACTAGGCATTTGGATGAACACAAATAGAAGTCACCTCTTTACCATCCTCTCCCTTCCTTTTTTAACCCTTCAATGCCTCACTCCACTTTTGCCTCGTGATTCCAATGACTGTTAGCCAGAGGGCTACACCCCATTGGGGTCCCCAGAGCTGTATGCAACTGCTCAGATCAGTCTCCCTGCCTGACACTGTGGGAACGAAACTTGCTGTGGCAGTATTGTAGCTAAGAACTGTTGCTTTGAGCAGTTTGCCAGAGTGCAGAGCAGGGGGTTTGTGAAGCGTTCACAAGGAGTGAAACAGCAACCATATACTTTAAGAGGAAAAGGAGGAAGGATACCATTTAACTTCAACTGAAGTTCAATTCCCTATAGCTGAAAAACCACTACCAGGGTCCGAAGAACAAGTTTCATCTTCAGTAGCCCCCTTCAGAGGCTCAATCATATGGCAATTTATTTAACACTGTGCTTTTAGGCTTTGAATACCCTTAAACCACAGTGACATAGATCACCAAGCAATATAATGCTGATAAATGTCACATTACTTTCCCAGAGGTCCTGGAACAGATTCTAATGAAGACGTGTTAGTCTGTGGGAAAAACCTGTTTCAAGACACAGCCCCTCGCAATACATCCACTTATTTAAAGAACATAATGCTATTGGATCACAAGGCTTGCCGGGGCAGAGGTGGTGGGTGGGGTAAAAGCTAAAAGTCAGGGAACATCTGCTTGGGCTGATGTAATTACAAATGAAGATTTCTGACCATCTGCCCGTTTGTCCTCAAATTTCTCTCCCTGTCTCTTCTCTTCAATACTTCTGTTTCACTTGATTATTCAACCCATCCCTACCAATGACACTCATGTACAACTCTTTAAACTATTGTTTCCTCCTAACTGCAACTTATTTTAACATCTGCCTTCCTTGCTGGATTGTAAGCTCCTTGAGGGCAGAGATCCCATGTTCTATTGTACTCTCCCAAGTGTTTAGTACAGTGCTCTGCCCACATTAAGTGCTCAGTAAGTGCTATCAATTAATAAAAATCAGCTAGGTCATGTGAAGCACAGGTTCAGCAGGAATCCTGACAAATGTGGGTGGCCGAAGACTAGTGGCTTCCACCTGCTACTAGTCTTTAAGTACTATTGCAGCGCTGACAGTAGGCTGAGCTCACAATGATTCTAAATGGATTTTACACGTAATAGCACTGCAAGCACTTCACGATACACGACAACATCCATCTGCCTACTTACTCGCTTATTGCGCTGACTGCCCCACCTGAAACATGACCAGCCCGGATTAGGGCGCATTGTGAGTGGTAATAACGATGATGATATTTGTTAAGCCCGTACTGTGTGCCAAGCACCATTCTGAGCCTTGGTACTGCACAAACCAGGGGCACCTCAAGGTTTTTTTCTTCAAAGGGGAACGCCTCCGTCCCTCCAAACAAGACTTTCTTGCATCTTCCAACCTCAAATTCTTTGTTTCTTAAATAGGGCATTGATCAGAAAGTCCCTAACATTCAAGAAAACCTAAGGTCATGAGGAGTGAAATAGGGGGAGGATGGAGGAGACATTCACATTTGTTTGACTGTACATCACCATTAAGCAGGAAATTTTTTTGCCATCTCATTAGGAGGCATGTGAAATTGTATTAGGAATCTACTGGGGAAATTTACAACTAAATTTATTAGCTCTGAAGCAGAAAAGTAAGGGGTAACCCTAGTGAACCAAATTTGGTTTTGATGCCTATTGAACACACATCATCCAACTGTACTCACAGTAATATAGTTTAGATTTATGACGTCTCAATGAAATTAAAGTCCTTCAGTGAACATTTGTTTGACTGTACATCACCATTAAGCAGAAAATTTTTTTGCCATCTCATTAGGAGGCATGTGAAACTGTATTAGGAATCTACTGGGGAAATTTACAACTAAATTTATTAGCTCTGAAGCAGAAAAGTAAGGGGTAACCCTAGTGAACCAAATTTGGTTTTGATGCCTATTGAACACACATCATCCAACTGTACTCACAGTAATATAGTTTAGATTTATGACGTCTCAATGAAATTAAAGTCCTTCAGTGAAGTTATAATGCTACGCAGATATCAACCAGATTCATTGTTTAATCAACTTAATCCTGCAATGAAGACTAAGTCAAAATGAGAATGCAAATCTTTTAATTGATTACGCGAATACTCCCTTAATTGAAAGAAATTAGATTTCAGGACCCAGTGTATTCCAAAGAATGAACCATGAAATGCCACACAACTAAGTTAAAGCAAAGAACATTTACAAAAGGTGGTAGAAATTCAACTCTTTAAAACAAAGCAGGCACACAGGCAAGTTGTCAGAGAAGTACATAATACAATTTTACAAGCTAGCTTGCAAGTGCCAACAGCTGAAAGCTCCAAATTTATTAACAAAGATATGAATAGGAGGTGAAATACAAAAATATGGAATAGTTCCATGCAATCTGCATACCCTCTGAATAAGGTTAAAAGCCAGTTGCCAAACTAAACAGCCTCTAGGCAAAGAAACTGATGATTTTTGTCCTCGCTTCAGAACTACACAAGAACGTCTTACAATGGTGGAAGGCTGACTAAAAACTTGTGCAATTAGGATTTTCATTACTTGAAGGGTTTTCCCTCAACTTATTTTCTGGCAAAACTATACCAATGCCCAAATAGGACCCTCTCAAGTTGAGCCATGCATGAGCTGACTATAGGAAACTGGAGTTGAATGGGGGGTGGGGGGGAGAGGGTGACAAGTGAACAGGTGAAACAGGACTTCTACACATATGCAGTTGGGTGGGGACACGGTGCTTACTGCCGTGCACAGCACCGTACTAAGCACCTGGAAAAGTACATTACAAGGGAATTAACACTACAGTTAGAATTCCTCCCAATTTCCTGGAGATTGCATTTCTTCTGGTTTAGGTTTCAGTCTCATTTGGAAGTAGGAAGCAAGAGCCTCCAGCCCAAGCAGAGGCCCTTTCACAATTCAGTCAGAGGTTTGAACAGAGCTCTAATTTTTAAGTAATAGCAGCACTTATTGAGCATTCATTTGCAGAGCACTGTACTTAGAAAGTACTGGGGGGGGGGAGGGGGGGAGTCATGACATTGCCTGGCCACAAGGAGCTTTATACAGAAAAATATATACAAGCAGTTAAGAATCTATGCAGAAATAAGGACGGGTATGCAGATGTACAAAAGTCTTTTTGCAATACAAGCCTTCTTTTAGGATTCTGTGGGACTGCCTCTGTTCACTTTTACAGATAGCACTGCTAAATTTGTAAATCCATACTTCAATATTCCACAAAACGTCTCCTCCCTGCCCCCCCCACTATACTCCGGCTTTTAAAAATGAACTCTTGAAAATGCTAATAAATTTTTCAGAGATTTCATTTAGGCCTCAAACTGATAATTTTTTGCTCCCCAAAAAACAAATCCACATTTATTGGGTTCCCCTCACCCCGACAAACACAGGCTGCTTGAAGACACTGAATTTTTCCCATACACTGCTAGCTTAGCCAATTTGTAGTTGTTTCAGTCACGTGATCTGTAATGTAATTTTTCAGTAGTTAGGTTCATTTCCACATTTATTGTACTGCAGGAACGTTCTACTAGCTTTCCAGCACATTAGCTAGAAACTTCTAAAATTCCAGATAAGGAGCTGGCAACTTAAAACCTGTCAATAGGAAAGTATACATTACCTTTTCTGCATAAATAGGAATGTCATGAAATGGAGATATGTACTGTCCTTTTTCATTTTCTGAAAAACAAACCAGAGAAACGAGTGAAGTAGTTAACATTCTGAAGTCAGTCATCTGAAAATTAAAAGTGATATAGCTTACACAAAAAGTTTCAATTGTGTTTAGGAAAACGAAAAGCAAATGTGCCTATCACAATTTCTACCAGTTTCAACTTAATTTCTGGAAGACTGAAAAATCTACATAGCTAAAATGTGAAAAAAGTACAAAATATTCGATGGCGCTTAATAATAATTTTAGTATTTGTTAAGTGCTTACTATGTGCCAAGCACTGTTCTAAGCACTGGGTAGATACAAGGTAATCAGGTTGTTCCACATGGGGCTCACAGTCTTCATCCCCATTTTCCACATGAAGTGACTGAGGCCCAGAGAAGATAAGTGACTTGCCCAAAGTCACAAAACTGACAAGTGGCGGAGCTGGGATTAGAACCCATGACCTCTGACTCCCAAACCTGTGCTTTTCCACTGAGCCACGCTTAATAATAACATACATCAACATTAGAAGCTAGTTACATTTAACACATAACTTCTTTTAGATACCCAAAACACTGTTAAAACTTAATGATGTTCAGACCAGCCTCGAATTCTGGAATTGGCACAATTCCGAAATTCACATACTGACATTAAGTATTGCAGGAAGAGGAGGGAAAAAAAAAACAACACTTCCATGGCTACCTTCTGGCTTCTCTTACTCAAAAAATGAACTCAAAATCCCAAAGATAGTGGAAGGATCATTGCTACAGAGATATAAAACCACTACAAATATTATTTTCAGGAACAGTCAAATTGCTGTGTCATTAAGTTCAATCACATTTTTCAAAAACTGCCAGATTTCTTATCTTTCCTTAAAAGAAATGCTAAGTGTTCCCTTTACCATATCTGTTTCATTCAATCGTATTTATTGAGTGCTTGCTGTGTGCAGAGCACTGTACTACACGCTTAGAAAGTACAATTCGGCAACAAATAGACAATCCCTACCCAACAACTGGCTATGCTGTACTGTACTGACATTCCCTAGGTGTGCCTGAAGAGAATTCCTTCAAGATAAGGTAAAATAGGAAAATGTAACACAGAGTGAACAAAGTGAAAGGTAAGCCTCCTCAAAGCCTGTTCCCTAAACCCAAATAAGCCAGTTTGAACTGGCCAGGCTGTAGAGGCTGCTCCTACCAACAGCAAGCAGAGAATGTGGAGGGGTGGAGAAGGGGAAAAAAAAGGGAGTGTCCATATCAATCCCAGAATGGACTAAAAACCAGGGCCCAACCTAGTGATCGTGGGCCCCTGAACTAAGTGCTTGGGAGAGTGAAGCCGACCCGATCCTGGCCCGAAGACATTTTTTAAAAAATCTAACTCGATCCCCTAGGCCATCTTGGAATTAAAAACAAATTCTTGCGTTGGTTCCAGAACGAGCATGGGGCTGGTGTGGGCCAGAACAGGTCCAATGGAATTGTCCTGATCCAGCCCCACACTCCTTGGATTGGACTGGAGTCCCAAACCCCTTCAGAGTACGTGATCATCTGACTCCTTCGATTGGCTGTCGTCCTACAAAGAAAGCATGAACACACCAAGAGCATCTGGGGGAGAAAGTCTGATGAGACAACCATTTTTGGAGAAGGCTTGACTACTTCTGTACCTTTAGGAATTACATCACCAAACTCCCATTGGTAACAGACTGGAACGTCACTGTAAATATTTTGAAGCCATGCATGTAGTAGAAACCCGAACACGAGTTAGTTCCTTTCAGAACGTAACACTTTCTACCTAGAAAGTTACTTCAAGCCCTGGGAGCAAATAATTCTGCTTTCCATAACTCTACATAGCTCCGTTGAGGGGTGTGTTCTTAGAACTAGCTTTATATATAAACAATTCCATCCGCCGAATGCTACAAACACCACCATTACAAAAGAAGTCACGAAACATCCTGACGAGAACAGATGAGCCTCGGTTCATGGCCTGAATCAGCCCAAAGGAACTGATTAAAGTGCTACTGGCTTGTGCAATACCCAATGCTCTCAATCAAGCAGTGGAATTGACTATTGTGTGCAGAGCCCTGAACTGTTTGAGAGAACACAAGTTGGTAGACATATTTCCTTGCCCAGAATGAGCTTACAGTATAGAGGGAGAGATAGACATTAATATAAATGATTTATGGCTACGTACATAAGTGCTATGGGACCAAGAGCGTGGTGAATATCAAATGCCCAAAGGGTACGAATTACTATTATTATTATGGTATTTATTAAGTGCTCAGGGTATAGATGACGCAGGAGAGAGAGGAAGCTGGGTTTAATTGGGGAAGGTCTCTTGGAGATGTGACCTTAATCGGGCTTTGAAGGTGGGGAGAGTGGGTGGACTGACAAATATGGAGGAGAGAGTACCAGAATAGAGGGAGGACATGAGAAAAGGGTCAGTAGCAAGACAGATGAGATTGGGGCACGTGAGCAAGTTGGCACTGGAGGGGCAAAGTGTGCAGGCTGGGCTGTAGTAGGAGATCAGGGAGGTAAGGAAGCAGGGGGCAAGCTGACTGAGTGCTTTAAAGCTGATGGTAAGGAGTTTATTTGAAGTGGAGATGGATGGGCAATCACTGGAGGTGGAGAGAAAAATAATAGCAAGAAATAGCAAGTTAAACAATCATTTACTGAGCGCTTACTGTGGGCAGAGCACTGTACTAAGTGCTTAGAGTACACTATAACAGAGTAGAAAGGCAGGGGAGGACAGGATTTGGGTGGGAAGATGAGTTTTGGACATGTGAATTTTGACGTGTTTGTGGGGTAAGAAAAATAATTTTTTTTAGAAAAATAATCCAGGCAGCAGAGTTAGGTATGGACTGAAGAGGGGAGAGGAGGCAGTGAGGAGGCAGGTGCAGTAGTCAAGGAGGGAGCTTCTACGTGCTCTCTCTCTCATTCCTGCCAATCATGAGATATGATGCGCAATGAGCAAGTAGCTGAGCAGAAGTGCAACACACTGCTCTGTGTAGTCTTTGTGCAAATTAGACAGCTACATGCAGAACCAGGACTACGTCTCCTGATTCCCAGAACAATCATCTTTCAATAGAGACCACTGATTGACTCCACTGGACCACCGTTGGTGACATTATGGCTAGATACTTGATCTGTCACTGTAAAGGCTTCTTTAAAATAAGAATTCTACACTTTCTAGATTGAGGAACCCAGTATTCCTAAATGTTGGGGATTCCCATATTTTCTTAAGTTTCTTTATTACCCTGTCATCCAATGACCTTTCTATGGAGGAACCTTTGAACCCAAATCTTGAACTACTGATTAAAATTTTTTAGTACATTTTTTAAATTACAAGTGATTAGACCTGATCTCCTCCATCTAATCCATTCCTTTGGAGAGCTCATTCACTTCCTCTATGCAGATAATTCCCAAATCTACCTCCCCAGGCCCAACCTCTCTCCTCCTCTGCAGTCTTGCATTTCCTCCTGTCTTCAGGACATCTCTACTTGGATGCCCCACCAACACGTCAAAGTTAACATGTCCAAAACACATCTTCCCACCCAAATCCTGTCCTCCCCTGCTTTTCTGCTCTGTTACAGTGTACTCTAAGCACTTAGTACAGTGTTCTGCATTGTAAGCGCTCAATAAATGATTGTTTATCTGCTATTACTGCAGACAACACTATCCTCCATCTCCCAAGCCCATAACTTTGGCATTATACCTGCCTCATCTCTCATTCAAACCTCATATTCAATCTGTCACCAAATCTCATTGGTTCTACCTAGAATCTATCCTTTCCTCTCCATCCAAACTGCTCTGCTGATCCAAGTGCGTTTCCTATCCTGCCCAACTTTATTACTGCAGCCCTGCAGCCCTGCAGCCTCCTTGCTGATCTGCCTGTTCCCACTCATCCTTACCTCCCTCTGCTGCCCAGAGCACTACTTAAAGATTCAGTTCAAATCTCTCTGCTCGTCAGAACTCGGAAGGCTGCCCATCCATTTCTGCATAAAACAAACTCCTTAGCTTCAACTTTAATGCAGTCGCCCTCTCTCCTTCCTATCTTAGCTGGCTCATTTCCTACAGAAACCCAACCAGCATGCTTCATTCCAAAGCCATCCTATTCACTGTACCCCAATCTCATCTCTCTTGCTGATGACCCCTTGCCCATGTCCGCCCTTTGGCCTGGAACTCCCTCCCCCTTCATAAGCAACAGACCACCACTCCCATCTTCAAAGCCTTATTTAAAAAAATAAATAAGTAAATCACACCTCCAAGAGGCCTTTCCCAATTAAACTCTCTTTTCTTCTACTCCCTCCCCATTCTGCCTCGCCTATGTGCTTCTATCTGCACCCTTCAAGCACTTGCTATTCATCCCACTTTCAGCCCCAAAGCACTTATGTACATATTCATGGGTTATTTTAATGTCTGTCTCCTCCACTACACTGTAAGCTCCTGGGGGCAGGGAATATATCCACCAACTCTGTTGTATTTTACATTCTCAAGTGCTGAATACAGTGCTCTGCACACAGCATCCAATAACTACATTGTTTCCTAAAGTATTCCAAACTTTAAAAGTCCATGACATTCAGATAATAGTATAGATTGCCACAAATATTTGAAGCCAATAATAAATCAATTCTGGCTTAAACAAATAATTCTGAGTTTAATACATCACATCCCATCTGCTTCTCATAAAGGGGATGAGCAGGTAATCCTATGTGTAATTAGCAAACACAGGCACAGGAACCAGAGAGCCTTTGTCAAAACTGGCCAACAAGGCAGAGAAAATACAACCAGTGGTGATTTTTCTTAATTGGGAATACAAGAATGGTCTTACATGATCAATTGGAATTAAATTTTACTCAGCTTGGCTGTTAAAACTCAAGACCTAAATTTCAAAACACTGTTATGTTACCTTGCTCTCAGAAAAGATTTATATCAGTCACAACCCATTTAAGCTTTAGGGAACCCTAAATCCCTCCTTTCCTAACCAATCAAGCTACACCAGAATGGGATTGGAATAAGGAGGGGTGGCATTTCCTTCCTGAAATTTCATGGATGCCTTTTCTACAGTTCAGTCTCTTAAATTTATAGTGGCCTTTCCTCATCCTTTCACTCATTGTTACTGCTTACCCGGAATCTTTAGTTTTGTTTTCCCATTTCCATTCTCCCACTCTCTCTCCCTCAGCCCTTCCTCTTTCCTCCTCCAAAAAACCTTTTTCTGGGTTCATTAGGACCAGTCTAGATTTAAGCCTGAGGTAATAATAAATAATAATGGCATTTGTTAAGCACTTACTTGTGCCGAGCACTGTTCTAAGCACTGGGTAGATACAAAGTGATCAGGTTGTCCCATGTGGGGCTCACAGTCTTAATCCCCATTCTACAGATGAGGTAACTGAAGCCCAGAGAAGTTAAGTGACTTGCCCAAAGTCACGCAGCTGACAGGTGGCAGAGCTGGGATTAGAACCCATGACCTCTGACTCCTAAGCCTCTGTTCTTTCCACTGGTCACCAGCATTTGAGTTCCCAAAGCACCACTGGTTGCCTGGGAATACTCAAAAAGATCAGACAGTTCCTTTCAATGAGTCAATGGTATTTATTGAGCACTAACGATGTGCAGAGTCCTACATTAAGCGCTTACTTCGAAGATTTTATAGTCTAATAAAGAAAGGCTTGCCCCAATTTAAGAGGGACCAAAAAATTAGGACAACTAAAAGCAAGGACTGCAAGCAGCTGTCTCCAAACCAACCTCTAGCAAAAAAAAAAAATGGGGGGGGGGGTGTGTGTGCAAAGTCAGCTGAACTATGTCACGGACCAGATAACTCCAGCACAAGGTGAAAACTTGGCATTTTTGCTTAGGCTCATTTCCACCTTTGAGGGACTGCACAGAACGATTTGCACAAGGGAGGAGTAGGCTGGGCCTTGGCTCAACTCTCACAAATCATTTTGCCCCAAAGGGCAGCTCAGAAACAAACTTCTGGGTACCAAACTCACAGACTGAGCCCCAAATTGGAGGTCCAAGCGTCCCAAGCTGGAGATGATCTTCTTCGCATTAAAGAGAGGTTTCCTAGGGTGACTCATGGTTTCGTTTCTAGACTTTAAACCCCACACCCTCTGCTTCAGCAGCTACAGGAAAGTACCAGGAGGCAAATCAAAGCAGCCTGGCACCAGAGGCAGGTCAAACTCCGGTAAAGCAGCAAGGCCTAACAGAGAGAGCACGGGCCTGGGGGCCAGAAGACCTGGGTTCTAATCCCAGCTCTGCCACTTCATTCATTCATTCGCATCTGTGCACTCACAAAATACTGTGTCAGACCTAATTAACTTGGATCTACCGCAACGCTTAAAGCAGTGTTAGACACACAAAAAGGGCTCTGATACCATAAAAACCAAAAACAAACTGTATACTGTACTAAGCGCATGGGAGCAGACACTACAACAATAGACACATTCTCTGCCCGCTACGAGTTTACAATCTATTGAAGACTGTATTTTCCTCTTCCACTTGTTTGCTGGGTGACCTAGCGGCAAGAACACGGGCTTGGGAGTCAGAGGACGTGGGTTCCAATCGCAGCTCCGACACCTGTCTGCTGTGTGACCTTGGGCAAGTCACTTAATTCTCTGCCCCTCACTTA
Source organism: Ornithorhynchus anatinus (assembly GCF_004115215.2). NCBI lineage: Eukaryota > Metazoa > Chordata > Mammalia > Monotremata > Ornithorhynchidae > Ornithorhynchus > Ornithorhynchus anatinus. Next base: position 87,168,125 of record NC_041730.1, on the reverse strand, counting down.
CCTCACCTGTAAAATGGGGATGAAGGCTGTGAGGCCCAACCTGATTACTTTGTATTTAACCCAGCACTTGGAACAGTGCTTGATCTTGTTTATAATGTTGGTATTTGTGAAGCGCTTACTATGTGCAGAGCACTGTTCTAAGCGCTGGGGTAGACACAAGGGAATCAGGTTGTCCCACGTGGGGCTCACCATCTTCATCCCCCTTTGACAGATGAGGGGACTGAGGCCCAGAGAAGTGAAGTGACTTGCCCACAGTCACACAGCTGACAAATGGTGGAGCCGGGATTCGAACCCATGACCTCTGACTCCAAAGCCCGGGGTCTTTCCACTGAGCCACGCTGCTTCTCTATTTAAGCACTGTTTAAGATCAGTGCTCCGCTCCTCCAGACTGTGAGCCCACTGTGGGCAAGGATTGTCTCCCTTTATTGCTGTATTGTACTTTCCAAGCGCTTAGTACAGTGCTCTGCACACAGTAAGCCCTCAAAAATACGACTGAATGAATGCTTGGCATGTAGTAAGCGCTTAACAAATACCATTTTTTCCCCTCATCTTTAAAATGGGGAATACCTGTTTTCCCTGCTAGACTGTGAGCCCCTTGTGGGACAGGGACCATGTCGGATCTAATTAATTTGGATCTACCTCAAGGTTTAAAATAGTGTTAGACACACAAAAAGCCCCAACGCTTAGAACAGTGTTAGACACCCAAAAAGGGCTCTGATACCATAAAAACCAAAAACAGATAGGGCCCCGGCCGCAGTAGGCAGAAGAGGGAAAGAGAATTGGGCGGCCAACTCTGGATTGATAAAATGGGAAATCAGTGAGCAGAGCCAGGGTCTAAAGCCAGAGAAGCAGTGTGACGTACTGGCAAGAGCCCGGGCTTGGGAGTCACAGGACGTGGGTTCTAATCCCGGCTCCGCCGCTCGTCTGCTGTGTGACCTTGGGCAAGCCACAATTTCTCTGGGCCTCAATCCCCTCATCTGTAAAATGGGGATTAAGAGCGTGAGCGAAAGTGGAAAGAGCACGGGCTTTGGAGTCAGGGCTCATGAGTTCGAATCCCAGCTCTGCCACTTGTCGGCTGTGTGACTGTGGGCAAGTCACTTAACTTCTCTGTGCCTCAGTTCCCTCATCTGTAAAATGGGGATTAAGACTGTGAGCCTCACGTGGGACAACCTGCTTCCCTTATGTCTACCCCAGCGCTTAGAACAGTGCTCGGCACATAGTAAGCGCTTAACAAATACCAACATTATTATTATTATTCTACCTACCCCGGCGCTTAGAACAGTGCTTGGCACGGAATAAGCGCTTAATAAATACCCTCATTATGAGAAGCAGCGTGGCTTAGTGGAAAGAGCCCGGGCTGGGGAGTCTGAGGTCGTGGGTTCTAATCCTCGTGTCTGCTGTGTGATCTTGGGCAGGCCGCAACCTCCCTGGGCCTCGGTCCCCTCATCTGTAAAACGGGGATGGAGACCGTGGGCCCCATGTGGGCCAACCCCCAGCGCCTAAAACAGTGCTTGGCACATAGTCAGCGCTTACCAAATACCCTCATTATGAGAAGCAGCGTGGCTTAGTGGAAAGAGCCCGGGCTGGGGAGTCTGAGGTCGTGGGTTCTAATCCTCGTGTCTGCTGTGTGAGCTTGGGCAGGCCGCAACCTCTCTGGGCCTCGGTCCCCTCATCTGTAAAACGGGGATGGAGACCGTGGGCCCCACGTGTGTCCAACCTAATAATAATGTTGGTATCTGTTAAGCGCTTCCTCTGTGCAGAGCACTGTTCTAAGCGCTGGGGGAGATGCAGGGTCATCCGGCGGTCCCACGTGAGGCTCCCAGTGAATCCCCATTTTCCAGAGGGCCCCCTGCCCCCCCCCCCCCCAGGACCGGCCCGGCCCGTCCCGGCCCGTCCGAGCGAACGGCCGAACCAACGAGCGAACGAATGGCGGGGGTGGGACGGAGCGGCTCCGGACACTCACTGAGGAAGAGACGGTAGTCGAAGCTGTGCGGGGCCGCCCGCTCCTCCACGCTGTAGCGGCTCATGGCGCCCGGGCGACCGCAAACGCTGGCCACGCCGCCGCACAACGTGGCCCCCAACGCCAAAGCCGCCCGCCGGACGCTGGCAACGCCGCCCGGCAACGTCACCCCCAACGCCCGCCCCACAACGCCGCCCCCACGCGCTCCGCGCTCGCAAGAGCCGCCGGACCGCGCCTGCGCACTGCAACGGAACCTTTCACCCCCCCCCCCACCCCGCCCTCTATTACGCGGCCGCCCGCCCCGCCCCGCCCCGCCCCGCCCCTGACACGTGGCCCCACCCCCAGCCTCTCTCCTCCTCCCCCTCCTCCCCCACCTCCTCCTCCCCCTCCTCCCCCACCCCACCCCCGCCTCCCCCTCCTCCTCCACTCCCTCCTCCCCCTCTCCTCCCCCTCCTCCCCCCTTCCCCCTTCCCCTCCTTCTTCCTCCCCCTCTCCTCCCCCTCCCCTCCCCCCTCCTCCCCCTCCTCCCCCTTCCCCCTTCCTCTCCCCTTTTCCCCCTTCCCCTCCTTCTTCCTCCCCCCTCTCCTCCCCTCCTCCCCCCTTCCCCTCCCCTTTTCCCCCTTCCCCTCCTTCCTCCCCCCTCCTCCCCCTCCCCCTCTCCTCCCCCTCCTCCCCCCTCCCCCCTTCCTCTCCCCTTTTCCCCCCTTCCCCTCCTTCTTCCTCTCCCCTTTTCCTCCTCTCCCCCCTTCCCTCCTCCTTCCTCTCCCTTTTTCCCCATCTCCCCCTCCTTCCTCTCCCCTTTTCCCCCCTCCCATTTCCCCCTCCCCCTCCCCCTTCCCCTCCTCCTTCCTCTCCCCCTCCCCCTTCCCCTCCTCCTTCCTCTCCCCTTTCCCTCCTCTCTCCCCCTTCCTCTATCCCTTCCCCCTCCCCCTTCCCCTCCTCCCTCCTCTCCCCTTTTCCCCCTCTCCCATTTCCCCCCATCCCCCTCCTTCCTCTCCCCTCTTCCCCCTTCTCACTTCCCCCCTCCTTCCTCTCTCCCCTCTCCTCCTCCTTCCTCTCCCCTCTCCCCCTCCTTCCTCTCCCCTCTCCCCCTTCCTCTCCCCCTCCTTCCTTTCCCCCTCCCTGCACTCCTCCTCCTTCCTCTCCCTCTCCTTCCTTCATCTTCCTCCCCTCTCCCCCTTCCTCTCCCTCCTCCATCTCCCCCTCCCTCCTTCCTCTCTCTTCTCCTTCCTCTCCTCTCCCCCTTCCTCTCCTCTCCCCCTTCCTCTCCCTCCTTCATCTCCCCCTCCCTCCTTCATCTCCCCCTCCCTCCTTCATCTCTCCTCCTTCCTCCTTCTCCTCCTTCCTCTCCTCTCCCCCCTTCCTCTCCCCCTCCTCCCTGTCCTCTCCTCCCTCCCCATGTCCTTCCTTCCCCCTACCCTATGCTCCCTCTCCTTCCCCTCCTCTTCTCCCCTCCTTCCTCGCCCCTTCCTTCCTTTCCCCCTCCCTCCTTCCTCTCCTCCCTTACCTCCTCTTCCCCCTTCCTCTCCCTCCCCTCCGCCAACTTCCTCCCTTCTCCTCCCCTCCCGGAAAGGCAAAAGCCGCACTTGACTGTCCGCCATGTCCGCCAACCACCCACTGGAGCAAGGAGATGCAGGCAGGCAGGACTTCCAGTAGATTTGTCCCCGTTTGGAAAAGCAGCATGGCCTAGTGGAAAAAGCACACGCCTAGAGTCAGAGGACCTGGGTTCTAATACTGATTCTGCCACTTGTCCTCTGTGTGATCTTAACTTCTCTGTGCTTCAGTTCCCTCATCTGTAAAATGGGGATTTAGACTGTGAACTCCACGTGGACATGGCCTGTGAGCAATCTGATTAGCTTGACTCCGCCCCAGTGCTTCGGCAAGTATCTGGCATACAGTAAATGCTTAAATACCATATATTTTTTTTTTGAGGTTCCTTCACTTGGGAGACGTGTAGGCTCAGGAAGGGGCCTCTCTCAGGTGCCTGCCTTTCCAGGGTCTCCATTTAATGTGGAGCCAAACTGACCCCAGAGGCCAGGGATGAACTGCCGAGGACAATCAGATCTAACACTGTGGTCTTCTCCCAAACGCCTAGCACACTGCCCTGTCTCATTTGGTGCTCAATAAATTCTGTTAACTGATTAATTGGTGCTCGGAAACCCTTGAGGATTTGAGGATGATAACTGTCTCCACCCCGCCCTGATTTTTCAAGCAAGACACTGACTTTATTATTGTTATTCTTGCTGTTGAATGTTTCCACCAGATGCTATGGAAACAAACATCACAAGGGCCCTGCATCCCATTCAGTGGCCTGGATCCCCGCCCGTGAATGGGAAATTAATTCACTCTTGGAATTAAACTGAAACTTCTTCAGGATACTGGGGTGGAGTGAGGACATTTCTGCATCCTCCAGACTATTAAATGGAGTCCCGTGTACGCTATTGGATAAGTGTCCCACAATGGAAATTCAAGGAGCTCAGACTCACATTTCCTTCCTTTCTAGATCCTCTACCCTTTGGGTCTGACGAACAAGAAATCCTTTAAACCTAGCATATAGTGCCTGCATGTGAACATGGGCATGTTCCCAATGTTAATATTTATGGCCAAATTAATAAATAATGCCTGGAATTGGTAAAGTCCTCTTATTTTTTAAGGCACTCTCACACTGCTTATTTCATTTTGTCCTTACGACATCCATGTGAGATAGGGAGAAGCGGGTACTGTATTAACCCCATTTTACAGATGAGGAAACAGGACCAGCCTTGCCTGATAAAAACACAGAAGGCCAGTGACAAGGGCCTAAATTATGTATTTTAAATTATCTCTATTACTGTCTGTCTTTCTTTCTAGACTGTAAGCTCACCTGTCTTCCTCTCTAGACTGTAAACTCATTGTGGGCAGGGAACATGTCTGCCAAATCCATTGTATTGTGCCCTACCAAGTGCTTAGTACAGTGCTGTGCACACAGTAAGTGCTTAATAAATATGACTGAAAGATTAGAATTTAGCTTCTTCATTTCCTACCCACGTTCTGGTCACTAGACAATGGAACCCAACCCGCTAGGGTGAATTGAAAGGATTTAAAGGTCTCCAAAGCCACACCAGGTGTGCTGTGCTCTGCAGTTAGGAATCACTGATTTCACCCCAAAGAAGCAATTTGCTAGTGGCTGGAGCATGAGCCTGGGCATTAGAAAGACCTGGGTTCTAATCCCCGTTCCGCCACTCGTCTGCTGTGGGTGGGACCTTGGGCAAGTCACTTCACTTCTCTGGGCCTTGTTACCTCATCCCTAAAACGAGGATTAAGACTGTGAGCCCCACGTGGGGACCTGATTGCCTTGCATCCACCCTAGGGAATAGAACAGCGCCTGGCACAAAGTAAGCCCTTAACAAATACCATAAAAAAATAAAAGTGGTACTTTCCTGATTTCAAAGAGTTAAAGCACCTTCGCCCAGTGGCTTCTTAGATTAGGGAAAGAATTCTCCATAGGAGCTGATAAAAATGCCTCTGAAAATTTTGCCCTTTGACCGGGAGCTGTAGTTGACCCATGGATCAAATTAAGCAACTGGGATAGATACTTTCCCTTTTTTCCTCTTTCCAGCTCAGTACAAGAGTGTCAGGCAGTGACCTATGGACAAACTGCCAACACGATTATTGCATGTTTATGAGTGTCCAATCAGTGGAGCTTATGACACACTCTCCCCTTTCCCACCCCTAGACAGGCTGGACGATGGTGAATGTTTTGATAACTTTCCTCTGGATAAGTGGAAAAAGGAAAAGCACTAATGAAGAAGAACAGCTCGCTTCTTCGATTTAATTCCTTATTTCTGTAGGGGCTGGACCGAGTTTAGCCTAAATTGTTATACAAACTGATGACAATCATTCATTCGATTGTATTTATTGAGCGCTTAGCTGTGTGCAAAGCTCTGTGACATGAAATCTGCTCTGCTCCTCTGCGTCTCCTCCCTCCCCATCGCCCCGACTCCCTCCCTCTGCTCTACCTCCCCTCCCCACCCCACAGCATCTGTGGATATATGTACGTATTTACTATTCTATTTATTTTATTAATGATTTGTATTAATCTATAATTCTATTTATTTATATTGATGCTATTGACGACTGTCCACTTTGTTGTCTGTCTCTCCGCTTCTAGACTGTGAGTGAGCCCGTTGTTGGGAAGGAATTGTCTCTGTTGGCAAATTGTACTTTCCAAGCGCTTAGTACAGTGCTCTGCACACAGTAAGCGCTCAATGAATACGACTGAATGAATGAATGTTGCCAAATTGTACTTTGTAAGTGCTTAGTACAGTGTTCTGCACACAGTAAGCATTCAATAAATACTATTGAATGAATAAATGAAATTCACTGGACCTTTTCTGTTCCTTTGCTCTTGGTCACTCATTCTCCATAGAAATATCACATTTGTGATGGACTACTATATAAAATAAATTTCTGGTATAAATCCAGAAAAAAAAAGGATGACAAGGAGTTGTTTTATCTAACAAATTTATTGATCACAATCCATAGCAGATGATCACGATCACCTTCAAAAAACAGGGGCTTTGGGAAATACTGCCAATCAATCAATCAATCAATGGCATTGAACACTAACTGTGTGCAGAGCATTCATTCATTCATTCAATTGTATTTATTGAGTGCTTACTGTGTGCAGAACACTGTACTAAGTGCTTGGAAAGCACAGTTCAGCAATAAAGACAGACAATCCCTGCCCACACTGGGCTCACAGTCTAGACAATCTAGAAGCCTGGTGAGAAGCAGCGTGGCTCAGTGGAAAGAGCCCGGGCTCGGGAGTCAGAGGACATGGGTTCTAATCCTGGCTCCGCCACTTGTCTGCTGTGTGACCTTGGGCAAGCCACTTAACTTCAGGGTACTATACTAAGTGCTTGTGAGAGTACAATTCAAGGGTTGATGGAGAGACATGTTCTTTGTCCATGAGGAGCTTACAGTCTAGAGAGGGAGACAGACATTAAAACAAATTACAGATATAATAATTATTAACAATAATAATAATAATGGTATTTGTTAAGCACTTACTATGTGCCAAGCACTGTTCTAAGCACTGGGGTAGATACAAGGTAATCAGGTTATCCCACATGAGGCTCACAGTCTTCATCTCCATTTTACAAACGAATTGACTGAGGCAGAGAGAAGTGAAGTGACTTGCCCAAGGTCACACAGCAGACAAGTGGCGAAGCCAGGATTAGAACCCACATCCTCCGACTCCCGTGCTCTTTCCACGTACATCAGGCAGGGCCATGGGGCTGAGGATGGAGGGAATATTAAGTACTTAAAGGGTACAGACCCAAGTGGAGGGTGACACAGAAAAAAGAGGGAATGGGGGAAATCAATCGATTGTTTTTATTGAGTGCTTACTGTGTGCAGAGCACTGTCCTAAACCCTTGGAAGAGCACAATAAAACAGAATTGATAGATACGTTCCCTGTCCACAAAGAGCTTACATTTCAGACAGTATAAGGACTTAGTAAATAAAACGTTTGGAACGATTGTTTTTGCTCAAGCCAAGTACTGTATTAAAAATTTTCCCAAAGAGTAGGGCAAATGTACAGAGAAATACTCTTCCTTTTTAAAAGAACAAAATTTCACAAACGCAGGACAAGGACTTTATTTCCACAGTGGCTGAGTTCTAGTTTCAACACATTTTCAGAAATGAAAGGGAAGGAAAAAGAGTCTTTTCCCAGAGGGTAATTCAACAACACAGATAACAGCCCTTTCACAGATCAGCACTTTTACCCAAATTGCTAACCTTGTTTCTCAGTGTTTTTCAGCCGATCATTTTACCACAGAGATTAGACAACGGCCTCTTTCGGAGTTGAGATTTCTCATCTAATACTAAAAACTGGACAGTACAATCAGCAGTAGAACACAAGCTATTCACAGTTACGTACCAAATTAGACAGCTTTCACTTTTACAGTTACAACGAAATTACAGGATGGAAATTGACTTTGGCGAACCTGTGATTTGACAAATGGATTCTTTGCAACTTAAATTGCACCTTCTCACCGATCCATTTGGTTTCTTGGAAATATTCTAAGTGTAGGAATCTTTGGAAACTAGATGCGATAGAAACACAGGCCAGTGTTTCGACCAGCAATCAGGGAGCTGCGTTTCCTGGATTCTAAATTCAGTTCTGCGGGCAACCTCTGTCAAATCTTTTTTTTGCTTGGTCTCAGTTTCCCCATATATCCAGTACAACAGGATAGAAGCTGCCTGGCCTAGTGGAAAGAGCGAGGATCTGGGAGATAGAGGATTTAGGTTCTATTCACTGCTCTGCCAATTATCTGGTGCGTGACTTTGGGCAAGTCACTTAACTTCTCTGAGGCATAGAGAAGCTCTCAATGCCTCAGTTACCTCATCTGTAAGATGAGCATTAAGAATGTAATCCCCATGTAGGACAGGGATTGTGTCCAACCTGATTATCGAGTATCTGCCCCAGAGCTTAGTACAGTGCCTGGCACAGAGTAATAATAATAATAATAATGTTGGTATTTGTTAAGCGCTTATTATGTGCAGAGCACTGTTCTAAGCACTGGGGTAAACACAGGGGAATCAGGTTGTCCCACGTGGGGCTGACAGTCTTAATCCCCATTTTACAAATGGGGGAATTGAGGCACAGAGAAGTTAAGTGACTTGCCCACAGTCACACAGCTTAACAGATACCATTTAAAAAAAAAAAGCAGAAGTGATATCCCTTCCCTGACTCGCTGTTTTTTGAGTGATTTTGAATTTAGTCAGCAGTTTTGAAGTAGCATCTTAATCTAACTTGCAGTGTGAAAAGCCCAGAGTGATAGGGAATGTGCTCCTAAAATCCGATAAATTAATAAAATGCAATTTGCTAGTCAAGCAAGAACATCCTAGATGGGATTAAAAATCTCTTAGTGAAGAGGAAAAGCTCCACAGGAATAGAAGTACAGTTGATCAGTACTGAGATTGTTAAACAAAGACTCCTTCCTTAATTATTCAACACCCGGCTCTCTTTAAATGAGGTCCTTTCGTTCCCCATGTATCTTAATTTCGAGGGCTTCGATGGGGTGATTTCAGGAAAAGTTGTTGGAGGGTGTGGATCTTAAGAGCGGACGCTCTGTTCTTTTTAAGCTCAGTTTGGCCCGCGCTTTGATGTCATGTGAATGCACAGTAACTTGGTGGCTGGGTTTGTGTCCTCGTGGGATTCTTCCTTGCCAGTTCCACCCTCTGTCCCAGTTTGAACAGAAGTAGGGGCTTTGATTCCGAGTCTGGAGTGGTCAGTGGGGCCCAGGGAAGCCGGGGGAATCTGCATGCCTGCTTCCAGCCCACACCGGCCTGTGGTGCTCTTGACTTCCTAGGGATGCCAAGAATCATTCACGCGCCTAGACATCTGACTGTCTAGTGTGGATTGGCCAGGAGAGACCCTTACCTCCCACGGTGCTCTCCGACTGAGTGGAAAGCCACTTTGAAAATAAGGCCTCATCCTCCATTTCCTGGCCCCGCTCCCTCCCCTGATTTCAACAATGAGCCAGTCAAACTCATGAAACCTGTTGGGCTGAAACATCACACCACTGGGCATGAAAGGGAGCATTAATGGTTCCTTAGTAATAGTCGTACTGTTCTTGGCTGGCAGATCCGGAGAATTGGCATTTGGGTTGATTCGGAGCTACAGAAAACTCGCCCCATCCCAGAAGGAAGTAATATACAGCTTTCCCCTGCCAGAGTTGAAGAGAGGTGAGGTTGGATCGAGCAGAGTGGGAATGGATAGTTTGGGAGTCGGTATAAGTAGGAAGGAGCTTAATACCGTGCTTTGCACACAATAAGCGCTCAGTAAATACGATTGAATGAATGAGTGAATGGTTAACGGGGAGTGAGGTTGGGGGGGACTGGCTTGAAAAAGAGCAGTTGTCAGAAGGTCAGTCCCACTTCTCTAGTGGGAGCACAAGCCCTCTATAGCTTTTCCTTCGGACTATTTTTAGAATTCCAGGCCACAGTTTCTGGTAATAAACACCCCAACCACCGTGCATTAGAATGTGACATTCTGTTTGGCACTAGAGAAGAGGCCCGTGGTTGTTAAATGCCACCTGTGATGTGTAGGGTTGCCGCCTCTCAGCCCCACAAATAGTCTATACAATCAGATACCTTGTCACAGCGGTCTCCCGTCATCCTGTGTTTCTCAGAACAAGGTACTGGATCCGTGAATCATACGTACAGTAATCTACCTTAACACTAAATTGAAATATCATCTTCAGACTTTTCACATAACGGCTCCCTTCCTGGAACTTCGCGAAGGAGAACATCGAATCAATAAAGCCTGCTCTACGAGAAGACCCCAGAGTAAATGCCACGAAGAATTCCAGGGATTCCAGGTTGGAGCCAGGATAGAACTGGACTGATGGATATTAATTCAATCGTACGATCAGCCCGATTAAAGAGCACATCTTTCCCACTAACCTGTGCCTATGAAACTGCTCTGATGCAGGGAGGGGACTCTCTCATAATTTCCGCAGGGAATTCAAGGGGGTTGAAAAGAATGAGAAGCAGCGTGGCTCAGTGGAAAGAGCCCGGGCTTGGGAGTCAGAGGTCATGGGTTCGAATCCCGGCTCTGCCACTTGTCAGCTGTGTGACTGTGGGCAAGTCACTTCACTTCTCTGGGCCTCAGTTACCTCATCTGTAAAATGGGGATTAACTGTGAGCCTCACGTGGGACAATCTGATTACCCTGTATCTACCCCAGCGCTTAGAACAGTGCTCGGCACAGAGTAAGCGCTTAACAAATACCAACATCGTCATCATCATCAATGTAGCTCAAAAGAAGCTGACGGTTCACACTGGCTGGTGAAACGCAGTCAAGACAGCTGGAGAATGGGATCTTCAAGGAATGATTTTTGCTGGTTGCCATAAAGGAAAGGTAGATTTAAAAGATCATTCACCAGGAAGAGAGGAAACAGGTCATCACCTCCTGTTCGCCCAATCTATAAATAGACATCATCAAAGTATTCCCTCAAAGCAGCAGGTGGATCTGAGTTGGATCCCCAGCAGAAGCTCTCAGTTTCACCCCTTCTATTCATTGGTCTTGAATAACCTAGCAAAATACAAAGTCCAGGACTCCTGTGGGCTTCAAGAGTTCATGATTCAGAAGATAGAGCCACTAGGACAGAAATATAGCCAGGTCACAGATAGTCTGAGACTAGGAAAGTTTTCTTTTGGAAAGCGTGTGGGGCTGATGGTTCAATTTCCTTTTCTCAGAACATTAAATTTACTTCACCAATTTTTTTTTTAAAAAAAGGTTACTCCCTGTTCTCCTATAATGTGAAGGCCGTGTTCTTACAAAACTCCCCGAGAGGGAAAACGTTCACTGTAGTACCCATCCATTTTGACATCACGCACACCACCACACACCATTTCTTCTGACACCGCAGCACGCGGCATCCAAACGGAATCAAGTGTCAGGCAGACATTTCCTTATTCCCTAACGGTGGTTTAGCCAAGACCCATAGAGAAAAAAACTCATTAGGGCAGAACTGAGTGTATCTCTTTTGGAAAACAAAGTTCTCCCGGTAATTGTAGTAGGAAATGTCCGAACCTGATCACAAATGATCCTCAAATGTCAGGTGGACATCATGTTAAGACCTGCAAGCTGATGGCCACTGTTCCCTGGCCACTGGCTCTCTACGGCTCATTTTGGCTTTGTAGATGTAATGCCCCAAAGACAGGCTAAGAAAGGCCTGGAAAGTAGTGTGGCCTAGTGGAAAGAGCACAGGCCTGGGAGTCAGAGGACCAAGGTTCTAGTCCCAGCTCTTCCTCTTGTCTGATACATGGCCCTGGGCAAGTCATTTCTCTGTTGCCTCTTCTCCCTAATAATGTTAATAATGTTGGTATTTGTTAAGCGCTTACTATGTGCAGAGCACTGTTCTAAGCGCTGGGGTAGACACGGGGGAATCAGGTTGTCCCACGTGGGGCCTCACAGTCTTCATCCCCATTTTACAGATGAGGTAACTGAGGCCCAGAGAAGTGAAGTGACTTGCCCACAGTCACACAGCTGACAAGTGGTAGAGGCGGGATTCGAACCCATGACCTCTGACTCCAAAGCCCAGGCTCTTTCCACTGAGCCACGCTGCTCCCTCCTACTTAGACTGTGAACCCCAGGTGGGACAGGAGCTTTGTCCAACTTAAGTCACTCGTATCCACTCCAGAGTTTAGAACAATGTTTGACACATAATAAGCACTTAACGAATACCATATTTTAGAAAAAAGATGCGGGTGGGTTTCGTCCCCTCCTTCTCAAGTCCCAGGCTCTTTTCTTTTTCCTCCCCCACCAGCTCGCCCTCCCCCGGCTACTGGATTCAGAGCTTTGCCAAATCAGGTTCATCAGCCAAAGGGCTCCCCCATGGACCGGTCCCCTCAGATATCCCAAGCTGGGATGCCCAGGGGCACGTGGGAGCAGTTCTCGCCATCCAAGTCCTCTCGGGCCAGGCTGAGATGTCCCACCCGCCCGTTGCGCAGGGAGAACCGACCCGTCCTGGACGGAAGGCTGCTCTGCCCAGCCTCGCTGGGCTGGGCGGAGTCGCTGGCCCGCACCTCCACAAAGATCCGGTTGCGGGCACCTCCCCCCAAGAGTCCCCCGGGTCGCTCGGAGTAGGTCTCTCTGTGTTCCCCCCACACCAGCGAGCAGAACCGGGTCCGGAAAGCCTCCTGGAAGCCTCGGCGGAAGTTCTCGTTGAAGTAGCCGTAGATGATGGGGTTGGCGCTGCTGTTGAAGAAGGCCAGCCAGTGGGCGAAGGGGAAGATGTAAACCGTGACCACGTGGATCTGCCGCTCGCTCAGGTGGCCGTAGTCCGTCAGGAGCAAGAGGGACCACAGGGGCAGCCAGGAGAGGGTGAAGAACAGGGCCACGATGATCAGCATGTTCACCACCTTGGCCTTGCGCTTGGACACCCGCCTCCGCTCCACGGCCGCCCCGTCCGGCTGGGAACCCCGGGCCGGAGCGGAGGACTTGAAGAGCTTGAGGGCGATGCGGGCGTACATGACGACGATGAGCGTGAGCGGGGCCAGGTAGATGTGGGAGAAGAGCACCGTGGTGTAGATCTTGCGCATGCCCTTGCTGGGCCAGGCCTCCCAGCAGGAATAGAGCGGGTAGGAGCGGTTCTGGCCATCCACCATGAAGTGGTGCTCGTCCCAGGTGACGGTCAGCGTGACGGCCGACGGGCACATGATGGCCAGGGCCAAGGCCCAGATGACGACGATGGTCACCAGGGCCTCCTTTGGGGTCAGTTTCTGCCGGAAGGGGTGCACGATACAGCGGAACCTGCAAGGGGACGGAAGAAACATCGGTCAGCCGGTGGTATCGATAAGCCCACGATGCCGGCCGCGGGTGTCTCGGCCCCGACGCGGGCAAGCGAATGAGCCCTTTTGTGGGGTGGGGTTAAAAACCCCTCCGTCCCGTAGCCCTGCAATTAATAAACGGCCACCCTGCCGTTTCGGCCGGTGTTACAGACCTTCATCTACATCCGACTGGCTAGGCGGGGAGACGGTGTGGTCCTGTAGGAAGAGCAGAGGACTGGGGGTCAGGAGATCTGGGTTCTCATTCCAGCTCTGGCATTGGCCTGCTGGCTGACATTAGGCAAGTCACTTAACCTCTCTGGGGCTTGGTTTAATCGTCTAAAAAATGGGGATAAAACGAGCTGTGAGCCCCCTGTGAGGCAGGGATGGTATCCAATAAGAAAGCCTTTGAAGAAGTAGGGTGGCTTAGTGGAAAGACTACAGGAATGGGAGTCAGGAGACGTGAGTTCTAAACCCGGCTCCTGTTGTGTGACCTTGGGTGGGTCACTTCACTTCCCTGTGCCTCAGTTTCCTCACCTGTAAAATAGGCACTACACGCTCCTTCTCCCTCCCCCCTAGACCGTGAGCCTCGAGCGGAACAGGGATTGTGTCCAATCTGATTGTAGTGAATCTCCTATGCTTGACACATGATAAGCACTTAAAAACCATAATTACCGGTGTTAGTATAAGCTTGAATCTCTCCCAGCATTTAGCACATAATAAGTGCTTAATAAATGCCATAATTATTATAGAACATAATTGCAATGTTTGAAGAAAAGGTGGTAAGCATGTGGGCAGTGCCAGTCAAGACCAAAGAACTACAACTCCAATGTTCCTGAACCCAGGATTGGAGAGGAAAGTACTACTAGTGAACAGGCAGTTGTTGAAGTCCAGGGGGGCCCCTGCCCCCCAAAACCTCCACCCCTAAGGAGACCCCTTTCAGATCTGAGCTCCCCAAAGTCAACCCTCCCTCTCTCCCCTCCCCCCCACCAACCCTCTCCCCTACTTTCCCACCTTTCCCTGAACTATTCTCAGAGGAGATCTCCTCCCTCCTCGCAAGTGCCACCCCCTCCACCTGCGCCTCGGACCCCATTCCCGCTCACCTTATAAAAACCATCGCCCCTGCCCTCCTCCCTTCCTTAACTTCTATTTTTAACCACTCGATGTCCAATGGCTCCTTCCCCTCTGCCTTCAAACACGCCCACGTCTCCCCCATCCTAAAAATCCCGCTCTCGACCCCACTTCCCCTTCCAGTTATCGCCCTATCTCCCTACTACCCTTCCTTTCCAAAATCCTAGAACGAGTCGTCTACAATCGCTGCTTAGAATTCCTTAACTCCCATTCTCTCCTGGACCCCCTCCGATCTGGCCTGGGAGTCAGAAGGTCATGGGTTCTAATCCCAGCTCTGCCACTTGTCTGCTGTGTAACCTTGGACGAGTCACTTCACTTCTCCGGGGCTCATCTGTAAAATGGGAATTAAGAGTGTGAGCCCCATCTGGGACAGGGACTGTGTCCAACCTGATTTGCTTGTAGCCACCCCAGCGATTAGTACACTTCCCGGCACACAGTACGTGCCTAACAAATACCACAATCATTATCAACTCACCTTTCCACTGCAATAGCCACGAGGGTAAAGACCGACGCCGATACGGACATGCCCTGCACCAAGCCACTCATCTTGCACATGACGTTGTCGAAGGGCCACCCTGAAATGACAGAGTTGGTGGTATGTACACCTGTCCTGAGGGCGGGACGTGGGTGGCGGGGAAGGACTGAGGAGCTGAGGGCTAGTTGTGAAGATCTGGTAGCACGGAAACTTGCACCAGATCCTGACTTCCCACCTTGCCGAGAGACACCAAATGCTTGCTAAGTACTTATTATGGGCCGAGCACTGTTCAAAGAGCTGGGGCAGATACGAGTTAATCAGGATGGATGCAGTCCCTGTCCCACATGGGGCTCATACTCTTTATCCCCATTTTACAGTTGAGGTAACTGAGGGCTAGAGAAATGAAGTGACTTGCCCAAGATCACACAGCACACATGTGGTGGAGCTGGGATTAGAACTCAGGTCTAATTGTTAAGGTCAGCGCTTAACAGGTACCATCATTATGGTCGGTCCGTCTCCCCCGATCAGACCGTAAGCCCGTCAAATGGCAGGGACTGTCTCTATCTGTTGCCGACTTGTTCATTCCAAGCGCTTGGTACAGTGCTCTGCACATAGTAAGCGCTCAATAAATACTACTGAATGAATGAATGAAAGGTCCCTCTGACATTCAGAACCGTGCTGTATCCACTAAGCCATGCTGCTTCTCTAATATATTACTAATATTATTACTATCAATAATAATGCCAGTGGGACTTAGTGGAAAGAGCCTGGGCTTGGGAGTCAGAGTTATGGGTTCTAATTCCGACTCTGCCTCTTGTCAGCTGTGTGACTTGGGGCAAGTCACTTGACTTTTCTGTGCCCCAGTTACCTCATCTGTAAAATGGGGATTAAGACTGTGAGCCCCACGTGGGACAACCTGATTCCCCTGTGTCTACCCCAGCGCTTAGAACAGTGCTCTGCACATAGTAAGCGCTTAACAAATACCAACATTATTATTATTATATAACCTGATTACCTTGTATCTACCCCAGTGCTTAGTACAGTGCCTGGCACATAGCAAGGACTTAACAAATACCGTAATTATTATAAATGACGTGCCTTCTTCCCATTCCTCCTTTCTCCCCTCCCGCCTGCCCACTGTAGTTTTCCACTCTGGGGGATGCCCCTCGCTCACTCACCCGTGATCAGGTTATCCACCAGGGTGGTGGGCATGCAGAAGATGCCCACCAAGAGGTCGCTGACCGCCAGGTTGAGTATGAACATGTTGGTGACCGTCCGCATCTGACGGTTCTTCACCACGATGAAGCACACAAGCGTGTTGCCCACCATGCACATGAGGAAGATGAGGACGTAGGCCAAGATGAACATGGCGGCCACGGGCGGGGAGTGCTGGTAGTAAGAGGAGAAGGTGAGGTTTCCGCCTGGGGGGATCTGGGCGGCGGTCCCGTTCCTCGGGTCTGGAGAGCTCCTGTTGGCAGGGCGGGGGACGGTACCTAGGATTGAGGAAAAACGCCATCACTTCCTGAAGGCCAAAGAGATCCAGGACTCCATCCCTTAGACGTGAGCCCCATGTGGGAGAGGGACTTTGTTCAGCTTATTTTTTTTTTTAGGAGTATTTGTTTAGTGCTCACTATGTAACAGCCACTGTACTAAGTGCTGGGGTAGATACAAGGAAATCAGTCCATATCCCATTTTGGCCTCACAGTCGTAATCCCCATTTTACAGATGAGGTAACTGAGACCCAGAGTAGTTAAATGATTTTCCCAAGGTCACACAACAGACAGGTGGAGGAGCTGAGACTAGAACCCAGGTCCTTCCGACTCCCAGGCCCATGCTCTTATCTACCCTGGTGTTCAGCACAGTTCTTGGAACATAGTAAGTTCTTAACAATTATGACAAGATACAGTGTAGCCTAGGGATGGAGAGCAGGCCTGGGTGTCAGAAGGACCTGGGTTCTAATCTCTGTGCAACCTTGGGCAAGTCACTTCATTTCTCTGTGCCTCAGTTCCCTCATCTGTAAAATGGGGATTAAGACTTTGAGCCCCATGTGGGACAGTGTCCAACTTGATTAGCTTGTATCTTACTTCAGCGCTTAGTACAGTGCCTAGCACATAGCAAGTGCTTAGCAAATACCATAATAAACCTTTTTATCATTATCATTATTATTATTATCTGGCAGCATCTTCAACAGCGCTGATTAAGCACCTACTGGGTACAAGGCTCGTGGGCATTTAGTACAGTGCACCCTACCAAATGGAAGCTCAATAAACGCTACTACTGCTACAGGACCTGAGTTCTATTCCCCGCTCTACCACTTGTCTGCTGTGTGACTTTGGGCAAATCACTTCACTTCCCTGGGCCGCAGTTACCCCATCTGGAAAATGGGGATGGAGACTGTGAGCCCCACGTGAGAAAGGGATTGTATACTTCCTGATTTGCTTATGTCTGCCCCAGCGCTTAGTATGGTGTCTGGCACATAGTAAGCACTTAACAAATACCACAATTATTATTATTATTATTATTACTAAAGACAGTCTCTTCTCTCAAAGAGCTGTCAGACTAATGTTCCACCTCATTCCTGTTATTCCTAGTGATTGAAGCTGAAAGTACTATGCACTCAGAGTCTACGTCAACTTTCCGTTCCCCATTAAGGGAAAATGGATTCTGTAAGTGTTTAGACTTTTCTGTGTTTGTCCAGGCCCCAAGTAAAATAACCTAGATTCGTATTAAGACTAACATGACATTTTGCATTTCAGGCATCCAGCAGTTCTCTGCGAGGCCTACAGCTAGGCATTTTGCAGTCGTTTAACAAATAGGTCTTCTCTGCAGGCAGTGGGAAGCAATTTGCAAAGGTGATTCATGAAGGGAGCGGAGAATTATCCCTCTTCCCCCTCTCCAGTGACTAGGGCTGCCGACATCTTTGGGCATAGGCCTTGCCTATTAGTGAGGATAGTGGGGGGGGGGGGTCTCTCCGATCACCCCTCACCCACGTCCTCCCTCTGGCCTGGTATTGGCTCCCCCCTTCATAGCCGACAGATGATCACTCTCCCCACATTCAAAGCATTATTTAAAAGCACATCTCCTCCAAGAGGCCTTTTCCTACTAAGCCCTCATCTCCTTATCTCCTCTCCCCACTCTTCAAAGTTCTACTGAAGGCACATCTCTTCCAAGAGGTCTTCCCTAAGCCTTCTTTTCTTCTTCTCCCGCTCCCCTCCACACTGATATGCTCCTTTATTTATCCCCCATCCCAGCCCCACGACCCTTATAATAATAATAATAATGATAGCATTTGTTAAGCGCTTACAATGTGTCAAGCACTGTTCTAAGCACTAGGGGGGAAACAAGGTAATCAGGTTGTCCCATATGGGGCTCACAGTTTTTATCCCCATTTTACAGATGAGGTAACTGAGGCAAGGAGCAGTGAAGTGACTTGTCCAAACTCACACAGCCGACAAGTAGATTCGGACCCATGACCTCTGACTCCCAAGCCCTAGCTCTTTCCACGCTGCTTCTCTATGTGCATCCCTTAAGTACATATCTGTAATTTATTTGTTTATATTAATGTCTGTACCCACCCCAGCCCCCACTGCCCAGAATGTAAGCTCACTGTGGTCAGGGAATGTGCCCGTTTATTGTTACATTGTACTCTCCCAAGCGCTTAGTACAGTGCTCTGCATACAGTAAGTGCTCAATAAATACGATCGAATGACTGACTTTTCTTTCACTTTCTGCTACATTGTCTTGCGCTTGGATTCCCACCCTTTATTCACCCCGCCCCCAGCCCCACAACACTTTCGTACATATCCGGAATTCATTCATTTATATTCATGTCTGTCTTCCCCTCTAGACTGTAAGCTAGTTGAGGGCAGGGAACATGTCTTCCAACTCTGTTTTACTGTACTCTCAATGTGCTTAGTATAGTACTCTGCCCACAGTAAGTGCTCAATCAATATGACTGATTGATGAATTAGCGGGTATCCCTCCCTGGCCATAATTGGAGAAAACACAGATGGGAATATAACCAATCCTAGCCTCAGTCTCCACCTCTACCTTGGTTGGCCCCCCTTCCTACAATTGCTTCCAGGCCCCAGGGCTCACTGAGTACTGCTGGCACCCATTTTTTTTTTCTGGTACTCATTAAGTATTTTATTATGAGCCAAGCACCGTACTAAGCGCTGGGGTAGATACAAGCTAATCGGATCGAAAACAGTCCCGGTTCCCAATAGGGCTCACAATCTTAATCCCCATTTTACAGATGAGGTAACTGAGGCACACACAGAAGTTAAGTGACTTGCCTAAGGCTACACAGCAGACAAGTGGCAGAGCCTGGATCAGAACCCAGGTGCTTCTGACTCCCAGGCCCGTGCTCTGTCCACTGGGCCGGGCTGCATCTTGCTAGGCATGCTGCCTATCGAGAATTCATTCAATCGTATTTACTGAGTGCTTACTATGTGCAGAGCACTGTACTAAGCACTTGGAATGTACAATTTGGCAACAGATAGAGACAATCCCCGCCCAATGACGGGCTCACGGTCTAATCGGGGGAGACAGACGGCAGAGCAAAACAGAACGGAACAAAACAAGTAGTCTGGCATAAATATCAAGATAAATAGAATCATAGATATATACAAATCGTTAACAAAATAAATAGAGTAATAATATATACGAATATGCACTGTGCTGTGGGGAAGGGAAGGGGGAAGAGCAGAGGGCAGGAGAAGGGGGAATGGGGAGGGGAGGAGGAGCAGAGGGAAAGGGGGAGCTCAGTCTGGGAAGGCCTCCTGGAGGAGGTGAGCTCTCGGTAGGGCTTTGAAGAGGGGAAGAGAGAGGAAGAGAGGCGGATGTGAGGAGGGAGGACATTCCAAGACAGCGGTAGGACGTGGGCTAGGGAACAACTGGGGGACGGGTGCCAACGGGGGACCGTGACGAGGTGAGTGGCAAAGGAGTGGAGTGTACTGAGTGGGCAGTAGAAAGAGAGAAGGGAGGTGAGGTAGGAGGGGGCAAGGTGATGGAGAGCTTTGAAGCCACAAGTGAGGAGTTTTTGTTTCATGCAACGGTTGATAGGCAACCACCGGAGGTTTTTGAGGAGGGGAGTGACATGCTCAGAGCGTTTCTGTCGGAAGATGATCCAGGCAGCGGAATGAAGAATAGCCTGGAGCGGAAAGAGACAGGAGGAAGGGAGATCTGAGAGGAGGCTGACACAATAATCCATTCGGGATATTATGAGAGCTTGTACCAGCAAGGTATCGAGGGTTCTCCTTCCACTGTCCATCTTTTCTCTTTTGGCTACCAGGTCTACTCTTCTGAAGGTGATCACCCAGTCCAGTATTCCAGGCACCTATCTGTTTCAAGACAACCCTCAAAGAAGCTTAGCCTGTTGTTTGTCACCTCTGGAGTCAATGGCAGGGCTGGGCCCCCTTCCACCAAAGTAATAAATCAACTCTGTGCCTCGTAGAGGGGAAAGCTAGGGGTCCCATCAAACCCAGATTCCGTTCATGCAGCCACAGAACTCAACGAATCTCCAGGGATGCTAGGCAGGGCTCCTTCTGGAAGTGAAGCCTCTATCCTGTTCTATCCAGGGAAGGTTCTGGAGCGGGCAGTGCGAAGATTAGATGAGGAGGTCGTCACATCCAGTGTCATCAGGGCTCCTAAAATATCCTCCAGGTGAGTCTCATCTCACTAGAAGTTGGGGGTCTGAACTAAGGCAATGCTGTGGAAATAGCGTGGCCTAGTGGATCGAGTATGGGCTGGGAGTCGGAAGAACCTGGATATTTTATTGGTATTTGTTAAGCGCTTACCATGTTTCAAACACCGTTCTAAGCACTGGCTACAAGTACAAGTGAATTAGTTGGGCACATTTCCTGATCGTTCAGACTGTGAACACTTTAGTGGGCAGGGATTGTCTCTGTAGCTGAATTGTACATTCCAAGTGCTTAGTACAGTGCTCTGCTCACAGTAAGTGCTCAATAAATACTACTGATTGAATGAATGATCCGCATGGGGCTCATAGTGTAGGTAAGGGAGAGGACAGCTATTTAATCCCATTTTTACAGGTGAGGAAACTGAGGCTCAGAGAAGTTAAGTGACTTGCCCTAGGTCACATAACAAGCAACTGGCAGAGCCGGATTTAGAACCTAGATTCTCTGACTCCCAGGCCTGCGCTCTTTCCACTAGACCATGATGCTTCCACGCCATTGCCTAATCCCAGTCCTGCCCCTTGTCCGCGGTGTGACCTCGGCCAAGTCACTTAACTTCTCCGTGCCTCTGTTACCTCATCTATAAAATGGAGATTAAGACTATGAACCCTGTGTAGGACATGGACTGTGTCCAACCTGATTCATTTATGTCTACCCCAGAGTTTAGCACAGTGTCTGGTGACTAGTAAGCACTTAACAAATACTTCAAAAAAAGGCAGTTCAATGGTGGCCCAGAGGACGACCAGGGAAAAAGACCCCGTGGTTCCTGGTGAACATCTGGAATTAATATGGAGAGTCACCTGGGTGCCAGGGCAGTCCCCCAAGATGTGGCCATTGAACCCTGGTGGAGCCCAGTCAGGGGGATGGTCTCTGGGGGCTTGGAGTGAGGAGGGGACACCAGGAAGGTAACTAAGATCCACACCCACTTCACTTCTCTGGGCTTCAGTTACCTCATCTGTAAAATGGGGATTTGAGACTGTGATCCTCACATGGGACAGGGAACGTATCCAATCCCATTTGCTTGTATTCACCCCAGCGCTTAGTACAGTGCCTGGTTCATAGTAAATGCTTAACAGATATCATAATTACGTTATTATTATTATTATCCAACAGGAAAGAAGCTTCCTTGGGACTTCCCCAGAGATTTCCAGGGGAAGATGTGTTTGAAAGTGATTTTTAAGGGTCAAATGAGAGGCTCTCTCCTCCCTGCATTAACTAAACTGCTTGCGGAAACGGAATCTCAGAAAGGGAAAGGCGACTCCCGCATTTCCTCCCCACAGCCAGGAAGCGTGGAAAGAGAACCCAGATTCCATTCCAGGCATGTGCATCATCCTCTTGGCAACACCGTCTTAGCTGTGTCTGTGGCTGATGCCAAAGTCTTTGGCCTTGGAGTTGTCGGGTAGCTGGTTTAGAAAGCCAGATGGGATTGAAAAGCAGTGAGTGAAGTTCTCTCTAAGGACCCCAGGTGTCCACCAGAAATGGAGGAGGCCGAGATAAGGATCAGTTTCTTGTTCTCTCAGAAGCCAGCCCTCCTATCTGCTTGATTCAGAGCCCAGTCCCGAGCTGGTCCCAAGACTGGCCCAGGGCTATGCTAAAAGCAGCATGGACTAGTGGCCAGGACCCAGGCCGGGGAGTCAGAAGAACCTGGGTTCTATTCCCGGCTCTGCCATTTGCCTGCTGTGTGACCTTGGGCAAGCCACTTCATGGTCTAGTGGATAGAGCACGGGCCTGGCAGTCAGAAGGTCATGAGTTTTAATCCCCACTCCTCCACTTGTCTGCTGTGTGACCTTGGGTACATCACTTCACTTCTCTTTGCCTCAATTACCTCTTCTGTAAAAGACTGTGAGCCCCACATGGGACAGGGACTTCATCTGACCTGATTTGCTTGTAACCACCCCAGCTCCTAATACAGTTCTGACATATAGTAAGTGCTTAACACATACCATAATTATTATTATCATTATTATTATTATTTTATTATTCTCAGTTCCTCATCTGTAAAATGGGGATTGAAACAGTGAGCCCCATGTGGGATAGGAACTGTGTCCAATCTGATTTGCTCGTATCACTCCAGCACTTAGTTCAGTACCTAAAACATAGCTGGCACTTAACAAATACAGAATTATTATCATTAGAAAGGGAAAGAAAGAAGCAACCTCTGACACTCCCCGGTCAGGATGGAGCCTGGGCCCCCTCAGCCCAGGAAGACTTTTAGCCCAGTCTTATACTCTGCCTGGGAATGTCGACGGGGAGAATCAGCAAGGGGGAAAAGGAGAGTTTAAGGCAGAACCAGAGATTCCCAAGCCCTGCTTTAGGGAAGCAACATGGTCTAAAGGAAAGAGCACGGGCCTGGGAGTCAGAGGATGTGAATTCTAACCTTGCCTCTGCCACCTGTCCGCTGCTTGACCTTGGGCAAATCGCTTCAGTTCTCGATGCCTCACAATGAAGGGAAGTTGTAACAGTGGACATTGGAAGCTGTAACAATGGACATTGGTCTGATTTCTCCACCTCCTCCACCATGTCATGATGTCGAAAGGGCTTGCTTTTTCTTCTCTTAGCCCTCCCTGACTAAGTCTTCATTTCCTTTTCTCCCACTCCCTTTTGTACCACCCTCACACTTGGATTTGCCCCCTTATCCACCCCTCTGTCAGTCCAAAGCACTTACGTACAGATCTGTAATAAATTTATTAAAATTAATGTCTGTCTCTCTCTCTAGACTCTAAGCGTCTTGTGGGCAAGGAACATGTCTACCAACTCTGTTATAATGTACTCTCCCAAACACTTAGTATAGTGCTCTGCACACAGTAAATGCTCAATAAATACGCTTAATAATAATAATAAATATGATTGACTAATTGATTCTCTTTCTCTCTCAGAAAGCATGCCTTTTGCCCCTGCCCAGGTCCTTCAAAGCTCCCAGGAGGCACCGTGAAACCGGGACCCAACGAGGAGTCATTTTCTCTGTCAGTTAATCGAACAGTGGTATATATTGAGCACTTACTGTGTGCAGAGCACTGTACTAAGCACTTGGCTCATTATATTGTACTCTTCCAAGGGCTTAGTACAGTGTTCTGGACACAGTAAGTATTCAATAAATATGATTGATTGATAGTTTGATTAATAGAGTTGGTAGGTGCAATCCCTGCCCATAACGAGCTTACATATCTAAATGGGGAGACAGACATTAAAATGAATTACAGACTGGGGAAGCTGGAGACTATAAGGATATGGAGAGTGTAAGGATGTGGAGAATATAAGGAGATGAAGGGTATAAGGAGATGGAGAGTATAAATATGTGGACGGTTTAAGGATATGGAAAGTATAAGGAGATGGATAGTATAAGGGTATGGAGAGTATAAGTGTAAGGAGAATATAAGTGTATGGGAATATAAGGATGTGGAGAGTATAAGGATTGTGGAGAGTATAAGGATGTGGAGAGTATAAGTGTATGGAGAGTATAAATGTGTGGAGAGTATAAGGACGTGGAAAGTATAAGGATGTGGAGCGTATAAGGAGGTGGGGAGTATAAGGTGGTGGGGAATATAAAGACATTAAGCATGTAAGGATAGGGAGACTATAAGGATATGGAGAGTATAAGGATGTGAACATAAATGCCTTGGGACTTTCGGCACTCAGACGGCCGAGAAGTTACAACCCAACTGACACTGCCCCTCCGAAGCACCGTGTCCCTGACTGTGACTGTTTGCAAGAGTCTGAACTCATCCGAGCCCAAACGGTCTCATCGTGCTTCCTGTTGGACGTCTCCCAAACACATGCCATTAACAGCTGCGGGTTCCCACTGTCCTGTTTTTTCACACCGCCCTACTCTGTGTCACTGTTACCTTAATGAGCCTGACCCACAGATGGTCTAAGTCAATAATAATAATAATAATAATGTTGGTATTTGTTAAGCGCTTACTTTGTGCCGAGCACTGTTCTAAGCGCTGGGGTAGACACAGGGGAATCAGGTTGTCCCACGTGGGGCTCACAGTCTTAATCCCCATTTTACAGATGAGGTAACTGAGGCACAGAGAAGTTAAGTGACTTGCCCAAAGTCACACAGCTGACAAGTGGCCGAGCCGGGATTCGAACCCATGACCTCTGACTCCAAAGCCCGTGCTCTTTCCACTGAGCCACGCTGCTTCTCTAAGTCAAGTGTGGTGTTGGCTTACGGGCCCCTTGCCTCTTGCCTCACAAATTGTTTCACAAATCTCTAGTCTCCTCCACACCACGTATGAGTACTTGGCTGAGGGGAAAGAGGGGAGACACGAGTCAGGGGGCCAATGAATTAATAAATGGTATTCATTGATATCATTTATTGTTACCATTTACTGATACCAGAGCACTTGGGAGAGTACAACAGAGCAATACAACTAGAGAAGCAGCATGGCCTAGTGAATAGATCATGGGCCTGGGAGTCAGAAGGATGTGGGTTCTAATCCCGGCTCCATCACTTGTCTGTTGTGTGACCTTGGGCAAGTCATTTAACTTCTCTGTGCCTTAGTTACCTCATCTGTAAATGGGGGATTTATTCTGTGAGCCCCATGCGTGGGAAATGGACTGTGTCCAACTTGATTAGCTTGAAATAATAATATAATGATAATAATCGTATTTGTTAAGCACTTACTCTTTTCCAGGAACCGTTCTGAGCTCTGGGTGGATACAAGCAATTTGGGTTGGATTTGCCCTTTTGCTTAGTACAAAGCTTGACATATAGTAAATGCTAAACAAATACCATTTAAAAAAAGAAGAGTTGATAGACACATTCCCTGCCCATAAGTAGCTCAAGGGCCATCAGTTTGAAACCCAGAACTCTGAGGCAGCTCAGTCAGGTCTCTAAACCTTTCTGTGCCTCAATTTCCCCATACGGAATATGAAGAGAGCTCCCCAGGGTAAAAGAAAGCTGGAGGAACCTCCGGAAAGGACAGTGAGCTGAGGAAATGCAGAGTTTTCATCCTTGTTCCCGGTCCCTGCTCCCTGAAAGAGCAGCTCCTAGCCATCTTTCCCATAGATAACCTGACCTGTAGAGCTGTCTCCCTCTCTAGACTGTAATCTCGTTTTGGGCAGGGAATGAGTCTCTTATATTGTTATATTGCTTTCTCCCAAGCACTTAGTACAGTGCTCTGTACAAGGTAAGCGCTTAATAAATATGTATGACTGGCCTGCCAGCTGTTAGCTGGAGAGCCATAGATGGGGGAGCTCCTTGCAGCCAAATCTAGCAGGTCCCCTGAATTACTCAAGGCGGATTCCCATTTTCTGGCTCTAGGGTAGTAGCTATAGTAATAATTAAGGGCTTACTGTGGGCAGAGCACTGGACAAAAATGTTCAGTCAATGTCTCTCCACTGGTGGGCAAGTCACTTAACCTCTCTGTGTCTCAGTTACCTCATCCATAAAATGGAGATTAAGACTGTGAGCCCCGCATGGGACAACCTGATTACCTTGTACCCGCCACCCCCCCCAGCACTTAGAACAGTGCTTGCCACATAGTAAGCGCTTAACAAATGCCATCATTATTATCATTAGCATTCCTTTATTCATTCAATCGAATTTATTGAATGCTTACTGTGTCCAAAGCACTTTACCAAGCTCTTGAGAGAGTACAATATAACAAACAGACACATTCCCTGCTCACAGTGAGCCTACGGCTTAGCAAGACGCCTCAAGAACTTCCAGTGGTTGCCCTTCCGCATCCAGATCAAGCAGAAACTTCTTATCATCTCCCTTAAAACCCTCAAGCACCTTGCCACCCTCCTACCTCACCTCACTGCTCTCTTTCTAATAATAACAATAATGATGATGGTATTTGTTAAGTGCCCAGCCTGCACACTTCGCTCCTCTAATGCCAACCTTCTCACTGTACCTTGATCTCCTCTATCTTGCTGTCAACCTTTTGCCCACGTCCTGCCTCTGGCCTGGAACGCCCTCCTTCCTCAAATCCCACAGACAACTACTCTTCCCCACTTCGAAGGCTTATCGAAGGCACATCTCCTCCAAGAGGTCTTCCTTGACCCAGCCCTCCTTTCCTCTTTTCCTAGTCCCTTCTGCATCCTCCTGATTTGCATCTCCTACTCATCCCTCTCTCAGCCCCACAGCACTGGCACAGTGGAAAGAGCGTGGGCTTGGGAATCAGAGGACGTGGGTTCTAATCCCAGCTCCGTCACTCACCTGCTGTGAGACCTTGGGCAAGCCATTTAACTTCTCTGGGCCTCACTTCCTTCATCTGCAAAATGGGGATTAAGACTGTGAGCCCCACGTGGGACAACCTGATTACCTTGTATCTACCCCAGCACTTAAAACAGTGCTTGGAACATAGTAAGTGCTTAGCATACACCATCATTATTATTAATAATTGCTGACTCCCCTTCTAAACTGTGAGCTCACTGTGGGCAGGAAATGCGCCTACCAACTCTGTTATATTGTACTCTCCCAAGCTCTTCTTACAATGCTCTGCTCACAGTAAGCGCTCAATTAATAAGATTGATTGAACAATTACAAAACACTGGGAAAGAATACACAGGTGCAGCGGCGGCACGGGAGAGAGTCGAGAGGGGGACTCAAGTTTACTGAGCAGAAGGAGACGTTGGTAAACCACTTCGATATCTACCAAGAAAACTGTATGGATACACTACCAGAATGATTGTATCCCTATCCCTCAGGAGGCTTGGATTCAGGGAAATCTCCTAGGACCTTTCTCTGTGAGGCGGGGGCGGGGGGTAGAGGCACTCCTTCCAAACTCCACAGAATTCTCCTCAGACACTTGAAAGGGGCTGCTGTTTATAGAACAGAATGGAACAAAATAGAACAGGAAAGAATCGAATGGAACAGAAGAGAACAGAATAAAATAGAGCAGGACAGAACTGAATGGAATAACAGAATAGAACTGATCAGAGCAGAACTCCCTTCCCTGGCCCCCAGCAAGTCCCAGGTGGGCCTCTTTCCTTTGGATTTGGTTGGCCATGATTCTGGCAAGCAGCATAGCATAATGGATAGAGCCCGGGCCTGGGAGTCAGAAGGTCATGGATTCTAATCCCAACTCCACTACTTGTCTGCTTTGTGACCATAGGCAAGTTGCTTCTCTTCTCTGCGGCTCAGTCATCTCATCTGTAAAATGGGGACTGAGACTGTGAGCCCCACATGGGACAGGACTTGTCCAACTTGATTTGCTTGTATCGTCCCCAGCACTTCATTCATTCATTCGGTAGTATTTATTGAGTGTTTACTATGTGCAGAGCACTGGACTAATAGTGCTTGGAGTGTACAATTCGGCAACAGATAGAGACAATCCCTGCCTAATGACGGGCTCACGGTCTAAACGGGGGAGACAGCAAAGCAAAACAGAACAAAACAAAACAGTCTAGCGCAGACATTATCAAGATAAATAGAATCATGGAGATATAGACATCATTAACAAAATAAATAAGGTAATAAATAATATGTACAAATATGCACAGTGCTGAGGGGAGAGGAAGGGGGAAGAGCAGAGGGCGGGAGAGGGGGAATGGGGAGGGGAGGAGCAGAGAGAAAGGGGGGCTCAGTCTGGGAAGGCCTCCTGGAGGAAATGAGCTCTCAGTAGGGCCTCAAAGAGGGAAAGGGAGTTAGTTTGGTGATTAATACGGTGATTCGGCGATTAATACGGTGACTGGCACATAGTAAGCGCTTAACAAATACCATCATTATTATTGTTACTAATGCAAGTTCTCAGGCAGGAGGTGGGCTGAAAATAGCCCCAAACACCCCTTTTAGACTGCACCCACCCCTTTTAGACTGCAAGCTCCTTGTTGGCTGGGGTGTACAAATAACTGTACTGTACTCTCCCAAGAGCTTAGTTCCCCTTCTCAGGGGCACCCCTGGAGTTTCCAGTACTTCACCAGCCTTGACTTCGGGAGGGAGAGACAAGCGGAGGTATACTCATTCCACTCTTAGCTTGGGTAGTGGCTAGAGAGTGGAAGGCAATCTGCTACAAGTCAAAACTCACCTGTGGTGAGTTCGATGGCAGTTGCAATCCATAGCTAACACCCCAAAGCAAATGGGTGGCTATCAGTTCATTTTTATCATCTCCATGGTTTCTGCTTTCTCTCTGGCTTTGCAGATTTGTAGATTTGGTGCCTGCCCTTCTCCTTTCCCAGGTCCTTCCACCCCAGAGGCCAATTCCTTTATATTAAAGGGAAAGCACTCTGAGAGATGGGGCCCCAGGGGATAGAGGGTGAGAGCTCTCTCCCCACGAGAGCTACTACTAAAATCACACCACCTCCAAAAGGCCTTCCCTGATTAAGTCGTCATTTCCCTCAGCCTGTGCCTACCCCACCTTCATCTGCAATCATTCTGGTAGTGTATCCATACAGTTTTCTTGGTAGATATCGAAGTGGTTTACCATCGTCTCCTTCTGCTCAGTAAACTTGAGTCTCCCCCCTCGACTCCCCCTTTTCCCTCTGCTCCCTCTGCTCCCCCTCAAACCCCCCTTCACCTCCCCTCAGCTAAGCCCTCTGCCATGAGAACCAGTGTTGCCTAGTGGACAGAGCACGGACCTCAGGAGGCAGAAGGACCTGGGTTCCTATCCTGGCTCCACCACTTGTGACCTGGAGCAAGTCACTTCTCTGTGCTTCAGTTACCTCATCTGCAAAATCCAATCAGTAGCGCATATTGAGAGCTTACTGAGTGCACAGCCCTGGAAATAATAATAATAACTGTGGTACTTGTTAAGCACTTACTATGTGCCAGGCACTGTACTAAGTGCTGGGGTAGAAGGAGGTCAATCAATTTGGACACAGCCCATGTCCCACTTGGGGCTCACAGTCTTAATCTCCATTTTACAGATGAGGGAACTGAGGCAGAGAGAAGTGAAGTGACTTGCCCAAAGTCACACAGGTTCGAATTCCGGCCCTGCCACTTGTCAGCTGTGTTACTGTGGGCAAGTCACTCCACTTTTCTGTGTCTCAGTTACTTCATCTGTAAAATGGGGATTAAGATTGTGCGCCTTATGTGGGACAACCTGATTACCCTGTATGTACCCCAGCGCTTTGAACAGTGATAATAATGTTGGTACTTGTTAAGCGCTTACTACGTGCAGAGCACTGTTCTAAGCGCTGGCGTAGACACAGGGGAATCAGGTTGTCCCACGTGGGGCTCACAGTCTTAATCCCCATTTTACAGATGAGGGAACTGAGGCACAGAGAAGTTAAGTGACTCGCCCACAGTCACACAGCTGACAAGTGGCAGAGCTGGGATTCTGCTCTGCAGAGCTGCATTTGCATTTGCTCTGCATTTGCTCTGCAGATTCTGCTCTGCAGCTCTGCAGAGCTGCATTTACTCTGTGCAGCTGCTCTGCACAGAGTAAATGCTTAACAAATACCAACGTTATTATTATTAATCAGTTGCCGTGCTGCCCCAGCACGGGGGAATCTGTCCGGGCTCTTGAGGTGCAGCTCAAGTAACACTCCCATTGGCATATCAGAGGGGGTCCCCCAGACTCTCCACTGCCCGCTGGATCCTCCCTCCAGAGGAGGCGGAAATAACGACGGTATTTGTTAAAGCATTTGCTATGTGCCAAGCACGGTATTAAGCCCTGGGGTGGATGCAAGCAAATCGGGTTGGACACAGTCCCGTCCCATGGGGGGCTCACAGTCTCAATCCCCATTTTACAGATGAGGTAAACTGAAGCCCAGGGAAGTGAAGTGACTTTTCCAAGGTCACACAGCAGATTAGTGGGGGAGCTCGCATTAGAACCGATGACCTTCTGACTCCCAGGCCCTGGATCTATCCGCTACGCCATGTCGCTTCTCATGACGCATCCGTGGGGCGACCACTATAAAAATGAAGACGGGATAGCAGGGCTCCAAGAAGGTGGAAAATCTGAGGTGTCTTCTCAGCATTCTGCACCCTCAGCACTCTCTCCGATCCTCTCAACCTTAATTCTCCCAAGCACTTAGCACTGCGCTCTGCACACAATAAACGCTCAACAAATACGATTCGACGAATGAATAATTCTCCTCCCTGTCTTCTCCACCCTCCTCTAGGTTGGGGCTCTACCTCCGGGTGCCCCTGGTGACACAGATGCAGCCCAGGCAACAGGGAAGGTGGAATGAATCCGTTCACATTCCCTGGGGTTTTTTGTAGTCACCTAATAGCGGGGACCGAGGAGGCTGAAATGGAGCGGAGCTGGACTCTGGCTGCGGGCCAGGGACAGACAGGCTGGATTTAGATGCCAGCTGACTCACTACATGACAGGACTCCAGTTCCCTCATCTGCAAATGGGAGCCACTGTTCGGGGGGGCTGGCCAGGAGGGCGAGTGCTTCTGTTGCAATGGAAGGATTAGAAGGACCTGGGTTCTAATCCCGTCACCATTCATTCATTCAATAATAATAATAATAATGTTGGTATTTGTTAAGCGCTTACTATGTGCCGAGCACTGTTCTAAGCGCTGGGGGAGACATAGGGGAATCAGGTTGTCCCACTTGGGGCTCACAGTCTTAATCCCCATTTTACAGATGAGGGAACTGAGGCCCAGAGAAGTTAAGTGACTTGCCCACCGTCACACAGCCGACAAGTGGCAGAGCTGGGATTCGAACTCATGAGCCCTGACTCCAAAGCAATCCTATTTATTGAGTGCTAACTGTGTGCAGAGCAATGTACTAAGTACTTGGAAAGTACAATTTGGCAACAAATAATAGTAATAATGATGGCATTTGTCAAGTGCTTACTATGTGCTGAGCACTGTTCTAAGCGCTGGGGTAGATGCAGGATATTCAGATTGTCCCGTGAGGTTCACATTTTTTTAATCCCCATTTTTACAGATGAGGTAACTGAGGCCCAGAGAAGTGAAGTGACTTGCCCGTGGTCACGCAACAGACAAGTGGTGGAACCGGGATTAGAACCCACAACCTCTGACTCCTAAGCCCAGGCTCTTTCCACTAAGCCACGCTGCTTCTCTGACAATCCCTACCCAACAACGGGCTCACAGTCTAGAAGGGGGGAGACAGACAACAAAACGAAAGATAACAAGTAGACAGGCATCAATAACATAGGCAGGCATCAATAGCACACGTCTGCTGCGTGACCTTGGGCAAATCATTTCACTTCTCTGGGCCTCAATTACCTCATCTGTAAAATGGGATTAAGATTACTCATTTGTTCATTTAATCATATTTATTGAGCACTTACGGTGTATAAGGATGTACTAACTGTTTGAAAGAATATAACAATAAACAGAATGCCCACAACGAGTTTACAGTCTTTGAGCTTCATGCGGGACAGGGATTGTGTCCAAACTGATTAGCTTGTATGTACCCCAGAGCTCAGAACAGTGCTTGACACATAGTAAGTGCTTAACAAATACTATTATTATTATTAGGGCTAGATACTGGGAAGACTTTTCTACAATTGAGTGCTGCGTATGTTTCAGGGCCAGTGATAGAAACTCCTTATCTGGAAATTTCTAGGAAGAGCCTGGGAATTTCACCTTCTGGAAGCAGAAGATGACATAATAATCATAATAATGTTGGTATTTGTTAAGCGCTTACTATGTGCCGACCACTGTTCTAAGCGCTGGGGTAGACACAGGGGAATCAGGTTGTCCCACGTGGGGCTCACAGTCTTAATCCTCATTTTACAGATGAGGGAACTGAGGCACCGAGAAGTGAAGTGACTCGCCCAAAGTCACACAGCTGACAAGTGGCCGAGCCGGGATTCAAACCCATGATCTCTGACTCCAAAGCCCGTGCTCTTTCCACTGAGCCACGCTGCTTCTCTGCTGAGGTGACCCCTCCAAGTCCCTACAGATACCTCAGGTTTTCTGCTTCCATACTTAGCGTCCATCTGCAGCCTTGGGATGGTGAGAGGAGGGAGGGTGAGCATAGACAACAATTACATTTTGGACCAAGATGATCCTTACCTCCCGGCCGAGGACCAACCCATCTGTCCCCCCACCCTAATAATAATAATAATGACAGTAGTGATAATCATAATGTTTTTTGTTAAGCACTTACTAGGTGCCAGACACTGTCAGTGGGTGCAAAGTCCTGTACTACTGGGTATAGAGTCAGTACTAGGTGTTTAATTGTTATCGTGGTTGTAAAGCACTCACTGTGTTCCAGCCACTGTAATAATAATCATTATGGCATTGTTAAGTGCTTACTATGTGCCTATAAGCAAATTGGGATGGACCCAGTCCCTGTCCCACGTGGGGCTCACAGTCTCGATCCCCATTTTACAGATAAGGTAAACCGAGGCCCAGAGAAGTGAAGTGACTTGCCCAAGGTCACAGCGCAGACAAGCGGCAGAGTCAGGATTAGACTCCCAGGACGGTGCTCTATCCACAACACCATGCTACTTCTCTTAATGAGCACAGAGCACTGTACTTAATACTTGGGAAACGGACAATAAAAGTATAAAAGGCAGGGGTTGCAACTTCCGACTCTGTGGTATTATACTCTCCCAAGAGCTTACTACAGTGCCCCGCACACCCTATAAATACTACTGATAGATTGATTATAAAAATGTAATCTCTCAAGGATTTTGTAATCTAATGGGGCAGGCAGACACCAATTGACCATCACAGGGGACAATTAAGGAAGAGTTATCAATATTGTGGGCAGGGAATATGGCTACCAACTCTGTTATACTGTACTCTCCCAAGTGCTCAGTGTACAGTGCTCTGAACGCAGTACTCAGTAAATAGCCCTCAGTAAATACCGTTGATTGATAATGGACGGAGGCAGATAAATGAATCACCAATAAGCAGATACACAGATGGGTACTCAGAAGGCCGATGGGGTGGCATGATTGTGAGGTTGGGAGGATTAATCAGGGAATTCCTCCTGGAGGAGGTGGTTTAAGCGGGCTTTATAGGACAGAGGGACATGGTTTAGAGGAGATGAGGAGGGAGGGTGTCCCAGGAAGTTACACAATGGCCTGGAGGCAAGAGAGTCAAAGGTGAGGAATGGTGAGGATGGAGAGTTGCAGGTTAGTTCCGAGTGTCAACCAGCTCACCAAATGGTCACCAGCCTCCCCACACTCATTCATTTCATCAAATTTATTGAGTGCTTACTGTGTGCAGAGCACTGTACTAAGCACAGTAAGCTCTCGATAAATATGATTGAGATAATAACCTGCCCACACTGTGACCTCCGGCCCCTCGAGTCACCAGTGACCACGGTGGCGGGGAATCTAGACTCAAGAGCTCTTCAGTCGTATTTATTAAGCCCTTACTGTGTGCAGAGCACTGTACCAAGCTCTTGGGAGAGTACAATACAACCATAAACAGGCACATTCCCTGCCCACACTTATTTTACAGTCTAGAGGCGAGCAAACATCAGTACAAATAAATAAATTACAGTTAAGTGCCGTGGGGCTGGGGAAGGACAAAGGGGACATCGCAAAGGGAGTGGGAGAAGAGGAAAGCGGGGCTAGTCAGGGAAGGCTTCCTGGAGATGTGCTTTCTCCCAGGATCCCTCCAAGGCTCCTCCCGGGGCTCCCTCCAGAGTTTCTCCCCACCCCCATCCTCACCACCCACCCCTGGCTTCTTCTAGGACTCCCCCCAAGGGCTTATCCCAGGACTCCTCCCTATGTCCTTCCCGAGGCACTGTGGATGATGCCGGCAGAAGTGGCTTGGTGTAGTGGATAGACCACGGGCCAGGGAGTCAGAAGGTCATGAGCTCTAATCCCGGCTCCGCCACTTGTGTGCCGTGATGCGGCCTTGGGCAAGTCGCTTCACTTAGTTCCCTCATCTGTAAAATGGGGATTGAGATTGTGAGCCCCACGTGGGACAGGGACCGTGTCCAACCCGATTTGCTTGTATCCACCCAGTGTCTGGCATATAATAAGCGCTTAACAAATGCCATAATTATTGTCATTATATCCAAGACATTGCCTTCCACCGGCCACTTTTTCCTGGACCATTGCCATTTCTCGGCCCATGGGCAAAGTTTGGATCGAGTGGAAGGAGGAAGCTGCGGAGAACGATCAGAGAGGACTCTCTTCCGGCTTGGCCCCGGTTGCCCTTCTCCTCCTTCCAGTGCTCCCCGAATCTCCAGGACTCGATGAAGGCCCCAGGAGCCTAGGAAACAGGATGTGCTTAAAACATCCAGCTTTTCCCATCCTGGGAGCGATCATCAATCGATCAATGGTATTTATTGAGTGCATACTATGTGCAGAGCACTGTACTAAGAGCTTGGGAGAGTAGGATACAACAGAATTAGCAGATACATTCCCTGTCCATAACGAGTTTACAATCCGGAGACTTTTATTCCTTGTAATCTTCTCTGGTTTCTAGAGGCAGGGAAAACGGTCCAGGCTTGTGGAGGAGGAGAGGGGCGGAAGAAAAGGTAGAGAAATAGGAAGAAAAGGAGACAGAGGAGAGAAACAAGGAGGGGGGCAGAGACAGATGGAGGGAAAGACAGAGAGAAGAAAAGAGAGATAACAGGGGATATGAGAGACAACAGCAGGGCAACCACTCTCACACACTCACACATTCATAGATATCTTCACAAAGACAGATACACCATCCCTAGATACACTTACACACACACGAACACTGTCACCCGCCCTCCAGTCTTGCAGACAGATACCCGCTCAGCGCCACATACACCCAAATTTATAGGCAGCACATACACACAGACGCTCTCGCGGGCAGCCCCACGTACCAACACCCACTCGTCTGAAGATTCACAGATAGCCACACCCACACACACACACACACACACACACAGACACACACAGGAGCTCCCACCAGAGAGCTCAGTGCGCGTAGAGCAGCAAGCAGGAGCAGTAAGAGGACGTGAGGAAGAGGGTCGGGAAGGGGCAGTGAGCGGCCGCTGCCGTCCGGCTGGACTTCCACCAGAGCTGCCCGGCCCGGGGCCCTTAGCCTGGCAGAAGCAGCAGCAGCAGAGGACTTGAACAGGGGCAAGATCTGGAGAGTCGGAGGTCCTGAGTTCGAATCCCAGCTCTGCCACTTGTCAGCTGTGCGGCTGTGGGCAAGTCACTTCTCTGTGCCTCAGAGCTCTGGAGAGCTGAGCAACAGTGGCAGGAAAGGGTGGTGATGGCAGAAGGAGTGGCCTCCAGATAATAATAATGTTGGTATTTGAGAAGCGCTTACGATGTGCAGAGCACTGTTCTAAGCGCTGGGGTAGACACGGGAATCAGGTCGTCCCACGTGGGGCTCACAGTCTTCATCCCCATTTTACCGGTCCCTCGAGCCAGAGCTCTCTTCATTAATTAATTCAAACGTTCATTCATTCAATCGTATTTACTGAGCAACAGAGACAATCCCTATCCAACAATGGGCTCACAGTCTAGAAGGGCTCACAGTCTAGACAGACAACAAAACAAGTAACCACACATCAGTAGCATCAAAATAGATGAAGAGATTTAAGGATATATACACATCACTGATAAAATAGAGTAATAAATATGAACAAATAGACACAAGTGCTGTGGGGCGGGGAAGTGGGTAGAGCAGAGGGGGGGAGTCGGGGCGACGGGGAGGGGAGAAGGAGCAGAGGGAAAGGGGGCCTCCGTCTGGGAAAGCCTCCTGGAGGAGGTGAGCCCTCAGTAGGGCTTTGAAGTGGGGAAGAGAGCTGGTCTGGGGAATGTGAAGAGGGAGGGCATTCCAGGCCAGAGGTAGGACGTGGGCCAAGGGTCGACGACGGGACAGGTGAGGACGAGGCAATCGTATTTATGGAGCGCTTTCTGTTTGCAGAGCACTGTATTAAGTGCTTGGGAATGTACAATATAACAATAAACAGACCCACTACATAGTAAGCGCTTAACAAATACCAACATTATTATTACTTGCCCACAAGGAGTTTACAGTCTAGAGGCCATCCCAGACCAAGCCCTCTCTTTACTCTTCTTCCACTCCCTTCTGCATCACCCAGACTTGCTCCCTTTGTTCTTCCCCCCTCCCGGCCCCACACCAATTATGTACAGATTTGTAATTTATTTATTTGTATTGATGTCTTTCTCCCCCCATCTAGACTATAAGCTCATTGCGGGCAGGGAATGTGTCTGTTTATTGTTGTATCGCCCTCTCCCAAGCGCTCAGTACAGTGCTCTGCACACAGTAATCGCTCAATAAAGACGATTGAGTGAATGAAGAGCTCTCGAATCTTGCCCTTGAATCACTCAATAACTATGATTGAGTGAATGAAGAGCTCTCGAATCTTGAGTCCCTGACACCAGGACCATGAGGCCTCTCCCCCGGTGGCTCCCGGTGGCTCGAGGGACCAGGGGACGCAGTGTGGGCAGATCAATGAATCAACCCTATCTACTGAGCGCTTACTGTGTGCCGAGCACTGTACTGAATGCTCGGGAGAGTACGATCTAGCAGAGTTGGTAGACACATTCCCTGCCCACAGTGAGCTTACATAGCTGCCTTCAACATAGAGGGTGTCCTACGCTGAGGTTCCCCCTGCCTTTTCCATGACACTACTGAGGCTGTTTTTCCCCCAGAGCAGGAGGTGAGGGGGAAGGAAAAGCGGGAGACGTGAGGGATTGGAGTGCCTGCTCTCTGATCTAGGGGCATGAGAATTCCCAGGGGCAGAGTTGCAGCCCAGCTTGGCTGGGGTTAATCTGCGCTGGTTCCACCCGCTCTCAGGTGCTCCCCGGGGATGCTGTGGGAAAGGGTGAACCGACCACTAGATCGAGATCCTCTAAAGCAGGGATCATGTCTACCAGCTCTATTGCACTGTCCTCTCCCAAACACTTAAGTACAGTGCTGTGCCCCCGATATGAATTCCACAGATTGTTTGTTCGACTGATTGGCTGCTTCCTTTTTCTCAATTCAGAGTCTCGGAGAGCTGGCTGAGGAGATGGAGCCTTGGAGCCCGGTTCTGTCAGGGCTCGGCACGGAAACTTGACCCTCTGTGATGGGAGGTGGCCTCGGGCGGTCTCCTCCCGGCCCGCCGAATGCACGATTAGCTGGGACCACGCAGTTTTGTCAAGTTCGGCACCCGAGGCTCAAAAAGTGATGCTGCTCTGGGGTTCCGGCTGAAAAATGTTCAGCCGGGGCCAGGTAGCCTGGGTCTCCCAGTAGGGGGAAAGACGTGGCCCGCGGGGAAATCGGCTCAGATCATTCCTCTCGCCCTCCCCCTGACCCACCGACCGCTGTCTTGCCTGAGGAACCTAAGAGCACTCTGCCCTCTTTTCCCGACTTCCAGCTGCTTCCAAAAAGCCCAGGGCAGCTGGAGGCACAGGAAGCCCTGGTGAAAGCCCCCACCATCCCCTCTTCACTCACCCTCCGCACCAACGCTGCCTCCGCTCCCCCTCCGTCTTCTCCACCGCCCGGCTAAGCCATCGTCCCCAGAAACTGGACCAGCAGAGTGGAAAAATTCCAGAGGAGGAAGAGAAAGGGAGGTTCGGCTAATGACACCCACACCTCCTGCCAGGGAGCAGGGGCTACTCACCTTCTTCCATCCTACCCGAGCTGGAGGAGGGGCGGGAGAGGAGGCACCTGGGATGATCTGTGGGAGCCGGAAACCAGACCCGGACCCCTAGGTCCCTCCGGCTCCGAGCCCGGCTTCAGGGTGGGTGGGAGGCGAAGTGGCGGGGCGGGCGGCAGTGATCTGGATGATGACCTTAGCTCGCTCAGGCGGAAGCAGACTTCACACTCTCGGACTCTCTTCAGGCTCACAGATGTGACAGGGGGTGGTCACGGCCCGGAGACAACTGCTGAGGGGCGCAAGGACTCGAGGGCAGGCCGGATCACCGGGGCCAGAGCCTTCCCTGCCTCGCTTGCCGGACAACAGCAGAGAGCGGGCTCCTCGTCCCTGTTCCAAGCACAGACTGAAGTGAGGAAGTTCTGGGGGCTGCGGACCAGATCCCGGGAATCGGGCGGCTGGAGAGTTGGCCTTCTGTGCTCCCCAACTCTCTCAGTTGGGCGGGAGGCGGGCGTCGAAGGGGAGGGAGGCTGCACCGACTGCCCCGGCTCTCAGTCGATCGATCGATCGATCATCAGTCGATCCAACTTTCCACCGGTGGGACTCCGCGTGCTTTCCCCTTCCCCGCACCTGCCGTCCGTCT